>NC_064615.1:1106602167-1107266167 GCF_023898315.1 Schistocerca nitens | reverse complement strand
GCGGGCTGCACGATGTTGGGGCGTGAGCGGAAGACGGCCTAACGGTGTGCGGGACCGTAGCCCAGCTTCATGGAGACGGTTGCGAATGGTCCTCGCCGATACCCCAGGAGCAACAGTGTCCCTAATTTGCTGGGAAGTGGCGGTGCGGTCCCCTACGGCACTGCGTAGGTTCCTACGGTCTTGGCGTGCATCCGTGCGTCGCTGCGGTCCGGTCCCAGGTCGACGGGCACGTGCACCTTCCGCCGACCACTGGCGACAACATCGATGTACTGTGGAGACCTCACGCCCCACGTGTTGAGCAATTCGGCGGTACGTCCACCCGGCCTCCCGCACGCCCACTATACGCCCTCGCTCAAAGTCCGTCAACTGCACATACGGTTCACGTCCACGCTGTCGCGACATGCTACCAGTGTTAAAGACTGCGATGGAGCTCCGTATGCCACGGCAATCTGGCTGACACTGACGGCGTTGGTGCACAAATGCTGCGCAGCTAGCGCCATTCGACGGCCAACACCGCGGTTCCTGGTGTGTCCACTGTGCCGTGCGTGTGATCATTGCTTGTACAGCCCTCTCGCAGTGTCCGGAGCAAGTATGGTGGGTCTGATACACCGGTGTCAATGTGTTCTTTTTTCCATTTCCAGGAGTGTAGATTTGCACCAAGTATTTCGCAGCTGCAATTAACTAGATATTATTTTCAGTGTTATGTTAATGTGTTCTCTTATTTTTGCTCTTCAAATTGTGTTTTTCTGTGTCGTCGTGTGAAATACTGTGACACTAATGGCGTGTGAAAAACGTAATACTAGGCTCCAAAGTAAACTGAGAAATGACAGTGAAAACGAAAGCAGTGTGTTAGCGCCACCGAGTAATGAATTAACTGATGTTCAAAGTAGTAATTTGGTAATTGTGCATAGGGAAATGGAGCGGGCGGCAAACAATGGCGTAGGCAGTGAAACAATTAGTGAGCAGGGAAGCATTATCGATCGATCGGTTGGCAATAGCTCGCCTCAGGAATCCGAAATGACACGACACGATCTCGCAAATACTGTAGATTCAGGTTTTGGATCCTCACCGTTTTCTCAAATAAGTCAAGACACATTTTCTGCTTGTCAAAATGTGAATGTTTCCGGTGCAAATTCACTGACGAAAAGCACTGAGGAACATATCCCAGACACCAGTGCATTGTTATTACAATTAATACAACAAATGGGACAAACACAACAAAAGCTTCAAAAGTTAGACACAATGGAACAAAATCTTCGAAAGTTAGACACAGTGGAACAAAATCAGAGACAAACACAGCAACAGTTAGACACAATGGAACAATACCAGAGACAAACACAGCAACAGTTAGACGCAATGGAACAAACTGTTCAAAAGTTAGACTCATTGGAGCAAACTCTTGAACAAACACGTGAGGATTTAACTACTGAGTTACATCACATTGAATCGAAATGTCAAAAAGTCTGTAATGATGTAAAAACACAAATTTGTGAGCATTTCCAACCTATTTTTTCGCGTCGTGAAAATGCACTACAGAATCATGAAGCAGCCATAAAAGAACTGCAAACTTCTGTTCATGAAAATCATGAGACCTTGCAAGCTAAATTTGACTCAGTTGCATCTACCGATTCGGTTACGCAACTTGCAAAAACTCAGGAAAACTTGAAGGACACAGTAGATTCGATTTCAACACAAATGGACACTCTGAAACTTGGTTCAGAAAAACACACTGAGGAAATGTGTTCACTATCGGAGAAAATAGCCGAACTTTCGGATCAGGTCACTAACTTATCTACGAAGGTAGATGATAATCTGAACGACACAAAACCGGTAGTCTTTAATGACACAGAAGAGTGCGAACAAATTACGAAATTCAAACAAAATCAGAATCAAATTAATACGCAACACCAAAGAGAAATCCGGGAAGTACAAGATCAGCTGACTCAGGTAATACAAGAATTACGTATTTCAGAGGCCACTCGCGCTCCAATACGGGAAGAGGGACTTAGAAATACGGAACAACCACAAAATAATAACACAGGACACTTCGGAAATTATGAAAGAAAATGGCAGGGTGCACCGAATTTTGAAATGGAACCGCCGAAACGACGTAACAATGACCGATATGCTACTCGCCGACACGATGATTTTGACTATAAGCTGTTCATTACTACACGTAAATTTAAGTAGGCTGTTTATGTTTTCTTATTGGTAACGCCACGTAGCGCTCAATATGAAAAATCACTGGCTGTGCTGTGTGCAGTCTGTGGGTAGTTTGCATTGTTGTCTGCCATTGTAGTGTTGGGCAGCGGCAACTGGATGTGAACAGCGCGTAGCGTTGCGCAGTTGGAGGTGAGCCGCCAGCAGTGGTGGATGTGGGGAGAGAGATGGCGGAGTTTTGAAATTTGTCATGAATATATATCAAGGTAAATACATTGTTTGTTCTCTATTAATATCTTTCATTTGCTAACTATCCCTATCAGTAGTTAGTGCCTTCCATAGTTTGAATCTTTGATTTAGCTGGCAAGAGTGGCGCTTGCTCTACTGCAGTAGTGGGAATAACCAAGATTTTTTTGAGGTAAGTGATTTGTGAAACGTATAGTTTAATGTTAGTCAAGGCCATTCTTTTGTAGGGATTTTTGAAAGTCAGATTGCGTTGCGCAAAAAAAAAAAAAATATTGTGTGTCAGTTAAAGCACAGTCGTGTAAAATAGTTCAAAAGGGGACGTTTCAAATTAAATTCCTGCAGCGATACCCAGTTTACTCCATTTCACTCCATTATCTGTGTTTTACTTTTGTTGGTGTTCATCTTACAATCCCATTCCAAGATACTATCCATTCTATTCATCTGTTTTCCAGATCCCTTGTCGTCTCTGACGGAACTTCATTGGAACTGACAAACTGCAAACTTTTTATTCTTTCTCCATGAACTGTAATTCCTTTACAAATTTCCCTTTGGTTTCCTTTACTGCCTCCTCATAGTACAGGATGCACCACATCAGAGACAGGCTACAGCCCTGTCTCACTCCCTACTCTTCTACAGCTTCCCTTTCATGTCCGTTGATTCTTACAGCTGCAGTCTGGTTTCTGTACATGTTGTAAATAAACCTTCGCTTCACGTATTTTATCCCTGGTAGTTTCAGAATTTTGAAGATTGTAATCTTGATAAGAATGCAAAATACTTTCTGTAAAACTACAAATTTTACAAACGTATGTTTGCCTTTCTTCAGTCTATCTTCTATCATAGGATGTAGAGTCAGTATTGCCTTTCGTATTCCAACATTTCTCTAACACCCCAAACTGTTCTTTCCCCAATGTCGGCTTATATTACTTTCTCCGTTCTTCATTAAATAATTCGCGCCAATATTTGCAACCTTCACTTATTAAACTGATGGTTCAGCAGCACTCCTACCTATCAGCACCTCCTCTCTCTGGAACTCGGAATTATTATATCCTTCCTGAAATATGTATTTCTCCTGTCTCAGACATCTTACACACGAATGAGAATAATTTGGTCATCGTTGGCTCTGCCAAGAATCTCAGTGATTGCTGAGGGATGTTGTCTATACCAGGAGCGTTATGTCTTCCCGTACTCTGTCCATTTTTGTCGCAATATTATATCTCTCATCTCATCTTATCTTCACCTGCTTCTTCTTCTCTTTCTAGAATATAGTGCTCAAGTTTGTTTGCCTTACATACGCAGATTCTCTATATACTCTTTCTACCTTCCATTTTTCCTTGCTTCATTTAGTACTGGCTCGCCATATGAACTACTTATCTTCAGACAACTTTGTCTCATTTCTCCGAAAGTCTCTTTACTTTTCCCATTAGCGGCAGTATCTTTCCCTTTGTTATTCCAGTTTCTACAACCTCTTTTTTGTCATCTATCCAGCCCCTTTTACCTGTTTTGCACTTTCTGTCAGTCTCGTTTCCTCGGCGTCTACATTCCATTTTGGCAGTTTCATTTACTGCGCTTTTATATTTTATCCATTGATCAATTAAACTCAAAACCTCCTGTGACATCCAAGGATTTGTTCTAGACTTGTCTTTTTACTTCCTTGATCCTCAGCTCCCTTATATATGTCATCATTGAATGCTACCCATTGTTCTTCTAATATAATCCTTTCCGCCGTTTCAGTCCTACGTTGCCTGATGCTCCATTTCAGACTCTCAAAATCCTTTGGTTCTTTCAATTACCTAACATCTTGCAAGTTCTTCAGTATTATTCAGCAGCATTCATTATTGTCGCACCTGCCCCTGGAAATGTCTCTCAGCTTAAAACCTGGTTTCGGAATCTCTGTATTACAATATATAATCATTTGTCCTTTTCCGCATCGTGAGGCTTATTTTTCCATACGCAGTGAGTAGCTACTTTAACCAATTTCGATACATCACAACGCTCTCTTTAGCCACTTCTTTGCTGCATCACGGTGCCGGGGCTCAAGACGTAGGCTAGTTTGTTGGCTCTCGACCAATGCTATTCGTTGACGTGTGAAGGACATGTGGTTGCTTTTCGTTTGAAAAGATTTCGTGCAGGTTCGCCATTAGTGGTGGCACTTGTTGTCCGGAATTGGTACAGTACAGACGAAAACGCACATTGTGCTGTTTTTCTGATGTTAGGACGGAAGCAACTTTTCTCTGGACAGGTAGACATCACTAAGCAGATATTGTGATACATAACGAACCGGTGAGATCAGATTCATTTATTTATTTTCTAAGTTAACCTTACGTGGCGGGTTTATTTTGAAATGTGGCTACTATCATTCAGCGCGTTACTATATTCACTAATTGCTTAGCTCAAATCTGTGACGTTGACTTTTCATGGAGTGTAAGAATGTATTCTCACGAAGTCACGATGGCTTATTTCTGAGTGAAAGTATGTTGATATCCCTGTAGGACTGTACTGTAGGATTGTACAGTTTTTTCTTGTTGCCTTTAAAGATCAATACACTTAATGGCCAAGTCATGTCTTCTGAATTAATTTCTTATAATTACATAATTCTTCGCTTTTAATCTGCTTCATTGTGCCATGCTGCCTAGGCGCCATCTAGTCCAGATTGAGAATGAAATGTTTCAGGTGCTATGACTTGGTTCTCAAATACAGAAGTGGCAATGAGAAACACAAATGATAGGGAGAGCCTCTCTGCCTGCAGTTAGGTTCGAGGTGTTTTTGTAAGATCGGTCATTATATGCAGAGTAGTTGTTTGCTGATCCGAGACATCGTACTGTTTACCTCACTTACTAAATGCAATATTACGTATAAAGCGAACTTGTACTGTAAATGATCACTGTGTTAAATGGATATTTTTCTTGATCTTCAGTCTATGCGTATACAAACTGCGAGATAAACCTATTGCACGCCTGGATGTTGTAAGTGGAAAGTTAACTTATTTTGAGAATAATCTCTTGCGTTCAGGAGCTTATCTTTTATATATTACTCAGGCCCTAATTTCTTCTGTTGTGCTAAGTTTATGAAAATGCGTGCTTTGTGGCTATTTTCTGTATTTATCTTAGGGGTAGATCACATTACATGTTATGTTTTCTTAGGCATTAAAAATTTACTTTATACATATACTTCGAATATCAGGGCTTATTTGACATTACCTATGAAAGTGATGTAAGCTTTTCTTTTGTTATATGTAGAAGCACACAGCTTTCAATAGTCCTACACCAACCTTGTTTGATTTTTTTATCACCTGATCTGAAGTCCTATTTAAAATATCTAGCACACCTACACGATTAAGGGACCCAACATTACACGCTCCAACCCAGAGAATGAGAATTTTGCTTCCCTGACGACGACAGCTTCGTGTGCAGTACCCATCAGGAGTTCTGAATGGGAACTCTTTTACCTCGAAAATATTTGACCCAGGCGAGTGTCATTATCATTGAGCCATACTGTACATCGGCAAGCCCTTGGGAAGGAACCACATTTGTGGTTGATCTTTGCTTTCAGTATTCGCAGTATCAGCACAGCAAGGCCATGTTAGCCGGTGTTACAAGGCCAGATCATGCAATCGTACGGACTGCTGCCCATGCAACTGCTCAAAAGACTGCTGCCCCTCTTCATTCTATATCTATAGTCGACAAAAACGGATAATTTTCTTTCAGTTGGTTGTGCATGAGTAGCATACATTTTGTATTTCTTTATTTTAATGCATGACATGGAACAGTGTTGACAGTCTACCAGTTCCGGTCCTGTACCATCTTCTCGGTAAGGAAACATTATAACTACTCATGTCATATTAATTCCTGACATGAAAAATACATACGGCACATACATACTGAAAGACAAGTAGCGTTCGAAGAGCATAAAACCACCCACCTTTTGTAAACAAGTATGTTCTATTGCTCTTTATGCGCATTTTAGAGTAGCAACTCAACTCTCCTCATACACAGTAAAAAATGACCATACTTAACAGATAAATTATGTAATCAAAAGTATCCGGACACACCAATAACATATGTTTTTCATATTAGATGCATTGTGCTGCCACCTGCTGCCAGATACCCCATATCAGCGACCTCGGTAACTATTTGATATCGTGAGATAGTGGAATGGGCCTCTCCCCGGAACTCACGGAGTTCGAGCGTGATCAGGTGATGTGGTGTCACTTGTGTCGTATGTCTGTAAGCAAGATTTCCACACTCCTAAACATCCCTAGGTCCACTGTTTCCTGTGTGATAGTGAAATGGAAACGTGAAGGGACACGTACAACACAGAAACGTACAGGCCGACCGCGTCTGTTGACTGACGGAGACCGCCGGCAGTTGAAGAGGTTCGTAATGTGTAATAGGCAGACATCCATCCAGACCATCACACAGGAATTCCACATTGCATCAGGATCCACTGCCAATACTATGGCATTCAAGCTGGAAATGAGAAAACTTGGATTTCATATGCGAGCGGCTGCTCATAAGTCACACATTTCGCCGGTAAATGCCAAACGACGTATCGATTGGTGTAAGGAGCGTAAACATTAGACGATTGAACAGTGGAGAATCGTTTTGTGGAGTGACGAATCACGGTACACAATGTGGTGGTCCGATGGCAGGATGTTGGTATGGCGAATGAGCGGTGAACGGCATTTGCCAGCGTGTGTGGTGTCAACAGTAAAATTCGGAGGCGGTGGTGTTATCGTGTAGTAGTGTTTCTCTTGGAGGGGGCTTGCACCCCTTGTTGGTTTGCGTGGCACCATCACAGCACAGACCTACATTGATGTTTTCAGCACCTTCTTGCTTCCCAATGTTGAAGAGCAATTCGGGAATGGCGACTGCATCTTTCTACAAAATGGTTCAAATGGCTCTGAGCACTATGGGACTTCTGAGTTCATCAGTCCCCTAGAACTTAGAACTACTTAAACCTTACTGACCTAAGGACATCACACACATCCATGCCCGAGGCAGGATTCGAACCTGCGACCGTAGTGGTCGCGCGGTTCCAGACTGTAGCGCCTAGAACCGCTCGGCCAATCTGGCCGGCGCATCTTTCTACACGATCGAACAAATGTTCATAATGCACGGCTACAATATCATCCCTGTAATGGACTGGCCTGCACGGAGTCCTGACATGAATCTTATAGCAAACCTCTGGGATGTTTTTGATCGCCGACTTCGTACCAGGCTTCGTCGACAGCACTCTGTGATGAATGGGCTCCCATTATCTATGAAACGTTCCAGCAGCTGACTGAACGTATGCCTGCGAGAGTGGAAGCTATCGTCAAGGCTAAGGGTGGTCCAACACCATATTGAATTCCAGCATTACGGATGGAGGGCACCATGAACATGTAAGTAATTTTCAGCCAGGTGTCCGGATACATTTGTTTACATAGTGTGTGATGTCGGTTTCGTATAAAACGGCACAGCGAACATTTAGCGACATTTAATTTAAATGAATTTACTACAATAATCGAAATGCAGAAATATCTTAGAAATAACGCAAATATAGTACTAGCACTGAGGATCAGAAATGATAACGAGAATTGCTCTGAAATATCTTAGTAGCTTGATATGTCCGCGGAGGATTGTAGCTCAAGCGTTGGTGGTAGATCCATATTTATTTAATGAAGTGTATGATGACGTCAGTATAGGAGTAATGAAGTGTAGAGACGTCCGTCTCACTGGAATGAGGGCAAAGAGGTAATCAGATTAAATGGTGTAACCTTTTTTTTTTTTTTTATTGCCAGAACTTCTGCCCCAGCAGCACATTCTTACTTTATTTCCATGTAAATGATATTTTACGGGTATAGAACGTGGAACAGGTGTTGCAGCTAGGAAACGGTCGCAAAGAACTGCGTGAGTCGGGAAACGTCCAAGGAAAGCCTCACCTTGCAATAGCTATACGAGAGTCCCAGCCGCGTGCCCTACTGAACGTCCATGGAGCTTTTTTATTTCCAGTACCATGGAGCACGTACGGGACAGTCTTCTTCTGTCAAAAAATGGTTCAAATGGCTCTGTGCAGTAAGGGACTGTAGCGCCTGGAACCGCTCGGCCACCCCGGCCGGCCTTCCTCTGTCAGATTGAAACCAAAAGTGAGTTTCCGTCCAGGGACTACATGGTGGGCTAACATGCACCGCGCCCTCATCCGGACGATTTCCATGCAAGGCAAATCGGTGTTCACCAGAGCGCCAACTTACTTACTATGTGGTAACTACAAAACATGACTCTGCCTTTAATAGGAGTCTTTTTCATTTTTTTATCCTACAAGTGTACACCAGGGTCTCTTTGGCCCTGGAGTTGTTTTTGTTTGTTCCGTGCATGCGCCACTACACACACACAGCCAGCGGTCAACAATATAAATTCAGCATTGATTGAGAGCTTGTAGAGCATGGACGTTCGAAGTTGTGAGAAATTGTTGTTTAATTAATTTGGCATAAATATGATTCGAAGGGCGACTGTGACCCTGCGATACACATCGTAAAACTATTCCGTCGGTTGTTGTGAAGTACATTTAAGTGAGAATGGCACGTAAGAATGACATTTTACTAACAGAAGATGGCACTCGTCCAGAAGAACTCAATCGTGAAAGAGACGTACGTGACTTTCATAATGAGAGTGATTCTCAATCTGATGTTCCTGCAGCAGTTAGGTACAGTGGCGAAACTGATATCAGTCTGCCGGATCTTCAGACAGCAATGAAGGAAACACAGTTCTCCACGGTAAAAATGATGACTGTTGGAACACAGCTCACCCTAATAAAAGAGACGGTCAGTTGCCGAAAAGATTGTAATCCTTATTTTAAGAGTGGGGAAATACTGAATCAATGGATTTATGAATAACTGACATGTTCAAATGTTCAAATGAGTGTGTATTCCTAAGTGACCAAACTGCAAAGTTCATCGGTCCCTAGACTTACACACTACTTAAACTTACACTCCTGGAAATTGAAATAAGAACACCGTGAATTCATTGTCCCAGGAAGGGGAAACTTTATTGACACATTCCTGGGGTCAGATACATCACATGAACCACAGGCACATAGACACAGGCAACAGAGCATGCACAATGTCGGCACTAGTACAGTGTATATCCACCTTTCGCAGCAATGCAGGCTGCTATTCTCCCATGGAGACGATCGTAGAGATGCTGGATGTAGTCCTGTGGAACGGCTTGCCATGCCATTTCCACCTGGCGCCTCAGTTGGACCAGCGTTCGTGCTGGACGTGCAGACCGCGTGAGACGACGCTTCATCCAGTCCCAAACATGCTCAATGGGGGACAGATCCGGAGATCTTGCTGGCCAGGGTAGTTGACTTACACCTTCTAGAGCACGTTGGGTGGCACGGGATACATGCGGACGTGCATTGTCCTGTTGGAACAGCAAGTTCCCTTGCCGGTCTAGGAATGGTAGAACGATGGGTTCGATGACGGTTTGGATGTACCGTGCACTATTCAGTGTCCCCTCGACGATCACCAGTGGTGTACGGCCAGTGTAGGAGATCGCTCCCCACACCATGATGCCGGGTGTTGGCCCTGTGTGCCTCGGTCGTATGCAGTCCTGATTGTGGCGCTCACCTGCACGGCGCCAAACACGCATACGACCATCATTGGCACCAAGGCAGAAGCGACTCTCATCGCTGAAGACGACACGTCTCCATTCGTCCCTCCATTCACGCCTGTCGCCATGGAGACGGTTGCGAATGGTCCTCGCCGATACCCCAGGAGCAACAGTGTCCCTAATTTGCTGGGAAGTGGCGGTGCGGTCCCCTACGGCACTGCGTAGGATCCTACGGTCTTGGCGTGCATCCGTGCGTCGCTGCGGTCCGGTCCCAGGTCGACGGGCACGTGCACCTTCCGCCGACCACTGGTGACAACATCGATGTACTGTGGAGACCTCACGCCCCACGTGCTGAGCAATTCGGCGGTACGTCCACCCGGCCTCCCGCATGCCCACTATACGCCCTCGCTCAAAGTCCGTCAACTGCACATACGGTTCACGTCCACGCTGTCGCGGCATGCTACCAGTGTTAAAGACTGCGATGGAGCTGCTTATGCCACGGCAAACTGGCTGACACTGACGGCGGCGGTGCACAAATGCTGCGCAGCTAGCGCCATTCGACGGCCAACACCGCGGTTCCTGGTGTGTCCGCTGTGCCGTGCGTGTGATCATTGCTTGTACAGCCCTCTCGCAGTGTCCGGAGCAAGTATGGTGGGTCTGACACACCGGTGTCAATGTGTTCTTTTTTCCATTTCCAGGAGTGTATTTATGCTAAGAACAACACACACGCCAATACCCGAGGGAGGACTCGAACCTCCGACCGGAGAGACGGCACAATCCGTGACATGGCGCCTCAAACCACGCGTCCACTCCACGCGGCGTGAATAATTGAGAAGAGCTCAACATATTAGTGTAATATGTGTATTTTATTAAACGGATAGCGTCTTTATCAAATGAAACTGCAAGTAAAGTCTTTAGATCCAGATTACTATCAAGTTTCGTAACTGAAAAGCTTCCAGGGCGTGTTTTACTTAGACTCGAATTTTGGATGTAGCAATACTAATATTCATTGAATAAATACGTGGCAGAGGTGCAATAAAATGCATTTACTGAATGGGAGTCCAGTGTCATGATAAAATATTTTATCTTCAGTAATTTTTCCAGAACGTAATTGAGGGTATCTCTGGCCCTGGTGTACTGTTCGCATGGCAATTTCAGAGGTGTACAAATCCAGTTGCAAGATTCTTACTGCTTTATGTCGCTCATTCTTCTAACAATTAGTAATTTTGTGTACTTTATTTCGCTGCATTGTCTGATCCCACGGTTTCTCTGCTCAATGTCCGCAGCTCGTGGTCTTGCGGTAGCGTTCTCGCTTCCTGCGCACGGGGTCCCGGGTTCGATTCCCGGCGGGGTCAGAGATTTTCTCTACCTCGTGATGACTGGGTGTTGTGTGTTCATCATCATCATTTCATCATCATTGATGTGCAAGTCGCCGAAGTGGCGTCAACTAAAAAGGACTTGCGATGCGGCGGCCGAACTTCCCCGCAAGGGGCCTCCCGGCCAACAATGCCATACGATCATTTCATTTCTGCTCAATGAAAAATCTACCTCCTCTCAGGGGTAAGAGGCTAGGATTAAGAGGGGATGAGGCTCATTCAACAGTTCCTTCGCCAGAAAAAATTGACAACTCGTTGCTGGAATGCGTAGCTTTCTCCAGGCGAAGAAGAGTCCCTCTCCCCTCCAGCCCTTTCCATTTCCACTGCTAGGAAAGAGGAGAGATTTGTCCTGTCAATGAACAGCCTCACTGGCCGTTTGAATGGAAAGTGATGTCATCGTTGTTTTGCAGAGTTTCGTTCCGTATTTTATATATGCCTTGCTACTTCTATATTAGTGCCAAACGAAACATAAGTGATAGGAGAACGTGAGCCAGGAAGTAAGAAACAAAGGCTATAAATACCGATGCAGAAATAGTTGTACCATTTAACAAAAGTCGTGATGGGGTGAGGACAGATCGCAAAGGGAGTGCCCCATTCCCTTAGAAGATGCACCGTTTCGGGATGTGGGGCAAGCCTGCCTTCCCTATCTATAGTTTCCTATTGTGCCGGCTGCGTTTACCGGTGGCCTGGTAGCACACGTCGACTTAACCTCGTACAGTGAGTGGCTGACGACACGTTTCGGACGTCTGCGCCCCTCCTCGCGGCGGACGACTTGGCTGCGCCTCACCCCTTCGCCCGCCGCCCGCCATCGGCTCGTAAATCAGGCGGGCGCGCGCTCGCCGGCTGGAGTTTTTGCGCGGCGCGCGCCTGTGCCCGCAGCGGCCGCCGGCTCCCGGCTCGGCTCGCCTCGCCTTATTAATCCCCGGAAGACACGCGACTGCGCCGTGCCACGCGCACTGCCGCCCCCTTCTCACTCCTGCCTGCTCCCTCGGCCCTTCTCGAGGGCTCACGGCTTCCTTCACCTGCACGGAAGCTCACTGCCTGCGCCACGCAGCCACCCCGTGGCCTCTGCTGGAATTACCATTCGCCCGCACCCCATTACGTAGCGCGTGGGTCTCGTGCAACTCAAATTCGTTCTCGTTAGCAGTTTGGTATTCATGTTCGTATTATAGCGCTGTAAGCAGCTCCAGTATTTTCCTTCAATGTTTCACTCTCTTGGATCACGTCATTTGGGAGGAAAAAATTCCGTAGCATGTGAAGAAATCCGACTTTTCAAGAGTAGTTCTGTACACTGAGGTGACAAGTCAAGGGATAGCGATATGCACGTATGCTGACGATGACAGTATCGCGTAGGGCCACCTCATTGGTGGAGCAGTCATTTGCACTCATGTGATTCACGTTGTACTGTGTGTTCTTCACAGTTCGATTTCTCTGCCTCTCAATGTCGCTTGCAGCGTTAATTTCAATTCCCGCCACGCGCCATCATTTCTTGACTAGCGATCCCAAGGGGGCGCAGTGCGCTCTGTGCGAAGCTGTTCCTCGTTGCACGCGCAGCTGGGGGTGAGCGGGAAGGCCGGAAGGCCGGCAGTGGCGAGTGGTCGCGGGTAGTGCGACGGTTGTCGGCGCTATGTCTACTGTGGACGTGGCCTCGATAAGCTTACTGGCTTTGGGTCTGAATAGAGGTGTCTGATTCAAGACTTATATAAATTCTATCACTTCTGTTTCCTCTATTTTGCCGGCCTGGAAGCAAGACTCTGTCCCGGTGCCGGTAGCTACTCGTCGGAGTGTGCATCAATCAAAGTAAGACCTATCATGCACCTTTGATCAGTGGTGGTTTACATTCACATTCCGCTAAAACGGTCAAGTTATTCATCGTAACTACTGTTGACTGTTCCTGTCAGACGTTTTAGTATTCTCTTCCGCTCCGTCTGCTGTGTGCTGTTGTGTTCATTTCAGTGTTAATATTCAGCCCAATGTATTAGAAATCAATTGTTATTGTCTTGTGGTTGAGCCCTGGGTTTGAATCAATAACCAACACGTCCTATACCACTCACGATGCACGTCAAGCAACCTAGATAAATGTGCTTAATTTGCGTTTGTGTAATTTGTTTATCATGTTTTCTGTGAGATTTTAGTTAATTAGTTAAATAATTATTTAATACTTTGAATTATTTCAAACTTGTCCCGCCCGTGAAATGGGGTTTTGGCAAGCCATGCTATTTTGCGGGGGTTCTGGTCAATTAATGAGTTTGTGGATGTCAATCTTACCCTTTCTTTACCTGCCTTAGCTTTAGTGAGGGGTTTAATTCCTCAAGCTAGCTTTAAGCCAGCGCTGGTCCATTAGCATCCCTTTCATGTTATGTAGTTTCATACAGATTACAGAAGAACTTATTGTATTCGAGTTTATTAAGTGGGTTTTACACGAGCAATGTGACCCTAAAGTGATGGTTTTTAATAGCAATTTATAGCCCCTTTTATATGCTCAATTGTTCGGTGTGAAACGGAGTTGTGTTAGTATATATGACTTTTAAATTCATTGTGCTGTTTCCATGATTGAATGTATATGCCCCTTTTAATGGGTGCTACACTTATCCTGTCTCATTTAGTGTTTAAGTAAACCAACTGAAATATCACTCTCAAATTAAACTAACTGATCCGACTTCCTGTAACACGTGGATTTGCTTAGTTCTCCGTGTTCTACGGTTTATCTCGTCGAAAGGTGTTTCAGTGCAATAATGTATACCAGCCAAATCTGAACCAAGTTGTTCTCCAATTTAACTATTTATTCCCTTATTCCCTAACGTTCGTGGAATTTAAATTTTCTAAATTTGCAAGACTTAATCTGTTTTCTGTAAATTTTTGCCAGTACAGCTGTGACCTACCTAACCAATTGCAACATGTTCAAATGGCTCTGAGCACTATGGGACTTAACTTCTGAGGTCATCAGTCCCCTATAACTTAGAACTACTTAAACCTAACTAACCTGAGGACATCACACACATCCATGCCCGAGGTAGGATTCGAACCTGCGACCGTAGCGTGCAACATGTCATCGTTGGTGTTTTAAGTGGTTGTGTTGTAATAAATGCAAACTTAAATTGAAGCTTGTGGGTGATTCATATTCCCCGGTTCCTCATCCTCAGTAATGCTAAAATTAAATTTTTATTGAAAGCTTGTGTCAAGATTTTTCGGTGAGTAACGGGGAGAAAGGAAAAGGCGGCGCTCCACACGTCAAAAGGGTTCGACGTGATTATGGACGCACGACGCGAATTAACAGACAGTGAACGCAGAATGGTAGCTGGAGCAAGACGTATGGCACATTTCATTTCGGAAATCGTTAGGCAGTCCTATACTCCGAGATCTATAGTGTCAAGAGAGTGGCGACAATATCAGATTCCGGGCGTTACCTCTGACCTCGGACAAAGCAGTGGCCGACGGCCTTCACTTAACGACCGAGAACAGCTGTGTCTGTGTTGAGTCGTCGGTGCTAACAGACAAGAAACACTGCGAGAAATAAGCGCAGAAATCGAAGTGGGACATACGACGAACGTATCCGTTAACGACTTATAGCAGCAGCCGACCGACGCGAGTACCTTTGCTAATAGCACGACATCGCCTTCAGTGCTTCTCCTGGGCTCGTGAGCATTTCGGTTGGACTCTAGACCACTGGAACACCGTAGCCTGATTAGATGAGTCCAGATTTCAGTTGGCAAGAGTTGATGATAGGGTTCGAGTTAGGTGCAGACCTAACTTGTCAACGAGGCACTGTGCAAGCTTGTGGTGCTCCATAATGGTGTGGGTTGTGTTTACACGAAATGGACTGGATGCTCTGGTCCCACTGCTACTTGGAGATCATTTGCAGCCATTCATGGATTTCATGTTCCCAAAGGACGGTGGAAGTTTCATGGATGGTAATGAGCCATGTTACCGTGCCACAACTGTTCTCGATTGGTTTGAAGAACAGTCTGGAAAATTCGACGGAAAAGTTTGGCCATCCACATCACCCGACAAGATTCCAGTCGGTATGACGTGGGGTGTAAGTGACCTATTCTACATTGGCCTACCCACCAGGATTCCGTATTACCACGGTTACGTTCCTGGTGTACATTCATAACTTATCTTTCGCGAGACCAGACAGCACTGCGTCTGTTCATTATGATACAAGCTACAGATCGGGAACCAGTAAGTCAGCAAATTATTTGCAAAGAATACAAACTCTTGTTTTGTAACCAACAGTCTGTCACAAATTACAATACACCATAGTGTGCCTATTCTATCACTCACGTAGAGCTGGCATGCAACTCTTTTACAACGCTGAAGAGAGGGTATGAGATGGCAAGGAATTACCAGGCTTAACGCGAATTTGACGTGGAAGAAAGGGAGATTAGGGTTCAGCTTTCTGCTGTTACCGTGTACGTTACCCATGGAGCACGATATTTCATTATGGAAGAAGCGTGGTCGTCTCCTTTCAATGGGATGACCCCGACCAGTTCATCAAATGATGTAAGCAAACCATGTAAAAATAAGATTTGGATGTCCAGGATCCACAAGTAATGTTCGACTGCCGTAACACCATTTTGTCTCAAGTTGTAATACTACGGCCGAGTATATCGACTGTTTTTGATTTTCCGATCATTCAGTAATGCCAGTAACGCCAGTTTTTGGAGGTGACACTGAATGCCACCTGTCGCTAACCAGCTTCAGAATCGCTATGTGTGAGTGACAATAATATATATAGTCTAAAACATTAATCCGAATTAGATATAAAGCATCAGCAACTGAGTAATTTGACACAAGGAACTAATGATCAGAAGTACAGGTTCAGTTATTGACAGGAACAACTCATGACTTATAAGAGCAACTGAAGCTCATAGCAGCTGTTCAAGGGGACGACCGCGAGTGAAGTTTCGCCGCTTTCCCTTAAATATTCTTGCTGTCTCTTGTACAACGATACTACAGTTGGGAGCCTTTCAACAGGCCCCTCTTTAGAAAACATGGAGTAGTTGTGAAGTCAGGCGGTGGCGCTACACGTGAGTTAGGCCCTCGTGCAGAATGTGTCCCATCTCCTCTTTTACTACTCATTCTTCTGTTTCTCTAATATTGTCCTTCACTGGCCGTTGTAGCCATGCGGTTCTAGGCACTTCAGTACGGAACCGCGCTGCTGCTAAGGTCACAGATTCGAATCCTACCTCGGGCATGGATGTGTGTAATGTCCTTAGCTTAGTTAGGTTTAAGTAGTTCTTTTGCACTGCTTGTCAGCCTAATTCTCCCCTTTAGCTGCTTCACTTGTTGCATCTGTGTATTTTTTTCCTTACCGCAGTTTATAATTAGGATAACGTCGGTTGCAAAACTTTTCCATGTTCATTCACTCGCCTTTCTCTCTACTCCATCCTCTTGTCCCATATATCGATCGAAAGTAGCAGGTTTCTTAAATAACTAATGTTCTACATTCGTTAAGCAGTCAAGGACAGTACACAGTGTTAGACGCGTCAGTGGATACAAGCTGTCACATACCATTGTGTATCACTTTCCCCGGTGGCGTCAGGAAATTGGATGCGGTAGACAGTCGATTTTTAACAACTAAGAGCAGTTTTAGAAACATAAATATTACAGTTAAAGTTAGTATTGGAGCTAGGCTAGATCTAGCCTCAAGTACCGTTATCCAAGATGGCGACGACGACTTCATCGAAGATGGCGGCGATGACGTCATCAAATAAGGCGCATTTTCAAGGAAAGTTTGAATTTTGGCTGGAAAGTGCCACGCCCCCCTCACCCAGAAAAATGTCGAGAAGTTCAAATTCCAACAGGGTAATGGCGGGAAAAATGGACTTGTCTTCATTATGTAACCAGTTTCAAGCATGTGTGTTCTCCATGAACTCTAGAGCCCAACTGGCTTAGTTTGCATCGTCGCCACCAGAGGGCGCCACTGTAACGTCATCCAAGATGGCGACCGTGACGCTCGCGGTCTGTCACGTAAGCGGTCGGACGCCCGTGGGCCGGTGGGGCGGTCCGTTTCTGGTTATAAAGCACCTGCGAGAGAGAGAGAGAGAGAGAGAGAGAGAGAGAGAGAGAGCAGACGATCTTGTGTCATAATGCGACATCTTGGTAGGGTCCTCTGATGGTCATGATATGAACTAAGCCACTTGAGCTATGGAGCTCGTAGTGGATACATCAGCTGCAGCCATCTCGAATAACGGTACTTGCATCATGATCTGACGTAAGGACAGCGGCCTCTGGCGGTACCAATATGAACTAAGCCAGTTTGAGTCCAGACCCAGTGCAGAACAGAGCTGCTTGAAATTGGTTATACAATAAAGACAAGTCCGTTTTTCCCGCCATTATCGTAGGTGTGCCCTTTTATCCTGTTGGAATTTGAACTTCGCGCGATTTTTATTGGGGAGGGGGTTAGGTTAGTGCAGGTAGACCAAGTGTCCAATCTTACACCACATGGTGGATGCACTCTATTGACATCATGGTCGCCATCTTGGATGACGTCACAGTGACGCCCTCTGGTGGCGACGATGCCAACTAAGCCAGTTGGACTCTAGAGCTCGTGGAGAACACACATGCTTGAAATTGGTTACAAAATAAGGACAGGTGCATTTTTCCCATCAAAATCTTGTTGGAATTCGAACTTCCTGCCATTTTTCTGGGTGAGGGAGGCTTGGCACTTTCCCACCAAAATTCAAACTTCCCACCAAAATCCGCCATCTTGGATGACGTCATCTCCGCCATCTTGGATAATGGTACTTTGGCCTAGATCCAACCCTGCCCCAATACTAACGTTCCTCCACGACCTTGGATCAACTGAAATGTTCATTTACCACAACTTATAGTTTATAATGCACTGTCCGCACAGTATACTCAGGTTGAACCTAAATTCCAGCAATGACATTTGAAGGTTTTTCAGATAAATTTTCTGCTTTACATATTAACTGGATTGCGTTCGATATCTAGTCCCCCTTAATTTTGTATTTACAGGATGTCCCAGAAACGTCGCGACAGACTTCGAGGCATTGCAGAGGAGGTCCTGGGGAACAGGTCGAGAACAGGAAACCGTTTCCGGGAACGTCATCCACCGACGCTACAGAGCGTCAGAGTTAGAGGCGCCGGGCCACCCCATCGGCAACAAAGGTGACTTTCTATGCTGGCGGACAGTAGGCGGAAAATCTAGCAGTGCTGATTGTCATTCAGTGGTCGCGACTGGTTGCCACGACCGCAAGTGGAGAAAATTGAGTTATCTGCTACGTAGACCGGCCTTGTCTGCTACTAATCTGATGCTCTGCTTTGTCGCTGACAGTTTTGGACAGGAGTCTCGATCTGCAGTTTATTTTTCTACTGTATACTGAAAAACGTTGGAGATTTTAGAGGGTTCCAGGAGAAAAATGAACTGCAGACGAGTACCGGTGTCCAGAACCTTGAGGCAGCAGAGCGTCACGTCTATAGTAGACAAGGCTTTTCTGCACAGCAGCTGGCTCAATTTTCTCCACGGGCGGTCGTGGCAGTCAGTTGTGATCACAGAATAACAAACAACATCTTGAGACTTCCCGCCTGCGTTCCGTCAGCGTACAAAGCCGCATTTGCTCCCGTAAGCGTGGCCAAGTGGTAGGCAACAGCGCCTGTAACTTCGACGCTCTGTAGCGTCCAGGATGACGTTTCCGGACACGGGATTCTGTTCCTCAAGACACCCTCTACAATACCTCGAAGTTTGTCGCAACAGTTTTGGGACACTCTACGTATTGCACTGCGGAGCTGTGTAAATCTCAATGCTGTGCTCTTATCTCGTTTGGAATCAAACTAGTTTATTCAGTTACTGGAACCCAGTTACTGCCCCGTGGCCAGTGCGTCTACCTTCTGTGCTCCAGCAGCCGATCGTACCATCTAACCCTGTCCACTGCTTCTTCGCACATTTCCACAAAGACCAATAACTTATTCCAGACTGTTCAGATTTGCTCACATGCCGATCCTGCCGAGCCTTTTAGACTCACAAACGCTAGCTGCCACGAATTTTCGATATTGAGATGGTGAACACGTTCCATTCCACCTCACCCCACCTTGGTGATAATTATTGCAGAAATTAACGTGAACTCGAATTACTAACAGTCAAAATGCGCGATCTTTTAGGAAATCTGTATGAAATATTTTGTGTGTATGCAACTGACTTCATGAGATAATGTGAGCTCGAATTATGCGTCAGAGGAAGATGCATTCGAAAGCACTGAGAGCCAGTGTGTTGGTTTCCACGGATTCCCTAGCTTACGACGCAGATTTCCTATGGTGTACCCTTTCCTGCAAGAGCGAGATTGTCGATTTCGCTTGGGCGCAGGAGAGACGGAAAGCAACGAGAAGGTTTTTAGACCTGCCAAGTGCCCTTTTTAGAGTTCGGGAGAAGCTTGCAGGCAGAGAACTTATAGAACAACATGCACTCAAAATAATAGTTGTTCCTCACTGAACTGTAATTCCATCGCTTATTTCAGGCGTTACTGTGATGAAAGCAGCAGAAAGGCGATTTCATAAACGAACCTGTTTGCCTGCGACGAGCCAGGCAGGCTGTGTTGCATCATCTTGGCGACACCGTGGAAAATCACCGAATTGTCTTAGGGGATTTTCCACATCATTGGGTCACAAAAATGTTCGAGTGTACGAACAAACGCGTCATTAACCACTACAAATACCCATTGATTCTAGCACAATTGAGCAGGCTGGCGGTACCCTCTGTAACACCAGAGCCATGCAAGTCTCGACCACATTATGGGCCAGTTAGCAGCTGATTGCCAGACTGCCAGACTGCGCAGTCATCCCCTCCAGACCAGGTGGGTTACTTCTACACTCGTGCACTTGGAGCAGACCGACGGATGAGCCGCCTCCAGACTCTACAGAAGTAGCCGAACTTCTGCCGTGGGGCACAGTGCTTCGCGGCCAGCGCGGTACGACGGCCATCTATCCGCACACGAGCGAGCTTATGTTCTGGTAGTAGTCTACATCTACAAGAACCTGGGAAGACATCTTCGTCGCTGGCGCTTCTCGCTAAAGCCTTCCAGATGCTTTATAACGCATTCTACGTCTCCTGCACTTCTGAAAGTCTTTAGAACAGTTTTGACGCTTTAGCGATGCCAAAATGCAGACGCTGAAACTTATAGGTACGGAAAGGTGCATTAACCGCAACTGTTTGATGAGACTCTTCATCCAAATATATGTGAAGGTATCTGCCAGTGAGGTCAGTCTCTGCGAAGCAACGCAGTATATGGTAGAGGCAATACTTATATAATTTGATAAAATTGAAATTCAACCCACCTCTCCTCCTCAAATAAGGAAAATAATAAATGCACTCAAAAGCAAAATTTCGCATGAAATTGATGGCATTTGCAATACAGTACCAAAAGCTTGTTCCCAACACATTAGTAGGATTCTCATCCACGTATATAGTAGACCACGGAAACAGGGTATTTTTCCAGACAGATTGAAATACGCTATTGTTAAACCATTGCATAAAAACAGAGGTAGACCTGACGCTAACAGCTGCCGGCCAGACTCAGTTCTGACAGCTTTATGCAAAATTCTTGAAAAAGTAATGTATTCAATTGTAGTATCACATATCTGGAAAAATGAAGTTCAAGTGGTTCAAATGGCTCTGGGCAGTATGGGACTTAACAGCTGAGGTCATCAGTCCCCTAGAACTACTTAAACCTAACTAACCTAAGGACATCACGCACATACATGCCCGAGGCAGGATTCGAACCTGCGATCGTAGCGGTCACGAGGTTCCAGACTGAAGCGCCTAGAACCACTCTCCCACCCCGGCCGGACAAAACTGAAGTGCCAGCAAAATGTTGATTTGTTTTTCAGAATGGCTTTTCAACAGAAAATGCTATATATGCCTTCGCTGATCAAATACTAAATGCTCTGAATATGCGAACATAACCCATTGGTATTGTAAGGTGTCAAACAAATAACAGGGCGACTCGCGCCGCTCTGAGACGACTGCGTGTGTAATTATGTGATCACTTGTTAACAGGCTTGTCTTAACTCGGAAGGAGTTAAGCTGGAAAGTCCCCTAGTATGGAGAATCGCACAGTTAACGCTTGCGAGAGATGCGAGAGATTGAAGCGCAACGACGTACGTGTTACTCCAGCCAAATAGTGTGTGCTATGCCAATTAACGTAGCTAGGATATAACTAGGATTCTCGGCTTCACCACAGACGTAGGAAATAGATCAGACTGGTGTTCAACAGTCGAGAGAGGTTTAGAATAGATTCTCAGGTTCACAGATCGCGCCGACAACAGCTACTACCGCCGCCGACGAAAGGTAAAACACGCGCTCGCAATACACCGGCAAGTGATATTCAATTAACACTCAGAACTGCGTCGTCCCCGTCTCTCCTTATTTTTGTGCATTCAACCATACCTGCAGTTAAACATATTCACGGTTGTTGGGCTTAACTGAAGCAGAAACGTGAGAAAATTGTTTTAACTGTGTACTTCTTTTCGATCGCTCTTTAGAGACCCCCATTCAATTTTGGGTATTTTACTTGTGCATTTTAGTGTAATTGATATCTCTGGTCCCAACTGCATTTAATTTGTTTGTATTTTATCGACTCCCAGACATGGTCATCAACCATCTTACCACTAACGAACATTGAAATAGTTAGGAATTTCGCCTCACAATTGTGAACACCCAATATCAATATTCTACTATCCTGTACGTAATTTTGCTATCATTGCTATGTCTTGAAGTCACATTTACAGTAAAAATAAACCTTAATAACGAAAATATAAGCTTTTCATTATTTTCTAACACTTAGTCACGCCTGAACCCGTACACTAATTTCTGTTAGAGATGACGTTTCCTGTACAGAGAGTATAGTGGAACCGGCATTGAGACCATTTTCTGATACATCACAGTCCGTGCTGCTGCACTCTAACTCTGCATGCATGAGATAGTATCTTCCTACCTTGCAGGCCGTAGGTTCAACATCAAATTCCAAAATCACACACAGAGCGTCCTCGCGCAATTATGGTAGCCATATAGATCAGAACCAGTCACACACATGTTAGAGTGTATTTTGTGCTCTCTCAAAGGCTTTGACTGTGTGAATCATTAAATTCTTCTAGTTAAGTTGAAGTACTCCGGTATTAGTGGGATAGAGCACAAGTGCTTTAATTCGTATTTAACTGGAAGAATGAAGAAGGTTGAAATTAACACTATAGATAGTCTGCAGAAATGAGCAGAGTCCTATGACTGGTGAAATTCCAAGAATTGTATCCCACACAGTTCAGTCTTAGGTCCCTTATTGTTCTTAATACTTATGAATGACTTGCATACTATATTCATGAAGATGCAAAGCTAGTTCCTTTTGCCGATGATACTCGTATAGTAATCACACCCAACAAACAAGAATCAGCTGAGGAATTTGTAAATTATGACTTTCAGAAAATTATTAAGTGATTCTCTGCAAATGGACTCTAACTACATTTTGAGATAACACAGTATATACATTTCTGTATAAGTGGTAGAATACTTTGAACAGAAGTATGTTGCTACGACAGAATATTCCAAATTTCCGGCTGTGTACATTGATGAGAAATTGAATTGGAAGAAATACATTGATGATCTGCTGAAACGGTTAGGTTCAGCTACTTTTACTGTTAGGGTAACAGCAAACTTTGGTGATAAACATATTAGTAAATTAGCCTACTATGCCTGTTTTCATTCACTGGTTTCATATGGTATCATATTTTGGGATAATTCATCATTAAGAGAAAAGTTATTCATTGCACAAAATCTTTGCTGTTTTTATAGATTTAGGAAAGGCTTTTGACAGAGTTCAGTGGAACAGGCTGATCGATATTTTGATGAGAGAAGGCATAGATTGGAGAGAGAGGCGACTGATACAGAATGTATATTTACACCAGAAAGTAAGGATAAGGGTTGGAAATGAAATGTCAGAAGGAAGCAGCGTTGGACGAGGTGTTAGAAAAGGTTGCTGCCTTTCCCCATTGTTGTTTAACGCATACCTTGAAGAGATTATAGCGAGAGGCTTAGATGAGAAAAGAGGAATATGTATTGTTGGAAAGAGAATAGAATGTATAAGATTTGCTGATGACGTGGTATTAGTGGTAGAAAGTAAGCGGACAGTGAATAGCATGCTGAAAAATCTGAATAATGCTTGTGTGGAACATGGGATGCAAATAAACACAGCAAAATAAAGACTATGGTCATCACTACAAGACGCAGACTGACCAATATTACAATAGGGCAATCTACCATAAGCCAATTAAGTGCATTTACACATACTGGAAGCACAATAACTGAAGACGTGAGATGTCACCAGGAGGTGAAAACTCGAATTTCCGTAGTGAAGTAGGCATTCAACAGAAGTAGGAGACTTATGTGGCAAATTAGATAAAGGTCTAAAGAAAAGGCTTGGCGAAATGTTTTGTCTGGAGTTTGGCACTATATGGGGCAGAAACATGGACGCTGAGACGAGAGGATGGAAAAAGGTTAGAAGCATCTGAGATGTGGATGTAGAGGAAAATGGAGAGAATAAGCTTGGTGGAAAGAGTGAGTAATGAAAGAGTATTGGAAAGGGTTGGTGAGAGAAGGTGTCTGCTGAAGGTTATAAGAGAAAGGAAAAAGAACTGGTTGGGACATTCATTGAGCAGGGAGTGCTTGCTAGCAGATGCTTTGGAAGGACTGGTTTGTGGCAGAAGACCCAGAGTAAAAATGAGATACAAGATGTTGGCATAAAGGGAGGAAGGAAATTATGCGGACCTGAAGAGGATGGCAGAACTACCATGTGAAAACCTGCCTTTTGGCAGAACACTAATGATGATGATGATGAGGGTGCACAAAAGCGTGTAATTAGAATAATAGCTGGAGCCCACCCAAGGTCACCTTGAACACATTTATTTAAGGAACTCTGGATATTCACAGTACCTTCGCAATACACATATACACTTACGAAATTTATCATTAATACCCCTATCCCAATTCAAAAATAATAACGAAGTGCATAGCTACAACACTAGCTACAAGAAAGAATGATTCTGGGTCAAATCTGGCACACAAAGGGTGAATTATGCTGCCACGAAAATCTTTGGCCATTTGCCAAATAGCATTAAAAGTCTGACGGATAGCCAACCAACATTTAAAAACAAATTAAAAGATTTTATGAATGACAACTCCTACTCAATAAAGAAATTTTTAGACGTGAGGTAGGAACTCTAATAAAGAAAATATGTATATTAAACTGACACGTTCCACATCTTTACGAAATATCGTATTCATGATCTATGGAACAAGTATTAATATAATGTAATGTAATGCAATGCATTGGCTTCTGAGAACTTGGTTAACAGATCTTTTAGCTGACACTAGCATATGAATGATGCAGCTCCTACAAGCTCCTTAATGGTTCGCTAAGTTGTTACATTTTCGATTGATAGAATAAGGGCGATACTAGCAATAAATAATTAGAATTAGTTATTCTCTTGCACAAAGATATTTGCTGGTCATCATACGACGCACAGTAACAGATTATATGATTCCATTCATCTCCGGGTGATGAATGACACGAAATAGTCCAGGGCCATTACCTCGTCCTCAGCATCACCATAGCTGTTGGGAAGCCTGACGCTGTGTTAAGCGTAGCCGCCCTGAATTCCTCTCCAAGGGCTTCGAGCAGTCAGGCACGCAGGTGATGGTGAACGCTGCCACACGCACACACCTCACCTCACCTTTGACGCTGCTCCGGACGCTATACACGTGTACCACAGACTGTGTCTAGGAGTCTTAAAACTTCATCATGGATGTGAGCAGGGGACGCTTGTTCACTGAAAAAGTACTACAAAGAATCACTTCTACTTTAAAACAGCAATGAATTGACATTTTTGTTGACAAGCGTATGTAATTTTCTTGTCAGACACTGAAGAAATTTGTTTTCGTGGAATGATGCTGTCTTTAACGACATTCTGAAGTCCTTGACAAGGCAAGACCACTGCTTGTTTATGTTGGCCTGGTTAAGAGGCAAGGCGATAGAGAACCGCTATTGACATGAAAAAGGCACCAGGTGGGCGTCTGATATGTTAGCTGCTACTGACTGTTTGGCAGATGCTACTAAGATAAAACGTATTACTTCTTGTCTATGATTCATACGACTGTGAGACGGAAAAGCGACTATTTTTGTATCGCATAGGGAGGACGACGGTTCATATTCGCTTCTGATCATCTTGATCTGAGTTTTCTCTAAATCGCTCCTGGTCCCTTCAAAAGGTAACGGCCGATTTCTTTCGCCGTCCTTGAAGCAATATGACCCCATTCTTTGTCTCTATTGAACTCGTGGTCGACGGGACGTTAAACCCTACTCTTGTAATTTTGGCCATATGGTAGCCTTTAGCGCATGGGAGCGGATTAGGAAAGTATTTAAGACATGGGTATGTTCTCACTTTTAACATCTTAACTTTTTGGTAGCATCATTTGCAGAAAAACTTACTTCGAAATCTTGAAAAATGAAATGGTGGTATTTCTTGGATGACCCAACTCACACGTGCTTTCTATCTCACCAAATGGCTTCCGGTAATCCGTCTAGGTTTCCTCAGCCATCTGTCGCTGCTTTACCCTATCTGAGTGACTTTAACCCCCTCAATTCGAAGGAGGGGGGAGGGGCGGAGTATTTTATGCCCAACCTTTGAAAATACTGTAATGAGTCATCTATGTTACACATTAAAATTTATAAAAATATGATTATTGTTTTCAATGATTTCTTATACCAGATTCCGTAATTGTTTTGAATTTTTCGGTAGAATACGGACAAAAAATTTATTCTTAAAAGCAAATGTGAAATTTTGCAGCAAATGCAATGTTCATATTTCCAAGTGCACGACCCTTCTTACATATCTATGTATGTATAAGAAGTATGTTGTGAATAAAACTAAATAATAATCATGAAAACGATATTTCTTTTTTAAAATAGTGAAGTCATCATAAAAACATTGTTTTCTGTGTACACATTAAATAAGATGCTTTGGTGCTGTTAATATCGTGATAAAAGATATTTTCAGGTTCTGGACTCCAATTATACACCAGTACCTGCTTCTAAAGGATGTTGTTAATAAAAGTTGACAATAACAAACGAAATTTTTTATTTTATTTATTTTTTCTGGGGCATTAAGTATCCCCCAACGTTGATAGGATGTGTTATAAAAAAGACTTTGGTACCGTTAGGGCTACTATTAATCATAAAAGCAGTTTCTCACAGAGGTCGCGAGATCTACCGCCATTCGGCACAGACCGATATCTCTCGTTCAGGCTCTCTAGTTCACTGTCTTGCAGAAACCCACTGCCCTCCTGTTTCGTTTGATTACTGCTGTACACCCACAGAAATGTAAGAACATTTCAGAGTGCTGCAACAGTTACTTCCACTAGAAGGCTGCTTGAGCACTAAATCTCCATAGCGCACAACTGCGTCTGCACGTGACGGGAGGAACCCGTCTCTAGTGTGATATAAGCGCATTGTGAGTTCAAGCAACATGAAACGTCAATGAGAGTCTGCATTTGTTTCCCAATTCGTACACATCTTTCTCTTTCAACAATCGACTCTAAACCGTTTTCTTGTGAATACCTGTCACATAATTCAAATATAAATGTTCACGTGAGATGTTCGAAGCTAGCCCATTAGCGTGACTATCAGACTGGCCAAATCCCTTCTTTCGTGAAATGATGTAATCAGACAGTGGATGCAAGAAGAATTCACCTCTATTAGCGATATTCGAATTCGCTACAGGACCACTGTGCATTCCGTGCGTCTACTGGAAATGCGATGTGGCCGTCCCTTGTGGGTATTTACCTGCAGACCCGCGACGCCGTAGCGAAGCCTCGCGTCGCCTGTGGAGCGTTCGGCGCCTCGGCGGCCTGTGTTTTCTTTGCCCGCAGGGAACCTCGCGAGGACACAGCTGGAGGACTGCGAGCCGGCGGCCATTAGCAGTAATGGCCGAACAGTGTTCGCACCTGCAATCAGCCAGACATTTCCCGGCCTCCCGTGCATAGGAGGCGATTTTCCCAGCAGGCCGTCCTGCGTTTCGGTGTCCCGATTTCTCTGCGCGTGAAGAATTCCCGCCACTGTCAGTCACTCATATCCAGTTTAAGAAATACTTTGTGGCACAAGTTAGCTGCGTGGTCATGGGGAGGATACTAAGGCAAGCACTTATCTTCGTTTAAGAACAGTAGTGGAAAATAAAGAGAAAACATAAGTCATCAGCCTTTGGACTTGTTTGATATCTGCGCTCCTGTTTTCTCAGTTTTGTACCAATGTTTTCACCTCACTCTATAATCTTTTTTATAATGTAGTACTTGCCTGCTTCTCCTATTTTTTGCCTCCACAAGTCCTTCGAGTTTCAAACTGACTATTTCTGGATGCGTCACTAACCTGTTCCCTCTTCTGGTGAGGGTATCCCATATATTTATTTCTTTATCTATTGTATTTTAGAACTCCTTCATTTCGCAGTTTACCTTTCAATTTGAACGCTTCCAGTTTCTCCTTCTTCTTCACATTTCCGAAAGTATACACTTCATTTAAATACAATGATTTTCTCGTGACGTATACCTCGAGGAATATTATTTCCATTTGAGTATATGATATCAGCAGAGCTTCGCTACAGGAGACTGGTTGGTTGATTTGGGAGAAGGTCCCATCGGCGACCGGACGCTCAAATGCCTCCCGGCCCACAAGAAGGCAAACGATTCAGAAGCGGAATTACTCCACGAAGATGGTGAACGTGTGCCACCTCAATATAGAAGGCTACACAAGGACGAAAGGAGAAATCCTTGAAAAAATTGTAACAAGAGAAAGAGTAAGTGTCGTACTCTTGCAGGAGACACACCTGACGGATGAAAACATCGAACGATTATGCATACCAGGATTCACCAATGTGGGATACTCAGGACACGACAAACATGGTATGGCGACCCTGGTGAAAAATGAGCTTCTAGGAAACCTCGAGAACAATGTGGAATCGGTTCCACACGCAATAGGCATTAAACTGGGAGAGATGACAATCTACAATGTCTACAAACCACCTTCGCAGCAATGGCCTATAGGAATCTTACCGCAGGCTAATCATCCAGCAATCTATGCCGGCGGCTTTAATTCCCATCACACCAGATGGGGATATCAGAGATCCACTCCGGAAGGCGTTGGACTAAGTGACTGGGCTGACAACCGGGACCTAAACCTCCTGTTTGATCCCAAGGACAGAGCGTCCTTCAATTCAAAAGTATGGGGCACAAAGACGACACCTGACCTGACCTTTGTCACACGCAGCCCAACGGGCGTACCAATCCAAGCTACAAGAAGAGTCCTCGAAGCTTTCCCACGGAGCCAACACCTCCCGATTATTGTGGAGATCGGCCTTTCCATCCCGATCATAAAGAGCCCCCGATTCCACGGTGGAATCTGAGAAAAGCAGACTGGGGGAAATATAAATCTTTTATTGACAAGACAATAAATCTAATACCACCAAGTCCAGAGAACTACCAAAGGTTTGTAAACCTGATATATAAAGGGGCCCTAAAGGCTATCCCCCGAGGGGCCCGGAGGGAATACATTCCTTGCTGGTCAGAGGAGTGCGAGTCATTGTTAGAGCAGTATGAGAGGAGTGGGGAGGACGAGACTGCAAAACAACTGATCAACACTATTAACGAGGAACGTAGGAACAGGTGGGAGATGGCAATGGAGAACCTGGACTTTACCCATTCTAGCAGGAAGAGCTGGGGTCTGCTACGGAAACTGGGTGGTGCCACAACACCACGAAGATCGGCCGCGGGTGTGGGCCCATCCGAAATAGCGATTGCCATGAAACAGACCTCCAAAATACTCCTGAAGACTGAGGAGAAGAAAAGGATCTCCAGGAACCTAACCAAGGAATTAGCCAATAATCCAACTAATCTAGATATTGTCAAAGCAGTAGACGTCGAGGAGATTACCCAGGCCCTAACACTAATGAAAACAGGGAAAGCAGCCGGACCTGACGAAATCCTCCCAGAATATCTGAGGGAGCTAGGACCCATTGGGAGGAAATGGATGGCCAAGCTCTTCACGGAATGCATTAAATCAGGTGCACTCCCGAAATTATGGAAAGAAGCTAAGGTAACAGCGGTACTGAAACCAGGGAAGGATGGAGATAATCCAAAGAACTATAGACCGATCTCACTAGTTTGTACCTCTTACAAACTATTTGAGAGAATATTACTGGCCAGACTAACACCATATATTGAGGCGAACCTCCCGGACTATCAAGCAGGGTTCCGTGTGGGAAGGAACTGCTGTGAACAAGTTTTGCCCTTACAACGTATATAGAGAAAGGCTATCAGAACAAGCTGAAAACGGGCCTGGTATTAATAGATCTTACATCAGCCTATGACACTGTCTCGACCGAAGGACTACTGCTCAAGCTTACTCGAATTATCAAATGCAATCAGACGTACACATTACTAAAAAATATGCTGACAGGCAGGAAGATCAAGGTCTATCTCCATGGAAAGAGCAGCAAAAGCATGGTCATAAACAATGGCCTGCCGCAGGGGTAGCCCTGGCGCCGACCCTTTTTAATTTATACATATCTGATATGCCGAGCACCAGGTCGTGTAAATTTGCGTATGCGGATGATCTGGCCATCGCATAACAAAGCAAAAATTTCGAAGATCTTGAAAAAACCTTGAATGCGGACCTTGAAGCGCTGAACACCTACTACTACCTTAAGTGGCATTTGCATCCCAATCCCAATAAAACGACCAGTACCATAATGCACCTTAATAACAGAGCTTCAAGCAGGAAACTACAGCTTTCCCTGAATGACCGGCATATCAGACATGAAGATAAGCCCAAATATCTGGGAGTAAAATTAGACCGTACACTAACGTTTAGCTCCCATCTGGAACACAAAACAGAAATGAAATACCATTATGTCCAAACTGGCCGGAACATCATGGGGGTACGGAGCTAATACACTATCAGCATCAGCCCTCGTGTACAGCGTTGCTGAATATTGTTCACCAGTCTGGGCGAAAAGTGCGCATGTAAATAAAGTAGACACCCAATTGAAAGAGACGATGAGAATTATCTCAGGCACACTTAGGGCTACCCCATGTGACTGGCTCCCAGTCCTTGCCAACATAGAACCCCCTGATATAAGGCGCTCCATGACGACCTCAAGAATATACAGGAAGATCGTACACAATCCAGAACTCGCTATACACTAAGACTTATGACCCATCAACAGGCTAAAATCTAGGTCCCCCTTTTGGAAGATTGGCAGGGAATTACAGGACTTCGACCCAAAGCTAGCCTGGGGGGAATCATGGCGCAAAGGGACACACCAGAATCAAAAGCTTATCGATGACCCCAGCAAGAAGATAAATGGTTTGGATCTCCCTCGGAAGCTCTGGGCTGCCTTAAATCGCCTTAGAACAAGCGTGGGAAGATGCAAACATCTAATGAATAAGTGGGGACTTGCGGAGAGTCCCGTGTGTGAATGTGGTGAAATCCAGACAATGGAGCACCTACTGGTGTGTGAAGTGGTAGGATATAGTGGCGAACTGAAGGACATACATTACTTGCCTGTCCTAGCCAAAGATTGGTTCAAAACTATAAGTAGCATTGTGTAGTGTTGTAATTTCCTGGTGGATTGTAATGACACTGTAATATTTGCCTTGTACATGCCGAACGAATAAATAAAATAAGGGAAGAAGGATGGGGAAGGAAGTCGGTCGAGCGCTTTGAAAGGAACTGTCATGACATTTGACTCAAGTGATTTAAGGAAATTACGGAAAACATAAATGAGGATGGCCGGACGCAGGTTTGAACCGCCGTCCTCCCGAATACGAGTCCAGTGCACTAACCACCTCGCCACCTCGCTCGGTCTATACAGCAGAAATGCTTTCAATTTGTAACATCTTCCTTGTGTATTACTTCACAGCACGACCACTAGACGAAAGGGTTCCCGTAAAGTTGCATTTGGTTATCGGAATACTTTCCTGAAAGCCACACTGGACAGACAGGTACAGGTTAACTGAAGTGTTGTGCTTCACTCTGAAGGCGGTATCTTTATTTCAAGACTGACTGACAACTACGGGCACCGCCGAAATCTCAGTACCTGACACATTATAGTGGATGTTTAAAAGCCCTTCTATTGATAGAAATGGGCTTGTTAAGGTGCTGGCTTTTCGATGACTCAGGGATACCGAGAAACTATATGAGCTGCGAAAAAGGGAGTCGGCATGAGAACGCTGTCAGAGTTCTCATGTACCATGCTAGATGGCATCTCGGAATATTTTGAGACAAGCTCAAAATTTGGCATCCTCTAAAGACGACCAACAGTGGCGCCATTGCAAAATAAGTTTACCAATCATAAAGACGCTATGACTTGAAATGCAGCACCCTGAACGCACTGCAGGGGAGAAGAACAAAACTGATGAATGGGAAGATTATGAACTGATGAGGATTTTGAGGACACATTCAGAGGGTTCTATCATTCGGAAGTTATGCCGATACTTTGAGAGATCATTCAGAGTACATGTTGAGGGACTGTGATTTGCAGTCGATTCAATGAGTATTCAGAGAGCGTTTGAAATTCATTTTGAGGTGGATTCGAGAATAGAATTCGAAATCCTTATGTCTGTGCTGTGACTTTGCCTTATGAAGGTTTATCAGCCGATTTTATGTTCATTTTTCACAATATGAGCTTTTTGCCTGAATCCATTTCAATTTCTGCTGTCACTTTGTGACGTCCACATTTTCCATTCCATGTCAGTTGCTCTCGCCTCTGGTAAGATATGTCGAAACTTAAGCTTCGGAATGGATTCACCTGATATGATTTCACCTTTCAAATATGACCTGGATACCACCCCTTCAGTCTATTTAATGCGGACAATAGATTTTGTGTGCGTGTTGAGAACCAGCTAGTGAATACTCCACTGAGAACAGTAGCGTTGTGTTGGCCGTTGGGTGGCAGTGCTGCCTGGAGAATGATTACTCAGGACGTTCGGAGTGAGAAACGAGTTAATCTGTGGCCCAAAGACGGGGTACATTAAGATAAAGGCCGCCGGCTGTTAATCAGTGTTCACTTGACACAGAGAAGTACATGACAGGAGATCAACACCGAGTGCCGACATTGCACCGGCCGCCCACTTCTACAGGTGTCACTTACTCTGTCGTGAAATTAAGTGATTATCATCCCCCCAGCAATACATGAACCAGTGCCGAGTTGTGAACCTTGGACACATGAAAAATAACACCTCCTTGCTCAGTGATCCCAGATGAAGGATATAAGTATTCCGCAGCAACATGGCGAAGCAGAAAGGCGGACTTATATACGCTCTCAGATACAAAAGCCTTGAGATCGCTTGACGAAGGAAGATAAACCTGCCTAAAGTAATGACTGCTACTCATCCTAGATGATACATAGAGTAGTTATGAAGCTCCGTGAACTCCGGGTCTATTTCGAAGTGCTAAATCAATCTGGGTTTTTCTAGAAGCAGAAGTGTTCCTTAGCTTTTGCAGTTGTGTTTTCTGGAGAACGGCTATGAGGGAGGGCGTAGCACATCAGTGGGGGGTAGTTTGGGAACCAAGAGACAGAAGAGTGTTCCGTTTCATGGATATCGGAGACACTCACAATTAAACGCGGAAAAAGAGAAAAAGATGTGTCCGAGTGGCGGGTGATGGGGTTGGGGGGGGGGGGGGGGGGAGGCAGACTGCAGCCGGGGAGGAGAGAATCAGCGTGAAGGAAGGGGTTGGCAGGTCCATCTAGTAAATTAGAACGTGGAAAGACGCAGTGGCTGCAAAGTAAGGTATTTTATTTACGGATTGCAGGAAGTAATTCAGTTGAGTAGAAGATTGGAGGACATGAACTTTTGCTGTTTGACTGGTGTCAGAAGGGTCTCGGAGAGTCAATGAGTCGGACTAAGGCTGAATTAAACCTTATACGTCAAACTGTGAATAATACGGAAACGTTAATTAATGTAGATTGTAAAATATAATTTACATCGACGTGTCCTTCTCAATAGTTCGTCGTTTCACCTTTAAGTGTTTTAGGTAGTTCGCATTGTTTCTTCTTCAGTGTCGACTGGAATCTTTCTGTGTGGTGGTTTAAGTTCATTTATAGTAGCCATTCTTCTCGCATTGATTTCCTTGTGGTTCACGACTAGATGAATGTTTCGTGAGTCTTCGAGACTGTCACGGTGGCCTGTCATCCCCGTTTACAAATAATTACTCTTGTCTCACAGCTGGGAACCCGAATGGTTTCAATTTAGAGTTACTGATGCAGACAGAAAGAGGCAGATGAATGTGCTTATCTTCAAGTAGGTAGCTACATAAAGGAATGTAACGTCACGAGTGGCGATCTTGGCCGAAGATCGTAATTACACTGAAACATAATTTAAGTAAATACATAACAGGCAGGGGTATGTGCAAGGGACTAAGCGAAAAGGCGACAAGTAGAAGAAACGGATGGAGAAGGAAAGAAGCAGGGACATAGAAAGTGGCCGACTCGAGAAAGTTGAGGGTACTGACGGTTCAACGTTCACACCTTCAAACCAGGAAGGGCTCGTGGTTCGTTTCCGTAGCAGACTTGGCTGAAGACGACGATGTATGGCGTTACGATGCATTCTGCGTCTCTCGCCACTGCGTGCCCGAGAGCATGCGGAAGTTTTGATGTAAATGCTTGCGCCACGTCTGTCGCAGCTTCGAATATCACGCTACGTGTGTTAACCCTTTCGTGAGCCGTGGAAAACATGCTTCCCACTACAATGAACTCGCTCCTAGCCCCGTGGGATTCACAGTTCCCACCTCTGTACGGTGTTACCACCTAGTGAACAGTATAGGGTACTACCTCCAATCGGAAGTTCCCGCCGTTTTTGCTGTACCTTCGCGCAGAGGCATTGTATAGCTGAGTGTTGCTCTGTAGAGGAGCCTTTCAGTGCTGTTTGCGTGACATTTCGTGAGTTTTTCCTCAAAGCTATAGTATAAGGTAAATACTCTTGATTTAACCAATTTTATGAAGGAGCACGTAAAATGGGAACGAAGAGAATTCCAGGTTGAAACAAAATGAGCTATTTCTGCAGTAAAATGGATGGATAACCATCCAGTCACTTTCCTGTCCTCAATTCATTACCCATGAGAAACAGCCACAGTGAAACGGAAAAACAAGGATGGTACTAGTACAGAGATTTCTTGTCCTGAAGTTGTGGCAGAATACAACAAAATAATAGGTGGTGTCGATAAGTTTCATCAATTACGAGAAAGGTATGCTATTGGTAGACGTTCTGTAAAATGGTGGCACAGAATATTTTATTTCCTGGTGGATGTTGCTGCAGTGAACAGTTTTATCCTGTGGAAAATTAGTAAAAGAGAAAGTGGACAGCATGATCAGCTCACATACAGCTCACAGACAAATGATCGCTGGCCTCTCATCCCAAAAAAGGCGTGGACAAAAACCTGTCTCTCTGGCAAAAAGGGGTAAAGTTCCTGAAGATTTTCGTCATGTGACTGTAGGGGAGCATCAACCCATTTTAGGAGAAACCTACTGGACGTGCATTCATTTTAGTACCAAAGCTGCAGAAAAGAGCAGTCACTGTGTTTGTACATATTGTCGAATACCACTTTGCATAGACCCATGTTTCAGAAAATTTCATGGCAAGTAATTGTGAACAATCATTGTAACAAGAGAAGTAAATTTATCAAATAAATATGACATATATTGAAAAAGTTGTTTTTGTCATTTAACTCCAAGGAAGGGCAGTGGGAAGAATACTTCCCACCTTGTTGTGTGACGTCACTTTCACAGTTGGAGCAAATTTGATATTCTGTATGATAAATATACCTATCTGTTAACTACTATCTGATCCCTATTCATTAAAAAAACTGCTCAATAATTTTACCCATGAAAGGGTTAAGCGCGTATTACACGATGCACTTAAGGTGTAAACCTCCGTAGAGCGCCCCAAGCGTACATGTTTGGAACTGCAGACTGGTTCATGTCGGCTGATTACACGATATACGCGTGATAGTCATGGCGCAAATAAACGCATACGCATTCGACGGCATAGCGTAGAAATTCTTTGGGGAATGTCTGCTTATAAAGTCGTTCATTCAAATTAAATATTTCTGAGGGCTCAAGATTCCTACTTATGACTTCATGTAATTTATCATGGTATTTCATAACAAGTTCCATAATATTAGATGATGGGCAGCGTGCCGGCCGCGGTGGTCTCGCGGTTCTAGGCGCGCAGTCCGGAACCGTGCGACTGCTACGGTCGCAGGTTCGAATCCTGCCTCGGGCATGGATGTGTGTGATGTCCTTAGGTTGGTTAGGTTTAAGTAGTTCTAAGTTCTAGGGGACTAATGACCACAGCAGTTGAGTCCCATAGTGCTCAGAGCCATTTGGACCATTTTTTGATGGGCAGCGTAATACCGTTGGAACGGGTCGCCTTGGAACAATGCAAGTGTCTACACTGCGAGTGTAGCGTACGAAACTTCATTTCCAACCATAAAGATCGCCAAACAACACTGCATGTCTCTTCATCTTCCTGAAATGTTTCTGCTTATGTAGATAATTCACACGGTCTCTCCAAATGTCTATTTTCACCCACAGCCTATCATTCAGCATCTCCTCCCATTCCAGTTCTCTTCGCTTCACATTTTCCTTCACCTGGTCTCTCAATCTAGTTCAAGGTCTTCCAGTTGGTCTTCGACTACCATCTGTCCATTCTAGTGTTCTTCTCGGAAGCCTGTCTGGTCCCATTCTTTTAATGTGGCCAAACCATTTAAGTCTATTACACTCCACAGCTTCCCTTAGGGGGTCGACCTGCATGGTGTTTCGTATTGTTCTACAACAGGATGTTCCATTCATTATCCTGTCCCGTCTCGTCTTATCCAGGATCCCTTGTAGAAAGTTCATCTCTGTTCTCTGTTGCATGTATTCTGCTCCCACCTCTCTTTGCCTAAGTTCAAAATTCTGATCCATACCTCAAAATTAGAAAATAACATGATCTTTGTTTTGGCATATACTTTCCAACTTGTAATCATGACCGATACAGAATAATGAAACCTCGAATTATTTTCTGTTCTCTCCGAAATTTCATCATCGATGTTTCCTTTCTTGGTTAATTTACTTCCTAGGTACTTGAAAGCATCTACTTCTTTAGTAATTTTTTCCATTTCAAGTTACATACTTCATTTTTTCATTATTCCTGCTGATTCTTGAGTTACTCTCTGCCAGGTATGTAGTTGTTCTTCCAATTTCTGCTCAGTTTCTTCCAAATCCGCATATGCATATGCTATGATTTTCACGTCATTGAGCCCTGGCGAAGTTTCCTTACGATGTTGTCCATAATTATATTAACAAGCATTAGTGACATCACACTTCGTAGCCTAACGCCTCTGCCTGTCATAAAAAATTTGCCGCCAATCTAAGTACTTTTATACATATTTCTGTTTCTCAGATGCATTCTTTTTGACAATTCTAGTCTATTCAGTCCTTGCCATTCTCATCCCTTCTAACAGTGTCGTACCCCTTTTTTATATCTCTGAATGCGACTACGATGTCTTTTCGAAATTCTCATTTCCTTTCTACAGTTTGTCTGGCTGTAAAGCAAGTGTACCTTACGAAGTCTTATTTATAAAGTAATTTTTGTTCTGTTACGTATGTCGTCACGAAATTATGTTAAAAAATTGTTGAAATGGCTCTGAGCACTATGGGACTTAACTTCTAAGGTCATCATTTCCCTAGAACTCAGAACTACTTAAACCTAACTAACTTAAGGACATCACACACATCCATGCCCGAGGCAGGATTCGAACCTGCGACCTTAACGGTCGACCGGTTCCAGAGTGTAGTGCCTAGAACCGCTCGGCCACTTCTGCTTGCCGAAATTATGTTATTACTGTTGTTATTTGCGGGCACTATTACGACACTCACACAAATGTTTTTTATTGATTTATGAGGCACATTTTTGGATAATTTAATATTTATAAGGAATTTAAAAGCAGTTGTTGTCTAAAATTTCTTAAAAAAAATAAAATCTCAACAATGAACGCCTTCGTTTTAATGTTGCCATCTCAGTTTTCCGGATAATTCCGTGACACCCTCTTCCCTATTCCATCATTACACAAAATAAACCATTCTTCTTTTACCTTTCTCGATTTCTCCACTCAACCCTATCGACTAATTTTAAGCTATAGCATTTAAGATTCGGCCAGAGTTTGGAAGTTGCCAAAACTGTGCAATCTGGGAGTTCATGGTGCTTAAAAGCCACGACGATAATGCATTGAATTGGTTTATTACTTAAAACAATACAATTAAGCAGTGTTGAGGCCAAACGTCGTTTAGTGAAATTTGAATAAACGCTCTTCGTTTGAAATCGTATAGCTTTAAAGCTTTTGTTACGTGTTCAGTGTTTAATTTTATTAAAGATTTCAAGCAGTAAGGTGCGCAGTATCCGTTGTTACGTATTAAATATCTAATAAATCACCTTTTCAATATTTGGTATTTTCTAAAAGTAACTGGGATTCTCAGTAACGTTATTTCTAACTGTCAGAGATGTGAAGAGGTAGTTTGGAGCCTTTCGGTATATAATAATGTGTTTCGACGCATATGTGGTTTTTGGTGGACAAATAAACAAGCACACACTATTCCCTTCCTATTAACCAGGTCTCTGTCACCGTTCAAAAATTAAGCCTTAAAACCTTGTTTGTGAGTTTTGATTTCTTTTATATTATCACGATGTCCATTGCTGTAAATGTGAATAGAAGGAAACCAAATATTGTGGCGATTGGTTGAGAAGTTGTTGATTGAAGCTTAGTGACAAAATTTCACCTCAGTGACAAGCGCCATCGTTTTAATGAAATTAGTTTTCTTTTAAAATGTGTGACATCCTCTTATCGGTTAGGTCACTGTTCAGAACAAGGCGCCCTTCTACTATCCTTTCCGATGTCTCGTCTCGTCTCAGTCCCATCACTGCGAGAGCTGTAGGAATTCCATACTGTGCAGAAATACTGTAGGAGACGAGAGGGCGAGCACGCGTAGCGAAACAAAAAATGGTTCAAATGGCTCTGAGCACTATGGGACTTAACTTCTATGGTCATCAGTCCCCTAGAACTTAGAACTACTTAAACCTAACTAACCTAAGGACAGCACACAACACCCAGCCATCACGAGTCAGAGAAAACCCCTGACCCCGCCGGGAATCGAACCCGGGAACCCGGGCGTGGGAAGCGAGAACGCTACCGCACGACCACGAGATGCGGGCCGTAGCGAAACCTGTTTCTTTAGTTCTGAGTCCTTCCAATAGAACACGGTCTTTAGCCTTCAGTAGTATCTCCTTGATGGTTCTAATTTAAATTACTCCTAACTGTAGTGAAATATTAACCTTTATATTTAAGTATTTTATCTTGAGAAACAAATCCATTGGATATCTGTTGGTACTGATGCGGACGATCAAACCTGTTACTGTTCAGAGTGAAGCGTCACTTCTTGAGCCACACAGATGCCTTATCCGAAATACTTAATAATACATTTAGAGCTGATGCTGACTTTACTGCGCGGTAAAAGATGGCATCATCTGCTGACAGTGTGAAAGAGCTCATCAGACTGTCTCCTAAATTATTTAAGTAGGTCAAGAACAGTAAAGGTCCCATCACCCGTCCATAAGATTAGAGTTATTTAAACAGTTATTTCCGAATCGGCAGACAAAACTCGAGTTGGGCGGCGCCTGCGCGATTAAAGTTAACCGCCGCGCTGAGTCTGTGGGGCGCGGCTGCGGCCGAGGCGTGGCTGTCGACGCGGATGGATTGCCGGCCATCACGCGACGCGACCGCGCTGCCCCCTGGCCGCGGGAGCGCCTTATCTCGCCTCGCGCTCACTTAACACTGGGCTTTATTCGCGTGCTGGCGGGCAGCGCTGAACTCGGGGAACAAGCACGTTTAGCCAACAACTTCTTAACGAAACACTTCACCATATCTGCTCCACCCAGTCATGTACTGAGGAACAATTCAAAGCACTGTGTGGCAGTACAAGTGCTTTAAGGACTTGTTACCAAAACGTTTATTGGGGCAATGTTCAACTGAAGTTTCTGGTACAAGCTGCCCCATCCTCTGTTGCCAACAACCGGTAGCTACTTATATACGAAGATTTAGTCTCCTTCATATAATCACCACATCGATTCTGATTCAAAAGTACTCACAAATATAACCAGTTCTAATTACAAAACAGAAAAAGACACTCATCAAGTGTCACTAATTGAATCTGTATGAGAATTTAAAACTTCATAAGTGGATCTTCCTTTAAATAACCATGATCATCAGGCACTTTTGTAATGTTTTCACACCCAGAACGTGAACATTTATGGTTTTATTTTGGCAACAAGCCTTAGATCACATGAGAATTTATGAATGGACTACCTTCATTAATCACAAATCCTCGACGTTTGAACAAATCTTGGATGTAGGAAACTTATCGTATCGCACGAGGAGCACTCAAAAAGTAATACATCAACTTTTCTTCTCAATTAAAAATGTAGAATTAGTTGTGGAACCTGTTGGAATATCCTGCTCCCCCCCCCCCCCTATACTTTTCTGACGTTTCAATAGGTGGCGGCTCTTCACCTTACCTTCAAAGTGGCGTCGGTAACGGAGGTGCGCTCCAAGCAGACAGCTCCCTTTCATTTTCTTCTGCCGTAAAACTAAACCATCACAGATATTCATAGGCGTTGCAGAATATGTACGAAGACCTCGCAGTGAACAAAAGCACGGTGAGTCGTTGGGTGGGGCATCTATCATCTCGTCAACAAGGCCGTGCTGACGTGTCCCACCTTCCGCGCGCCGGCCGGCCGCACACAGCTGTGACTCCTCCAGTGTTGGCACGTGAGGGCCCTGTCATTCGAGCTGATGGAAGGATCACAGTCAAACATGTCACTGCTCAACTGGGTGTATTTGTTGGTGGTGCTGACACACTCGTTCACCAGTTGCGGTACTCAAAGGTGTTTGCCCAGTGGGTTGCTCGCCGCCTGGCAGAAGACCATAATGAGCGACGAAGGACCAGCTGCGCGGATCTGCCTGCCCGTTATTAGGCTGATCGCGACAGTTCGAACATCGTCACAGGCGATGAAACTTCAGCTTATCCCTTCTAAACGGAAACAGAATGGCTATCTATGGAGAGGTGCCATACCACCTTGCCTCCGAAGTAGTTCAAAACCACACCCTTAGCCAGTAAAGTCATGGCGAGGGGCTGCTGAACCTCTGAAGGGGTTGTTATGTCTGATGTCTTGCCTCATGGTGCAACGATCGTCTCTGCATTTTATCGAAGAAACGACTTCAGCGTGTTAGTCGACACCAGTCTGCACACCTGAGAGGAGCTGACAACTCTTCATTATACCGTTCTCTCCAACCTGCCTAGAGCCCGTATATCGCACCTTCCGGCTACCAGCTAATTGTATCAATAAGAAATGCACTCCACAGGAAGGAGCACGTGGATGATGGGGAGGTTATTGATGCCGCAAGACATTGTCTCCGTCGTCAACCACTAGAATGGTACCATGCAGGCATATAGTTCCTGGCAAGAAGGTGGTGTAAGAACGTCTTACTGAACGTAAATTACGTTGAAAAATAGAGTTTTGTAGGCAAAAGATTGGTGAATAATATAGTGTATTGGAATCCTGAATAAACTCAGTCTCTGCTTTCAGAAAAAGTGTCACATCACTTACTGAACGATCTTCTAATTACTATATACTCGTACATTATATTCAGAAAGGTAACACGGACCCAGTCAGATCTCTGACAACCATTAAAGGAAAGCATCCAACTACATTTTAGACCCCCATAGTTCCTGTCAAATCTAGTGTAATGAAAATTTCTCATGTATTATTAAATCAAAACTAAACTTCTCTTTCTCTTGTCCCCAAGAGTGCTTTAATGGTTCGTATACTGAACTCGACTGTTGTTTCATGCACTAAATCCGAACCAATCATTATTTTCTTCGTTCACTCAAGTTTAATACGTCGCTTTGAATTTATTCCTCTACAAACGATGTATTCATCAACAACAAACCACATATCATTGTAACTACGTCGGTTGATCTATTTATTTCTACTAATAACTGCTCTTCAACGCAGACGAAATCACAAGTGGTGCTATTTTAGGCCAAATATACACGACCGATTGCTGCCATCGTTTCCCCACTATCTATCACTCTTCACTATCGATTTATCAATTCATGGGTAAATGCATACTACAGTGACATTATCATTCCGTTTTAAACCCTTTGCCATTCTCACCTATACGGTATATAAGTCAACAATGCAAATCTTGTGAATGCATGGTTTGCAATTAAATTGTTCCTGATATTTAGACGACATTTAAGCATCAATATTAACGTCACCGACACAGAGGTTCGGGAACATAGTGCAACACTTCTTGTCATCACCTTCAAAACTGTTAGCATGATCACCAATAAAGTGTAGAATTTACTGGAATACGCATAAAATATTTCCCCGTTACACAGAGTTCGACTAATCAACCACTTTTCAGTACATCATTGATGATATTTGGCATCAAAATATGTTGTGAGTCCTGACATGTCGAGTGTCACCTAACGGCAGTCGAAGCCAGTTCACCCAGTCAAGTATTTTAAGCGAGCACCCGAGGGAACATGGCTTTATTGTGGAAGTAATTATGTTCGCTTCTGCTCTCTCCAGCAGAGCGGTTTACACGAACAGAGAAATGAAAGTACGTGAAACCGAAAAGCGTTGTACTTTTCACTAAATCCGAAATTAATCTCCTTTTGACGGCAACGAGAAAAGCGGTTAGGTTTTACTGGCTCAGATTTTGAACGAGACACTGTCAGATGATAGTGTTGCTACCAGAAACATGTCTCCTGAGAATTTAAGGAACCATGGAAGGATACAAACAGTTTATAGTCGATCGCTATATACACGGCAGTTCATTTCCGCATTGACATAAGTGAGAAATAAACTTTCGCTACACGTAAGAATGATTGGGAAAACCAGGAAAAAGCTTAATACTTGTACCTCTTCTTTGTGTAACTGTCTGCGTCTGTCTGTCGTCACAGATTGTTTCAGTCTCATCCCTAGCACCTACCGCTTTTGTCCGCATACAATGGACTGCATTCAGCTCAACTGACATAAGTATCAAATCTTCCAAATGTACCAAGATACGGTTCCTCATCACCGACTAATAAACACCATACGATCATGTCTCTTCTGGTAGACCATTGGCTCGACCAATATCCGCCTAACCCAATCCAGCAATATGATGGACTGAACGCGGAACGTACGACAGAAAAGCAAGTTGTACAGTCGGCGCCGTAAGGAAGCGTAGAGTTCTATAGACTGTTTCTCACTACCTCGTCTCCAAGCTTCTCGATCCTTACATAAATCATCTTTCGAATTTTTCCATTGCATACCCTCCTCCAGTTGTATATTTTCTTTTTCATTCTATTCAGGATGTTAAAACAAGAGAAAAACATCCAGTAAACATGCATACATGAAAAGCTATGAACACTTGCTCATCTTCGCTACTAAAAAAAAAAAAAACGCATCTCTCCTACTGAAAACTCTTTGCTATTTCGAGCGACCTACACAATGCAATAAACAAATGATGATACATTCCTGGACGGCCAGAATGGCCGAGCGGTTCTAGGCGCTACAGTCCGGAACCGCACGACCGCTACGGTCGCAGGTTCGAATCCTGCCCAGGGCATGGATGTGTGTGATGTCCTTAGGTTAGTTACGTTTAACTAGTTCTAAGTTGTAGGGGACTAATGACCTCAGCAGTTAAGTCCCATAGTGCCCAGAGCCATTTGACACATTCCTCTGTTGTTTTCCACGGATAACGCCTACAATAACCACATGTTAGTGATGTTACTGTAAAAAGTATTCTCAGATCTGGGTAAGAGGAACCCATACATCGCTTCTAATCGAAGAAGTTCATGTTCTGAAAAGTCTGTGAAATGCTCTTAGATTGTAGGGGAGACCGGGGCTAATTCTAATGGTTTTTGCTTTTAAGTTTTTCTGTTTCTTCCTATAGTACTTTCCGCTTATATGATCGATGCTGCAGATAGTGGTACCCCCTTGGCTTTTAATTAATGATGAAAATACCACTTAGAATTTCATGCTGAATTCGTAAAATGAAAGTTTTCTAAAACGTTACACCTACGCCACTTTACCCCACATGAGGTGCAAGTTGACACACGTGCTGTGGTGAGTTGGCTGTGTTAACAGGTTCTGAGGAATAAACACAAGTTAGTAACTAAGACACATTTATTTCAATACAATATGAAAGCCAAATGGTGTCGACACTTTCTTCCAGATCTTTCAGTTGCTAGTACATTTCGTATTGTCTTCAAAATGGCAACAACATTAAAATACACTCCTGGAAATTGAAATAAGAACACCGTGAATTCATTGTCCCAGGAAGGGGAAACTTTATTGACACATTCCTGGGGTCAGATACATCACATGATCACACTGACAGAACCACAGGCACATAGACACAGGCAACAGAGCATGCACAATGTCGGCACTAGTACAGTGTATATCCACCTTTCGCAGCAATGCAGGCTGCTATTCTCCCATGGACACGATCGTAGAGATGCTGGATGTAGTCCTGTGGAACGGCTTGCCATGCCATTTCCACCTAGCGCCTCAGTTGGACCAGCGTTCGTGCTGGACGTGCAGACCGCGTGAGACGACGCTTCATCCAGTCCCAAACATGTTCAATGGGGGACAGATCCGGAGATCTTGCTGGCCAGGGTAGTTGACTTACACCTTCTAGAGCACGTTGGGTGGCACGGGATACATGCGGACGTGCATTGTCCTGTTGGAACAGCAAGTTCCCTTGCCGGTCTAGGAATGGTAGAACGATGGGTTCGATGACGATTTGGATGTACCGTGCACTATTCAGTGTCCCCTCGACGATCACCAGTGGTGTACGGCCAGTGTAGGAGATCGCTCCCCACACCATGATGCCGGGTGTTGGCCCTGTGTGCCTCGGTCGTATGCAGTCCTGATTGTGGCGCTCACCTGCACGGCGCCAAACACGCATACGACCATCATTGGCACCAAGGCAGAAGCGACTCTCATCGCTGAAGACGACACGTCTCCATTCGTCCCTCCATTCACGCCTGTCGCAACACCACTGGAGGCGGGCTGCACAATGTTGGGGCGTGAGCGGAAGACGGCCTAACGGTGTGCGGGACCGTAGCCCAGCTTCATGGAGACGGTTGCGAATGGTCCTTGCCGATACCCCAGGAGCAACAGTGTCCCTAATTTGCTGGGAAGTGGCGGTGCGGTCCCCTACGGCACTGCGTACGATCCTACGGTCTTGGCGTGCATCCGTGCGTCGCTGCGGTCCGGTCCCAGGTCGACGGGCACGTGCACCTTCCGCCGACCACTGGCGACAACATCGATGTACTGTGGAGACCTCACGCCCCACGTGTTGAGCAATTCGGCGGTACGTCCACCCGGCCTCCCGCATGCCCACTATACGCCCTCGCTCAAAGTCCGTCAACTGCACATACGGTTCACGTCCACGCTGTCGCGGCATGCTACCAGTGTTAAAGACTGCGATGGAGCTGCTTATGCCACGGCAAACTGGCTGACACTGACGGCGGCGGTGCACAAATGCTGCGCAGCTAGCGCCATTCGACGGCCAACACCGCGGTTCCTGGTGTGTCCGCTGTGCCGTGCGTGTGATCATTGCTTGTACAGCCCTCTCGCAGTGTCCGGAGCAAGTATGGTGGGTCTGACACACCGGTGTCAATGTGTTCTTTTTTCCATTTCCAGGAGTGTATTATTAAGTCAGTAAACGAACACAGAAAAGTTACATGATAATAAAATAAAAAATAGCAACGAAATTATAGAATCACAACTTCATGTCCACCAAGACAGTAGTTCGATTGCTCACTTGAACTGGTGGTTTTAATTTGCAGACAATTTTGCTTCTGTTATACCAAATCGAGTCAGGAACGTGAGGCCATCTCCTAAATTTCGTTTCTTTCAGCATTGTGGGGACAAACTTTTCATCACCGTCAATTTCCAATATCTTTAGAAGATACAGACGGGCACTATACCTCACCGTCACGTAGGTTTCCACGTGATACTGCTCCGAGTTGTGTTTTTGAACTACGTTCATGCTGTTCTCTTTAGTAGCAGGTGTTAATGGGAATTCTAGAGATGGTGGAGACTTGGGCTCATATTCCTCTTCAGTATTTCTGCTGTAAGTGGGAAATCGAGGCTATTCTCAGAATCAGCTTATTAAATCGGACGTTTCGTCTACACATTCTGTCGTTTCTGAATCATTTCCCAGAGAACGTTTCTCCTTCCTCTTTTTTTGAGTTGCAACCCTGTTGCCTGTCTCCTCTAAAATAGGCCTGATAATTGACACTTGCTTACTTTTTACCAGTACAATTTTGGTAAGGGTGTCTGTCAAGATAGCAGTGTGTCTCCATTTCCTGCCACGGTTACACGGTTTTCGCGGGCGTGCTTTTGGAAAAGGGCAAATTTCTTGTGGTGTTACAGTTTGGGACGATGGTGACGTGCTTGGAGTAGGAGCATCAGTGGAAGACGTGATGAAAGGACTATATTAAGGAGGTGGATTAGTTACGACATCGGCATTCATGGTCTGGACATCATCAGGAGGCGAGCGATCAGTAATAAATGATGGCAGAAAGTCGAATTAATGAAAGATATCAGGATTGAAAGGGCAAATTCAGCTTACGCTAAATCCGGCTGTGATATTGGGTGTGGTTGTTGCAAGCGGAAAAGCTGTGTTCACGATGCTAGGTTTGTCATAAATTTAAATCGTTTGGCCAGGCTGATTACTCATCCGAACATCACAAGCAGTACTGGCATATCTTTTAAGTGGCCGATAGGCTGCAATTTATTACTACATCGTGGGGGAAATGGTAAGACAACCATCCAACTCCCTTACAATAAATCAAGTGCGTCAATAGACAAATGACAGCTGTGGATGTCAAGCAGTAGAAGTCTTGGACGATTCTTCGAACTCCTACAGTAGCGAATGAAGTGCTTGGAGTACTTAATTAAATTTATTTCTAGTATCCAGCTTGACTTGGCGTCTGAGCCAGCTGGAGTGTCTCGAACAAAATGTGGTTTGTATTTTGCTCTAGGAAATATGAAGAATGGAGGGATAGCAATACTTCCAGATGATACAAGACTGCCTCTTTCAGCAGAGATTATCCTTCCAATTTGTTCAAACCTTTCCGTGCTACCACACTGTCTGGTTTCTGTACAGTTGTGATCCACATTTCATCCATATTCCATATATTTTGAGCTTGTAACTCCAGTTTATCCAAAATATTTTTAAGCAAACTGAAGAAATTGTTCACATTTACTTCATTAAAACTGGTGGCCCTGGCTAGGCTTGTAGCTTCAGGTATTCGAATGTAGAATCTCTGATGCCTCTTCGCCGGCCGCGGTGGTCTCGCGGTTCTAGGCGCGCAGTCCGGAACCGTGGGACTGCTACGGTCGCAGGTTCGAATCCTGCCTCGGGCATGGATGTGTGTGATGTCCTTAGGTTAGGTTTAAGTAGTTCATAGTTCTAGGGTACTGATAACCACAGCAGTTGAGTCCCATAGTGCTCAGAGCCATTTGAACCATTTGATGCCTCTTCATAAAATACGTGTGCCCGTCAGGTCCTTCCATTTTCTTTTCCTCTTATGAAAGTGGTACGTTAACTTCATTTTTGGTGGCGTATCGAAAAGCGAATTTTCTGACCTCCTTTGGAATTAAGCCAAAATAAATATCTGAGGCTTTCTTAAGGTTTTCACTTAACAGACACTCCTGTTCAAGAGAGAAAACCTGTAACACAAAATACAAAGTATGTCATCAGTTGCGAACCTCACTATAACAGGCATGCGTAGTAGCTAGATGTATGGCCTTAGAGTTCAAAGGGCGCACAGGGAAAAGCTTACATAACTATTTTTTTAAAGAAAGTTTGTCATTTGGCAGATACATACCTACCTAGGAGTTTTATATCCACTTTGAACGTCAGGAACATCTTCAGTGGAAGCATCACGCTCTCTGGCTTTTTGGCAATAGGCCCACCTACATAGCTAAGCTCCGTACAGGGATATTGAATTCTTCTGCTGTGGCCGTTCGGCTTCTTTTGTCGCTAATGTGAGCACGTATGGTATTCTTTACGTTCTCGGCAGTACGCTTTCCTCGTTCCGTCTTTCTCTTGTAATTCCTCATGGCAAACCTTCAACAAAATGTATCAGAAAGTAGTTAAAAAACGTTATCAGATACGTAAGTTAAAAAAAATTGAGAGTCAGGGGTAAGTTGGCAAACGCTACGTGGAGTATGCCAACAGGCCCCTAAACCAAGATGCCAATTTGCTCCAACAACACATTTTTGACAAGATGAATGCCTTACTGTTTCACAAAACGTTTTACGAAGTAGTTCCACTTGAATACAATTGTTATTGTCTCCTCTACCCAACACAGCTGTTTAAAATTCCTAGACATATTCTAGAGCTTCTCGGAATAACGAAAATTTACAGTGAAGAAAAAATATACTCACTCGTCCTTCCTCCCTGGGAATTCTCATCAGACTGAAACTACGATGGAAGGTAAAACGTCGTTTGTGAGTTTGACTGTTGCGATCCTAGCGCTCAGTTCTTAAGGCGCTAGAAAAAAGAAGCTAGTTTTATCTTTGCACCTACTAGCATAATGAATCCTATTGCTCCACTAGGGAAGTGGCAGACACGATCATCGGATATTGTCTCCAAGTGGAATCAACTGTCGAGCCCGTGCCCTGTACGATGAAGAATATCCAGAGGGCAGAGTCCAACGCGCACAATTACTCAGCCGTCGCTTACAGCGACTAGCAGACAATGGCCCCGTAGCTCCCACAACGGCTGATCGTGGCAGACGTCGCACCATTCAGACTCCTGTTACGGAGGAGGAACTAATGCAGTGATTTGAAGAACATTTTGGAACCAGCGTACGTAGACTACCAGCACTTATCGAGGTTAATCGTATTCTGTGCCATCCTCTACGAACAGTTGCTATATCCATATCACGTACAGTGTGTCCAAGCCCTTCGGCCAAAAGAGCAGCCTGCTACAAAGCAGTTCTACCAATGGCTGTTGCAAATGTGTCGCGAACATCCACTTTTCAAAACAAAGGTACTGTTCGCAGACGAGACTGGTTTCTCGCGAGAAGGGACTGTCAATTTTCGTAGTCAACATGTGTGAGCTGATGAATATCCACGAGTATTTGAAGAAGCAAGGCATCAGCCCCGATTTTCAATTAATCTATGGACGGGAATTATTGGCGATAAACTAATAGGACCTTACATTAGCATCAAGTGATTTGACAGGTGAACGGTATCGTCAATCCCTATAGAGGACCTGAGGGTATGGTTCATGGATGCTGGAGCACCAGGCGGATTTCTTTGAAACGTCCGAGAACACACAACACAGAAATTTAATCGACAGTGGATTGATGATGATGATGTTTGGTTTCGTGGGGCGCCCAACTGCGCGGTTATCAGTGCCCGTACAAGTTCTCAACCTTTGCTCAGACCAATATCGACACTTTCATGAATGATGATGAAACGATGAGGACAACACAAACACCCAGTCATATCGAGGCTGGTGAAAATCCCTGACCCCGCTTGGAATCGAACCAGGGACCCCGTGCTCGGGAAGCGAGAGCTCGACCGCGAGTCCACGAGCTGCGGACAACAATGGATTGGTCGCTGGGGTTCAGTATGTTCATGATCTCATTGTCCTATTCTTAACACTTCTGGGATCACATGAACTCTTTGGTACAGGCAAGTCCCATTAATGATTTACAAATACTACAAGAACACGTCATCAATGGCTGCCAGTGTATCCAAGACCAACTTAGGCTACTTCATAGAGTGTATGAATATCTAAGACGTTGAGCAGAAGCATACCTTACTATGGACACCAATTAAGTACCTCCCATAGTGATTGGTCATCAGTGCGTGTCGTATGTAATAGCAAGCATATTACACAACCCTCTGCTGCTTCACAATAACAGAAAATGTTCTCATTTGTTTGCAGCATTCTGTAGGTCACGCGAAATAGCAAAGAGATTGCAGAAGAAGAGATGTCTTTCGTAGTAGCAATGACGAAAAATTGCTCATGGCTTTTAAGGCCTAAAGTTTAGAGTCCATGTTTATTGGATATTGTTTTGTTTTGCTTCATTCCACCACTTATCAAAATATCGAATACTTTTTTTGACTATTCCGATCGCAATAACGTATTGGAAGTTCTCAAAAACACTGGAGAACCGGAGCACCTCATTTCCCTCATACGAGATTTATACTCTGGCCAAGAAGCAACGGTGAGAACCAAAAATGGGGTAACTGTATGGGTCAAGATTCAAAATGCAGGACGGAAAGGCCTCGTATGGTCATCTTATGTATTCAGCATGTATGTAGAGCACGCTATGAGGAATGCCGAGTTAGATGAAGATGAAGCCGGTATTAAAATAGCTAGGATAAACATAAGTAACCTTAGATGTGCAGCTGATACTGTACTGATATCACAAAGTGAAGAACAGTTAAAAATTCCCGTACTGAAGCAGAAAGAAGAAAGAGGAATGATTGGTGTAATGCTGAATGACAAGGAAATGAAGATTCTGGGGGAGAAACAATGTAGGTAGTTTCTACACTCAATTGTCTCCGCTCCCATATTTCTGCTGATAGTGACTGCAGCACCTAAATCAAGATATGCTTGTTGCTCGGCAGAATGGTAATATTTTAAGTGGTATATGCATAACTTTAAGAACGAAGATTCGTATACAAAGGGCAATGTTCTTTCCTGTTCTATTGTATGGATATGAGATCTGAACAGAAATAAAGGCTGAACGGCGTAGAATAGACAGTTTCGAATTGTGGTTTTTGAAGGAAACTCGTTACATTTCCACGGACCGCAAGAAGAACATGTAGGTAAGCACAATAGCAATCAGAATCAGATTTCTCATTGGAGGGTCTGATACTGAAATAAAAACTGAGCTGTATTGCGAACATTGTGGAAAGACGTGATTTGCTGGAAAATACATTAATGTTGTGGAAGATCGAAGGCATAAGATGAGACGGACTGATAGTATCGCAGAGGTAATGGACTCCAACATCGAAAGTCTGCGGGAGAAAGTGCAAGCCAGAGGAAATCTGTACTGAAATTTGTGAGTACCTTAGCATTAACCCTTCCATATAGTGAACAGTATTGATGTTACAATAGTGCACTGTGAAGTTCCGCATCTACTTTCGTCATTAGTAATGTCTCTTCCACCTTATGACACAACTGTTTGACATAGTTAAGCCACCTTCGCCCACCCTCCTCCGTGGTGGATATCATGATTCAATGAAGATGTGGGCTTTGAAGGTTGTGCCTGAATAATCACAGATACATGGTGTATTCTGAACTTCGAGGTCAGGATGGGAGTTAAGCTCAAACTCCACATCCTCCATCATGATCTCAGGATCGACCCCTCGATCGTGACAGTGAGGATGGGGGGATGGTGAGGAGGTTCTGGTTGCTTGATCTGGGTAGTAATGGGAAGGAGTGCAAGGTTTGTTTACTCACCGAAAGTGACATGGGGGATCTTCTGGAAGAGTTTGGTGTGGAATTCAGGATCAGAATGCAGTCTTTTATAGGAATGGTATGAGGGAAGGGTAAGTATGGGATATATTTTCAGATTTCAAGGAGGAAAGTTTTCGATTTGAGGAAGTTGGAGTCAGGACAGGAGAGGAGGACGACAAGAAGGTCTGTAGTTGTGGTTCCAGATAAGATGGCCTGGCAGTCCATGATGTCTGGGCTTCCCGTTTGTTACAGTGATTTTTTTTATGCCATCATGGTTAGGGGCAGCTTCAGTGCTGCGGCATTTGCCGATCTTTTTGCCAGGTGTAGGTAAGGAGGGTGGTTAAAACTGTGGGCAACAGGTGACAGGATTCTTTGGAGAAGGGTTTGGATGAATAGGGTACCACAGTCCAAAAACATCTGGCTGAGTCGATGGTAATAGTCATGGATGATGTATGATGGTGACAATTCAGGTTATGGTGCTGTACTTCATGACTGTAGTCCTTATGCTGCATCTGTAGACGGTGCTGTTCAGGGTGGCGGTCCTGGAGAGGAGAAGACTTGGAGAGGGGTATAGGCCTGATGGAAGGTAGAAGCGGTTCAACTGATGGTTGCAGGGAATCGGAAGGGGCAGGTGTAGACGATGGTAGTGGTTGGAGAAGGCACGGTGGCGGTGAAGTTGCAGTTCCTGGATGGGTGACGAAGTCAGCAGCTGCTGCCGTGGCGTCGGCGGCAACAGCAGCAGCAGCAGCGACGGCGACGGCGACGGCGGCAGTGGCGGCGATGGTGGAACAGCGACGAAACGGAGGCATGACGGCGACAGTGGTGATGATGCATCAAACAGAGTGACGATGAACAGGTACACACGAAAGAAGTCTCGAAGCCACGAACTGACACACAGCACAGGGATTTACGGCTACCACTCTATGGTATAAGAAGAGCAGTACCAAGCAAACTAGTAGCAGTATGTACACTAGCCGACTGGTACTTAGCGGAGGTTCGGGCCCTGCGTTGCGAGTTTTATAGCATGGTTGTGGCCACCCATGGGCTGGCCCTCTGCTTTAACATTACCTGTTTTTATAGAAATAACCGATACCATGATCGATTCTGTACAGGAGAACATTATATCAGCCATTTAACTGAATGAACCTCATATCATTTTGTATACTATGTGTTATACTTCAGCCTAAAATGTATAAAAAAATTAATGTCTTAGAATCGATACATACTAACAGTTCAAACCACTCTTCTTTTAAAAATATTTCAAATTATGAAATATCTGGCATACTTAAAATTCCTTTTATTAATTGCACAATCTGACGATTATTATAAAATTTATTTCTGGACTCATTTACAAAATAATGAAATATTTTAGCGAAGATTCTTCTTTTGTCAAGAAATTTTGTAAACTCTTTTGCTTTGCAAACTCTTTGTCGTATTGTGAGTACAGCAGAATGTAAGGAGCAGTGGGCATGCCTCTGGTGAAACTCACGTGTTTGTTAATTTTGTCTGCATCAATGTAACTGGTGGTCTTATGAACATGGAGATCATCAAGTCAGTGTGATATAGAAGAATGGCATAAATTAAAAGAAAATCATAGCAACACATACTACTTCATCAGTTTTTTGTCGTATGGAATCCAGTAAGTCAAAATTTGAGCCGCAAGAATGTATCCCTAAACGGAAGAACTGGAGCCAACAACAAAACAAAATTAAGATAAGTAAAAAGTTTTTCTTTTGTATATCTTACGCCTCTCGAAGATTTCAAAACTTGTGCAGAGACTGAAATTTAAGAGCAATGTGTGGGAGCGTAAGATTACGAGGTCGATGCGTTCCGGCGGGTTTCCGAAATCGTAGGACCGGGATAATAGAATATCAAATCCTGACAACTGAGATAAGATCGTGAGGAGCATCTTCAAAACTGTGCAACTGATTGGATGAATTTTTGACTAATAGAACCCAATATTTTGTAATGGATGATGACTGTTAAACGGAAACAGAAGTAAAAGATGGTGTGCCGCAAGAGAACGCTAGTGTTTTCCATGTACTTGAACTATGTAGGGAGGTGAGTAGTAGAATTATCAGACAGTTCGCTGAAGATGCTGTTGTCTGTGGGAAAGTATTGTAGTTGGCTCTGTGTGAGGTAACACAGAACGACTTGGACAAAATATCCACTTCGTTTAATAAACGACAGCTCTGTTTAAATGCACCTAATTGTAATATCGGCCGTAAGAAAGAGACAGAACTGTGCTGTATCCGAGTACAGAATGAGTGGCAAATAGATGCAAAATCCTGAAGAGTACCACGCCGTCCAATTGTTTTAGGAGCGTTGGCAGACAACGATATGGAATGACACGAACACGCAAAATCAGCAGTAATAGGAAAGAAGAATGAGAACACGGAGAGGCTGGAATGTTTAACAGCCAGCTGTAAACGACATCACGTTCAAGAAGGAAATCTGATCAAATATCTATAGCTGCACAGGCGTCTGGAGGCCATACGAAGTTGTATTAGCAAGGGACATTCAAAAAACTCAGAGATGCGGTGCTAGGACCATATCAAGTTGATAAAGCCTACACTATTCGTGCAATATCGTTTCTGCTGATCTGACTCGGGTGAGCCGCCCATAATAGACACCTAACATAAAAACCACCGATTATAGCAACGGATCCAGTACATAAAGTCTCACTGGGGCCCTAAATTTTGTATCTGTCGCATGTTCTGAGTTAATTCCTACAATAGTAAATGTTCCGCCGGTCCTAGGGTATAATAAAAAGAGGAGCAATCACTTCAGCGTTAACTCAGACCACAAACAACTATCCCTATTTCACTTGATATTTATTACGCGACAAAAAAAAAATGCTCTGTACTCATTCGAGAATAAGTTCTTCATAGTCCGACAGAAATCCTCACAGCATGTAAAATAAAAACAGTGAAATACTGAACAATAATCTCTCGAATACACTGTGCAAACAAATTTACAGTAACAGCGCCTTCAGATATGTGACTGTTCCTCCAATGAAAATTGAGCAGTATCCAGTTCAAACAATCCAGCCGGTGCAGCAAAGAATTAACATCAGTCTCGAATGAACACAAGGCAGTGACTGGTGAGTTTTAGCAAATCTTCTTCTGGGAAGGCGACAGCATCTGTATGCTACTAACTGCCCAGCCCATTGTTTTGTCGTCGCCATCGCTCAACGATCATCCGCGCTCGTACCACGTCCCTTCATGGGTGCATCAGGGTGACGGCGTTGTAACCCTCAACCGTCGAAAGCATGTGACATGTTCTGCAAAAGAGCTTATAAAAAGACTCTTCGCAGGTTGCAGCCCTAAAATGCCTCACTGAACAGCTTTAATGCATGTTCTTGACAGTACGTTGTTAACTAACATTTTGCCAGGCGATTTGGCGGGTGATGCCTGAACGTTTAAAGGGAATACTGTACGGTTATTCTGCAACCACCTGCGTATCTCACATATTGAACATGAAAGCAAAAGCAGAGAAATTTGGGCGTGCAAAGGTGTGTACAGCCAGTCAGAGCGAAAAAAGGTATTACTGGTGCGAGATACTGTGATACACAGAGTACGCGAAAGAACTTGCCCCCCTTCTAACAGCAGTGTACCGCAAGTCTCTAGAGGAACGGAGGGTTCCAAATGATTGGAAAAGAGCACAGGTAGTCCCAGTCTTCAAGAAGGGTCGTCGAGCAGATGCGCAAAACTATAGACCTATATCTCTGACGTCGATCTGTTGTAGAATTTTAGAACATGTTTTTTGCTCGAGTATCATGTCGTTTTTGGAAACCCAGAATCTACTATGTAGGAACCAACATGGATTCCGGAAACAGCGATCGTGTGAGACCCAACTCGCTTTATTTGTTCATGAGACACAGAAAATATTAGATACAGGCTCCCAGGTAGATGCTATTTTTCTTGACTTCCGGAAGGCGATCGATACAGTTCCGCACTGTCGCCTGATAAACAAAGTAAGAGCCTACGGAATATCAGACCAGCTGTGTGGCTGGATTGAAGAGTTTTTAGCAAACAGAACGCAGCATGTTGTTATCAATGGAGAGACGTCTAGAGACGTTAAAGTAACCTCTGGCGTGCCACAGGGGAGTGTTATGGGACCATTGCTTTTCACAATATATATATACAAATGACCTAGTAGATAGTGTCGGAAGTTCCATGCGGCTTTTCACGGATGATGCTGTAGTATAAAGAGAAGTTGCAGCATTAGAAAATTGTAGCGAAATGCAGGAAGATCTGCAGCGGAGAGGCACTTGGTGCAGGGAGTGGCAACTGTCCCTTAACATAGACAAATATAATGTATTGCGAATACATAGAAAGAAGGATCCTTTATTGTATGATTATATGATAGCGGAACAAACACTGGTAGCAGTTACTTCTGTAAAATATCTGGGAGTATGCGTGCGGAACGATTTGAAGTGGAATGATCATATAAAATTAATTGTTGGTAAGGCGGGTACCAGGTTGAGATTCATTGGGAGAGTCCTTAGAAAATGTAGTCCATCAACAAAGGAGGTGGCTTATAAAACACTCGTTCGACCTATACTTGAGTATTGCTCGTCAGTGTGGGATCCGTACCAGATCGGGTTGACGGAGGAGATAGAGAAGATCCAATGAAGAGCGGCGCGTTTCGTCAGAGGGTTATTTGGTAACCGTGATAGCGTTACGGAGATGTTTAATAAACTCAAGTGGCAGACTCTGCAAGAGAGGCGCTCTGCATCGCGGTGTAGCTTGCTCGTCAGGTTTCGAGAGGGTGCTTTTCTGGATGAGGTATCGAATATATTGCTTCCCCCTACTTATACCTCGCGAGGAGATCATGAATGTAAAATTAGAGAGATTAGAGCGCGCACGGAGGCTTTCAGACAGTCGTTCTTCCCGCGAACCATACGCGACTGGAGCAGGAAAGGGAGGTAATGACAGTGGCACGTAAAGTGCCCTCCGCCACACACCGTTGGGTGGCTTGCGGAGTATAAATGTAGATGTAGATGTAGATGTGCTTTTAGGAGTATATATATATATATATATATATATATATATATATATATATATATATATATATATAGAGGAACATGTAGGTAACTAATGCTGAAATTATATGAGTATAGTATTAGGGCTTTGGACTTGAAACGAAACGTATACTATAAAGACGCTTCTGTATAAGCGGCAAGCTGCTCATACAGTACACAGTATGTAAACATAAATTGTTCATCGCAGTATGAAACTTTGAATACGCTGTTAAGTCTTTGTCATACAGCCAGCAGCTCGTCTGCTATCGACAGAACGAACGGCTTATGATATCATGAAAGGCAGTCTGCGTCACACTGTAGTTTATTATCTCGCGAAAAGAACGTGAAGGTAGGATTAGGAATTTTCGAGCTCTCACTGAGGCTTACCAGCAATCGGTCATACCGTGAATCAGTAGCGAGTGGAGCAGAATAGTTGGGAAATCATACTGGCACATAAACTACCCTCCGCCACACACGGAAAGCTAACTTGCGGAATGTAGATCTAGTTGTAAACAAAGATGTACATAAAAATATCTTACGAATATACGTCCAGTGAATAATGCAGCACGATCGAAGACTTTTGTACTGGGCGCTGGCCGGAAATCAATATAGACAACAAAATTTATGAAGAAAATCAATAACGCGCAATAAAAGTAAGACACCCCAACTGCCTTAGTAGGCTAGTGCCCACGAGACTGGAGCACCACATCCATACGAGCGACTGCGAACCTCATTCCACAGGACCATACGGACTCAAACTGGGGTGACGGGCCTGTTCGAGCTACAACTTTCTCACAGCACACTGGGATCCAGTGAGATGTGTTTGCGATTCTGCACAGATCACGCGCAGGAACTTACTACCCTTGTAGCAACCGTTTATGGAAGGTCTGTGATTACTAACTTACTGGAAAAAGGAGCGAGTCATTATCGTTTCCAAGAATATTCGTGGATTACTTGAAAATATTACGGGCCTACATCTGTCATCAGTCTGCTGTACAATAAAAAATACATTTTATGCTCGTACAACACAATCGTTTTGAGAAAGAAAACGTCTTCTCTCGGAATCCGCAAACTGAAATTACGGGTTGTTGACAAACTCAGGTCGGTCTGTTTGTCTGTGAGATCCAGACCACCACAGTAAACGACACCCATGGAGACGCCATGTTTCTTGAATTCCGGAAGGCGTTCAATACAGCTCCAGGCTTTCGTTTACTGCACAGAACTAGCTGTGGAGCTTCTCCTGTTGTACTGAACGTCAACCACCCGTTCTTGAACGTATACTAAAAGTTGGAAAGTTCCTCTTCGTTTGTGCAAACCCACACCTCACAAGAGCTTAACGTAAAAAATCCCCGGACACATACTAAATCATACTAATACATGTGATAGAATTTTATTTTAAGACTACAGCTTTCCCCGACAGTTAAGTTTTTTCTCCTCCACCATTACAATAAAAGAGCGAGTAGTCAGCGTCGACTCTAAGAATAAAAAGTCCCCCGCTCCACAACTTAGCGTATCAGTTGCTAATAAAGGGACTGCATTCCGCTAAAAATAAAGTTCACTGCAGCTTGTCGTAATAGCTGAAAGAAAATTATTCGATATTAAATCACGTTACCCTGGTGCAATAAAAATTCAATCAGCAAGAAAGAACACAAAACGACGAATGCCGTAATAATGGCCGTTTGTAGTGTTTATTCTTTAGGAAACAGAAGATGTTTGTCGGCACTGTGCATCCTGTTTCTTGCCCGTTGCTCTGTGCATTCAACTCTCTCGCATTCGTCATCCAGATACTTCTTTCTACGGGGAGGGCAGCCGGATGGTTACTTGATATCTCTTTGTCGACAGTAATATCTAACATGCTTTTAAAAAATAATTAATAAAAGGATTTTCCTCTACTTGCAGCCCTCATCCATCAACAAACATTTTCAATAGTTCGCTCTAGTTGTGCACTTTGAATTTATACCTTAGGGAAGATTAAAAATACGAATCTAATTTGACTGTCACATAGCTAACCAAACGCAGAACCAGCTTTTTGACTAGATTAAAATTTTTCAATCAGCAGAAGTCTGCATCTGCATCTCCATGGGACGAAATCGTTAAATGTAAGAGCACCATCCGTGATACTCAAAGGATGGGTTTTTAGAACCATCGCTATTTACACTACATGCAACAACATTGGTGGGTATTATCAAAGACTGAGAGGAGATAATGCTGTTGTAAATAGTGCTGAGCCCCAGAAAGATATCCTGGGCAAATATAATATTTTCGAAATCTTTGCCTGGCCAGTGCCGAGCCAGGCCGAGGCAGGATAGTGCCCGACGTCTGCTTCGGAACGTCGATCAGACACGAGAGCCGATACTGCAGAGGGTCACTCCGAGGCCGTTCGTACACATTGCTTGAGCGAAGTGTATGAACTGCCATTTCGACAGCATGACCTCACTGTGGACGGATCATAATGTCGCTCTTCCAACCAAACACAGCGGAATAACAAAACATAAGTGTGATGTAGGAAAGACTTTCAGCATACTGAGACTCCAGTAAGTAAAGAGCTGAATGCCTTAAGGGGCTCCGGAAAGGCTCAAAATCATGAAAAGTTCAGTTTTTACTTTTTTGCGTTTTCTGATTCTGCAGACTATTACCTTTTAATAGATATATAATTTATTCAACTATTTTTAATTTTTTTTTGAAATGTGTTCTACAAGGGCGTGACCCACTGTGGCGCTGTTAAACTGCTGGAAATGGTGTTATTATTAACGTCCGTGTTCATCAGGTACATCTTTGTGGTGTGAGATAAAGTATGTGTTGTGGCTAACCTGTGATGGTTCAGTATATATCGCTGGTGTGATTGTCGATTGTTTCATGTTTATTTACTCTGTCGTTATCTCGAAAATATTCTTAATTAATTCTGTTTCTTGAGTCTCTGTTTTGTTGAAGTATAATAATGAGTAAAAGTAAAGTTATTAGAAATCCTCTGAAGGCTTTTAAGAAAAGGAGAAATGTTGGAAAGCCAAAGGTATGTGTTATTACTGTAAACAATAAAGACCGATGAAAATCCCCAACATAGCTTGTGTCCCAAAGAAGAAGACAGTTGGTGTAAATATAACAAAGGATTGCTAACTGGTGAAGTGTACACTCATAAGCATAGTCTGCCTCATGCAATAATGGAGGTGATAAAACCTATTTTCAGAGACTTAGCAGCACCTGAACTGTTGAAAAAGTGTATTCACGGAAAAACTCAAAACCCCAATTAAAGTGTAAATAGTGTTATATGCTCGAGAATCCCCAAGACTGTATTTGTTGGAATAGAAACACTTCACTTTGGTGTGTATGATGCTGTTGCGACTTTCAATGATGGCAACATTGTAAGGTGCAAGGTATTTAGAAATATGGGAATGAAGATAGGTTCTAACATGGTACGAGCGATGCTTGCTTTAGACAAGGAACGCCTTCGGGCTGCAGACAGGGCTGTAAAGAGTCTAGAAATACAAGCAAGAGTAAACAGGAGGAGGAACAAGAGGAAGCTGGAGGAGGAGTTTGCAGAGGATGAAGATAATCCATCCTATGGACCTGGAATGCACTAAAAAGTTAATCCAATCTTTGTCGCTCGATTCCCAAAACTTTTATTTTCTCATACTAATTACATGTTTTCTAAGGATCTTCCAAACATATTTGTTTCAAACTTTCGGTAAATGTTACACAGTACCTTCTGCATAATTTAAAACAGCCTTTTTCCAAAAAACTTTATATTTTTGAATATATAAATAAAAACTTGCAAAAAAATGTTGTGACTTTTCATTACAATCGAAAAAAAGTCATCTTTAATAACTGAACTAAAATTTTGAAAAATCCCTGTGTTGAGTTGTAGCCCATATTCCAATAAATAATCTGTAAAAAGTTCAACTTCCTACCTCAAATACTTTGTGAGGAAAGATGTAATTTATAAGCATTATTTTAACATTGCAAGTACAGGGCGTTCCGGAGCCCCTTAAACGAAAGACTGGGACGGCATTGCGTGGTGAGTTGTGTTGACGGACACAGCCGTAATCGATTGTACTGACCAAGGGATATCGTCATAGTCCCCGACAGACAGCTAAAACTACTCGGGCATCCTTTATTCAGCTGCAGTAAGAGAGTTTCGATACGGAACCTGTCATTCACTGACGTCCATTTGCCAGATGACTGTTACCTTCGAGACCACATCCAGCTATGTAGTGTTTAAAACACCGTCCAACTGTCGCTTTTGTGGGGAGGCGTGCTAGTTGCTGCTGCCCCTTGAGTTCCATCTGTGAATGTACACCAGCGTCCACGGCCTTCCTCTGGTGGAGAGGCCACGACTTTGCCCAGCCAGCGCTGTCCTGTGCAGAGTTGCTGCGAGTTTACTGGCTCGCTGTCTATGATGTCCACGAGTGCACGCCAGTGAACTGTGTCACCGCAGATGGGCAACGCCTGCTATCACCTGGGCCGCCTACCTCTAACGGCGTCGCTGCTGCTGTGCCAGTGGCCTTGACCACGCTGAAGCCCTTGACACTGCTGAGCGGACGCATCGGCGCCTTCCACTGCTGCCGACGCCGCTGCCACAGAGAAGATGATTCAGTTGCCAAGCCGAAAATAATAAATGTGTAAACAGCTAATACAATCTCGTTAGTGCCACACGTCACCCAACAGATCCTCACTGACATAGTCTATGCTTCACCATCTTGTATACATAGGAGCTACATCCCACAGATTTCTACAAAAGGGATGCTGAAAACTCTGAAAGTTGCAGGGAAATGCAGAAAGTCCTGCAGAGCATAAGACTGTTAATAAAGTCACAACATGAGTAAATGCAACAAATTTTAGACATATATATATATATATATATATATATATATATATATATATATATATATATGCAAACAGTCATATTACTATTTCATTTAAATTTTGGGAATAAATGACGGTGACAGTAATCACTGTAAAACGCTGCCCGGAGCTGCCCACATTGGAGCGACCACCAGAAAGTCATCTCGATCATTAGCAGAAGAATGTGTGGGAGTCAACCGCACAGTGGCAGTTATGACGGTTGTAAATCAATGTACGGATACTGTCTAGAAAGGAACTTCGCGGTTGTGATACTCATGACAAAGCACTGGAAATGAGGCATAGCAAGTCGACAACGTATAAGTTGTCTGAATGTTCAGCTACAGTTGGGAATTGTATACCTCGAGGTTGAATACCGACTTACAGTTAAGTCCACAGATGGGTTGGAGGTATTTTCTGATTAAACAACCGACCGTAACTCGGTCGTCAGAAAATATTACCTGTGATTCAACCAAAAAAACATCGGATGCAGTAATTAACTCCGATAACATCGTTTGCAAACTCTGGCGATCCGCCTCGGTTTAACTATAAGAAGCACCACTCCTTTCCCAGCGGCGTCCCTCGCTCAACCTCAGTTACACATGAGCACAAGTTTCCACTTAAGGCTCTTCATAGAGATTCCGCCATATGTGATGAAACCAGAAATGTTATCTGCTGAAGTTTGGTGCATTGACGGACTACAATACGAAGAACAGTACCATACAAGACCTGAAGGTCTAACACTAAAGTGAGTCGTCAAGAGAAGAGTCTAGAAGTATTCATAGGTGAATATAGACATAACTGGCTTCGAAATCATCTTCAGGGAATCTGGCAAGTAATTACAAAAGATTAGAGTAGAGGAGGGAAAGATTTCCAGAGGCTGCGGTGCAGTGGTGTGGTGTGTCCCTTGACCCGCCATTTACTCCCCTTCTCAAGCAGCAGGTACTGTTGGAGAAGCCATCTGTTAAAGAAACTGTCCTCCCAGAATAGTTGCCTAGTTCCACATCTCGTCAGGAGGTGCCAGAAGATGATCATCGCAGAATAGGAGAGCTGTTTCTGTAACGACTACAGCGCGTCAAGGGGGTTTCTTATCAACACTGACCAACGAAAAATAAAGGAAATAGAACAGCTTCGTGCCGAATGTGATGCAACAGAGTCAACATTCAAAAGCTATGTACGGGCATCTAGAATATGAAAACACAATTTCCAACACAGAATATATATTCTAATATGAAAATGTACAAACTGTATGCGATACTTTGCTGTAGCACAGATGTAGTTCGAACACAGTGTGATTCACTTATGACGTAGCGAGTTTTTAGCTTCTGACTGATTCAAAAGTAATAGCGTGTAGAACGGCACCTAGTTTCTCTACATTTACTTTCATATCGACTATTTTGAATCACTATGTCTTTTTGTACCTAAAAGTACACTTTTTTAAAGCCATTTGCAGACTACCGAAATTACTATTGGAGAGCTATACTGCTTCTGAATAGTGGTATTTAAACGTTGTGCTGAAAGTCTGAGGTGTGAAGCAAGTTGGCTGTAATCTGCTACTTCGGCATCAATCTTCACATTGCACACGAGAGACAGAGGCTGAAATGAGAACGCCTTGCCCTGTTACAGATTGAGCCTTGCAGCCACGTTTTTTGTCGTGTTCTCACACCGACGGCAAAGGCAGCAGCGGCGCCATGCAGATTTGACGTATCGGTGAGCGTGCAGGGCACTCAGCGGAAATAATGCAAGAAGAAAAACTTATCGAACAGGTGAGGCGATGCAGATTATAAGATCGTTTTGAAGAAGGCCTAAGAATGGAGGGAAATAGCTGCTAAACTGGCTCAAAATGGTAAATATTTTTGCTAACGTTTTAATTTTCATACACATAGTCTGTTACATAAAGTACAGTACAATGTTAAGTACTGGAAATTAGATAGTGTATATTACATCTTAACGCATCTGAAAGATATTACAGCAAGTATGTGATCAACCAAGCGATCAAAAAGGAAAGAAACACGTAGAAAACTGAACTTCATGTAAGACAAATACGTGTCGCATTCAAAGAAAATTAACTATCTAGCCTGACATGTTATTTCTAATGACAGAACGAATTATTTCCGTGCTTGTTGCTAACAATAACAGTCGAAGACGTTATTTCATACACTTTTTTAGCAATAGATTTTGAAGTAATACATCCTATCTTACAAGAAATCGTATGCTTAACATTTGGAATCGGTAACGATTTTAACTACTCGTTAAATCTGAACAAAGCCCCAGGGTCCGATCGGATCCCTATCAAATGCAATGTTGCGGTTCAGTTAGCACCCCTGTTAACTATAATCTATTCTAGATCCTTCTAATAAAAAACCGTACCCAGTAATTCGAATGAAGCATAATTCAGATCCATTTATAAGAAGGGCAGCAGAAGTGATTCACAAAACTACCGCCCCATATCCTTCATGTAAATTTGTTGTATCTCATAACAGATTTTGAGCTCAAACATAAAGGGGTATGTCGAAGAGAATCACGTCCTCCATTCCAACCAGAACTGATTTCGAAAACGCTGGTCACGTTAAACCTGCCTCATACTCTTTTCTCACATGACATACTCAAAGCCATATATAAAGGCAGTCAGGTCGAAGTAGTGTTTCTCGATTTACGGAAAGCATTTGATTCAGTACCACATCTATGCTTACTATCAAAAGTATGATCATATGGGGTATCAAGTGAACTTTGAGACTAGAATCAGGAGTTTTTGTTCGCAAAGATGCAGCAGGCTGTCTTGGATGGAGAGTCATCAAGAGATGTTGACGTAAATTCGGGTGAACACCTGGAATTGTGTTGATACCCTTGCTATTCGTGTTGTGTGTTTATGACCTAGCCAACAATATTAGTAGCCTAAGGTTTTTGCAGATCATGTAATTATTTGTTGTGAAGTTCTGTCTGAAAGAAGCTGCGTAAATATTCAATGAGGTACTGATAAAATGTGTGTGCGCACATTGGTAACTCGCATTAAATTTTCAGAAATGTGAAATTGTGCCCTTCACAGAACGAAAAACAGAAGCATCCTAGGGCTGCAATGTCACCGAATCTCGTCTGGAATCAGCCAAGTCGTACAAATAGCTCGTTGTAATACTTTGTATGAACATGAAATGGAGCGATCATATAGGCCCAGCCATGGGAAGGGCAGAACAGTTTATCAGACTTTGGTTTATTGGTACAATGCAATCGTCTACAAATGTGGTTGCTTACAAGTCACTCATCTGACCCATTCTAGAATATTGCTCAAGTGTTAGGGACCCATAACGAACAGGACTAACAGGGGACATTGAATATATACAGAGAGGGGCAATATGAATGGTCAAAGGTTTGTTTGTCGTGCAGGAGAGTGACACTAAGATGTTGAAAGAACTGAAATGGCAGATACTTGCAGATGTAAACTACACCGAGAAAGCCTACTTACAGAGTTTTAAGAAGAGTCTTTAAATGATGCCTCTAGGAATATACTACAGTCCCCTCTGTATCGTTCCCATGTGGATCATCTGGACAAAGTTAGACTAATTACAGCCCTCACAGAGGCATTTAAACAGCCATTTGCATGAGCTCCATACGTGAATGGAACGGGAAGAAGTCGTTACTACTAGTACAAAAGGGCATACCCTCTGCTACGCATTTCACAGCCCTTTGCAGAGTATAGATGTAGCTGTAGAATTATGCGCGCATGGACAAAAGAAATAGATCTTGGATACAGTTTCACAGAGGTGTCACTTGATTCTTTCCTTTAAAGGAATTCATTTATTCAAATGTGATACCGTAGTAGTCTGCGAAACTATCCATTACTGAAATGTAACTCAGCTCTGCAGTTCGCTACATTATGAGATACGAGGAAGGATGGTTCTGTGACTACGACAGGCTCAACTTGATAAGTGTTGACAAAACGTGCCATATTTTAATGCAAACTTGCTTTACTCTCTTAAAAACTGTAGAATGTTCTACCTGAAGTGAAAATGTAGCTGTTCTGTTTTTGTTCGTATTTGCTAGGTATAAAAACACCATTCACAATAGGATCAATGATAAATAAACTAGTGTAGTTTTCAAAGTATTTTGACTTTTCTTGCTTTAGTGTTACTGCTAAATTTGCGTCAGGTGTTATAGGACACAAATATCTGTTTGATAAATTCTTTTCGAAAGCTTCTTTGACCCGATCTAGGAAATAGTTAGACTGGGAAACATTTACATACACACATTAATCCTTGTTCCATAGATCATGAATATGACATTTCGTAATGATATGGAACGTGTCACTCTAACATAAGTTTTCTTTACACAAAATGATTAATTAATTAATTTTTTTACAGTTACTGCTTCACATCTAAGAATTCATCTATTGATTAGGAGGAGTTGTCATTCAGAAATCCTTTTAATTTGCTTTTAAATGTTGGTTGGCTGTCTGTCAGACTTTCAATACTATTTGGAAAATGACCAAAGATTTTTGTGGCAGCATAATTCACCACTTTCTGTGCCAAAGTGAAATTTAATTCTGAATAGTGAATATCATCCCTTCTTCTAGTGTTGTAGCTATGCACTACGCTGTTATTTTTGTATTGGGATGGATGATTAATGACAAATTTCGTAAGTGAATATATGTATTGCGAAGGTACTGTGAATATCACGAGTTCCTTAAATAAATGTGTCCAAGGTGATCTTGGGTGGGCTCCAGCTATTATTCTGATTACACGCACTTGTGCAATGAATACTTTCTCTCTTAATGACGAATTGCCCCAACATATGACACCATATAAAAGCAGTGAATGAAAAGTCATAGTAGGCTAATTAACTGATATGTTTATCACCAAAATTTGCAATAACCCTAATAGCATAAGTAGCTGAACCTAACCGTTTCAGTAGATCATCGATGTGTTTCTTCCAATTCAATTTCTCATCAATGCACACACCCTGAAATTTTGAGTGTTCTACCATAGCAACAGACTTCATAGTCTATATTTATCAATGGTGTTATGCCATTTACTCTACAGAACAGTATAAACTGTGTTTTCTAAGAATTTGCAGAGAACAACTGAATAGTTTTCTGAAAGACATTATTTGCAATTTCCTCAGCTGATTCTTGCTTCTTGGGTGTGATTATTACACTTGTATCATCAGCAAAAAGAACTAACTTTGCATCATCATGAATACAGAGTGGCAAGTCGTTAATATATATTAAGAACAATATGGTACCCAAGACTGAACCCTGTGGGACACCATTCTTGATACCTCCCCAGTTAGAGGACTCCGCTGGTTTTTGTAGACTATCTGTACTGTTAATTTCAACCTTCTGCATTCTTCCAGTTAAGTATGAATTATACCATTTGTGCACTGTCCCACTCATACCACAATACTTAAGTTTATCTAGAAGAATTTCATGATTCACCCAATCAGAAGCCTTTGAAAGATCAAAAAATATCCCAATGGGTGATGTTTGGTTATTCATTGCATTTAATATTTGATCAGTGAAAGCATATACTGCATTTTCTGTTCAAAACCCTTTCTGAAAACCAAACTGACATTTTGCTGCTACTTCATTTTTACAAGTAGGTGATGCTACTCTTGAATGCATTACTTTCTCAAGAATTTTGGATAAAGATGTCAGAAATGAGATTGGGCGGTAGTTGTTAGCATCAGATCTATCCCCCTTTTTATGCAGTGGTTTAACTGTAACCTGAAGAACTGTCAGCATTTTGTCTTGTTTGATAAATTGTAAGATGGCAAGAACTATACCATTTACATGAAGTCATTAAAGATCACCTAACTCACGTTGATCAAACAGTAGGGCTGAACAAAAATGACTGACAAGACACAATGCATCTTGTAGAGGGTATAGTATGGACGTATTGGAATAATTAATGTCGGGTGATGCTTTTAAAGTAATTCACACGACAAAAGAGTCTTCGTGGAAATGCGTCGATTTACTGGAAGCTAGTTTATCCCAGAGAAGTATTCAGAGTTGACCGTGGCCAGCTAGGGAGCAGCGAAGGGAAGCGACAATAGGCAGCTTAGGGCGGCTCAAGCTCTGAGACAGCGGTAACGGGGTGCGGCCTCCAGCTGCCTTAAGATGAGTGACAGTGAGTGGGTGGTTGACCCCATGTTGGTGTACCGGGAAGCAGACGGAGAACTTGTACGCCTGTTGATAAATGTTTGTCATCCCATTTTCAGTGAAACATGCGAGAAAGCCTCGCGAAGCTATGGTGGAGCGGTCAACAGAGGCCAAAATATGCGTGTTCATGACTATAGCATCTTCACGCTGAATTCACAGTCCGCAGAGTCTGAAGTAAATAAGGTGAAGAGCGACAGAATGAAATACGCCGGCCTCCGATGGGAACGTAGGACTAAGGAATTTGAAGTACTCTCCAGGGAGTCATAATTCCAGAAAAATTGGTGTTTTGCACAGACGCTAACTTTGATGGGTGGGCTGGGAGGAGCTAAATGGCAGAAGTTGAGAGGAAGGGAAATTTTGTGGGAATTTGTTCACTTCCCAGACCAGGCATTGGTCGGCGCTTTGAAGCGACGCATAATTGACGCAACTTGCGCTGCAATTGGCGTAAGTGATTTTGCTGGAGGGGAAACCGAGGCGAAGAGCAGACTGGTAGAAGTCTCTGTAGTAGTCTTCCGTTCCCAGCTTGCCTAGAGTGCGGACGTGGCGTTCTGTACTCAGCTTGCCTGAGAAAGACTAAGCATCTATGCAATTTAGGACTTAGCAGATGGAACGAATGAGCTTGGAGATAGAAAGTTTTGGTTCAGCTATGTACTTAGCAATATAGCTAGGAGTGAATAGACGAGCGCAGACTTGCAGCACCAAGAGGTTCAAAATGGTTCAAATGGCTCTGAGCACTATGCGACTTAACTTCTGAGGTCATCAGTCGCCTAGAACTTGGAACTAATTAAACCTAACTTAACTAAGAACATCAACACATCCATGCCCGAGGCAGGATTCGAACCTGCGACTGTAGCGGTCGCTCGGTTCCAGACTGTAGCGCCTAGAACCGCATGGCCACTCCGGCTGGCCCAGCACCTCGAGGCCGCCCGACGTCCTCACAACGACGACGCCCCGCCACGCTGAATTCGTTGATATTGCACCCGCTCCGGCTTGAATTAGGCCACTGATTAATTTGTTGGATCATGATGGCAACGTTTCCACGAGGGTTTCATGGGCAGTGTATTGGGGAATTCTTCTCGCACTTCGTATTACGCCTGGGTCAGTCGATAGGAATTAATTTTGATTTATCGCACTTTACTCCACGTAAACGCAATTTATTACCACTGCCTGATGGAAGAGTCATGTAATATGATGATTGAAGGTCGAGAGTTAAAATAAATTTGTGATAATGGACTGCATCTGTTTTCAATCAAGTAGTTGAAATCCCAAGTCACTTTCTTAATTAATTTTGTGTTCAGCATTTGCATCTGGTGTTCAATAGCTGAATATAACATCAATGTGCACCCCTTTTCAATTAAAAGTGATCAATTCTGAATCAATTAATGTCAACACTGCCACCGCAGTTCAATCAGGAGTCACAGGGCCTTATTACTTTCTTTGCGTTATCCGATATTGCGGCAGTTTTGCACTCTCTGTTGATCTGTTAGACAATTAGCTGGGGTGAACACACGCCAAAACCAGATAAGTGACGTGTGGGGTGTTACAAATTGTGATTGATAAATGCCGTAAACAAAATTTGTGACTACCCTTGTCTTAAAGGTAGGATAATTTTCAGCTTCCCATTATGAAACTGTCGGAGCAGAATGTCTTTTTCATCATTTTCTTCCAGTAGTAATTACAACAGTAAATCACGATCAATAATTTGAAAAAGGTGCGCGGACTTCCACGAATTGTTCACGACTGAGCTGCATGCTACGCTGCTTGGTCGTGGGGCACTCAGGCAGCGATCGCGGCGCCCGCGCGCACAAATTAAGTGCTTCAACTTCTCTTTTCTCCATACTGTACTGAGATACGGCTTTCGTTCCAACTTCGAAAACAATTTCGATGTATTAGCTACATTTAGTTCGCAGCAACATACCACCTAAACGAACGGAACGTAAAGTAGACAGCGACCACATTTTCACTGCAAACTCTTCAAATTTTGCGCTACATAGTATTTGGAAAGAATGTATCACAGCAACTATGATCAACATCTACAAATAAATACTTCAACATAAAACTGTAATATGAAACTATAAGATAAGCAAATATAAACTTTTTGTGCCTATTAGTTCCTTCAGATTTGAATGAAAAGTATTTTACAGTAACGAAAAGGCACAAAACCGAAAGAAGTGGTTTCTAATTTTTTAAGAGAAGAAGAGAATATATATCGAAGAAGTTCGGAAAACCCGTTTTTCTCGTAAGCCGCTATCAGCCGCTCTGCGGGAACAGCTTCCTGTGTGGCGTTCCTTGCCTCTGCAAGGCGCTACCAAACCCCGCGGCGCGAACCGCCCCGCCAGACCACTTTCTGTCTTCCAGGCCTTTAATCGGTGCTATTTAAACAGCAACAGCCTATTTCAACCACACAGTCTCTTAATGTGCGACAAAGTTCAGCGTCAAGCTTTCTATGCTTTCAAAGAATATCTGATGTAGTTGGAAAGTATGAAATTACATTAAAGATACATACCTACAACAGTAAAAAGAAAATAAAAGATACTGAAGTGATTGTAAGGGAACTACTGTTATACCCCTGCTGGAAGCCTGTATGGACAAACCGAGTATGAAAAGGAGAAGCATATAACATTTATTGATTTAAAGAACACTTATCACAGTGTACTAATTAAAGACATATGGTGAGCGTTAGAATGCCAAATAATTAAGTGATACCAAGGCAACTAAGCCATTTAACAACAGTAATATACTAGCGTAAGATTAGATAAACGTCGGTTACATGTGGTAATAGTTAGGGATTGAGACAAGTGTGCAGCAAATCGCCAACGTTGGTGAAAATAAATATTGACAGGACCATTAAAATGTGAAGAAACGACAAAGTGTAGGTTGGCGAATGGAGAATGAGTATGGACCTAAAATTTACCAAAAAAAAGAAGAAAACAGTGTATTGTCACAGAAATGGAAGTGACTGTCTTAAGAACAGGAAACAGAATTATTAAAAATACTCCGTTGTGTATTATTTAAGTGTCATACTGACAATGGATGGAAAGCAGGTTGAAAATGTACACAATAAATTAAGTAAAATGAAGGCCATTAGTAAGCATCTTCTTCCAGTATTAGGGCATGAAAATATTTCGAAAGTTACAGAGGGGACTGCATAAGAATTTTGTGTATTAAAATGTATGAGATACTTGAAAAATGACAAAGAAAATTAAAGCAAATATCCACACAATTGGAATGTTGTACTGAAGAAGTTATTTTAAAGCCACAGGAGTAGCTAGAGAAGACAGCATATGAACGATACAAATATATTGGTTCAGTGGAGAGAGAAAGATGAGCAGAATGGTATTTTTGTATGAAATGTGTAAACAGAACACCTGATAAAATGTGGGCATGCGGGTCTCCAGCAAGTGAAGAAGAAGGTAGACCTGAAGGACTGGAATGCAGGAAACGCGGAATCCATACAATAAACACAATAATGTGCAGTTAATTTTTAAATACTGTGGTGACAATCACATTCGAATGTGATCACTTGTCTGAACATGTACCTGCTTACAGTGAACCCATAACGCCTGTGTTGCACCGAACTTCGTTAACTAAAATTGTTTACTGCCTACAGTACAACAAGTTATTGAATCTTGATAATAAAACGAATCGTCTGCTACAGTGAGGAACCACGTTTTTTTTTCAACATTGCTGCAAAGTTTTATTTACTGCCAAACAGCCTTTATGCTGTCGATAGCTATATCTCTCACGGTTCTCACCTCTCTGGTTCAAATAACATCCAACATCAGTTGATATTTTTTCAGACTTATATCTTCAATCAAATTCAGCGTCCTTGCGATGTCGGACACCGCACACCAAGGCGATCAAAAATATTTGTGCGCTGCAGGTGATGTTAAGTTAGTACCTTCATCTCAACAGCTGCGACAGCCGTTGACTACGGAAGACACGCCTCCTTGCAGGTTATACGGTGTATCCACTCAACATAAAGAGTGAATCCTTTTGGCAGTAGCTTTCAGTGATATAACCTTACCTGGTTCTTTCGTGTATTGTTTGTCCGCCTGCCGAGGTGGCCGAGCGGTTCTCTGCGCTTCAGTCTGGAACCGCGAGACCGCTACGGTCGCAGATTCGAATCCTGCTTCAGGCATGGATGTGTGTGATGTCCTTAGGTTAGTTAGGTTTAGGTAGTTCTAGGTTCTAGGGGACTGATGACCTCAGATGTTAAGTCCCATAGTGTTCAGAGCCATTTGAACCATTTTTATCGTTTGTCAGATAGTTAAGAACAAAATATTTTGTTTCGGTCGCACCAGGGTGACCTGGAAACAGCTAACACAAGACACTTAGAAGCCTCGTTTCGACATTACGAACGGTACACAAGATAAGTGCGTGTGGCTCAATGATTTGTTGCAAGCCTTCAACTGGACTGATCTCTGACGACTTGGGTGTCCACAATCCACTCCATTTATCGCGCGAGAGAAAGGTACCTACAGTTCAGCGTGGAATGCAGACCATGTATCGTTTCTGGTGACTTCTATAACTGCTGAAAGGTGAGTGCTAGATTAAAGGCACTCTGAAAATTTCCACGTATTGACTGAAATTGATCCTTCGACCTCTCCATGACATCGAAATAAGTGTCCAAGGAATAGAAAAGCAACTGGAATCACTCAACAGAGGAAAGTCCACTGGACCTGACGGGATACCAATTCGATTCTACACAGAGTACGCGAAAGAACTTGCCCCCCTTCTAACAGCCGTGTACCGCAAGTCTCTAGAGGAACGGAGGGTTCCAAATGATTGGAAAAGAGCACAGGTAGTCCCAGTCTTCAAGAAGGGTCGTCGAGCAGATGCGCAAAACTATAGACCTATATCTCTGACGTCGATCTGTTGTAGAATTTTAGAACATGTTTTTTGCTCGAGTATCATGTCGTTTTTGGAAACCCAGAATCTACTATGTAGGAATCAACATGGATTCCGGAAACAGCGATCGTGTGAGACCCAACTCGCGTTATTTGTTCATGAGACCCAGAAAATATTAGATAAAGGCTCCCAGGTAGATGCTATTTTTCTTGACTTCCGGAAGGCGTTCGATACAGTTCCGCACTGTCGCCTGATAAACAAAGTAAGAGCCTACGGAATATCAGACCAGCTGTGTGGCTGGATTGAAGAGTTTTTAGCAAACAGAACACAGCATGTTGTTATCAATGGAGAGACGTCTACAGACGTTAAGGTAACCTCTGGCGTGCCACAGGGGAGTGTTATGGGACCATTGCTTTTCACAATATATATAAATGACCTAGTGTCGGAAGTTCCATGCGGCTTTTCGCGGATGATGCTGTAGTATACAGAGAAGTTGCAGCATTAGAAAATTGTAGCGAAATGCAGGAAGATCTGCAGCGGATAGGCACTTGGTGCAGGGAGTGGCAACTGTCCCTTAACATAGACAAATGTAATGTATTGCGAATACATATAAAGAAGGATCCTTTATTGTATGATTATATGATAGCGGAACAAACACTGGTAGCAGTTACTTCTGTAAAATATCTGGGAGTATGCGTGCGGAACGATTTGAAGTGGAATAATCATATAAAATCAATTGTTGGTAAGGCGGGTACCAGGTTGAGATTCATTGGGAGAGTGCTTAGAAAATGTAGTCCAGCAACAAAGGAGGTGGCTTACAAAACACTGGTTCGACCTATACTTGAGTATTGCTCATCAGTGTGGGATCCGTACCAGATCGGGTTGACGGAGGAGATAGAGAAGATCCAAAGAAGAGCGGCGCGTTTCGTCACAGGGTTATTTGGTAACCGTGATAGCGTTACGGAGATGTTTAATAAACTCAAGTGGCAGACTCTGCAAGAGAGGCGCTCTGCATCGCGGTGTAGCTTGCTCGCCAGGTTTCGAGAGGGTGCGTTTCTGGATGAGGTATCGAGTATATTGCTTCCCCCTACTTATACCTCCCGAGGAGATCACGAATGTAAAATTAGAGAGATTAGAGCGCGCACGGAGGCTTTCAGACAGTCGTTCTTCCCGCGAACCATACGCGACTGGAACAGGAAAGGGAGGTAATGACAGTGGCACGAAAGGTGCCCTCCGCCACACACCGTTGGGTGGCTTGCGGAGTATGAATGTAAATGTAGATGTAGATGTCCATAGGCAGTGAGTCACTTTACCATTAGACGATAATTAGGAGATGCTTCATGAACTCAAGCAGGAAGACGACATTCTCTTTAGGAAACACTATTACGAAAAGTTAGAGAATCGGCATTTGCGGCTGGTGGTAGAACAACTGAAATGCCGCCAACTTATATTTCGCGTAAGAACACAGCGAAAGCAAGATGAGAATAATTAGGGCTGGCACATTAGTTTTTCTCTCTTTGCATTTGCGAGCGGGACATTTACGTATTTTATTTCGTGCTGTAATCTTGATTCCATATGAAAGCGAAAACTCCACAATCTCCTGGTTTGATTTATGGTACCAGTTCAAAGCAGCATTATAAAAGCAAGTTGGGAAGAAAGATGATCACATTTTCCTCCATTACTACAGTTCGATATAATGAAACTGTTTACTATTGCAACGTCATTAAGAAAATAAGAAAGGCGATGCCACCATTTGAGTGACCTGCTGCCAGCAGTATATGTTTCTCTCCGCTAGTCAAACTGGCATACAGCTCACATTACAGCGGTCTACCCCGCTATGGATGCAGGGCAGGATACAGGTGTGAGGCAGTCCTATCTGTGACGTTTCTTATACCTTTCACATGGTGATAAACTGTAACTGGCTTATAATCTTTCCATTTTACTCAAAATAAACACCATTTTGAACGGATAATAATGTGATGTTTTATGCAGTTGCATAACATTTTACAACAAGGAGCACAAGGGACAATACAGAAATTGCAGCACACGGAAGCAAAAGATAAGATCTGGCAGTGACTTTCCTTGCCTCTCACCATTACGGCGCTTGGTTTCGGTAAATATCGAAGACAAGTGCACCTGCCACTATCACTTCATGGATGTTTTAACTTATTACAACTCTAGTGGTTTGTATTCCACCGATTGCCGCATAGCCGGCAGCGTGAGGGTTTCTGTGGTCTTGTCTTGTGACGTTAGGCGGGTTATGGAGCCCCTCAGGAAAATAGCGGGTAGGTCGGGGAAGAATGCCAGTGTGCACTCGGTGCTTTCCGGGGGGTCTCGTCCGTAATGTGGAGGAGGCCCTTCCGGCAGCTATTGAACGCACTGGGTGTGACCGGCTGCAGATAGTAGCACATGTCGGAACGAATGACGCCTGCCGCGTGGGTTCTGAGGCCATCCTTGGTTCCTTCCGGCGGCTGGCTGATTTGGTGAAGACAACCAGCATCGCACGCGGAGTGCAAGCTGAGCTTAATATCTGCAGCATAGTGCCCAGAGTCGATCGCGGTCCTCTGGTTTGGAGCCGTGTGGAGGGTCTAAACCAGAGGCTCAGACGACTCTGCGACTATAATGGTTGCAAATTCATCGACCTCTGTTATTGGGTGGAGAACTGTAGGGCCCCCCTAGACAGGTCAGGCGTGCACTACACACCGGAAGCAGCTACTAGAGTAGCAGAGTACGTGTGGCGTGCACACGGGGGTTTTTTAGGTTAGAGGGACCCCCCCCCCCCTTGGCCGAAACGATAAAATACCTGACGTCTTACCAGAGAGAACATCAGCATCGTTGATAAAGAACGTCCGTCCTCAGAGACCAAAAACAGGAAAAGTTAACGTAATATTGGTAAACTGCAGGAGTATCCAGGGCAAGGTTCCTGAATTAGTATCGCTTATTGAAGGAAATAGTGCGCATATAGTATTAGGAACGGAAAGTTGGTTAAAACCGGAAGTGAACAGTAACGAAATCCTAGACACAGAATGGAATATATACCGCAAGGATAGGATAAACGCCAATGGTGGAGGAGTATTTATAGCAGTAAAGAATTCAATAATATCCAGTGAAGTTATTAGCGAATGCGAATGTGAAATAATCTGGGTTAAGTTAAGTATCAAAGGTGGGTCAGATATGATAGTCGGATGCTTCTATAGACCACCTGCATCAGCAACCGTAGTAGTTGAGCGCCTCAGAGAGAACCTGCAGAACGTCGTGAAGAAGTTTCGTGATCATACTATTGTAATAGGGGGAGACTTCAATCTACCAGGTATAGAATGGGATAGTCACACAATCAGAACTGGAGCCAGGGACAGAGACTCTTGTGACATTATCCTGACTGCCTTGTCCGAGAATTACTTCGAGCAGATAGTTAGAGAACCAACTCGTGAAGCTAACGTTTTAGACCTCATAGCAACAAATAGACCGGAACTTTTCGACTCCGTGAATGTAGAAGAGGGTATCAGTGATCATAAGTCAGTGGTTGCATCAATGACTACAAGTGTAATAAGAAATGCCAAGAAAGGAAGGAAAATATATTTGCTTAACAAGAGTGATAGGGCACAAATCGCAGAATATCTGAGTGACCACCATCAAACGTTCATTTCTGAGGAAGAGGATGTGGAACAAAAATGGAAAAAATTCAGAAACATCGTCCAGTACGCCTTAGATAAGTTCGTACCGACTAAGGTCCAAAGCGAGGGGAAAGATCCACCGTGGTATAACAATCATGTACGAAAGGTACTACGGAAACATAGAAAGCTTCATCATAGGTTTAAGAGTAGTCGAATCATAGCTGATAAGGAAAAGCTGAACGAAGCGAAAAAGAGCGTAAAGAGAGCAATGAGAGAAGCATTCAACGAATTCGAACATAAAACATTGGCAAACAATCTAAACAAGAACCCTAAAAAGTTTTGGTCATATGTAAAATCGGTAAGCGGATCTAAATCCCCTATTCAGTCACTCGTTGACCACGATGGCACCGAAACAGAGGACGACCGAAGAAAGGCAGAAATACTGAATTCAGTGTTCCGAAACTGTTTCACTGCGGAAAATCGTAACACGGTCCCTGACTTCAGCCGTCGCATGGACGCCAAAATGGAAAATATTGAAATAAACGATATCGGAATTGAAAAACAACTGCTATCACTTAGTAGCGGAAAAGCATCCGGACCAGACGAGATACCCGTAAGATTCTACTGTGATTATGCTAAAGAACTTGCCCCCTTTCTATCAGCAATTTATCGTAGATCTCTGGAAGAACGTAAAGTACCTAGCGACTGGAAGAAAGCGCAGGTCGTTCCCATTTTCAAGAAGGGTCATAAATCAGATGCGAATAATTATAGGCCTATTTCGCTTACGTCAATCTGTAGTAGAATAATGGAATATGTTTTATGTTCTCGTATTATGACGTTCTTAGATAATACAAATCTCCTTCATCATAACCAACATGGATTCCGCAAACAGAGATCATGTGAAACTCAGCTCGCCCTATTTGTCCAAGAAATTCACAGTGCCGTAGACACTGGCGAGCAGATTGATGCCGTATTCCTGGACTTCAGGAAGGCATTTGATACGGTTCCGCACTTACGTTTAGTGAAAAAAATACGAGCTTACGGAATATCGGACCAGGTTTGTGATTGGATTCAGGATTTCCTAGAAGAAAGAACACAACATGTCATTCTTAACGGTTCAAAATCTGCAGATGTAGAGGTAATTTCGGGAGTACCGCAAGGAAGCGTGATAGGACCTTTATTGTTTACAATATACATAAATGACTTAGTTGACAACATCGGTAGCTCCGTGAGGCTATTTGCAGATGACACGGTTGTCTACAAGAAAGTAGCAACATCAGAAGACTCGTACGTACTCCAGGAAGACCTGCAGAGGATTAATGAATGGTGCGACAGCTGGCAGCTTTCCCTAAACGTAGATAAATGTAATATAATGCGCATACATAGGGGCAGAAATCCATTCCAGTACGATTATGCCATAGGTGGTAAATCATTGGAAGCGGTAACGACCGTAAAATACTTAGGAGTTACTATCCGGAGCGATCTGAAGTGGAATGATCACATAAAACAAATAGTGGGAAAAGCAGGCGCCAGGTTGAGATTCATAGGAAGAATTCTAAGAAAATGTGACTCATCGACGAAAGAAGTAGCTTACAAAACGCTTGTTCGTCCGATTCTTGAGTATTGCTCATCAGTATGGGACCCTTACCAGGTTGGATTAATAGAAGAGATAGACATGATCCAGCGAAAAGCAGCGCGATTCGTCATGGGGACATTTAGTCAGCGCGAGAGCGTTACGGAGATGCTGAACAAGCTCCAGTGGCGGACACTTCAAGAAAGGCGTTACGCAATACGGAGAGGTTTATTATCGAAATTACGAGAGAGCATATTCCGGGAAGAGATGGGCAACATATTACTACCGCCCACATATATCTCGCGTAATGATCACAACGAAAAGATCCGAGAAATTAGAGCAAATACGGAGACTTACAAGCAGTCGTTCTTCCCACGCACAATTCGTGAATGGAACAGGGAAGGGGGGATCAGATAGTGGTACAATAAGTACCCTCCGCCACACACCGTAAGGTGGCTCGCGGAGTATAGATGTAGATGTAGATGTAGATGGAAACACGCACTGAAATGAATCATGCTGATGACGGAATTCGAGGGCGGCCACCGAAATGAAGCATTCCGATGGTTTCGGGACTCATCACCAGCAATCCCATAGGGAAGAGGAAACTACACTACCGTACAGTTAGCTTATTTCCCAGGAATGTCTGTGTCTAGCCATATTAATTGAACTTCAATATCAATTACTAGCACACAAAGGATTAAATTTACATCATAATGTGGAACCAAATGCGTCAGTTCTTAATTGTAAAAACATGCTCACTTGATCTTTGTTGCTTACATTACATCTATCACGAGTGGGAAACATTGGGTTGCGTAAACCGTACGCAGTTTTTCGACGTAGAATCCGAATAAGCAGAAAAGGTGGGGTGCTCATTTAAAAATACAAAGTTGACTCGCCCATGCAGATGCGGTGGTTAGGAGGTGGCCAGTTGCATCTCAGATAGACGTCCCCTTCACTTACATTAAATTTTCAGCTAGAACATTTTCTTTTCGTACTATGAGTCGTTTTCAAGATATTTACTTGTCTCGAAATAAAACAAATTCCCAGTTTTTACAGTATTCCTTGGTTTTGTTATATATTGTTCTTTGTCCCAGTTTTTACACGGTGTAATGGGTATAAGTGTAGATACTTCCATTGGTAGCTGAAGATGTTGTACTGAACATCATAACATAATTCCATACGTCATTTGAAGACTGTTAATTCTAGCCATTACAAATCGTGTGGCAACAGCAAGCCAGTAACGCGTATTTTCTCCTGGACAGCAGGTCAGGTGTTGAAAGGCAGACACGTGGATGCAAACGCTTTGCGTATACTAACAGACAATATCCATCTAGTGATGCAGTATGACCATATGGAAAACATAAGGTTGTAGAGTTTTTGTCGTGTTTGTAGAAATAACGTTTGACGCAGAGAAAAACAACCAATACGCTGACGTTAAGGTAATATTTATAAAGCCCGCATGTCGTGGTCGTGCGGTAGCGTTCTCGCTTCCCACGCCCGGGTTCCCGGGTTCGATTCCCGGCAGGGTCAGGGATTTTCTCTGCCTCTTGATGGCTGGGTGTTGTGTGCTGTCCTTAGGTTAGTTAGGTTTAAGTATTTCTAAGTTCTAGGGGACTGATGACCATAGATGTTAAGTCCCATAGTGCTCAGAGCCATTTGAACCATTTTTTGAATATTTATAAAAATATCTTCACTCAGACACACTACAACCCGTGCGTCTATGTACACTGAGGTGACAAAAGTCATGGGATACCTTCTAATATCGTATCGGACCTCCTTTTGCCCAGTGTAGTGCAGCAACCCACCATGGCATGCACTCAACAAGTCGTTGGAAGCCGCCTGTATGCTTCCTCTATAGCGGTCCATAACTGGGAAAGTGTTGCCGTTGCAGGATATTGCGCATGAACTGAACTATAGTGTCCTGTAACATCTGATGAGGATTCATATCACGCAGTCCGAGTTGGCCAAATCATTCACTTGAACTATCCAGACTGTTCTTCAAACCAGTCGCGAACAATGGTCGTCTGGTGATATGGCGCATTGTCATCACCAAAAATTCGATGTTCTTTGAGAACATGAAGTCCATGCATGGCTGACATGCCGGGACACAGTCTATTCCACTCCGTAATTGAAAACGGAAACCACGTGTGTACGTGTACCTCACTCCTCATGGTAATGTACATGTGCGTCAGTGAAAAAGACCAATACATAGGTGTTAGCATGTGGACGTAATGTGCTGTTCCAGTCTGTACCTAAAGTCCATCACCGTTCCCTTTGGATCCCTACGTAATTCGGTGCTCTTCGATACACACGATCGAACAGCGGAGGAATGGTACTCGGGCGTCAACTTTAGGTTACAATATCTCCGGATGTAATTAACATTTTACAATGCAACAAACGGCACTGATTACGTATTTGTTTATATGTTCAGATGTGCTAACAAAACTAACGGGATTCCATTTGAAAAAACGTAGGTTTGTGTTAAAAAACATACTTCCGTGCATTTTTTTATGGTTTGTATTAACCAATTACACTAGCCCCTCTCCTCACGTTCGGTCTGTGGAATCGATTCGTCAGTATTTGATGTGGTTTACGAAATATATCCAGCGGTAATGTTAGGTGACTCACCCTGTATATTGTTCTTTGTCCATAAGTACTGTTACATTTCCATTTTCTGCATTCATTATTATAATTGTTCGGTTGTAACATGTGACTGAGTCTCTGGACAGTGCTACCCTCTCTGGTGGTATTTATAAATGAGGGACAGTGGTCAGTGGGCCACCCCTCCAAGGGGTACACTCGCCGCGGCGAGGGAGAGATTCGGCAGTGGTGAATGGGCTGCCGGTCGGGCGGCTGTCTTTAGCTCGCGGCCGCGCCCGCCATGTAAACGGTAAAAAAGTATATTTTGGTTGTTAACTTACCTATGAATAATAAGTGATTATATCAACTCTCGTGTTTGATTACAATCTGGATGGATTCGAATCATTATACAGTCTTCTTCAACTCATTGTCCTCCGCTATATTTAGGTTTTAGTCTGCGGACTCTAGCAATAATGTTATTATTTATTGAATTTTGTCTCAGTAATTTCATGTCGGCAGCTGCTGTGTGGTTGTTACCATGTTTCTAATGAGTTTTCTTTGGTGTGCTCTTTCCTTCTTCTTTTAATATCTCTCTTGTTAGTGCTATGTTTCCCTATATTTAACGTAGTGTTGTTCTTAATATGCAAGGATATATTCAGTTTCTGCTGTGAGATTTTCTGTGTATTGGTTCTTTAACTTGCTGCTGATGCAGTGTTTCAGTCCATTTTCCAAGAACAGTTCCTGTTATGATGACGACGAACGAATCGTCGCCAGTGTTGAATGACTGGCTGCCAATGCTAAATAGAAACATGCAAATCTCTTCTTTGCATATACAGCAAGTTTGTCAGTGAAGTCGATAAGGAGCTGGCAGCATGGTCTGGGTCCGCAACGACTAAAATAATTAGAAGTCGTTGGTAAAAAATAATATATTATACGTAAGTGGTGGTGGCCCCTGGTAGCTGAGTGGTCAGTGCGACAGAATGTCAATCCTAAGGGCCCGGGTTCGATTCGCGGCTGGGTCGGAGATTTTCTCCACTCAGGGACTGGGTGTTGTGTTGTCCTAATCATCATCATTTCCTCCCCATCTACGCGCAAGTCGCCGAAGTGGCGTCAAATCGAAAGACCTGCACCAGGCGAACGGTCTACCTGACGGGAGGCCTTAGTCACACGATATTTACAGTGGTGGCACAGGAGTGTTCATAGTCAGGATTAATATAATTACAAACAGAGAGCTATACAGGCATCATATAGGCCATACTTTAACTAAACGCCTTGTTAGAGGTTGCTTCCTCTCAGCTGAAGGCTATACTGCTTTCCTGCTTGACGTCCGGAGCAAGAGTGGCCGAGCGGGCGCTAGAGACTTGTTCCAAGCCGCGGAGCACCGCTAGTCTCGACTCGCAGGTCCAGCGATACTAGTACGGACCGCGGTCGATAACTGCAACCCCTAACAAGTGTGGTCTCGACTGTTTATACCACAGTTCCCCTTTTTCGTTCGGCTGTCTGTCATGTTTACTAAATGTGGGTGAAATATATGTTGATGATATTGAGGTTTCTCATTCCAAATGTATATGTACGTTTAAATGTTTTCTTTTGTCAGTTTCATTATTTGCTGTTGGTGCTTGTTCTGTATATGTTTCACTACGGGGTGTTCTTTGTGTTCTGTTTTTTCTATCATTTTCATGAGGACTATGGGATTTCCTATGTGCTCTGCTAATTCTGAATGAGTCTCACACAGTATAAAGCTTAAGTGCTGATTTTTCGAATATAGCATCTTTATTCAGTTTTGTAACCATTACTTTTCTGCTTAGGATTTCGAATATTGTGCCACTGTATAACTGTTTTCAATCTTTACATCAATAAAACTTGGAATTAAGTCGCATACTGCAAGTTTCGTGGAATGTTACGTGTCACCTTGAATTTTTGCGATGTGTTAACAGGGCACGCTTGACATAGCTGTAGTAACATCTTCAACTTCAGTGGTTCTGTCATCTCCAGTTCCGTGTATGTTACAATATATTGATTACTATTTTTTTGGTGCCATGTAATCACAACTGAATAAAACACAATTTCGGTGCTGTATGATGTTCCACTTTTATTATTTGCAAGGCACCTTCAGGGGTCCAGAATTATCTAAGAATACCAAAATAAAATATTAAACAAGTGATTACTGTTTTTAACGTTTATTCTTTTGCCTTCACATTTTCTTCTTCCTTGGACTGGTTCTAGAAAGCTAAAACTTTTATTGATCATTGCCGTTTTGTGTAGCATTGATATGAGTGAACTTAGAGATTGAATTAATCAGAACCAAGGAGCAATTAACATTTTCATGTACTTCTGTGAGGGAAAGAATATTTTGAATAAGGTTGATGTGTGATCTGTTGGAATTGTCTTTAAATGCAAAGCTGGTTAAGAAGCAAGCTTTAATTCAAGTGACTTTAGGCGCATGAACCTAGCAACATTTAATGTCTATGATAAAATGAGTTACCAGAGGTTCACATTTGCAGTCATGTCTATTGTGAAATCATACGCAGAGGGAGGGGCTTGATTAGTTCCAAAGGTTGTGATGCCATCAACATGGCACAATATTTAAAAATTATTTGGAAATTTAGAAATTGAAGGTGATGCTGGTGGGAAATTTAAAAATGTGAGATAATATGAAATTTTAAAAATTCCACGAACTAGCCCAATTACACTAGGTACACTCACCCTTCTCCCATACCCACCGAATCAACAGCAAACTTACACATACATTTTCAGCCACACACACCTACTGCATAATGTATTGACTTCCTCTCCTTTCCTCCAGCAAAGGTAATATTTTACCCACCTTTAAAATAAAAGTGATAATTATGATGTTGTCCCCACTAGGCAGTGCTCAAAAGTATCCGAGCGATCTGAATTATTTATCAAAGAAATATGTCACATACACCTCTTACCACCCATCGCCGGCCGCTGTGGCCGAGCGGTTCTAGGTGTTCCAGTCAGGAACCGTGTTGTTGCTACGGTCGCAGGTTCGAATGCTGCCTCGGGCATGGATGTGTGTGATGTCCTTAGGTTAGTTAGGTTTAAGTATTTCTAAGTCTAGCAGACTGATGACCTCAGATGTTAAGGACCATAGTGCTTAAAGCCATTTGAACCTCACACCCCACCACAGCCTAGTATTTTATCCATCATTAAAATGGAAGAACCAATTACAATCAAGCAGCAACTAGACAGTGCTTAAAATAATCTTAACGACCTGAATTATCCATAAAAAAATATAGTATACATGTCTCTCTCTTCTTCTTCAAGCAGAGTCCAGTATTTTGTCCATCGTTAAAATGAAAAAACGCATCTGGGCTGTGCTCATATGTATCTGAACGACCTGAATTTTTTATGAAGAATATGTCACACATCTCTGTCTCCTCTACTCCAATTGGAGCCTAGTATTTTATCTACTATTAAAATGAGGAAGCCAATTACAATATACATTTAAGCCACACCTAAAAGAATACGAATGGCCTGAATTATTGAACAAAAAATATATCACACAATGTTCTCTACTGTCCTCTGAGCATAGCTCAGTTAGCCATCACTGGAGTGAAAGATCCAGTTACAATGTTGGCCCATTTGGGATATGCTAGAAGGCATCCAAACGAGCAGAATTATTGATCAAAAATAGCTGCCAAACACTTAAAAAGTACCTGAAATGTGTGAAATGTTGTCACCTTTGTTTTTATTACTGATGTCAAAATATTGTTTAGAACTGTATCACTAGTCGCATAGGTTAATTTCATTGAAACTATTAAGGTGTTCTAAATTCTCTTTGCAGATGTTGAGGACTTATATTCGGGACCAAGACTATTAGGCTTAGCATAGGAACTCACGTCTGGAAACATGCCGTTTTCGCACTACACACAAACATATCTTCAAAACTGCTGCATTTTCAGCGCCACTGATCGTGGTGTTACATATGTCATTCAGCTGAGTTTGTGATCTGTCCAGAGAGGTTTGTGCTTGCCGTTGTTCTTGTGGTCGTTGTTCACACTGTGCTACTGTACACTTACAGAGAAGTTTTTACCTGCTCCTGTACTTTTAGTCCTTGTTCGTACTGTACTATTATACATGCCGAGAGGGGTTTGTACTTGTTGGTATGCTTGTAATCTTTGTGTGTATTGTACTATTGTACAGTAGCAATCATTGCCTATAGAACAGAATGAATGCTGTACATAGATTTAATTTTCAGTGTGTTGCTCTTGAGGATGCTGTACTATACATTTGCAGAGTATGTTGATATGATGTTATTGTGTAGTGAAGCTTGGTGCAATGGGATGGCTGCGCATCAGTTACACACAGATCATTTCCTACATTGTCAAATGACTTCCTCTTTGCTACAGTGACTAGCAGGCTTCAGGTACATTCAGAACCAGCAGGGCTAACTGCAGTGCTCCATGGTAGCACTACAGACCAACATTTGGAGAGGCTGTACTACTTGCATTTGAGGAGGACAGAATGAGCACCAGAAACGTAGCAGGTAGACTGAGTGGGGTCAATAACTTGTGTGGCATGTTCCACATGAGCAGCAGGTACACCCATACCACTCCCCAGTAGGTACAGACAATCAAGCCACAATGTTTTGCATCATATGCTCACTTTTGCAGGATGAAGCCAAGTTTGTCAGGGAAGGTATCTTGAATTCACTTGACAATCATGTGTGGGCTGATTAAAACCCACATGCTGTGTGCCTCCAGGAACAACATAGTCTGATCATTTGGGCAGGTTTCCTGCCACATACTTGCAACTCACTGATAGTGTACTGCATGGGCTCTTGGAAACAGTGACACCACATGTTCACAAAAACAAGTGGTTCCAGAACGGTTATGTAGCACATTATTTCTCATGTGAAATCCGAGATCTTCTGGATGAACGATTTGGGCAACAGTGGATAGGTCATGGTAGCCTGATTGCTCAATATTCACATTCCCCCAACTTGAAGGCACGAGACACTGCCTATGGGATCACATGAAATTCTTGATTTATGAGACAACTGGCATCTGTGGAAGGTCTCCTGGCATGGCTTATGACTGCAGCAGATTCTAGAGGACCATGAAACATGAAAAATGTTCACTAGAGTGAGTGATTTTGAAAGTGGTAGCAGACAAACCCGAGAGGTGTAGTGGGAATCTGAGTCTTGTATCAACTTTATCTGGCGAAGGCAAAGAACAGGAACAGGGTGGTCAAGCCAAAGATGAGCAAAAATTAACGATTTGGTGTGGAGAGTTTGGTCATGTACACCAGTCCGGTTTCCCCCACCACCTGGGCTTGACAGACATTGGACCTTGGGTCCACTAATGGGTGCAGTGCAAGTAGACGAGCAAGCGACCAGACGTTCCCTCAGAACACCTGTGTCAAACTATTGGACAAAGATATAAGAATGTGTTATTTAGAAGCTTAGCCTAATTATTTCTCATTTCAGGGGTCTGTTATCACAGAGTAAATAGAATAGAATAGAGTTGAAACATAATGTTACCACCAAGAGTTCTTAATAATTCTTTGCTGTATCTGATGAATTTAACTGGAATAAAATGTTTAGCGAATATTCTCTGGGAATCTCCAAGTTCTTAATCGATGTGTCTGCATAATTCTGGGCTTCAACCTCACGTATATCACCGTTCAGCCATTCGTGATATCATTAATCTGTAATACTTCCGTTTCATCAAGTGTAATGGTCTCCAAAAACGAAAACCATCTTCAAACCCGTGACTTCTGAAGTGCTTCTCGCATGTAACCACCGCCAAGAAGTCCTGTTCGATGCCTGTGTCACTGACCTTTTAGTAGCAATTATTAATTAAGCCTCTCGGTTTTTCTTTTTTCATTTTCCACTAAACAATGCATGTGAAGGTAAGTCAGCGAGTTGGAACTGAGACCACATGCTGTCCCTGATTTACTACCGTTTCCTCGTTCAGGGTTGTATAAAATTAGTGGACCATGGGTGACTGACATAAATTGAAGCTGCATAAGAAATACACAGGCATACTCTGAGCCACCAAAGGTTTCTTGATTATTCATTCGCAATTGTCCGATTTTCCAAGTTAAAAATAAGTATCATTATCGTGTAAAAAATCGTATTCCCTTCGTACATAATCATTTATACAGCTTTGAATAACGGCGAGAAAATACTGCGTCGATTTTGTTTCTGTTTTAAGCTTTTGAAGAAGAGATTTTTTAAATCCGTTTGATAGGTTCGTGTGGTATCTGTTTGTGTGTAAGATATTGTATTTCATTTGGTTCCATTCTATTCATTTGGGTATGTGACTTACGAGCGAGCGTGTGCGCATTCTCGTAACTTTGGCAAATGCGAAGTTAAGCATGGAAGTAGAATCGCTGCAAGAAAGTGTGTGTCCTTAGGGGTTTAAGGAATGCTCCCCAGACGAAGGAGCAAGGGCTGGAATGTGGCTGGGCCTGATGGACAATAGCGACGCGCCGGTACTCGCCGAATGGGAACCGTTAGAAGTGCCACGTGCTATGGGTAGCGCGCTTAACCTGAGAGGAAGCCAAGCCAGGAACAGGAGGCCACTGCGGTGGACACGCAAAACTATCAGTTGGCGGCGATTCTCAGAACTTCACAGGGAAAAATATTTCGGCAGAACAGAGTCGGAAAATGAACAAGTGAAGTAGGACAGATTCACAGGATCAGAAAAATATTTCGGAAGAACAGAGTCGGAAAATGGACGAGTGAAGTAGAATGATGTGTCGGCAGCTGGGCCAACACCTTGTAGATAGAGGTGGCTTAATGCACGCTAGACTAACGCAGACGGGCGTGAAGTACTGGAACAGGATACGTAATTAATGCCATGAAGAAAAGTACGTAGCTGGTATAATACTTATCTTTACTCATTCATTGTGGTACATCGCACAAAGGAGACTTTAATTACAATCACTGTAAGGCTAATGGCGCCTTGCTAGTTCGTGGCCATTAACTTAGCTGAAGGCTATTCTGTCTCTCGGCTAATGAGAGAGAAAGGCTTCGTACGTCTAGTCGCTAGCTCTGTCGTCCGTACAACTGGGCTGAGTTCGAGTCAGTCTCTCGAGACCTGCCTTGTGGTGGCGCTAGGTTTGCGATCACACAGTGGCGACACGCGGGTCCGACATGTACTACAGGACCGCGGCCGATTTAAGCTACCACCTAGCACGTGTGGTGTCTGGCTGTGACACCACATAGAACATAGTCGGAATATGACGAGCCGCCTCAGAATTTGCCAAGCAAAATGGATGGGATACCAGAAGCATTAAACAAACGATTCGATAATACCGAACAGACGTGAAGATTTGTAGAACTTGAAATCCACTTGGATTTACTGGCGGATGAACGTCAAACCAGCAATGAGGTCGTATGTAGTGAGACAGTGAAATGCCTACTGGACGGGAGGAAATCACCGAGCTGATAGAGAACCACACTGCAGTCATTGCGGCCCACTTGGAAGTTACTGTAGACTCATGACAAGTTAGGTACACGGTAACACTCGTCTATGAGGAAGAGCGCTAGGCTTTGGACAGTGTGTGCAGCAGGTAACTCAGCAAGAGGCTGTGCTGCAAACGCAGGCAGGCGTAGTGGCAAACGTAGAGAAAAAAACAGACGCCCCGACATTGGCAGTGGACAACTCTTCATTGTGAGCTGAGCGTGTATCTGATGGGACATTTCCTGTCGCTACAGGTGACAGTCATGAAGTGCTTCCTCTGGTATGCTTTAAACAGACAGAAACGGAATTAAACAAATGAAACAGTGAGGAGCCGGCTGAACTGCTGCAAGTGAATACACACGAAGTAACCAGGGACGAGAGAGGCATGGGATCAACGGTGACACTCCCCGACAACTGGAAGTGCGTTTATGCGACCTCCACAGGACTGCAGACGATCCGACTTTTACCAGTACAAGCCCTGACTCGGTTGCGGAAGACGAAGAATGCCGAAAACAGTTTGCCCCGGTTCTGGACAGATCCGTGTTTCCGTATCCCTTTAATATACAACATCCATAAATGTGGATACCACAGTTTACTAACGCTCCCCCAACATCCTGGAGAGGAGAGAGGAGGTGTTACAAATGAAATTCGTGTATGATCACCTTAGGGATGGGGGATCTGTTATAAAGCAACCTCTTATTCAAGGGTGCGAATCGTATGTTTAATTTCCTTCCCCTTTCATTTACAAGTTCTTTTCAGAAATTGAACTGGAGAGGGCCAAAATCGGCGATCCTTATGAATGCGGTTAACAGTGATTGCTACCCTGCTGCTTTCTTTCACGACATTGCGCTGCGGAATCAGTACCCTGATGTACCGGACTTTCCTGCGCCGTTTATGAGGATTTGTTTGACAAAGCTACCAGGAAAACTCAGGCGTGGGATCGTCATAGCTGAGAGAGGCTTACAAGACGTGGCCTCCTTTCAATGTCTCGTGCAAGAGTTCGACTGACCTTTGAAGCAAGATAACTAGAGTGCCGTCAGAAACAGAGTCGAAACCGGACTCCCAGCTAATGACGATCGCCGAAACTGGCAGCAGCATTCTGCGCCACAGACAAATGCAGATCGGAGGGAAAGAAACCGCAGAACGGAACCCTGGAGGACGTGGTCTTATGATCATCAAAGGCCACACAATATGGAATGTGTCCGCCAGATGACGGAAGTCCCTCCGCGCAAATAGCTGAACTTCGTTCACCCGATGCACGCCACAACGACGGTCAGCATGGCATAAAAAATGACATTCAGCAATGACAAAGGTAAAACATAGAGGGCACGGAGAATGAGAGAACGATAGGAGTGGGTGGGATTGGTATTTTATTTATGGATTTTGACAACATTCGAAGTGAATTACTCGAGGAAGGCGACGAAATATTTTCCATATTATGCCCGGTAATAAACATGCTAATCACAAAAAAAATGGTTCAAATGGCTCTGAGCACTATGGGACTTAACTTCTGTGGTCATCAGTCCCCTAGAACTTAGAACTACTTAAACCTAACTAACCTAAGGACATCACACACATCCATGCCCGAGGCAGGATTCGAACCTGCGACCGTAGCAGTCGCGCGGTTCCGGACTGAGCGCCTTAACCGCGAGACCACCGCGGCCGGCTGCTAATCACAGGTGTAGCTGTGCCCTCTGTGTTGGACTCAGAGAGGCTGAGAGGCACCCCTCATGCCTTGCTCATACTGTGGCATCAAGCAGTCAGGCCTGCAAGATGAGTGGTCTGCCAAGCGAGTGGATTCATTCTTAATTTATCGAGTAACATGAACTCTCGTATCTTACTATTTAGTTATAAATTATACTCCTGTATGAATAATACGCAACGGAAACACGCATCTGACTATCAGTAATTTACAGAACTCTGACTGTACACTACGCACTGGCAATACCACATTTCCTTTTTGTCTTTTATTTAACGGCTTTTATCAACACGTGGCCACCACACTGAATATGAATGGCGCACACATTATAAATTCGGGACATTATGACAACATACAATTCGAAGGAAAAGGCCACCAATCTTTTTCTTTTCACTATCTTATTTATTCCGATAAATTCTCTAACCTAACACACAAATTCTATAACCTACAACAATATCACATGAGAAATTCCGCCCAGTGGGCATGGCTTTACATTAGTGAATCTCTATATTATGGTCTCGTAATTATTTAACGCTACAGTGCACTTTCTGGATAGGATGGTGGATCTTTTATTATCTCTCACACTTCGACTCTCACAATCATCATCACGAAACTATCCTCCAGACCGAGCGGTACAGAAGGAACAAGCATAACCCGCTAATCTTTTGAAACTACTTTGCTACTCTCCCATGCAAACCACACATACCCAAATTACATGACATACACCACACAACAGTATGAAATACTACACAGAGAATGGTTACAACATTATCACATTCAGCTTTCCCACTTCAATTAATATTTATCCCAGTTTCACACGACACTGCCACACTTTGTAATTCTACTTTCCTACTGTGAACTCTGGAGATATATGCACGTCTTCCTGTGCAATGCAAGCCAAGTGGCGTTGCTGGATAGACGGCCGACTCACCTTGATTCTGTCTCAGAGTTTAAATCTAGCGTCACACGGAATTATATCACGCAAGGTAATATTAAGAATGTATTCATCACATACGCGAGTCCTCAACTGATACCATGGACGAGTACTTCTCTTTATCCTTTGTCTCATACACAGATTGAGACTCACACAGTACTCACCACGTGGAAGTACTCGTCTCTAATTTTAAGTCCTGCACACGCCATTTCTTAAATATTTCAGCTTATGGTACACACGCTATTTCTTAAATATTTCAACTTATTGTACACACGCTAGTAATTCAGCTTAACTTAAGCACACGGAAGTATTTCAACTTATTGCTACACGTGGTTTCATTGTGACCGTTGGTCACTTCCGATGATTACTACAATCCCATTAATATTACCTGCCTGACATTTAATTCTCCCCACAAAAGTTCCTGAGATAGAGAAATTATTATTTCAAACTACTCTTAAATATTCCACATGCATACCATGTCTCCACTCTTTCGTCATCACGGAGCACAACTAAAACAGGTCTTAACAGCACAAGATCCAGCGGCAGAGTGCTGAAACATGGCCGTTCTCTAGGTCATCTCCCATCTCTGTCGAGGTGGGGGAAGCGTCTTGCTATCGTATTGGTCAGCCACATTTCAGGCGCTCAGAGCTCTGGTAAATTTCATCTCTTTGGTCCCACCAAAGGTGGCCAAAGGATCGACTCAAAGATGATCATATATTCACATTCACTATCTGCGGTTAGCAGACGACCATACATTCATTCATTTCACAGATCTCTCCAAACTGGATGTAGGGATTTATTTTGTGGGAGTGCACATGTGATCAATTAAATAAATAAATTGCCATTCTTTCCCACACTGGTATCCGGCTTCGGTGTATTAATTGAAATTGAGTTAGTTTTACAAAAAAAATTTGTTCTGACAAAAATAATGAAGTATGTTGTACCTATTTTCAATGTCGGGCGGTACTGTACCCTTTCAAGGCATGCGTCTGATAAAGAGGTTTTAAACCGGTGCAACATAAATCGTGAGTGGTCGTCTTTACCACTGAAAAGGACGAAAGTTAGGAGCGCGATCCAGAGGAGATGACAAGTGGAGGATCAGTTCACATTCCAAACGCGCGAACTCAATGATGTATTTGTGGTCATACCGTTTCTTGCTCTCTAAATAATTCTTGAACGCGATTTCTTAGCTGTCTACCATGCCGTGTCCGATTTTAGACATAGTTATGTCTCATTAGAGCTGGAAGCGCGCACTGTGATAATGAACATCGATGACGATATCGATGTGATACCTGACCTGCTAGATATGGAGACAGAGTGAGGTGAGTGTGTTGCCTTCCGATGTGCAGAATGAGTGTCAGGACACACCCAAGGATTTTGATGTGGTGATAAAAAATAAAATAAACCGTATGATGTTAGAGAAGAACAGTGAAGAGCTATACATAACTCCGTATGACATTGGAACAGTGGTTGTGGAAATTCCGGGAACATTTCGAGATTTGTGATGCTATTTTTGTTCTGTCGTTGCAACTACAGAAATGACTGATTTTTTTTTTTTTTCACGAGACACGTTTCGCTTTATTAATGTATAGCATCATCAATTCTCTGTAATTGAGGAATTTACATTTTGATTTGCTTCCAGATCGAAAAACAGTTCGTTAAGAGTAAGTTGATTTTCGGTTCAGTTCTCGCTTACATCGGGAAATGCCATCTGCTAGGACATCGTTGCTTTTCTGCGTTGAACACTGATAATTTTGGTCTAATTTTTAGTTGTTCTGCAGCACTATGCATTTCTTTGTTGTTCACAACACACTTTTATGCACACCACTGTAGTCTGTTTGTTTTTGTACTTCGAAGTATGTGTTCTGGGTTGTGTTTTGTCGTGTTGCCAACATAACCTTTCCACTAGTTACAGACCACTGTGATGGTTTACTTCCATATAGCGAAATGCGTCTAGTGAAAAAACTCACACATTTTTGTAGTTGCAACGACAGAACGAAAATATCCTTAAGAATTATAAAGCAACTACGGACACTACGGCCACACAAATGAACACTTTCGAGATTTTGTTTGCCAATACCCAGTAGAAGCACACAGCCTGATTTCTTTGCGGCCGTATGGTACACCATTAGTGTACTGGGACAAAGTTGAAGCGGAAACAGAAACCATGTTATCACAATGAATTATAGAAACGGCCGTGAATTCATACAATAGCCCGTTACTGTGTGTTGAGAAAAGGGACGCTTCGACCAGGCTCGTTTTGGACTCTAGGCAGCAGTACTATAACAGAGCCGGAAACGGACTGCACAGAGTCATTAGATGAGCTCAGGTTTCGCTGAGTGGAGGTCTGACTTCTGAGAACGTACATCGCAGCTTCTGGAATGTCGAGTTGACTCCCTCCTGTAGGAAATATAGCACCTTTTCTTTGCTATGGGAAATGCTTTCAGTTTCACAGGCTCCCATTTGATCAAAATGTTTCATCTTCCACATTCATACGAGTGCTGGACATGGTTCTTCCGAAGGCACTTCATAACAGAGTGACATTGAATGTTGACGAGGTTCCCATTGCAGGGATGTCTCGGATGGAACTCAAGAAGGTACTGAACGTTCTGCTTGAGTCATTGCGAAATAAAGGCATCACCGTCTTTTGAATAAATCGGAATTTCTGAAGATTCAGTTAAACTTTCAATGGAACATTGTGTCTTCCGTTATCATTTGCCCTGATCCCGAGTTCTAAGAGCGATTCAGGACTTTCCAATACTAAAAAGCAAAACGACAGTTGCTCGGGTTTCTAGGAGTAGTAAGTTTCTATGACTTGCCTGACAACGCTGCGTTTTTGTACGCTAACTTGAAAGAAAACTGTATGGAGCTGGGATAGTAAGGCACAGCTTGAACTCGACGAATTAAAGAACACGCTCCTACACTCTCTTTTTGCACATCTCTATTTGAACAGATGTCTGCCCACTCACAGTTCGCGGGTAGGCTCCTCCTCTTTGGCCTGTCCAGCATGGTTGACCCTGCTGGTCGGTACGCTACCACCGGCGTAGCCGTTCGGATCCAGAGCACCCAAACCTCCTCGCCCGCACGAACAGTGCTACGTTAAGGCGGTGCCCCTGAGGAGGATGGTTATGCAGTTCTTTAATTAACTTGTAGGAAATGGTTTCAGGTTTATCCTCTGACGAATTTTGAGACCGTTTTGTCCAGATTTTACAAATTTTAATTTGTGTGCCACAGTGCGTGTATCTGGGCCCCACACACCTACACAAAATTCCTCGTAGCCTTTAGACAGTTAATAAATTTACCCGGTTGGTTTACGCCTCTTCACGGTAAACATATGTTGACAGTATCGTTGGTTTATTTTCCGTTTGTTATTTTTAAATGTATTAATCAGAATGTACGCCAAATAAGATAATCTTTGCCAAAAAATATATAATAGTGTTCTTTCCTGTCTATTCGTATCTAGATTTAAGTGAGACCAAGTCTACAGACTTGATTTTTAGTAAAAGAATTTCTAGAAACGGTGCGTGACTGAAATACATAGGTGAGACTACTGTTTTGGCTCTCACAAATTTGTATTCCGAACTTTCGCGGAAGCCACATACACTGCAGCGGAGGATAGGGTCGCCACAAACACCTCCCTCTGATTGAGTACGTCGTGTTACAGTTTTGCATAAATCAATCGCACGTCAAAGAGGGAACATTTTAGCAGCAATCCACTTATAAGGTCTGTGTATGTCATCTAACTTTACGATGTCAGAACGGTAAAATACTATTTATAAGTGATTCACGCTGTTTTAAGAGGAAATGATTATTATTTCTATGAATCTAGGCAAGCTCTGGGATGTAGTTTGGATGGTACAGCGGCTGAACGGTGAATATTGTGTACACAGGAGAAGCCACAGTCAGCCGCTGTGGTCGAGCTGTTCTAGGCGCTTCAGTTCCGAACCACGCGGCTGCTGCTGTCGCAGGTTCGAATCAAGCCTCGGACATGGATGTGTGTGATGTCCTTAGCTTAGTTAGGTTTAAGTAGTTCTAAGTCTAGGGGACTGATGACCTCAGATGTTAAGTCCCATAGTGCTCAGAGCCATTTGAATTTGAAAAGTCGCAACTCTTTAACGTAAACTTGAACAGTTGTTTGCAACATGACTGATTACCGTCGCCTTGTTAGCACTGACAGGCGCATAACGTAACGTCCCTCTTATAAAAACAAACTACTCTTTACACTGTAGTACATAATGAGATCACTCGCTATTTCTCACTACAAGCATTTGTACCACGCCACGTAAACAGATGGTAGCCGCGTTATACACTGACGCAATAAAAAGTCACGGAATACCGCATAATATCGTGTCGGAGCTTCTTTCTCTCTGCGTAATTCAACGTGTCATGGATTCAACATGTCTTTGGAAGTCCCTCGGAGAAATGTTGAGTCATGCTGCCTTCATAGCCGTCCATAATTGCGAAAGTGTTTTCAGTGTAGAATTTTGTGCACAAACTGACCTCTCAATTATGTCCCATAAATGTTCTAGGGATTCATGTCCAGCGATCTGGGAGGCCAAATCATTCACTCAATTAGTTGAGAATGTTCCTCAGACCAATCGCGAACAATTGTGCCTCGGTGTCATGGTGCATTGTTATCCATAAGAATTCCATCGTTGTTTGGGAACATGAACTCCATGAATGGCTGCAAATTGTCTCCAAGTAGCTGAAGATAGCCACTTCCAGTCAATGATCGCTTCAGTTGTCAACAGAGCCCACGCCATTATGGAGCTGCTACCAGCTTGTGCAGTGCCTTGTTGACAAATTGAGTCCATGGCTTCGTGGGGTATGTGAAAAAATGGAATCGTGCCATCAGCTCTTACTAACTGAAACGGGGACAAATCTGACCAGACCCTGGTTTTCCAGTCGCCTAGGGTCCAACCGATACGGTTACGAGTCCAGGAGAGGCACTGTAGGCGATGCCGTGCCGTTAGCAAAGGCGCTCCGTAGCTCGTCTGCGGCCAGAGTTCTTTAACGCCTGATTTCACCGCACAGTGCTATCGAATACATTCGTCGTGCGTCTCACGTTGGTTTTTGCAGTTATTACGAGCAGGGTTGCTTGTCTGTTAGCACGGACAGCTTTACGCAAAAGCCGCTACTCTTGGTCATTAAGTGAAAGCTCTCGATCAGTGCATTATCCGTGGTCGCAAGTAACTCTTGAAATTTGAAATTCACGTCACCCTCTTGACGCTGCAGATCACGGGATGCTGACTTTCCTCAGAGTTTCCGAAATGGAATGTCATATGTGTCTAGCTCCAACTACCATGCCGCGTTTAGTCCCTCAAGGGGCTCCGGAACGCCCTATATTTGCAATGTTAAAATAACGCTTATAAATTACATCTTTCCTCACAAAGTATTTGAGGTAGGAAGTTGAACTTTTTACAGATTATTTATTGGAATATGGGCTACAACTTAACACACGGATTTTACAAAATTTTAGTTCAGTTATTAAAGATGACTTTTTTTCAATTGTAATGAAAATTCACAACATTTTTTTGCAATTTTTTATTTATATATTAAAAAATATACAGTTTTTTGGGAAAAGGCTGTGTTAAATTATGCAGAAGGTACTGTGTAACATTTACTGAAAGTTTGAAACAAATATGTTGGGAAGATCCTTAGAAAACATGTAATTAGTATGAGAAAATAAAAGTTTTGGGAATCGAGCGACAAAGATTGGATTAACTTTTTAGTGCATTCCAGGTCCATAGGATGGATTATCTTCATCCTCTGCAAACTCCTCCTCCAGCTTCCTCTTGTTCCTCCTCCTGTTTACTCTTACTTGTATTTCTAGACTCTTTACAGCCCTGTCTGCAGCCTGAAGGCATTCCTTGTCTAAAGCAAGCATCGCTCGTACCATGCTAGAACCTATCTTCATTCCCATATTTCTAAATACCTTTGGCTTTCCAACATTTCTCCTTTTCGTAAAAGCCTTCAGAGGATTTCTAATAACTTTACTTTTACTCATTATTATACTTCAACAAAACAGAGACTCAAGAAACAGAATTAATTACGAATATTTTCGAGATAACGACAGAGTAAATAAACATGAAACAATCGACAATCACACCAGCGATATATATTGAACCATCACAGGTTAGCCACAACACATACTTTATCTCACATCACAAAAATGTACCTGATGAACACGGACGTTAATAATAACACCATTTGACAGCAGTTTAACAGCGCCACAGTGGGTCACGCCCATGTAGAACACATTTAAAAGTAGTTGTAGTCTTCGGAATTGAATAAATTATTTATCTATTAAAAGGTAATAGTCTGCAGATTAAAAAAAGCAAAAAAGTAAAAATTGAACTTTTCATGATTTTGAGCCTTTCCGGAGCCTCTTAACTGCCGTCGTGCGGCCATAATCACGTCGCAAAACTTTTCAAATAAACCACATGAGTACAAAAGACAGCTCCTCCAATGCTCTGCCCTTTTATATCACTTGTACGAGATACTACAGCCATCTCTATATGTGCACATCGCTATCTATGTCTTTTGTCACCTGAGTGCGGTTTTACCTTTCGAGGCAATATGCTGTAATATTTGACGGTAAACGACCACAACAGGTGCGACACAACAGTATGTAGAACACCAGTGAAATCCGGGAATGGTAGCCATTTCATCTGAGCTATTTAACGATCAACTGTGTGATATTTCCTTCCATGGAGAATCGTATGTATGCTGACAGCGTTTACATGGCGTGATGGGATACAGCTTGAACCTCCAATGAACACAGGTGTTCCCGGCAGCACTTCGAGACCTCGATACATGGAACTACCGCAGGTTCTCTGTGTCGTAGCAAGTTTCATCTCAGGCACGTTAATACTCGGGAAGCAGCCGCTGAGTGATAAAAAGACCCGTTAGATGTCCTCACGTAGCCTGCTGTTCCGGTGTGTGTGTCTCCACTAGGTGTTTTTACTTTGCATAGACCGAAGGAAATCACAAAGCCTTAACCTGAAATTCACTCACTTCTACATTACATAGTCGGAAACTACAGTGACCGAAACAATAATTGTACCAACCATTCTACCGCCAAAAAGCAAAAATGTGGAAATACTATATTTAGGAATCGTTTCAGTCAAATCAGCTAACCTAACGTAGAACACAAATATTAACACCATTTTTGTCACAGCCTACACCTCAAAGAAGGAAGTGGAACCTACCGTCACCCAACCTGCAAAGTGGGTTAGGATGTCAGGTATTTAAAAAAATGACATACTTACTGCAGTAAGTTGTATTTAAAACAGGCAAATATTTAAAAACAGTCTTTTGACGAGTATAAAAACTGATGACAAACACTCACAGCGAAACCAAAAGTACTAATCACTGTTTAAAAGACATGCTTGATGAATATTTCACAAGATAAAAAGGGTAACATCTGGGAAGGTACATGAATCATTGCAGCACTGAATGAAAAGAAGAATTTCAAAAAGCACCCAGTTCATTATTAATTGTAATTCACTTCTGATACAGAAAAACTTAATACTTCTTAAATATATTCATCATGATGTTGAAATTCATCCTTGTGATATTGTTTGCGCACAAATAAATTAGTTTTTCTTGAGAAATCCGCCTTGAGCAGAAATGTATTTTCTTCTTTTTACCGAGAAACGTTTCCTTATCCATCTGAAGAAGGAGTCCTTACCTAGGGCTCGTTGTATTCGCAACTTCTTGAGTTTTGCTGATGAGGAACGGCCTCATGCCTTGCTTGCTCTCTTTCTCCCGAGTTAGTGGTTGTGTGCCGAGGTTTCGTTTCCTGTAACGATCCTTTCGAGGAAGGCATTGGCTTCTGCTTGAAAGAACCACAAAAACTCTTCAGATGTCAACGCGTTGCTCTTTCAGTTCACTTCCGGAATGATCAGCCATGGCACCCGTCATGCAGACAGTTCGTGAAAATCAAATACTTCACGAGTGATATGATGCGCTGACCCGTGACTAATGCTGAGATTTGCGGCTCTTTCATCCATCGCCACACGGCGGCTTTCCCGTCGCAGTAGCTTCAACTGCTGCAACTGACTGTGATGTCACACCGCAGTGTGCCTGAGTGGGCACCTGCGCCTGTCACGCAAGTCACGCCGTTGCCGAACTTTCTACTCCACTCGTACTCTTTCAGAAATCACAGATATGCATCATCACACTGTAAATTCATTCGTCGATGCGATTTCTATAGGTTTTGCAACTTGAATACTCAGAAAACGTATGACAGGACGCTCTTCTTCGTCGGTGCATGTCGCAAGTGGTGCAGCCATTTTGAACTGGTGTTGTGGCCGCGTTTCACTTGTCTGCGGTATGCTGCCACCTCTAAGCACATTCCTTACAACAGTGCTAACAGTACTGACAACTTAATAGGCAATGAAAGGAGATTCCGGCTTTTAATTGCACGTTTAAGGTTCCGATTTGACTCCTCCTGGAATTTTCCCTGTTACCATACGCTGTGGTTTTTGTGGCTTGCACGAAGTATCACAAGACTGTGCTTGCTGCAGTTCATTCCAATGATAATGCTGTGTGACATACATACTGTTGGCCTGCCTCTTCATATATTCTCCACGATTTCTCCTTGTGAAATGCTTTCCAGAAAGCTTTCATCTCCAATTAAGTATGCAATTACTTTAATTTTTGTTCTGTGTACGATGTTCATCAGTGTCCTACTCCCATTAACCGCTTTCAGTGATCGTACATCAGATTTTCTTTCAGTGAATGATGTTTCGTGGCTCTGCTGTATATCGAAAGCTCTGTAGCTTTGATATTTTTCTTTTCTTGATTTCCCAGGGTTCATTCTTTATGACTGCAGTTTACAATTAGGCAAATCAGTATATTTATGAATTGTGTTCTTCTTTTTGTAAGCTACGCAATAATGTAGTTGTTTGTTAGTAAACTATTCTTATTCTGAGGTCTTGTTTAGTTATTAAAATAGTTCTTTTAAAAATTCATTGTACTTATGTTGTCATTTGCTTCCACTAGTATTTTATTTCCTATTTTAAAAGATGTCCCTTACCATCTTGTGGCGGTTTTTGTGTATCATCAACGTCGACAAGTGCAATTAATATGGATGATACGATACTCTATGGTATTCTGCGGTTTGAATTCACTCTTCTTTTTTTTAGCAGTTGCATTGATTTGATTTTGTAAACGACACTGACAATATTATACACATGTATAATGCATTATTCAAACTACAACTTCTCCCGGATAATTATTTTGTTCAAGTTGCACAAGAATCCCACCTGACGTAGTGTAATAATGTTGGCTGTAAGCTGTGTTCATATCACTAAAATTACAGATCGTACATAAGAGCTTTTATAATTTTTTTTGTCTTCGATGGATTTAATTATTCTTAGCAAATTGATCATGAAAAGGAACCACAGAATACCACCCGCACACAACACTGACATATGCTACCAGAAATTTTTTTCTCCGTGATTCGTGCGCAGTTTAATTTTGGGCACATACATCAGCAATGAAATCTTGTTCAACAATAAATACCATCAGCACTGTTCTTAGAAAATGCAGTCTGATTCGATTAATTTTTTCTTTTATAAATAGAGTTCAGTACCACCGGTGCACATTTATTTCTTACACATCGGAATATTGAAAGTTTGCAGTTTCAAGTAATTTAAATTTGCCGATATGATAAAAGTTAAGATGACGGCCAACAAAAGATAGAGGATTTTTTTAATTAAGATTTTCCTTTTCCCAATAAATCATTTAAATTGATGCCACCAACAAAAAATTACGAAATTGTTTTGAAAATTAGTTTAACACAAACCAAGGCTATTTTCAACTAGGAGTACAGACGAAGTTGCTATATAATCGCAACTAAAAATGGCTGCGCTTCTTGCAACTATGATAAAACAATTAATACGAAATTATAATTGAAAGAGGAAGTTAATTTCCAATAATTAATCATCAATAGTTTTAACGCATTTGGCTCTATTTGTTTTTACCAACAAATGAACAGAAAAGTACAATAATTTTACATTAAATGTTTTTCATTTAAGAGACCTCAAATCGATTCGCGTCTTTCGTTGGCGATGTACATCAGAAGAAGACGACAAAAGGGTACAAAACAAAAGAAAAGAATGACATAGATTAACAAAGAATGTGAGACAAATATCGTCTCTGTTTTACATAATTATCATCTTTTTAAGAAATAATTACATAATTGAATGAATATTATCCACACGGTCATATTCTACTCGTAATAAATAAATAAATAAATAAATAAATAAATAAATAAATATATATATATATATATATATATATATATATATATATATATATATATATATATATCGTGGATATTATAATCTGCTCGATTTGTGCACTGTAATGTTTATTTCACTTTGCGGTTGTCAAAGGTATAAGACAAAATTTTTAACATATACACTGACGATAAAAGTCTCAGTACCAAGAACAAGTTGTGCGACATAAACGAAAGTTGGTAGGCGTGTTTCCACATCTGAAAGACGATACCTGTTCAAATTTCGCGCCAGTCGCCTAACAGTGGCGCCAGTAACTCCACTATAAGGATACAAATCAGGTTTGTATTAAATACACGCTGTGACGGTCCGGAGCGTTAGCTACCTTTGAGGTTAGACGTGATGAGTTGGTGTTAGTCAAGCATGCCTTTGGGGCGAGAAAAACACCATTATCAACACCTCACTGAGTTTGAACGAGGTCGCATAATGTGGATACGGGAAGCTGGTTGTTCCTTCTGCGATATCACACAAAGACTTGGCTGGGCTGCAGCCACTGTACATGATTGTTGGCAGCAGTGTTCACGAGACTGCACGGTTGAGAGAAGACCGCGTTCCAGACGGCCACGTGGCACTATTGAGAAGGGAGACCATCACGTTCGGTGGTTGTTCTTACGCGCAATCTATGTTGGCAGCAGTAGAATCGTTCGGCAGTCAGCTTCACATGTCGGTTCTCTAAATTTTCTCATTATTATTTCTGGAAAAGCACGTCGCCTTTCCTCTAGAGATTCTCATCTGAGTTTCCGAAGCATCTCCGTAACACTTTCGCGTTGTTAGAACCTACCGCTAACAAATATAGCAGCCCACATCAGAATTGCTTCGCCGTCTTCCTTCCATCCGACCTGACACTGAACCCAAAGACTAGAGCAGTACACAAGATTAGGCCGTATCAGCGGCCTATATGCGATCTCCCTTACAAGTCAACGACTCTTTCCTAAAATTCTGCCAATAAACCGAAGTCGACCATTCCTCTTCTCTACCACAGTTGTCACATGCTCATTCCATTTCATATCTTTATGTAACATTATGCCCAGATATTTAAACTGCTTGACCCTCTCAAGCGGGACATTAGTAACACTCTAACCGAAGATTAGAAGATCGTCCTTCCTACTTATAAGTAGGTTACATATTTCAATATGTGGAACTGGTTTCCATTCATCACACAAATTAGAAATTTCGTCTAAGTCGTCTGACCACAAGCCACCACCATCTGCGATTTCGGTGGTGTCAAGCGAGAGCTCATTTCAGAGGACGGTGGAGGTCTGTTGTGTTTTATGATGAAATCTGGATCTGCCTCGGTGCCAGTTACGGCTGTACGTTGGCCAGAAGGAAGCCACTTGTGGCCCTGCAACCAACCTGTCTGCGATCTGCACACACACACACTGCATCTACACACGGAGTTATGCTCTGGTGTGCGATTTCGTATGAAAGCATGAGCATTCTCTTAGTTGTCTGATGCACCCTGACTGCATATTTGTGCTTCAGTGGTGCCATTCACGAACAGCAATCAAGGCGATGTCTTCCAGCAGGAAACGCTCGCCCACATACCACTGTTGTAACCCAACATGCTCTACAGAATGTCGACATCTTGCCCTGAGCAGCTCGATCACCAGGCCTGTTCTCAGTCGAACACGTAAGGGACATCACCGGAGGACAACTACAGTATCATCCAATACCAACCTTAACCGTCCCTGTACTGACTGACCAAGTGCAACAAGCATGGAACTCTACCTCACAATGTGACATTCTGCACCTGTGCAACACAGTGCAAGTAGGTTTGCACGCTTTTGTTCAACATTCTAGCGGCTACACCGGCTATTAATGTACCAGCGTTTCGCATTGTTGTGACCGTAGAAAATTTTAATTTGTATTCTTGCTTTTGTGACCAGGCTCCATAGGCAAACAGCCAGTCGACATTAAGAAATAGTCCACCAAGACGTAGGGGCAAGGTAAGTGGCGGGGGCTGCCAAGTATAGCTTGTTGATCAAATAACTTAGCGTTTGACTTCCTGACAGAGGAAGCAGCATGAATCAAACTTGCGCAATGGAAGACGCAAGCACCAGGACGATAATACAGCAAGAGAAGGAGTCAGTCACGTGTAGAAAAGAATCGTGTGGAAACAAATTAAGTTGTGTGCAGCTAGAAACAAAAGTGTTGTGTGGAACCGAAGGTATTCTTGCGCAAGCCAATCAATTAGAAACGAAAGGGTCGTGTGAAACCAATTAACTCGCGTGCACCAAAGTACATGAGAAACGAAATAAAAGACAAGGCAGCGGAATAGTTAGGGGCAGAGATTCAGATGCAGATTCAGAGCCAGTGCCGGCAGTTTGGAGATTCCGCAACGAGACGCCAACAAGGCCGAGTAGCCTGTAGCAGCCGATACAGCTGATAAAGACTTCAACTACGACAAGATGGACTCTGGTTGACACTCAGCAACTGCAGGTCAAGTAGGATTTTTATAGTTTCATTGGAATAGTGTTAACAGAGACTGTGAGTCATTGTCTCAATTAGAGACATTTCAGTGCTAACCAAGAACAAGTGATTTCTTTGTACTTGTTTCTTATATGTACCGGCGATTAGCTTTGAATTAGCAAGTCCAAATAAATAGACTGAATCTTACTAAGGAGTTTATGGTCCAAAACCTCACATATGTATATGTGAGAATAAACGTGATAGAAACTAACCAATCTTTTCTGCCAATTGCAATTCTGCAACCTATTTTCAGGAAACTTATTTGCTTCAAACCAAGGAGACTCTCTCCCTCTCATCTCTGATATAAAAGTTGACAGCAATTTATAACTAACCCATTGTCGTTAACGTCCCGATTGTGCTACGCAGTTCGCACTTACTTCATTCTGGTATAGTGAGGCTGTGCCGGGACGGGACAGCATATGCAATGGCTTATCTTACATCGCTCTTACATTAACCTGTGTTCTTGCAATGTTCATCATTTACATATCTCACCAGATAAATCTCTTCCCAAAATTTCATTACTCTACATTATTTATTTCATGCTGCTTCGATTTTTTCCGTTAATGCAGTTAATGTCATTTTCAAAATCTGCTAAGACTGATGTATCAGCAGGGAATCAAATACAGAGTATTTTTCTACCATTAATTTCGATCCGTGTGTTGCTGCTTTTCATTATTCGTATTTATCTTCCTACAAACAAATTACGTAATTATTTCGAGAGGCGAGAGACTCGTCAGATATCTCATCAGATCCTCATTGTTAGTGTCTTTGATATCTATATTTATACTGTTTCAGTCTGGATTAAGAATCAATCTTTCATCTGCGATGAAGAGATTAGATAGTCAATTATTTCGTAAACTCGTTCTTAATTCATCAGTTAACAGTCTGCAACTGCATGGAATGCATCGCAAAAGTCGAGGAACACATGTTACGAAGTGGTATAACACATAAAACTTGCGTTTTGTAGCGACAAAAGAGCCCTCCTGCTGCGTTATAGGACGTCACGTATAATGAAATAGAAAGTGCAAAAGACTCTACAGATGGCATTTAAAATGGCGCACTTGTAATAACGTGCAGCTTGTCGCAGCATCCTTACTGAAACAGCTGGAATCTTCATCTGCATGTCTAACTTTTGGCGGACACTCCAGGCAGAGAGTCTGTTCTCGGGGCAGCGCTGGTCTGATCTGGTGTGGTGCGTGGAGGGGGGGGGGGGGCAGCGCTTCTTCACCGGTCCCCCCACTCCTTCCTCCCAGCCCCTGCAGCCGCCGCTCCACCGTGCTCGTTACGGATTCCGTGGCGGCTCTGCGCGGCCTGTATGGGGAAATATTCCGCCGGGGTCGGGTCGGCGGCGCGTCTTGTTATTACTCGAGGATCGGCCCGCTCGTGAATAATGTATGATATCGACAAGCCGGCGGCCTCTGCTGGGCGGCGGGTGGTGGGGGCGGGGGCGGGGGCGGCGCGAGCAACAGTGCTCTCTGGTGGCCACCCTCCCCTGGAACGCCTGCACCCCGGCAACACCCAACTCCAGACCGGCCAGCTACTCGCGTTCTGGAGAACGACGGTTCAAATCCGTGTCCGGCCATCCCGATTTAGAATTTTCGTGATTTCCTTACACCTATCCAGACAAAAGCCGGTATGGTTCGTATGAAAGCGCATGACCGATTTGGGTTGGTTGGGTTGTTTGGATAAGGAGACCAGACAGCGAGGTCATCGGTCTCATCGGATTAGGGAAGGACGGGGAAGGAAGTCGGTCGTGCCCTTTCAAAGGAACCGTCCCAGCATTTGCCTGGAGCATTTTAGGGAAATCACGGAAAACCTAAATCAGGATGGCCGGACGCGGGATTGAACCGTCGTCCTCCCGAATGCGAGTCCAGTGTGCTAGCCACTGCGCCACCTCGCTCGGTGTCATGGCCGATTTCCTTCCCCGTCCCTGAAACAGTGTAAGCTAATGACATCGATGTCGGCGCGACGTTGAACTTTAATCATCCTTCCTTCCCGACTACCGCTGTAGTCATTGAATCCCTAGCCGATTATCTAGCACTGCCTATTTACTTACTTACCGCAATACTATATTTCGTAGGCATTACACAGTTCAATTGAGCCACATTTCCCGCCCTACCACCAACGCCATGTGTAGGGGTACCCTGATCGTACAGCACTCTTTTCTAGACGGAACGTCATTGGCTGCAGCTGCTTCAACATCCCAGACTAATGCTTCAGTTGTCGGAACATCCCATTGTCGATGCAACCATATGCATTATGTCTCAGCAGAACGGTTATGAGTCACCATAGTACTCGACAAAAAACAAGAATTCGGCGAGTTAGTTGACTTTCCATTAATTTCACTCCCTTCACACCCTCAATTCACACCTGTTGGATATAAGGGTGTCTTTAGCAGTCACTAATACCCTTGTACTTTTCTTCGTTAGGTATATTATTAGATACTATGGTTGTCTCTACCTGTGTAGACAGTTAGCTTCCCGTCGGGGAGGGCCGATAAAATGTTGGGTGGATACAAGTATACTAGTTACTACAGTTTATTTGCGTATCAAGAGTTAGACAGTTAATAAAAAAGGCAACATTATATTCAAATACTCTCACTGGTAATTATTTCTGCATAAACAATAATGGAAACCTTTCCCTATTCTTGATAAACATTTAATCCTTTCACCAGGGATGGGGGAAATCTAAGGGTAAATCGCTCAAGTACTGAGGGATTGTTGTGAAATTGGTTTTCACAGGTAATAGAATTATTGAAGGTAATGCATCACTTCTGTTGTGGTTTTGGAAGCAAAGTTTTCATGACTTCGCAAGGCAAATTTTCAGAGTGAGGCTCTGAGATTGTAAAATTATAAATGGATTGGAAATTGCCTACACTCTTGCAATGGCAGCTCGGTTCCACCATAGTGGAGCTGTTGGTGACTTCAATCAATGGCAGCACCGGCAGTCCTCTCCTCTTGCTAAGTGTTGGACATCTGGAAAATTTTCTCAGTCCCCTGGAGGCATCATATCAATTGGTGGCTGAGGCTGACAAAAATGTGGAGTGTCAGCAGTAGAAGAAGAAGTGGAGTGATTCTTTTGCAAGAGCATCGTAGAAGGAAACCTGGCTTTGCCACATGTTTCAATACGTTCTCAATTTGAGTGGCTTGGTCCTAAATCTCCTGAGCTCGAAATGATAAATGCTCCTCAGAGAATGTACGACCCATTCTGTGGGCTATATTTCACTTGGGTAACCGCTCATTTCCTTTCTCTCACTCTGTTCGGAAGAAAAGTCATTCCACGGCCAATGAAGCAACTTCCCTGTAGCAATGTCATGTTACTCTGTCACTCCGGAAAAAAGTTTATATGAACCGATAGCCATGGCTCCTACATCCTTAAACAAAGTTTCTAGTAGGAGCTTTGTGTTTGGTGGCATCTCGCGATTTTCAAAGGCCTAACTTGGGGCTTTCTTTTCACGTGCAAGGTAGCGACCTCCAGCATCCATCTGTGTTTGAATTGTGCACTTCCTAAGCCACATATTCACGCCGGCACTCACACCCCTAGGGGTCATTGTCATCCAAACAGTAGTTGGCCCAGCAACACCAAAAACTAATCTAATAACGATTGTTTTGGATCATATTTCCATATCAGCCGTTTCACTTCTCATCCCACCTCTGCTAGTGACGTCGTATCATTGCAGTACACTTTTATAAATAGTAAATTTTATCTGTACCAAGTTCTGTTGGAATTGGTCGTTGTTTCATGACCTACATATATGTCTCCCAACTTTCTTCTACACACTTCCTGAAACAGTGGCACTTCGGATATCATAACTCCTCTCCCTGCCTCTCCCCCCCCCCCCCAACCCCACATACACACAAAACATAAATATGTAAACAAAGCTGGAGCTTAAAACTGATCAACCAGTAAAATTAGGAGGAACCAATAGGACACGGAAGTGGCACAAAAAATAATAAAAATTCTTAAAGAATCAGCAAAAAGAGAGGCGCCACTAATACCGTTTGAAAAAACAAAGTATATGTGCAGCAACTTCTAAAACCGGGAAAATTGATATAGATTCTCAGAGCATATCTATGAGTTACGGAATTCGTTGTCACAAAATGGAAAAAGTTATCAGGCTTTCAAGAGACTTATAAATAGAAAATTAATTTTAAAATACAGCAGACTGGGACACTTCAACGCAGTCACCAACCTGGAGAGTTTATAAGCCTGGAAGACTCATTCGATACGGAAGGAGAAGCACAAAAGCTTTCCCAGTTCCCAACAATCAACAAAGGATTGATGAATTAGCTATTACATTTTATGGCAACAAAATAAATTATTCTGCAGCTGTTATTGTATTAGAAGAATTGTGGTATTATAAGCCAAACCTTGATGATTTAATTCGTCAGTTTAGGGATGCATACAGAGAATTTGTTTTTATGCCTAACGGTATAAGGTGTGCTAATAGGTACTTTGATTTTAGACAGGGCCGTTATAGGCCTTTGTGGTACAATTATTAGAGCCTCGGTAAGAGATCCTCGCAACCTCAGACGCACAGCCGAAGGCCATCCTAGAAAATGGCCTCACGGGCAGTGAGGTCTCCTGATCAGGGTAAAAATAAATATAGGCTTGTACACAAGTTCTCTACAGAGAAAAAATATTGGCATTGTAAATGTGGCCATGAATTTTGTTTGCACTTTAGGTGGAATATGTTGGCAAGAATGTATTATTTATTGGATATTTCACGATGGCTTACAACCTCCGTCCCGCTGTGGGATTCAGAAGAGGAGATTATGAAACCATTACCAATACTAATCAACAAACCGAAAGTACCCAACATCACCCAACTTCTCCTTGTTCGGAGCACCGGTCATGTGAGGAGTCTTCACTATCCCAGTTTGACGACAGTAATCCAGTTTGACGACAAATAGGAGATGTCGCTGTCGCGCATGCCAGCGTACTTATTCGGAGCTTCGAGGTAACCCGCTGCGAGTGAAAACCCTGTAGGAGCCTCATTAGAAAGTGAAAGCTTGCCACCTAGTATTACTAGTGGCAAGATTCCGCGATTTAGTGATTGCGCAACTTCCTCAAGGCCGCGTACGGGCCAGGACGTGCCTGACCGGCTTGGACATGTTCCAGATGCTGCCCCTCCCAAACCCCACATACACACAAAACATAAATATGTAAACAAAGCTGGAGCTTAAAACTGATCAACCAGTAAAATTAGGAGGAACCAATAGGACACTGAAGTGGCACAAAAAATAATAAAAATTCTTAAAGAATCAGCAAAAAGAGGGGCGCCACTAATACCGTTTGAAAAAACAAAGTATATGTGCAGCAACTTCTAAAACCGGGAAAATTGATATAGATTCTCAGAGCATATCTATGAGTTACGGAATTCGTTGTCACAAAATGGAAAAAGTTATCAGGCTTTCAAGAGACTTATAAATAGAAAATTAATTTTAAAATACAGCAGACTGGGACACTTCAACGCAGTCACCAACCTGGAGAGTTTATAAGCCTGGAAGACTCATTCGATACGGAAGGAGAAACACAAAATAAACCCAAAAGAGAAATCGGGAAATAGCCTTAAAAAATTTAAATCCAAATTATACTGAAGATGGTATACACAGACTAAAGCATTTAAAGAATCTCATAAGCTCGTCAACATATATTCGGATATGAACTAAAATAAAGGTAAAATTCTATGGTCATATTAAAAGAATAAAACCAACCAGATTAACAAGAGAGATTGTGGAATTCTACGAGACCCACAGTAAAGCAAAAATTGAAACAATGTAATGGTTCAGTGCTTAACAAGAGGACTGCAATGACAAATGCAGGAATAACACAACTTGATATACCAGGTACGAAAACATTTAGACATAAAACTTCTACTGGTCACTTGTTCTGACAGAGAAACTCAAGTACGTGGCAATAAATTGGTCTGACGAGCAGAAAAACGTCAATTGTGAGAGAAAACGGTAATATGGGCACAAAGGAAACGTGAAGCAAAACTCTAAAAATGCACTAAATTGTACACCGTGAGCTCCATCACGGACCAAATGTTCATAATATTAACACTAACAATAATAATAATAATAACAGATCAGGCTGTTGTAGTTTCAGACGTCCATGACTTAAGTACAGCAAGGTCACTAGACATTTGAACACTCTACATGTCGACGTTATACTCACTACGAAGGTAAAAGAGCATCAGAAGATATGCTTTTCAGATGTAATCTTTAGGAGGGAGGAAGCAAAACTGTGTCATAGCGTGTATTGGAACACGTGACAGACGGAACGATACCTTCACAAGCTTTCAAATCATAGCCCGACACAGAAAAAAAAAGTATGAATAACATGCTCATAACCTATGCAACGAATGTGTCATCCGGAGAACCCCGGACGCGAGATGCAACACCTGTAATGAGCTCTGACGAACAGTGGGTACTCCACCAGACATACAGAGTTGTCAGAAACAGTCTGAAAAGCTTGTAAGGGAACTGAAGGGTAGGTTATGCTGAGAAATAAGTGTTAAGAAAAGAATTCGATATGGTGTGGCTTTTTCAAGTTAAGTAGCATTGAAATTAGCCAATCAGGACCTTGCATCTGCACGTTCAAGCAGCCCGCCATATACAATTAGTGTGAGCTGTTGCCATAGCATAAATGGTAGCGCAAGAGACTACCTAGCCCTTGGCTCGCGTTCTATCCTTACTTCCGTCACATGCCCATTTTTTGTATCGCACTCTTGTTCAGTTTGGCAACGCCGCCTCTGGCGAGCGCTTGAATTCGCGAGCGCTGCGCTCTGATTGGAGAACTTCAATGGTAATGAGATCGGAAATGGTGCAAAGTATCGAACTTTAAGAATTATTTCTCAAAACAACCTACTCCGCAACACCCTTCCTGTGCCTCAGAGTTCCCTGTATAGAAATTGTGCGAAATCAAACAATCGGTGAAGTGACACACCAGAGCCGGCCGTTGTGGCCGAGCGGCTCTAGGCGCTTCATTTCGGAACCGCGCGACTGCTACGGTCGCAGGTTCGAATCCTGCCTCGGGCATGGATGTGTGTGATGCCATTAGGTTAGTTAGGTTTAAGTAGTTCTAAGTTCTAGGGGACTGATGACCTCAGATGTTGAGTCCCATAGTGCTCAGAGCCATTTGAACCATTTTTTGACACACCAGAAGCAGATACGTCGGTATGGCCTTTCTGCCGAACATCTCCAGAGTGACGGACATAACTGGTAGTACAACGCGCAGACATGCCCTAAAGATTACATACAAACAACGAGTTAACGTAATTGTCTCAGATCCGGTAAGGACGAAAGTGACCAACTGAGAATTTCGGGAGTATAGGCATACCGTATTCTCTTTGAAAAAAAAAACTATGTTTGCATGATCACAAGACCCATCAGTAATAGCATCATCGAAGATAAACGGCGTTGCAGCTTGGCTGTTGGAGAAACTGGCCACGGTGCTTTCTTTGACCGTACACGTTATAAAGTTCACTGACGTGCTGGTTCTTGCTGGAGAGATGAGCTACCACGCCCGTCAGCCACAGAAATTCAGAAAATCTTTTCGACAAGGAAAAGAAAGAGTCATTATAAACGGATCCTGTATTGCTCGTTTCAGCCGAAGGCCGCTGCAGGCAGCAGGGGAGAACAACAGCATAAATGACCAGCAAAAGATCCAAAGGCGATGGCACGACAGGTATATATCATCTCAGGCCAAGGGTTCGATTCCAGTTTCCCCCCGGCATTGGAGGGAGAAGCCTTGACAATGCCGTCCCGTCATTCTGGTGAAACGTCAGAAAACTCAGCAAATAATCATCAGCCAAACAACCTCTCACGCAGGCTGACAAGCAGTACAGCAACAAATGGCCACAAAAGCCGCTAGTATTATCCTAGTTTATTATTTAAATTTCACAGATTCATAAAAAGAGCTACAAATTAATTTTAACATTTCACCTTACAAATTTATATTTTAACCCTAATAGACAGGGTTCATCTTTTACACCGATTCGGAACTCGATCTACCCCAAAGAAATATTACCACATATTAGAACGACGCTGTGTACCGGTACTGATCGCAGCATTCCCAGCTCATGCTTCGCTTCGTCAATAGTAGGTGGGCGGCAAATTGCGTGGTGTGGGTGTCCCCGTCACTGCCAGTCACTACCCTCCAGTACTATACTCCTCTGTCCCGTTCTGCTCCCTTACTTTCTGTGCACGTCTGTCCCAGCGATACCACGCGCTCTATTCAACCAGCAAGGACTTCCAAGCCATCTGAAAACAACTCCGAGATTATGCATCATCTCTTCCGTATCCTCGAATAATGAAATTACTATTTTATGAAACACATATATTTAGCCAAGCCGTCAACAGCTGCGTGGGGTAGCCACGCGGTCATGGGCACCTTACCACGGTTCGCGTGGCTTCCCGAGTCGTAGGTTCGAGTTCTCCCTCGGGCATGGGTGTGTGTGTGTGTTGTCCTTAGCGTAGGTTACTTTAAGTTAGAATATGTAGTGTGTAAGCCTAAGGACCGATCACCTCAGCAAGTTGGTACCACAGGAACTTACCACCACCAAACCGTCAACAGCTTTAAATCGTGCAGCTGGATAGACGAAATGCCTACTTTCTCGCTATTCTAATGAAAGCAATCGCCAAAAAGTTTCATTTAATGAGAGACGAATAATGGAAACATGTGCCGAGACAAAATCTGAACTGGGCTTCTTAAAAATGAACATAACTCCAAAACGGATGAGTTATAATAAACATAATAAGTTTATTGTACACTGCCTGCTAAAAACAGTGAAGCAAGTGGAAGACATGGAGGAACGCCAGTGTACACAACTTTGGCAGGTATGTAAATGATTGCAGTTCTCTGTGGCAGATATAAAGGCTCCACAGTTCATTGTCGTTGTTCGGTTTCTTGTTTTTACCAGACATGGAATGGTACACAGTTTTCTCAGAAAGAGTATGAAAAGCTTGTAAGGGCGTTGCTGAGTAAGTTGGGCTGACAAATAATTGTTAGGAAAAAATCCGACACATTGCGCCTTTTCCGAGTTAATTAGCATTGTAATTACCCAATCAGCTCGTTTCGTGTGCAAATTCAAGCTGGCCGCCAGAAAGGGTGTCGCCAAACGTGTTCTTTTTGTTTCGTGAAACCGAACAAGAGAGCGATACAAAACTTGGGCACGGAACGGTGGTAAGGATTGAATCCAAGCCAAAGGCTGAGGAGTCTCGTACGTTACCGTGTACGCTATGAGAACAGCTGACGATAATTTGGCAGGCCGCTTGAATTTGCGCGAGCATCGATCTCAGCGGCTAACTTCAATGAAAGTTAAGTCTGAAACAGCGCAACTTACCGAATATTTTTCTGAGCAATTATTTCTCAGCGCAGCCTACCCTACAACACCCTTACTCGCTTTTCAGATTGTTTCTGACTGAAACCTGCAATTATGGATAAAGGGATGTAAGGGGAAAGTTTAGGGCCATATATCATGTGTCAATTCTTGTTATTACCTTATTGATATATGAAACAGGTAGGCCTTTGGCAATCACAATATCAGTTAATTACAACACATTGCGTAAGGTGTCAGACCTCAATAATAGGGCAATTAAACCGGAAGGCCGTGATTAATAAGAGTTTCAGCTAAGCCAAATGATGAAACAGCTGTTAATTTAATTAAAAAGGGAACAGGTAGTCCTTAGCCTACAGAATATTCCGTCGCCTAAAGTACATTTAAGTGAGAATGGCACGTAAGAATGACATTTTACTAACAGAAGATGGTACTCGGCCAGAAGAACCCAATCGTGAAATTGACGTACGTGACTTTCGTAATGAAAAACTCTGAAGCTGATGCTCCTTCAGCAGTTGGGGACAATGGCGGAACTGATAGCAGTCTGCCGGATCTTCAGACAGCAATGAAGGGAATAGAGTTCTCCACGGTAGGAATAATGTCTGATGGAACACAGTTCTCCCTAATAGAAGAGACGGTCAGTTGCCGAAAAGATTGTAGCCGGCCGCTGTGGCCGAGCGGTTCTAGGCGCTTCAGTCTGGAACCGCGCGACCACTACGGTCGCAGGTTCGAATCCGGCTTTGGGAATGGGTGTGTGTGATTTTAGGTTAGTTAGGTTTAAGTAGTTCTAAGTTCTAGGGGACTAATGACCTCAGATGTTAGCTCCCATAGTGCTTAGAGCCAGGCAGTCCTTTAATAATAACAGCTTCAATTACGTAAAATTTAGCAAATACAAACAGGGAGGTCTTCAATAATAACGGCTTCAGTTGCCAAATTGAGACAAGACACTCTTCTCCAAGTCAGCGAATAATAAAATTTAAACGACTGAAAATTTCGAGTCAACTTTAGTTACAGAACTGACTTAGACCAATAACTCTCAGGTAATTAATGAAATTTAAATGACTGGAAATTTAAACCAACTTCAGCTACCATAAACTTAGACAAGTAACTCACACGCAAACTAGTGATAAGTAAAATATAGAGACTACGATGTTGAATAACCTCAGTACAAAGAATCAGAGACGAATTACAAAATAATGTTGGAAAACGAAAACATACTACGCCAAAATGGCGATAATAGTGAGGCCCAAAATGCTCCCTTTAAACAGTAATCGTAGAAAATTTTTGGCATTCAAACAACAAGACTTTAAAACGATATGACGGACGATGACTCTCAAGGTGCGGCCAAACGCTTTGACAGCACGACGTCGCGCCGCCACTGCGCCACGGTTAGAAAGGCCTGACAGATGCAGAGTACCTCTACAACCCACTAAGGTTGCGCGTTAACGACCAATAATGGCCAGGTTACCACAAAACGCTACAACGATACAGCTCCACTAAGAACTAGTTACCAAATAAGGTTTTCCAAAATACAGAACAAATTAACGAGACCAGCAACGAATCGCACACAAGCGTCAATAGCGGCAGCCGCTTGACGCGGAAGCCCAGCACAGCTATCGCGGCATTTATGACGAACACGTCAGCGTACGAGAAGCAAGAGAAACCAATGCATCACCCACGACAGACCTATCTTCGTTAACTAGAAACAGAGCGGCCGAGCGAAACTGTACAGCGGCCAGTCAGCTATCGGTTGTGTGCAATAAACTTTATGCCAAGTGCGAGCAGCTCATTCAATGGCATTAAATAATAGAAATAATATTACACTTGCTTTGAGACATTACATCAGGCAGTGTAATTTGCCCTTGCATGATATGACTGAATTAGTCACGGCTAAATGCTCCAAACCGATACAAGCGAGCTAGGTATTTACTACAATTTACTGTCACCGGGCCTTATCAAGGATCAACGGACCTTCAGTCTTCATTCTTGCGGCACCGCGTAATAAAAAGTTACGTACAGGGCACAGTCACAAAACCTATATCTGATTTAGGCTGAACAGGAACTGCCGACCAAATATCCTATATTCATACTAATGGTCTTATATTCCATCGCCAAAACACTTCTGCTAACGCTCAAAATACATTAAACAGAACTACGTCGATTGCAGCCCGCTCTTACCCACACTCATTTAATAGAACCAGACACCAGCAATACCGGGGAAGCAGCACTATCTCATCCCAGCAGGTCGTTTTAACAGCTCCCTGAAGACAAAGGGACGCTCCACGCCTGCTCCCCACACTGCTCCGTCCACTGAGGATATACAGAAGAGCTCCTGGCGCGTAGCCTTCCCATCGCCAAGCAACGGGAAAGGTAAACCGCTAGTCTGCAGCCGGTGTCCGTTGTCAACTTACAAATTCGCCACGCCACAAGACGCCCCGTCCCCTTCAATAAAATCGAGCAAATATCTCGGTGGCTTCAAATCAGAGGGACATTACACGACAGATAGAGCTAGCTGCGCCAGGAAGTCGAAAGGCGATGCCAGAAACCCCGCCACGACTCTCTCACACAAGGTAAGTGAACAGTGCCAAATGTTGAGTGATCGCTACGAAAGTCAGGAAGATATCAGGTAGTTGTGTGACAGTGATATCAGCACCAGACGGAGATTGAGAGGCCCTGTGTTGGACTGCATTGGAGTGTGATGCACAGCATACTTGACGTCAAGATTCCGGACGACCACGTGTGACCATCACAGGAGAACGTCACCATGCTGTGCACCAGTCACATCAAATACACTTTTTATCTACTCCTGCCATTCGAGAACAAGTAATGAATTCCTGCAACATTCTGTGTCACGCCTGAGTAATACCCAGAGACTAACAGAACCGACCTAAGGAACCTTCATACCAAGAGTAAAGTGTCATTCGCACCACAACACGGGAAGCTTCATTTGCAGTGATGCCGCGACCAGGACACATGGATTTCTGGAGCGTGGATTGCTGACTGATGGCGTCACATGGTGTTCACCGATGACTCGCGGTAGTGCACTGTCCTGGATGACCATCACAGCCGAGGACGACAGAGACCTGAAGAGAGGTCCCATTATTCCAGTGTTTCGACGACTTCAGGATTGAGGAATTCATCTGGAGATGGAGACAACGGCGTACCGAGAATTTTTGTAAATCGGGACGAGGGCAGATTGAAAAGTTCATCCAGGGATGGAGACGAGTGTAGCTTGAGGAGCTCATCTGGAGATGAAGACGAGGATAGATCCAGAAGGATGTTCGGAGACAGAGAGATGTGCGCACCTGGTGCGAAGTTTAGAGGCCAATCACGATTCACAGTTCGTACTGCCGGCCGAAGTGGCCGTGCGGTTAAAGGCGCTGCAGTCTGGAATCGCAATACCGCTACGGTCGCAGGTTCGAATCCTGCCTCGGGCATGGATGTTTGTGATGTCCTTAGGTTAGTTAGGTTTAACTAGTTCTAAGTTCTAGGGGACTAATGACCTCAGCAGTTGAGTCCCATAGTGCTCAGAGCCATTTGAACCATTTGAACCACAGTTCGTACTGCCGGAAGCATGACCCTCGCCCTGTGCTTCGGAGATACTGGCACACATCGGCAGCTTTCTGAACATCTCATGCTGATTATTTACATTGAGGATTGTTCGCACCACCGGCATCTTATGGCAATCTTCGGTCTGTATTTAGTCAAACCATTTCAGGTAGCCGCGCGAAGTGGCCGCGAGGTTTGAGGCGCCACGTCGCGGATGGCGTGGCCTCTGCCGCCGGAGGTTCGAATCCTCCATTGGGCGTAGGTGTGTTTGTTGTTCTTAGCAAAAGTTAGTTTAAGTAGTGTTCAATTCTACGGACCGATTACCTCAGCAGTTTGGCCCTTAGGAATTCACACACGCACATTTCAGTTATCTGCCTCAAGTCTTGCATTGCTTTAATAGATGAATGTGTCTTTGAATATGCAGGCCCAACAGTCGTGGTACTTATTTAATTAAAGGCTCTTGAGTCATTTAATGAACGTCAGTTCCTTCTAAAGGGCATATTTTCATCCACATTCAAGTAACTCTGAAAACCCGCGGGTTCACTAGTTTAATTCATGCAGGGCTGATTTGTAATATCAAATGAAGCTCTTACGTAGTCAGATGCATTTTTTATTTTTGTGTTGTAATCTAATAATTTAAAGGGTTGAATTGGAAATTGCTTGTGTTAACACCTTCTGCTAATATCAAATTTAATATAATGCAGTTATGCACTTTATGATCCATCGCTAGTCCTATTAATTTTTTGCGTTAGTGATTTCGTTGTGTACAGTAATTCGTCCAGCTCTTGATTAATTTTCTGGATGAAGTAACCATTTCAAACACAGGCGGATTTTGCACCCTATGACATCCCTCTGGGCCACGCACATAAGGGCGAAAGCGAGTGCGGTGCGACAGGCGTAGCAGACAGCTGCACAGAATGCAGGTGACAGGGGCTGGTCACGCGTCTGTCCAGAGCTGATGGCCAGGCAGAAAGGCGGAGCCAGAGAGAGGGACAGCAGGCGGTCACCAGCCACGGGAAATGGCCGGCGCAGCCGTTTCCACTCGAATCCGGGCCTGGCTAGTTACAGCATTGTTTCTTCGAGAGTTACACAAATTCAAAGACAGATGAAAGTCAAGAAACTTTCATCTTTGCTATTGTATAAAAACAACTAATTGTTTAAACTTGTTACAAAAAGACCAAAAAAGAATTTGGCCGATTTACTTCAAATTTGTTCACAGTGCTTTAATAAACATTCGGATGGACATAGACTATATATTTTTAATATATATAATACATAAATATCTGTAAAGAAGAAACATTTTTTCTAATAATCTCGAGATGTTTTTGACTGACCTACCACAGCTTTCCCCATGTTATAGTAATAAACTTTGGACAGACATACGCTACATATACAGGGTGTTTCAAAAATGACTGGTATATTTGAAACGGCAATAAAAACTAAACGAGCAGCGATAGAAATACACCGTTTGTTGCAATATGCTTGGGACAACAGTACATTTTCAGGCGGACAAACTTTCGAAATTACACTAGTTACAATTTTCAACAACAGATGGCACTGCGGTCTGGGAAACTCTATAGTACGATATTTTCCACATATCCACCATGCGTAGCAATAATATGGCGTAGTCTCTGAATGAAATTACCCGAAACCTTTGACAACGTGTCTGGCGGAATGGCTTCACATGCAGATGAGATGTACTGCTTCAGCTGTTCAATTGTTTCTGGATTCTGGCGGTACACCTGGTCTTTCAAGTGTCCCCACAGAAAGAAGTCACAGGGGTTCATGTCTGGCGAATAGGGAGGCCAATCCACGCCGCCTCCTGTATGTTTCGGATAGCCCAAAGCAATCACACGAACATCGAAATATTCATTCAGGAAATTAAAGACGTCGGCCGTGCGATGTGGCCGGGCACCATCTTGCATAAACCACGAGGTGTTCGCAGTGTCGTCTAAGGAAGTTTGTACCGCCACAAATTCACGAAGAATGTCCAGATATCGTGATGCAGTAATCGTTTCGGATCTGAAAAATGGGCCAATGATTCCTTTGGAAGAAATGGCGGCCCAGACCAGTACTTTTTGAGGATGCAGGGACGATGGGACTGCAACATGGGGCTTTTCGGTTCCCCATATGCGCCAGTTCTGTTTATTGACGAAGCCGTCCAGGTAAAAATAAGCTTCGTCAGTAAACCAAATGCTGCCCACATGCATATCGCCGTCATCAATCTTGTGCACTATATCGTTAGCGAATGTCTCTCGTGCAGCAATGGTAGCGGCGCTGAGGGGTTGCCGCGTTTGAATTTTGTATGGATAGAGGTGTAAACTCTGGCGCATGAGACGATACGTGGACGTTGGCGTCATTTGGACCGCAGCTGCAACACGGCGAACGGAAACCCGAGGCCGCTGTTGGATCACCTGCTGCACTAGCTGCGCGTTGCCCTCTGTGGTTGCCGTACGCGGTCACCCTACCTTTCCAGCACGTTCATCCGTCACGTTCCCAGTCCGTTGAAATTTTTCAAACAGATCCTTTATTGTATCGCTTTTCGGTCCTTTGGTTACATTAAACCTCCGTTGAAAACTTCATCTTGTTGCAACAACACTGTGTTCTAGGCGGTGGAATTCCAACACCAGAAAAATCCTCTGTTCTAAGGAATAAACCATGTTGTCTACAGCACACTTGCACGTTGTGAACAGCACACGCCTACAGCAGAAAGACGACGTACAGAATGGCGCACCCACAGACTGCGTTGTCTTCTATATCTTTCACATCATTTGCAGCGCCATCTATTGTTGAAAATTGTAACTACTGTAATTTCGAAAGTTTGTCCGCCTGAAAATGTACTGTTGTCCCAAGCATATTGCAACAAACGGTGTATTTCTATCGCTGATCGTTTAGTTTTTATTGCCGTTTCAAATATACCGGTCATTTTTGAAACACCCTGTATTTTTCATATACACTGAAAAGAGAAAGAAACTGGTAAACTTGTCTAATATCTAGCACGGGCCCCGTGAGCTCGCAGACGTGCCGCAACACGACGTGGCATGGACTCCACTAATGTCTGAAATAGTGCTGTAGGGAATTGCCACCATGAATCCTGCAGCGATATCCATAAATCTGTGAGAGTATTTGAGGCTTGGAGAACAACACGTTGCAAAGAATCCCAGATATGCTCAATAATGTTCATGTCAGGAGAGTTTGGTGCCCAGTGAAAGTACTTAAACTCAGAACAGTGTTCCTGGAGCCAATCAGTAGCAATTCTGGACTTGTGGGGTGTCGCTTTGTCCTGCTGAAATTGCCCAAGTCCGTCGGAATGCACAATGGACATGAATAAATGCAGGTAATCAGAGGATGCTTCTGTACGTCTGACCTGTCACAGTCGTATCTAGACGGATAAGGGTTCCATATCAGTACAGCTACAAACACCCCACCCATTACAAAGCCTTTGCCAGCTTGAACAGTCCCCTGCTGACATGCAGTGTCAATGGATTTATGACCTTTCTCCATACCCTACATGGCCATCTTCTCTATACAATTAGAAATGAGACTCGTGCGACCAGTCAACTTGTTTCCAGTCATCAACAGTCCAATGTTAGTGCTGAAGGGCCCAGGCGAGGCGTAAAGTTTCGCATCGTGCAGTCATCACGGGTACATGAGTGAGCCTTCAGCTCCGGAAGCCCATATCTACGATGTTTCCTTGAATGGTTCGCATACTGACACTTGTTGACGGCCCTGCATTGAAATCTGCAGCAATCTGTGGAAGGGTTGCACTTCTGTCACGTTGAACCATTCTCTTCAGTCGTCGTTGGTCCCATTCTTGCAGGATCGTTTTCCGTCTGTAGCGATGTTTTATCGGATTCCTCATATTCCCAGTGCAGTCGTGAAATGGCCATACGGGAAAATCCTCACTTCATCTCTACCTCGGGGATGTTGTGCCCCATCGCTCGTGCGCCGACTGTAACACAACGTTCAAACTCATTTAAATCTTGATAACCTGCCAGTGTAACACCAGTAACCGATCTAGCAACTGCGCCAGACACGTGTTGTCTAATACAGACGTTGCTGACCGCAGCTCCGTATTCTGCCTGTTCACATGTTTCTGTATTTGAATACGTATGCATATACCGGTTTTTTTGGTGCTTAATATATCGGATGTTGGGGGTATAAGTGCAGATACCTTTATTGGTGACTCAGGACAGTGCTCTCAACAACAGTTTTACTTCATTAGTAAACTAATATTTATAGCTATTGGGAGTGGTATGATTTTAGATTGGCTATTTGCTATGAAACAGATGCAGAGAGGAAAACAACTAACACACTGAAGTGGGTACATATTAAGATATCATAATATTTGCACTAATACATCTAACATGTATATCTCGAAGTGTTCTTGAGCGATTTTCTTCAAATTTTTACACAATATACAAATAAACATTCAAGTGCTCTGCTGCGCTTTGTTGGGAAAATGTGGGGTTTCGTTTTCCTTATAGCTGTCACTTTGAACCATGAGACAAGTTGTTTCTCATAATGTGGGGTGGTTCCGTGATGTCGTCACAGACTTTCAGGGATGATGGAGAAGGGTAAATGCACCAGTTTGAGGAAATGTTACCTGGCCCAAGAACGACAGAGTCAAAAGTACGAGTAAGCGAAAATCGTTCTGATATTTCAGAGAAAGGACCTCTTCTACTGCAAGCTCTTTGCTTTCCATAGTTTGGTTGGAGGCAGCATGGATCAAAACAAGAAAAAAATATTCAGTAAACATGGGCTCTAAACTGCGTACCTTAACAGCAATCAGCACTTGTTCATCTTTGCTACTGCGAAATGTATCTCTTCTATTTAGGGAATGCTCATTGACAAAGCTCTTAACGCATCGGATTTAATGGACAAATATGAGCTTGTAGTAGAACAGGTCCCATGTCAGAGGCATCAGAATGATCTTTGGGTATAACTTTATGCTCGGTCGTTTCTGCAACGGACGCACTTACCACAAAGTACTACATTTACCCTTCTCCATCATCCGTCATAGGTTGTAACATCATCACGGAATCATCCTCTACATTCTTTCACCTCACAGATAATTTTAGACAAAAACTGTACACACAACAATATGTTGCTTTGTTTTCTTCCTCACCGTCAGTTTTACAAAAAACAGGGAAGTTCTGTTTATAGCTTATTGACTAATGACTGGAACACTACTACGGAATATTAACTGTTCAAAACCTTGTAATCCTACCCATTCGCAGATTAAAACTATTCGAACAACTTTCACTGAGGCTAGTATCCTCGCAGGTTCAAGTACTGGAAAGTCTCTTCGTCCATACAACAACTGTCCCAGCCGATTTACCCAATCATGTTTAGCGCTCTCAATTCCCAATCAAGGTTCCGTTTTCAATAGCAAATAAATAAGTCTCAAACTCAGAAAGCCGGCCGAAGTGGCCGTGCGGTTAAAGGCGCTGCAGTCTGGAACCGCAAGACCGCTGCGGTCGCAGGTTCGAATCCTGCCTCGGGCATGGATGTTTGTGATGTCCTTAGGTTAGTTAGGTATAACTAGTTCTAAGTTCTAGGGGACTAATGACCTCAGCAGTTGAGTCCCATAGTGCTCAGAGCCAAACTCAGAAAGAGGGGTTAAGAGGGGTGAACAGAGCTGCGGAGGAGTAGGAGGATGTGGACAAAGGTAGGGGGGAGGATCAGATGGATAAAGGGGGGGGGGGGCGAAGTAGTTTTGTACTTATGTGAAACAGTCATACATATTTAGCAATTGCAAAACATTATCAGGTTCGCTAGTACTTTTTAATGCGTGCAGTTGGGCAGAAAAAAAAGAGCAGTTACGTAAAACACCAATCAGGTTGGAGAATTGCTGATTACCAACTATTTCTAAATAACATAATATACATCATGTCAATCGAATAAGTTTTTGTGGTTGTTTGGAAAATTTCATCACCTGCGTCAATAGACAAGGTTGCTGACACACGCCTGTGCTGTGGCGCTCGACTCAGAGGTCAGCCGGTTCTAATGCTGTTGCTGGATGGCATTTCCAATGCCAGTATTTGGTTGCTGGATGGCATTTCCACTGCCAGTATTTGATGACCAAGGGGAGGAGCGGTGGTGGCGTAAGCTTCCTCACCATCTGTCTTTGCGCCAATGATCTGCATTAAATTGCAGTCCTCTCCGCAGTGTCCCATGAAGTGAGTGGTAATCCTTCTGTGAGTTGGCGGTAGGGCTGTTGATATTGTTTTAAAAATATCGGGTATCTGATATAACGATATCTAATAAACATCTGCAGTGTCCTCGTCGCCACTGTAATGTCCTCATCGCCACTGTTGAGTCTTGTACCAGTCGTATAAAGGGAGAGGATGTGGATTGGCGGCCAGTATCCTCTTTCTGCAATGGAGCTGCACACATGTATTAATATGGTTCTTTATTTCCTTGAGCACATAGCTGCTACTTTAACAGGGTCCATGTGCTGTGGTACAAGCTCTTCAGTATTAGTCCCCGTTAGCCTCACTGCTGGTGAGGTACAAGTCCCACTATGCGACGAATGACAGAAGCCAAACTGCAGTGTGAGTTGGTGCGTCACTGACTGATCTAGTGACTGAGCGACTGCACTAGTGGCTGAGACTGAGCCTGAGGCTGACTGACTGAGCCCTCCGGTCTGCAGTGGTGATCTACTTTCTGTCGAGAGGGTGTTGGCGGTTTGTGCTGGTGAGTCTGTCTTTGGCCTCTCTCCTGATAGGCATGCTTGATGCAGCGCCTACTGTCGATCTTCTTGCTACATCTTTGCCGACTGGTGTGCTGGTGACAGCTTATGCCAGCACTTTCCTTCCCCCCAAAATGCTGCACTGTTGTTGTGTAAAGAGGATGCAGGACGCTGGCTGTAGACATGAGCCGGCAGCCATGACTGTGAAGGACAGCATACTCCTGAGCTTATCCCGCCATCTGGCTTGTCAGGCAACAGGAACATCCTCTGGAAAACTGCTGCCAGGGTACACGTCCAGGTCTGAGGGCGTGTCCTGGGGCGGTGAAGGCGACGGCGTGTCCAGGTCCATCAGGTTGGTGGGCGGGGATGGCGGGGGAAGGGCGCATCGTCCGCCTGCTTCTCCCGGGGTGCCCTGGTGGCACTAGCGGGAGGCTGCAAAGGCCTCACGGTCCTGTGGTGCCGTGAATCTGAAGGAAGAAAAGCATTGGTACCACGGCGCAAATGGTTCTGGTGGTGGCGCTGCAAACCATCGGGACCTGAAATCAAATTCATAAAACAGCCAATGCGTTCATGGATCACGCCTCTTCCCAGCGCCCATGGTTCCCATAAACCCTGAAAAGAAAAAGATCGCGCGGAGGAAAGCGGTTCTTTCGGACCGTTGGCGGCGCCGGATGCTGCGGTGGGTGTAGTAAGTGTAGCAGCGTCCAATGGCGGCGGGGCGGAGCGATATGAGTCGAGAAAGGGTTGCAGCACGTATTGTTGTGTGTGGATGGGGCAGAACATGGTCATTAGTTTTTTTAAAAGTGCATACAAAGCGTTCAGCTTCTCCATTGGACAGCGGGTGGACGATTTGTCAGATGAGGAATGTCGTTTCGTTCACAAAACTGTTGAGAATGAGGTGAAGTGGACTGTAGTCCATTATCCGACACAAGTAGTTCTGGAAGCCCTTCTACGCAAAATACAGAGGACAACTCTTTAATTGTGCTATGTAATGTGGTAAAAGCCATAGGCACCACAAATGGGAACTTGCTAAAAGGGACTACCACTGTGAGCGAACGAGCGCTTCAAAATGGTCCTGCTCAGTCAATGTGCTCTAGTTGCCATGGCGACAGAGTCTTAGGCCAAGTTGAGAATGCCTCGGGCGGAGCGGATTAGTTTCCCGCGCATGCGTCACACTGCGACATCAGTTGTTAAATATGGGCGTCCAAGCACTGCCAAGCACAGTGCCGGCGCGCTAAATGGTTAGTGCGAACAATTCCCCAACGTCCTTGGCGGAGCAATTGCAACCCATCCTTTTGCAACACTTTGGAAATAACCACAGGCGTTTCACGCGATTAACCACTGTCATTTTGAACTAGAATAACACCCTGTTGAACAGAAAGGTTATGCCGACGTGCAAAATATAGGCACACAACTGAGATCTGGATACTGTTCAATGAACGAGGCCAAGACATGCGAATGTAATACAACAAATTCTTGATACCTAGGGCTGATTCCGTGCCCTGTGTTATTTATGTGTAGTGCAAGGAAAATGATTCCAGTAATTCAGAGTCCTACGGATCGATTTGATATCAAGGTGCATCTAAATCACATTCTGGGTCAAATTGAAGTTGAGATAGGGCGTTTGCATTGCCATGTTTGTAGTAAGTCTGTACACAATTTCATACTGATACTTCGAAAGGAACAAATCGCATCGTTGCAATTTTTGAGCAGTGCGTGTAGAGAGTGGCTTTGGTGGATGAAACAAGGACTGGAAAGCTTGTGATCAGCCGCTAACTGCCACTAAAATGATCTTGCGACCGTACAGATAGTGACAGAATTTGGTCCAACCATACACAATAGCGGCTGCTGCTTCTTCTTATTCAGAGTAATTGCACTGAGTTTGAGTTAACAACTTTGAAGAAAACATAATAGGCCTGTCTTGCGCACCAATTCTGTGCGAAGACACAGCGCCGATTACGTAGGAAGACGCGTGGACTTGCAAAACTACTAGCTTGGCAAGGTTAAATTTACTAAACATGTGTCACTGAGCAAGACATTTTTGAGTTTCTGAAATGCGTCTTGACAGTCTTTAGTCCACAGATAATGTACCTTTTCGTGACGCAAACGATGCAATGGAGCAGCGATCTGAGCGGCATTCGGTATGAATCGAATATAGTATATCTTGCCTAGTAGTGATTACAGTTCAAACACATTGCGAGGAACAGGTAGGTCACGGATTGCAAGCAAATGAGATTGGAGGAGGTGGAAACCATGACTGTTTATCACGTAACCCAAGTACTGTAGTTCAGGTTGAAGAAGACACACTTTTCGAGACGACTCTTGAGTCCTGCTTCTTACAACACTCGTATACCCAAATTGGCAATGTGTTCCTCTGGTGTAAGACCTGAAAAGACAACATAGTTTGAACAAAATGGCACTATTGCAGTCAGCTGCTCCAAGTAACGTTGAAAAATTGTGGGTGCGGAAGCACTCCCGAAGGGCAAACGCAAATACTTGAACAGACTGTAAGGTGGCGTCTTTTTACAAACCGTGTTACATCCAATACGACAAATAAGGCCCTTAAATGATAGAGAAGACAGTTTGCGATCGTTCAGTAAAAACATGTATGTGACTCGCGTCGCCTAGTAGAATGTTTGCATATTGCGTGACTGGAGAACGAGCAGAGCTGTGAAACTCGTGGCAGAACGGAAGGACGCAGGGAGCTCACACATTCCTTCGGACAACAGGACGGCGCAGCCGTTTCCAGTGCTAATCTCGGTATTCCCGGGAGCTGGACCACGTGCAAATCGGGAACACGTGTCCTGCGAGCAGGCGTGAGAAGGCAGCGGGTACGCCAAAAAACACGTGGCAGCAAGTATACGTGGACTTTCTTACGGACGTGCAAAGAACTTCCAGAAACTTCGGTCTGGATTCTAAACTGAGATTGGTCGGCATTAGGTAACGAGCGCCTTCCGGAAAGATGATCCGCCACGCAAATGTAAGGTGGGAGAAAAGACTCTGAGCTGGGAAAAGAGGGAGGAAAGTTACACCTGTCGTTCCTGGCGCGTGAAGCTGGGAGGTCGTTCCTTGGGCGTAGAGTTACAGAGTCGTTGCCAGGTCGTAGAGCAGGGCGGTCGTCTTGGGTCCACAGCAGTCGACGGACGTCTTCAGCTGTAATTTTACTATTATTTCGCTGAGGCGAGAAGTTCTGTGGCTATAGCGTCTGACCACTATGGTGATCTTGCTTACGCACTGGCGTGTAGGAAAGTGAATCTACGTTGGTGAATCACATGTTCTACTCCGTTCTGCACTGAGATTTCACGCTGCTCATTGAGACTAACTCCTTCTTGCTATTTAGTACAACAGGGGATGTCAAGTACTCTGTGCCAAATCACAGATCGAGAGTGCATTATAGGGCAGAGCCAGACAGTTTAAGGGTCAATATTAATTCAGGGAAAACCTCAGAGTTGTAACTACTATCTAGTGTGTTTTAATTGTGTTTATGATGAATAAATATGTTAAAATCACGCCATTTATCCTTCAGTAGATAGTAATTTCCTGTGACAATTAATGTTGTCACTAGCGTACATTTTATACATGTTTCAACTTATTCGTTGAAAGAGAAATGGATTTTGTCTTCTTATCCTGACATTTGATTGGATCCGCAGGATACAATTGAAAAACAATTAGGCTATCAAACGACATTTGACTTAACTAATGAGAATAACATACTTCTACTGGGGAACGTATAAGTGTCAGGGCGACTCCAGTCACTTTAAAATATCCATTGCACAAATTATCACTTGTACATTTTTGTGGCAAGTCTCCACCATCTGCAGCCAGCAGTAGAAAAGATAGAGGTACGTTAGAATTGGCGACCCTGCCAGGATGAGTTCCTGTGAATCTGAGAAGCAGTCAGTAAAATTCGTAGATGTAGCAATTTGAAATCTCAGTGTGAGTGAAATATTAGCAAATTAATTGTGATTTCAGATTGGTTGAATAATTTACAATCATATGTGTAGAATCATGCTTTATTTATAGATAATTTAATGAGAATTGCTTCTGTTGCCGCACTTGAGCATCTGCTTGCTGCCTTCAGTGTCTTAGACTAATTGGTAAGAGTTACTGCCGCGCTTCAGCGTCTGCTCGTTGGCTTCAGTGTTTTAATTGTTTGAAATAGTGCCGTGCTTGAGCATCAGCTCGCTGGTTATAGTGGCTAAGGAGTGTTTTATATATGTCTTTGTACAGATCACTGCTCAGTCACGACGTTGTTTAGGAAAATTAAGTGATTATTAGATTAATTTTTTTGTATGTGTGCTACTGACAATTTAGTTATTATTTGTATGAGGGATAATATTGAGTAATCCTACTCCTCACGCTAGCTAGCTAGAGCAAACGCGCGTTTAGAGAAGCAAACAAATACTGAAGACAGGATTAATAGTAAAATGGCGGGAATACATAGGAGTAACTAATATCTGTGGGACGAGACAGAATTGATAATGCTAGGTGCGCAGGGAACTGATGAGATAAAAGCGGATCACAGGGAATTTCCGTAGGAAGCTAGATTCAGCCAAGCCAGTGGAGGAGAATCTGATAGCGAGGAAGAAACTCGAAAACACGTGGATGCGTTAGTAAACATCAGGAACTCCGCTGCAGTTAGCCCACGTGGACGCAAAGGCTGCAGTAATTACTACAACCGACCACAATCAAATGCGTCGGCACGCAGTAACGCATCAGGTTACAGTAGTTACAGTAGACACGAAGAGATTGGCTCAAATGGCTCTGAGCACTATGGGACTTAACATCTATGGTCATCAGTCCCCTATAACTTAGAACTACTTAAACCTAACTAACCTAAGGACAGCACCCAACACCCAGCCATCACGAGGCAGAGAAAATCCCTGACCCCGCCGGGAATCGAACCCGGGAACCCGGGCGTGGGAAGCGAGAACGCTACCGCACGACCACGAGATGCGGGCACGAAGAGATTGCTGGAACACAATACCGGTATGTCCGCATTTGTTTGGAACCAATTGTGTCAAATAATGTGCAAGGTGCTGACGCGGTAGGGATGGCAAATATACTCGCGTTTCTTAAAGAAACTAAAAAAGCGATAGATGACTGCAACGAAATGCAAAAGAACATGACAAAAATCCAAACTAATATGAAAAACTAAATGCAAAAGAACATGACAGATATCCAAACTAGTATAAAAAACGAAATTCAAAATAACAGGACAAAATCCCAGACTAATATGACGGGAATTCATGACAGGATATACAAAGTTGGTATGGTTATTAACAATTAAAACGGAAACAAAAGACGTCAAAGACGAGGTAGCTGCATTGCAAGCCACATTGGCACACGAAGTAGCAGAAATAAAACGAACTGCTAATGAAGCTAAATTAATAGCAAGAAGCGTGAAACGTATTGCTCGTATTACTAAGGAGAAGACGCTACAAACAGCTAAAGTAAGAAAAGGAGCAATAAATAAACTTCAGAGTAGGATGAGGCGCGTCGAAGAGACGCTATTGCGTGCGAAAGAGACCCCGCGGAACTCCGAATAAGCATGAAAAGGCAATTGGAGCAACTAGCCGAAAAAATAAAGTCTCAAGACAAAAGTTCAGAAAATACGGAGACCCACAGTAATAGTAGCGTAAGAACAGCGACAACGATAGGAACCAGACCAAATCCGGTACAGCACAATCTTGTACAAACAGAGAGCAGCGCGGCCCACAGTAGTGCGACACACAGCGTGAACACAGTAAAGGAACATGGTGGGGCAAACTGTGGCATGCAACACATAACCACACAAAATCCAACAGCCTCGCATGTCGCAAACCACGCGAAAGAAAGCGCCGTATTCGAAAAGGACAACTGAAGCCCTTTGACACGTAGCACCGCACACCTGTTAAATAATACTGAGTGCGCTGTAGAAATGAGGAGTGAACATAGCCGGTATAGCGGACATGAAGAAACGCGAGAAAGATGCGAAACCCAACCAATGAGAGTAGTTAAAAACTCCGAAGAAAGTTTTGATTTCAGCCACTTTATTTCATTCAGAAGGTTCCAACATTGTAAAGATGACGGAAATATTTTACACCCCAACAAGTTTACGGGACAATTTGATCTGAGTTTACCAACTCATTGGCATCACAGATACCAATTAGACTTTGTCTGCTCGCACATGGAACGTGCAACCGCAGAATGGAGGAGAAATATAGCAAGAACTTGTAAAAAATATGAAGAGTTCCGCATAGCATTTCTCAATAAGCACTGGCCTAGAGAAACTTACGGTCGAATTAAGCAAGAGATGATGAACAGGAATTTCGAAAATTCTGGTTTCCGCAATCCGTTCAAATTTTTTGAAAACATGATGAAAAGAAACCAATACTTAGATGAACCATGAAGTTCGGCAGATATTATTCGGCTATGCTACGTGAAGATGCCAAAAACATATCAACAAACACTAGCCGGTAGGCGTGGTGACAATATTGAGTTGTTTAAAGGCACGCTAAGAGATTTATAATTTGCCTATAACGCACAGCAGAACAGGGACAAAAGGAATCAAAGAGAAACCCAGAATCCGCATCGGGATAATCAAAACAGAAACACTAGGCGTCAGGGTTGGAACAATGACGGGTGCAGACAACAACAACACAATTTCCAAAGAAACAGTCAAGTCAGGAGCAATCCCAATTGGGAAAATAGTAGAGACAGCAGACAGCCACACTAACAGAGAGGGAACACGTGGAATAATAGTGGACAGTGGAACAGTAATAGAAACAACAACCGCCCACGTCCCTATCAGGGCTGGCAAGGAAAATGGTCGCCCCGAGAATGAGTACGGGGTCGAAATTCGTCCGCCAAATCCTGGACGTGTACAGGTGGTAGAAGTGGGAGGTGATGACTAACTAGGCCGGAGAATGGGCAAGACGCAGAAAACAGCCCGAAAACAGTATCGGATACGGTTCGGCAAATATTTTAGGGTAAGTAGATGTAGTAATCTAGTATGAAATGATTAAAATTAAGCAGTGGTAATAGAACAATAGTTAAACTGATAACCAGCAAATGCAAAACCAGTTAATGATTCCATATTATCTGTGCCTGGAAAAGACAGAACAGTCCTATTGAGTTTAGTCAAGAAAAGCTATATCCATTTAAAAATATTCATAGTGATATGGGTGCATGATAAAAAGAATACCTGTACAAATGGGATGACAGTTTTCGGAACGACAAACTATAAGGAAGTATTTAATTTGCGTGAATACAGGATGTCACCAGTGAGTGATTTGATCAGCATTATTCACCGAGACACTTATGTATGCATCCCGTGTTATGTAGAAGTGTTGATGTTGATAATTTGGTGACCTGCTCAGCGTAAAGTATGTAAGAGCGCACCGTGAAAATATAGAGTAAAACTCTAAATTGTGTTTATTGAGATGATAGAATAACAATGGTGGCCTGATCTACACGATGGCGTATTAACGCACTAAAATTTGGAAATGTGAGGTTACTTGACGTCATAATGTTAAGTATAGTTACTTGATCACGTAACATTAAATAAAGGTAGAAAACACGCCAACGAGAGGCACAAGAAGTTCCGAAAATGGTCGCTTGAGTGAATATATTAATAATAATATCTCATTGTGATAGCTGTGATACTGAACAGTGATCATAATATCAAGCAAAAGAATTCATCTGTCTGTAGGTACCAAACAAGACACAGTTAACGGCGGTCGCAACAAGAGAGCACCGCATTACCAACTGAGAAAACATGACTAACCGTAATCTATGCACCGTGGCGCATTCTGTTCTTATGTTCACAGGGAAACCCACACAACTTCCACAACCAGGGAACCACAGCGCGGCGGAACGATTCGGAAATTATAGCCGAAAAAAGGGGAGTTCAATAGAATAAGAGTAGAGTAGACACGCTGGCCAGCGCGTTTTGTATTCTTTGTATTTGCTGGTTGTTTAAATTTAACAAGTAGCGTAGAAGGATAATTAACACATGTCATGGACCTCGGTTTTGGAATACGCTGTATGTCATAATGAAAACAGATTCCCCACATAAAACAGGTCCGATGGGAAGTAGAGCTGCATAGAATACATGTACTTACAAAATGTAAAAGTAAAATAACGATGTAAATGAGAAAATCTGCTTAAAAAGGTTACTGTTGTCCATCTTCAGTAGAAAATCGATGTTATGTACGACATTTGTGTAAATGTTAAAATTCATGCCGGCCGAAGTGGCCGAGCGAATCTAGGCGGAACAGTCTGGAACCGCGCGACCGCTACGGTCGCAGGTTCGAATCCTGCCTCGGGCATGGATGTGTGTGATGTCCTTAGGTTAGTTAGGTTTAAGTAGTTCTAAGTTCTAGCGGACTGACGACCTCAGCAGTTAAGTCCCGTAGTGCTTAGAGCCATTTGAACCTTTTTTTTTTTTTAATTCATGTAGAGGTATCGATGACTGAGACTGTTCACATTAGTGGGTGCACGTATTCAGATGACCGGCACTGGTATGACGAGCAGTTGGAGGTGACACTGGACACAAGGAGCCAGCTGCTGGGGTGGCCGAACTGCTGGTGTGGACGCAGGAGGGAAAACCGCTCCTGGCGGCGCATCACGGACAAAAGGTGACGAGGCAGCGGACACACGCCGCCGCACTTCCAGGTATCAATGGGGCCCGCACAGTTTCCTAATGACCTATAGAGCGTTGGCATGTTCAACAAGGCGTGGAAAGCAGATGATATTGCAGATAAACTGACAGGATCACAGTCTCCACAGGCAGGCCTTAGACAGATGAGGTTTGTGTACTGAAAGGGAAAACATTGTAACACAATCAATGCTTAAAGACTGACTTTTAAGTCACAAACTCAATAGTTTTGACTCTTCCGACACCATTCAGTGGGAACCGAGGCAACTACAAAAGCTCACGTTCCAAAGCAAAAACCTAAACCAAACCTAAAAGTCAACTTACAACGACCTGTGTTCCTTACCTAATTACAATAGTTTACAAGAGACAGAAAACCACGAAGCAAGAAGATTAGGAACAATAAAATTAAAGGCTGAAGAAGAAATACAAGAAGATAGGGACAGCTTAGCCAACGCTGAAGAAGTATAGGTTTCCTAATATCAACTGGCTGCACCTACCAGTCAAACAGTTATCTGTCTTGGCAGAGAACACCAGATGAGACTACCCATCAATGCAACACTCTGCCTTGCTGCTCACCTTGAGAACAGACATGCCATCCACCGACGTCACTGTACCTTGGCGATCAGTGCTCATCGACGAGAAAGCGGAGCGCCCTCGGAACTTACTGCAAACGCCCTACAATTGATTCACACCAGAGACTCGCGTCAGTTCACGCCACATCCCGCCAAACACAGACTACGGTGTACTCCTGTAAATAACCTAGCATCAATAGTGTCAGCGAAGTGTCGATCAGTTAACAGCGTCATGATCATACCAACAGTACTGTCACATCTGATAGACTCTTAATAACACCCGCAGAAAAAAGGAAACGATACCTTTGTTTTCTGTTCCTTTGTAAAACTTTTTTTTTTGTAAACTGTATCCATTTAAAATGTATCATACTAATCTTATTTACACACGTTCCTTGTAAGCAAACATACTGAATATTTGCGCGTTCCCATTTGTTACTCTAGCATTGAAAGGTCGATCCGAAAATGAACATTTGTAATTTTCCTTTAATGCAGATCGTCGAAATAAGCAGCATGATTGACTCGATTGCATTTACAGGATGTACACCAAAAGTAAGCACTGGACTTACCCAGACCGTTTATAACCTACGTATAGCTAACTGACTCATTCACTGGGGGCAGCAAACTTCCAGAAAGTATTACACCGGAATATTGTTACATGTGATGAATATTAATTTGTTAAAATGAAAAACGAAAAAGCCCTATTTGTTGAAATGATACTAACGAGACAGCCCTCTTCTAATATGATAAATTTCAATGTTGGACGACCATATGTATCAAATACGTTTTTATTATGTTGTATTACTATGGATACAGTTAAGGAAGGATAAGAGATTGCGTGAAAGGTGTTTAATTTAAAATAAAGGGACTACCATTTTCCATATTTAACTAGATAAATTACATTGTCACTTTACAGTCCTCTTTTGCTGACATGTGTGATTTTGCGCCTGAACATTGTAATAGTCGTGCTACAAACCAGGAGCAATTCAGACTATAAGGCACCGACGAACAAAGAAGTAAATAATTACCATGTGAATAAAATTAAATTAAAGTTGAAACTCTTAAATTAAAGAATGAGATTTTCACTCTGCAGCGGAGTGTACGCTGATATGAAACTTCCTGGCAGATTAAAACTGTGTGCCCGACCGAGACTCGAACTCGGGACCTTTGCCTTTCGCGGGCAAGTGCTCTACCATCTGAGCTACCGAAGCACGACTCACGCCCGGTACTCACAGCTTTACTTCTGCCAGTATCTCGTGTCCTACCTTCCAAACTTTACAGAAGCTCTCCTGCGAACCTTGCAGAACTAGCACTCCTGAAAGAAAGGATATAGCAGAGACATGGCCTAGCCACAGCCTGGGGGATGTTTCCAGAATGAGATTTTCACTCTGCAGCGGAGTGTGCGCTGATATGAAACCTCCTGGCAGATTAAAACTGTGTGCCCGATCGAGACTCGAACTCGGGACCTTTGCCTTTCGCGGGCAAGTGCTCTACCATCTGAGCTACCGAAGCACGACTCACGCCCGGTACTCATAGCTTTACTAGCTTTACTTCTGCCAGTATCTCGTCTCCTACCTCCCAAACTTAAATTAAAGTTGGTAGCACACTGCGGGTGATTGTTGGGTAAATGGATGATGGCATAGTGCTGTTTATCTGTCCCCCGGCTCTCGAGAGATTTAATGAATTAATAACTGCAAAATATAAAACTTTTGTACTGAATAAGACGACACTATAAGAGTCACCTCATACTAGTACAAAATTGCTGGCAACGGGAAGGTATTGTTAGGTGGCGTCATTTTAAAAACCGTGTTACATCCAGTACGACAAGTAAACCCCTTCAATGATAGAGAAGAGAAGTTCGAATAAATTCTAACGCACCTCTACCTCTTCTACTGCTGCCTATTAATGGCGGAGACTTGCCACGAGAATATACAAGTGATAATTTGCGCAACGGATTTTTTAACGCGACTGGAGTCGGCCTGATGCTTATACGTTCCCCAGCAGGGATACGTTATTCTCATTAGTTAAGTTAATTGTCGTGTGATAGTCTAATTGTTTCCTAATAGTGTCCTGTCGATGCGACTTAATGTCAGGATAAGCCGACAAAAAGCAGTTATGTTTCAAACGAATAAGTTAAACAATGTATAAAACGTACACTAGTGACAAGTTTAATTAGCACAGGAAATGACTATCTACTGAAGGACAAATGGCGTGATTTTAACATAGTTACTCATCATAAACACAATTTAAAGGCACTAGACAATAGCTACAACTCTCAGCTTCTCCCTGAATTAATATTGGTCCATAAACTGCCTGGCTCTGCCCTATAATGTGCTCTCGATCTGTGATTACGCGCGGAGTAACTAACATCCCAGGTTGTACTAAATAGCAAGAAGGAACTACTATCTCAATGAGCAGTGTGAAACCTCAGTGCAGAACAGAGTAGACCACGTGATTCAACATTGTACATTCACTTTCCTACACGCTGGTGCATTAGCAAGATCACCATAGTGGTCAGACTCTATAACCGCAGAACTTATCGCTTCAGCGAGATAATAGTAAAATTGAACTTCAACAAAATTACATCCGAAGACGTCCGTCGACTGCTGTGGACCCAAGACGACCATCCTGCTCTACGACCCGGCAACGACCCTGTAGCTCCACGTCCATGGAACGACCTCTCAGCTCCACGCCCCAGGAAAGACAGGCCTAACTTTCCTCCACTTTTACCCAGCTCAGTCTCCCCCCCCCCCCCCCCCAGCCCCCTTAAATTTGTGTGGCGAATCATCTTTCCGGAAGGCGCTCGTTTCCTAATGCCGACCAATCTCAGTTTAGAATCCAGACCGAAGTTTCTGGAAGTTTTTTCTACGTCCGTAGGAAAGTCCGCGAATACTTGTTGCTACGTGTTTTTGGCGGAACCGCTGCCTTCTCACGCCTGCCCGCCGGACACGTGTTCCAGTTTTGCAAGTTGTCCAGCTCCCGGGCATCCCCAGATCAGCACCAGAAGCGGCAGCGCCGTCCTATTGTTCGAAGGAATGTGTGAGCTCCCTGTGTCCTTCCGTTCTACCACGAGTTTCTCAGCTCTGCTCGTTTCCCAGTCACCCAATATGCAGGCATTCTGCAATAAATAAAGTGTACTAGGCGATGTCAGTCACATACATGTTTTTACTGAACGGTCACAAACCTGTCTTCTCTATCACTGAAGGGTCTTACTTGTCCTGTTGGATGTAACACGGTTTGTAAAATGACGCCACCTTACGAGATCTAAGTGTATATTTACAACAAAAGCTTGCTGTGATTCTTCATCCAAAGCAATTTGCAAGTAGTCATCATGCAAGTCTATCTTAGAAAAGTGAGGTCGTGCTCCACGCCTGTCCATGGGTTGCTCAGGGAGAGGTAACGGATAAGTGTCAACTACTGTTTGTGGGTTGACCGTAGTTCTGAAGTCGACACAAATGCGAATGCGACGAAAAGTTTAGGCAACAAAATGAGAGGACTTGTCCACCGACTAGTTTGAATGGAAGCCATTACACCATAATCTTGCAGTTCTTTCCATTCCCTGTTTATTTTCAGCAATTGGAATGTGGCGAGCCCAGAAAAACTAAGGCTGTGCTTTGTCTTCCAATGTAACATACGCTACAAATTTATTAACTTTTCCCATTCCTTCTGGAAAAAGTACAGGAAATTCTTAAAGCAAGCTAGTGACACTGTCTTTTGGTGCTAAAGCTGATATGGAAAGTACAGTCTCGTGGATGTTAAGTCCAAACGAATCAAAGGCATCTAAACGGAATATGTTCTCACTGAATCTTGGTGTCAACACAGTAAAATTCGCCGTCCTGGTGTGGGATTTGTGAGTCACATGCAAACAAACTACACTGTCCAAGAAGTGGAATTTCCTGTCCGTTGTAAGCAGTGAGGTGCTTGCTACATTCAGAAACGTACGTAGCACGATTAAGCAAAGATACTGAGGTCATGCCCGTTAAATCTGTGTACTACTGGCGACGCGTCTGTTTCGGCTTTTTTGGCAAGTGAAAAAACTGATATCTGGGTGCACGTACTTGAATCGGCTGGTCATAGTACTGACTTAATACAGCGATTACTTGATCATAGCTGAGTTCGTCGGGAGACGCAGCTGGGAATAGTTATTGAACTATTGTATCTTTGCAGTACCTTGAACACAATGAACTTGACAATGTACTTGGAACTGAGTTAGATATTCGAGATATTCCTCTACTGTGTCGCTGTACTGCCAGAAGGTTGGTATGCTGGTCGTCGACACTTGGGCAGGTTGGTTGGTTGTGCGGTCGATGCAGCTTGTACAGCCAATAGTAGTTGTACAGTCGTCCGCAAATCACCGATTTTTGGTTGTGGAAAACTTGTGTTAGATCCATCACATTGGCCGTCAGCGGCAGTAGCAAGGGGACAGGTGGTGAAGGGGTGGGATAGTCATAGATTACACAAATACATTATAGCAAAAAGCAAGGAAAGCCTCTGAAACGAGAAATTTGATTATTTCTGCGATTCCACTACTGGAATACATGAAAGGATACAACAACAATTGAGTAAATAGAAATGAGGACCCCTGCAAGCTAAAACACAAGATAAGCAAGCAAAATCTTCGATCTGCACTGAATTATCGACTGTAGTGCCCTCGTCGCCACTGCTGAGTCCTGTACCAAAGAAATAAAGGGAGAGGATGTTGCTTGGCTGCTGGTATCCGCTTTCTACAACACAACTGCACACATGTATTAACAAGATTCTTTATTTACTTCAACAGGTAGCTGCCACTTTAACAGCGTCGATGTGTTGTGGTTCATGCTGTTCAGTATTAGTTCTCGAAAGCCTCAATGCTTGTGTAGTACAAGTCCCGCTATGTCATGAATGACAGAAGCCAAACTGGAGTGTGAGTTGGTGTGCCAGGGAGTGATCTAGTGACTGAGCGACTGCACTAGTGACTGAGACTGAGCCTCAGGCTGGCTGACTGAGCCCTCCGGTCTGCGGCGGCTATCTAACTACTTGCGGTCGAGAGGGCGTTGGCGGCGTGTTGCTAGCTAGTCTGTCTTTCGCCTCTCTGTTGACAGGCGCGCTCGATCCAGCGCCTACTATCGATCTTCTTGCTACATCTTTGACGACTGAAGCGCTGGCGACAGCTTACTCCAGAACAGTGTCTGCTGCACATTGTAAATATACTGCCAGGTTTAGGGCTGTATATTTAAGTATTGATTTATTATTCGATATTCCATATATCAATAAGAAAGCAGCCTGCTTGTCCCCCTCAGAGCAAGAACTGGAAGGAAAATGATCCATGTTCGTGCCTGGCGATAACCACCTTGCTATCAATGGTTAACTGCAAGCAAGTGGCACGATAAAAGGTGCCTGATGTGTGCATAGTTCTGTTTCGTCACATATAGGACTTGTCTGGAAGACTTCATGTCGACTTCTCTATTTTCTTTATTTCTGCAAATGCTGGCGACCTAGTAGCTGTAGTGTTAAAATTTCATAGAGTAGTTAAACGCGTCAGTTTCTGTTCATAGCGCCGAGCGCTGATTACGTAAGCATATCCCCTCACACGTCGGCGCTCACCACAAAGACCATTATCATTTTTATTTTTTTTCTTCAGTTTCAGCAGCTGTTTTTTAAGAATGTCGATGTTAAGGAATAGCACAGTAGTTGCGTTAAAGTTGTTTTTTAACGCAACTAGTGTGCTGTTTCTTCGTGTTAGATGTCTTGTTATTCCATTCACACCTCCATCCCGCAGTGCAATCGGACTTCTGCTTTGTGTCATCTATAGTCGCTTCACGCACTCAAAGAGAATGACTGGACGTGATGAAAGTACAAGAAGTAGTGAGACTCTTTCATGCAGTGAAATTAATATTATCTTCTACTACAATTTCAAAAGAACAACTCCAATATTCATCGAAAATTGGGAAAAATGTAATACAAATTAAAATATCGACTTTGAACATTACCATTTCGGCATCGATATGTCGATTAATCGTTAAAAAGTTATCGCCATCATACACACACCAAAAAATGTTCTGCATCACCTCGGTTCCGAGAGTTCCGGAACCTGTACAGATAAAAGGAGTACAGATCAACATAAAAATCATTTCCGCCCTTTTTGTTGCTCATGAAAACCACACTCTACATATTGTACCACCATAGAGCGAGACCTTCAGAGGTGGTGGTCCAGACTGCTGTACACACCGGAACCTCTAATACCTAGCAGCACGTCCTCATGGTTATCACATTTAGCATTCAACCGCGATTTTTATATATATTTTAACAACGCGTTCCGAGAGACAATGCTCTCATCATCAGGTTGTAAAATCTATGTCGCGAAATTAAACGTACTAAAAAGACAAAATACCATCACCAATAGTTGGTGGGTCCATAAAGTAAAAAAGAATTAAAAGTATATTGGACTGTGGGTCCTCGTCTTACATTAAAGTTGTTGACGCAGGTCGATGGCCGTCCCATAGCTACCAAATATGCTGTCGACTGCGCCGGCTCGGGTGCTGTTGTGGACTAACGTGCTTAGGTGTTGTGGCGTGGTTACCGCCGTGTGCTTGACGGTAACGCTATGCTATTGGGCGCCTCATTTCCTTACTGCATTGGTCTGCCATCGTTAGCCTCTCGCAACTCCGTCATTGACATGCTACAAGTTTTAAGTCGCATGCCTGCCCTAAAATAATTCTAAAAACCCGCTAAAAAATCTCATTTCTTTAAAGTTATCTTGTACATGTAGGATATTGCTTTGTTTCTTTTCATGGATAGCTATCTCGAATTCCTCTAGTAAGTCAAGTTTCCTCCCTTTCTTTTCTACATGCAATATTTCTACGTTGTCTTCTATGCTATTAAGGGGATGGCCTGTTTCATATATATGGTTCGCAACAGCTGATTTGTCATAATTTCCTAACCTGAACGCATCTTTATGTTCTTTATACCGGATCGCGAATGATCTTCCTGTCTGCCCTATATATTTTGCATCACACGTTCTGCACTGAATCTTATAAACTCCCGATCTTTCAAACTTATTTCTCTTCTCGCCAATATCGTGCTTAAGGCTATACCTCACTAGGTTATTAGTCTGAAAGGCTATTTTGACATCGTATGGCTTAAAAATATTTGCTATCTTTTGTGAGACTTTTCCGTAGTATGGCATCGTGATAATTTTCGCTTTCTCTCCATCAGGTTTATTCTTTTTGCGCTTATTACATTTTCGTAACAGTTTTTTAACTATATCTATTCTGTAACCGTTATTCTTCGCTATTCTCTTAACGGTGTTAATTTCAGTCTCCCTATCTTTTTCACTCATAGGTATATTGACTGCCCTATGCACGAGACTACGGAAAGCAGCTTCTTTATACGCCTGCGGATGGCATGAATCATTCGGGATCACGGCATCAGTTGTAGTTTGTTTTCTATAAACGGAAAACGCATGTTTGTTGCCCTGCTTTTTTATATTCAGGTCCAGGAACTGTAGACAATTGTCAGTTTCGTACTCCACGGTAAATTTTATTTTATTATGTGCGTCGTTGAACTTTTTTACTATTTCCTCAATGTCCTCACTGGAACCATCAACAAGTAACAGAGTGTCGTCAACATAACGTTTGTAATAAACAATTTTATCCGTAATGTATTCGTCAGAATTTAGAACTTTATCTTCAAGGTTAGCCATGGGGTCCAGCATTTCAGGAACTATGGCGGACATTTTTATGAATGACCTTGAAGATAAAGTTCTAAATTCTGACGAATACATTACGGATAAAATTGTTTATTACGAACGTTATGTTGACGACACTCTGTTACTTGTTGATGGTTCCAGTGAGGACATTGAGGAAATAGTAAAAAAGTTCAACGACGCACATAATAAAATAAAATTTACCGTGGAGTACGAAACTGACAATTGTCTACAGTTCCTGGACCTGAATATAAAAAAGCAGGGCAACAAACATGCGTTTTCCGTTTATAGAAAACAAACTACAACTGATGCCGTGATCCCGAATGATTCATGCCATCCGCAGGCGTATAAAGAAGCTGCTTTCCGTAGTCTCGTGCATAGGGCAGTCAATATACCTATGAGTGAAAAAGATAGGGAGACTGAAATTAACACCGTTAAGAGAATAGCGAAGAATAACGGTTACAGAATAGATATAGTTAAAAAACTGTTACGAAAATGTAATAAGCGCAAAAAGAATAAACCTGATGGAGAGAAAGCGAAAATTATCACGATGCCATACTACGGAAAAGTCTCACAAAAGATAGCAAATATTTTTAAGCCATACGATGTCAAAATAGCCTTTCAGACTAATAACCTAGTGAGGTATAGCCTTAAGCACGATATTGGCGAGAAGAGAAATAAGTTTGAAAGATCGGGAGTTTATAAGATTCAGTGCAGAACGTGTGATGCAAAATATATAGGGCAGACAGGAAGATCATTCGCGATCCGGTATAAAGAACATAAAGATGCGTTCAGGTTAGGAAATTATGACAAATCAGCTGTTGCGAACCATATATATGAAACAGGCCATCCCCTTAATAGCATAGAAGACAACGTAGAAATATTGCATGTAGAAAAGAAAGGGAGGAAACTTGACTTACTAGAGGAATTCGAGATAGCTATCCATGAAAAGAAACAAAGCAATATCCTAAATGTACAAGATAACTTTAAAGAAATGAGATTTTTTAGCGGGTTTTTAGAATTATTTTAGGGCAGGCATGCGACTTAAAACTTGTAGCATGTCAATGACGGAGTTGCGAGAGGCTAACGATGGCAGACCAATGCAGTAAGGAAATGAGGCGCCCAATAGCATAGCGTTACCGTCAAGCACACGGCGGTAACCACGCCACAACACCTAGGCACGTTAGTCCACAACAGCACCCGAGCCGGCGCAGTCGACAGCATATTTGGTAGCTATGGGACGGCCATCGACCTGCGTCAACAACTTTAATGTAAGACGAGGACCCACAGTCCAATATACTTTTAATTCTTTTTTACTTTATGGACCCACCAACTATTGGTGATGGTATTTTGTCTTTTTAGTACGTTTAATTTCGCGACATAGATTTTACAACCTGATGATGAGAGCATTGTCTCTCGAAACGCGTTGTTAAAATATATATAAAAATCGCGGTTGAATGCTAAATGTGATAACCAGTATAACGACAACTGCTACCTCGACTCCATAATGGATTATATCAAATCGTTAGTGTCAGGCGAGACATTGAGGTTAGTGTATAAATACAAAAATTTAAGACGTAAGTTATTAAAAACTGCCGCAAACATAAACTTTAATAAAGAATGTGTTAAGAATCATGTTATCCCGAATTATGTGAAGTTGAAACTTTGTGATTGCAAGTCATGGGCGGGACGACTAGCTGTTGAAAAAGCAAAAACGTTTTGGATACGCGCAGAAATTAAACATCTGTATAAAAAGAAAGACTTAATTAAAAAACAAATAATTCAAGCAGAGACTAAGGTCAAGGAAATATTACCAATGAACGTATGGGAAGAGGTTACATGTAGACTTCACAAAATACTACAGAAGGAGTTTATAAAGAAAAAAGAAAAACAAGATAAAAAACTTCGTAAATTAAATAATAACACGCGCGAAGACGAAAAAGATCAACAACAAAGGCTTTCGTCTTTTGACTTTTACCCACGGGTGGTTAACAAAACGGATATTACATTTGATAATACAGAAGTAGAAATGTTAAATAAGGCATTAAAGTTTAATATTGAGCCGTCATTTAACAAGAAGGTCGCGAAAGAAGTAATTGCCCTCACTAAAATGACAACAGAAATTGCTAAATTAAATAATAATGAAACAGGCCATGTCGGTCATAAGCTACATAAAATAGTAAAAAATGAATTAAATAAGAGAAATAGTGTTAATCATAAGACTAGAGCAGACCGACTAACTGTCGATTCTATAAATAAAAAGCTTAATGAAGCGAAAGCTATTGCCACGAAAGCGGATAAGGGGAATACGGTCGTAATATTAAAAGAGGAGGAGTACGTTTCGAAAACCTTAGCGTTTTTATCCGAAAATAGCATTACAGAAATTCCGAAAGACATAACAGCCAATTTCCAAACTAAACTAAAAAATGCTCTTAAACGCACGCACTTCCTGCTGACAGAAGCCGAAAAAAGAAGATGTGTTATCATGAATCCAACGGCCCCCAAATTAAGATCACAGGTGAAGATACATAAAGATCTGCATCCGGTTCGTCCGATTGTTAACGGTCGAAATAGTCCAGCATATAAAATAACGAAAATGTTGGACCAAATTCTGAAAAAGACTTACGTGTATAATAATAATTATTCAGTGCGTGGTAGTATGACCATGATAGGTGAAATTAAAGATACGCCAGTCACCGACACTTCCCGTTTGGTTTCGTTGGATGTTAAGAACTTATACTCCAGTGTTCCGGTTAACGAAACTATAGAAATCATTAAGAGAAATTTCCTGAAATACGGTAAAATTTCAACGCAAGAGACAATTGAATTTATTGAACTCCTACAGCTCATTACAAGTTTTAATTATTTTACGTTTAATAACAAATTTAATATTCAGGACGATGGGTTAGCCATGGGGTCCAGCATTTCAGGAACTATGGCGGACATTTTTATGAATGACCTTGAAGATAAAGTTCTAAGTTCTGACGAATACATTACGGATAAAATTGTTTATTACAAACGTTATGTTGACGACACTCTGTTACTTGTTGATGGTTCCAGTGAGGACATTGAGGAAATAGTAAAAAAGTTCAACGACGCACATAATAAAATAAAATTTACCGTGGAGTACGAAACTGACAATTGTCTACAGTTCCTGGACCTGAATATAAAAAAGCAGGGCAACAAACATGCGTTTTCCGTTTATAGAAAACAAACTACAACTGATGCCGTGATCCCGAATGATTCATGCCATCCGCAGGCGTATAAAGAAGCTGCTTTCCGTAGTCTCGTGCATAGGGCAGTCAATATACCTATGAGTGAAAAAGATAGGGAGACTGAAATTAACACCGTTAAGAGAATAGCGAAGAATAACGGTTACAGAATAGATATAGTTAAAAAACTGTTACGAAAATGTAATAAGCGCAAAAAGAATAAACCTGATGGAGAGAAAGCGAAAATTATCACGATGCCATACTACGGAAAAGTCTCACAAAAGATAGCAAATATTTTTAAGCCATACGATGTCAAAATAGCCTTTCAGACTAATAACCTAGTGAGGTATAGCCTTAAGCACGATATTGGCGAGAAGAGAAATAAGTTTGAAAGATCGGGAGTTTATAAGATTCAGTGCAGAACGTGTGATGCAAAATATATAGGGCAGACAGGAAGATCATTCGCGATCCGGTATAAAGAACATAAAGATGCGTTCAGGTTAGGAAATTATGACAAATCAGCTGTTGCGAACCATATATATGAAACAGGCCATCCCCTTAATAGCATAGAAGACAACGTAGAAATATTGCATGTAGAAAAGAAAGGGAGGAAACTTGACTTACTAGAGGAATTCGAGATAGCTATCCATGAAAAGAAACAAAGCAATATCCTACATGTACAAGATAACTTTAAAGAAATGAGATTTTTCAGCGGGTTTTTAGAATTATTTTAGGGCAGGCATGCGACTTAAAACTTGTAGCATGTCAATGACGGAGTTGCGAGAGGCTAATGATGGCAGACCAATGCAGTAAGGAAATGAGGCGCCCAATAGCATAGCGTTACCGTCAAGCACACGGCGGTAACCACGCCACAACACCTAGGCACGTTAGTCCACAACAGCACCCGAGCCGGCGCAGTCGACAGCATATTTGGTAGCTATGGGACGGCCATCGACCTGCGTCAACAACTTTAATGTAAGACGAGGACCCACAGTCCAATATACTTTTAATTCTTTTTTACTTTATGGACCCACCAACTATTGGTGATGGTATTTTGTCTTTTTAGTACGTTTAATTTCGCGACATAGATTTTACAACCTGATGATGAGAGCATTGTCTCTCGAAACGCGTTGTTAAAATATATATAAAAATCGCGGTTGAATGCTAAATGTGATAACCAGTATAACGACAACTGCTACCTCGACTCCATAATGGATTATATCAAAACGTCCTCATGCTTTGATTCATGCCTATATTCGTCATGGCATACTATCCACAAGTTCATCAAGGCACTGTTGGTCCAGATTGTCCCACTCCTCAACGGTGAGTCGGCGTGGATCCTCCGGAGTGGTTGGTGGGTCCCGTCGTCCATAAACATCCGTTTTCAATCTATCCCTGGCATGTTTGATAGGGTTCGTGTCTGGAGAACGTCCTGGCCACTCTAGTCGAGCGATGTCGTTATGCTGGAGGAAGTCATTCACAATATGTCCACGATGGCGGCGCGAATTGTCGCCCATGAAGACGAATGCCTCGCCAGTATCCTGGAAATATCGTTGCACTATCGGTTGGAAGATGGCATTCACTTATCGTACAGCCGTTACAACTCCTACCATGACCACCAGCAGCGTACGTCGGCCCCATATAATGCCACCCCAAAACAGCAGGGAACCTCCACCTTGCTGCACTCACTGGATAGTGTGTCTAAGGCGTTCAGCCTGACCAGGTGGCCTCTAAACCCGTCTCCGACGATTGTCTGGTTGAAGGCACTTGGTGAAGAGAATGTGATGCCAATCCTAAGCGGTCCATTCGACATGTTGGTGGGTCCATCAGTACCGCTCTGCATGGTGTCGTGGATGCAAAGATGGACCTCAAAATGGTTGTCGGGAGTGAAGTTGCGCATCATGCAGCCTATTGTGCACAGTTTGAGTCGCAACGCGACTACTTCTGGCTGCACTAAAAGCATTATTCAACAAGGTGGTGTTGCTGTGAGGGTTCCTCGGAGCCGTAATCCGTAGGTAGCGGTCATCCAGCAGTAGGCCTTAGGCGGCTTGAGCGAGGCATGGATCTGTATCTCCTCCATGTCCGAACAACATCGCTTTGGTTCACTCCGACATGCCCGGACACTTCCTTTGTTGAGAGCCCTTCCTGGCACAAAGAAACAATGCAGATGCGATCGAACCGCGGTATCGACCGTCTAGGCACGGTTGATCTACGGACAACGCGAGCCGTATACCTTCTTCCTAGTGGAATGACAGGAACTGATAGGCTGTCGGACCCCCTCCGTCTAACAGGCACTGCTCATTCATGGTTGTTTACATCTTTGGGCGTGTTTGTTGACATCTCTGAACAGTCAAAGAGCTATGTCTGTGACACAATATCCACAGTGAACGTCTATCTTCAGGAGTTCTGGGAACTGGGGTGATGCAAAACTTTCTTTGATATCTGTATATAGACATTCTTTGGTAGAAATATCAGTAATCGACACTTTATCAACAGCCCTAGATAGCTGCCTTAGGCTGATGCATCTCCACGGTGCCATACGAGAGGAATAGTGTACCGGCATCAGGTACCACTCTATCCCTTTCCTTCACCTGTGACAACAGATATACAGCACTAGAACGTACAACCACTTATCACCATCATCCACACGACACGTGAACATTCGTAAGAGCTCGGAAGAAAGCCACGAGAAACCCTCTCCAGCATGAGCTTGCCTAGAACATCGATACAAGTTACTCGCATCTGTTCTCCTACATTCGTTCCCTGAGCACAGGTCTAATATGACTTTTTTTTAAAAAACGAAGGAAGACATAATTAACAAAGATAATGGCAAAGCAACACGCGAAACTACCATAAGATATGATGTAGCTGCTGTGTCACAACACAGTGTATACGTCAATCATATCTTGAACGAAAAGAGTGATAGTACCTCCATCGCCAAAAATGCATTTTAAAGAGACGTTCCAGACTCAGTAACACGAACCACAAAAAAGTGGTGAACGGTACTTTCCCATGAAATCATACTACCATAATGTTACATAGCAGATAGCTACGTTCACTATGTGACTCGTCATATGAGGCGAGAAATCGATTACCCTGCTGGCCATTAAAACTACTACACCACGAAGATAACGTGCTACAAACGCGAAATTTAACCGACAGCAAATGATTAGCTTTTCAGAGCATTCACAGAAGGTTGACGCCGGTGGCGACACCTACAACGTGCTGACATGAGAAAAGTTTCCAACCGATTTCTCATACACAAACAGCAGTTGACCGGCGTTGCCTGGTGAAACTTTGTTGTGATGCCCCGTGTAAGGAGGAGAAATGTGTACCATCACGTTTCCGACTTTGATTGTGGTATCACCGCCAGACACCACACTTGCTAGGTGGTAGCCTTCAAATCGGCCGCGGTCCGTTAGTATACGTCGGACCCGCGTGTAGCCACTATCAGTGATTGCAGACCGAGCGCCGCCACACGACAGGTCTAGAGAGACTTCCTAGCACTCGCCCCAGTTATACAACCGACTTTGCTAGCGATGGTTCACTGACAAAATACGCTCTCATTTGCCGAGACGATAGTTAGCATAGCCTTCAGCTACGTCATTTGCTACGCCCTAGCAAGGCGCCATTATCAGTTGCTATTGATATTGTAAATAATGTATAGACAAGAGCTACGTTCAACATTGATGGATTAAAGTTAAGTATTCCACCATCTGCGTCCGATTTTCTAAGTTCTAATTTCCTTGTCCTGTTCCAGACCTCACGCCAGCCTGCGTGAGCTTAAACGCGTGCCTTTCGGCTTCCTCCATTCATACGGGTTGGCTCTCCCGCCAATCCACAACATTGATAAAGGTCGGATTGTAGCGACATCGCTGCTCGCGTTGATCGAGATCCAATGACTGTTGGCAGAATATGGATTCAGTGGGTTCAGGAGGGTAATAGGGAACGCCGTGCTGGATCCCAACGGCCTCTTATCACTACTAGTCGAGATGACAGGCATCTTATCCGTATGGCTGTAACGGATCGTGCAGCCACGTCTCGATCCCTGAGTCAACAGATGGGGACGTGTGCTAGACAACAACCATCTCCACCAACAGTTCGAAGACGTTTGCAGCAGCATGGACAATCAGCTCAGAGACCATGGCTGCGGTTACCCTTGACGCTGCATTACAGACACGAGCGCCTGCGATGGTGTACTCAACGACGAACCTGGGTGCACGAATGGCAAAAAGTCTTTTCTTCGGATGAATCCAGGTTCTGTTTACATCATCATAATGGTCGCATCCGTGTTTGGCGACATCACGGTGAACGCACATTGGAAGCATGTATTCGTCATCGACATACTGGCGTATCACCCGGAGTGATGGTATGAGGTGCCATTGGTTACACGTCTCGGTCACCTCTTGTTCGCATTGACGGCACTTTGAACAGTGGACGCTACATTTCAAATGTGTTAAGATCTGTCGCTCTACCCTTCATTCGATCCATGCGAAACCCTACATTTCAGCAGGATAGCGCATGACCGAATGTTGCAGGTCCTGTACGGGCCTTTCTGAATACAGAATATGTTCGACTGCTGTCCTCGCCAGCACATTCTCCAGATCTCTCACCAATTGAAAACGTCTGGTCAATGGTGGCCGAGCAACTGGCTCGTCACAATACGCAAGTCACTACTCTTGATGAACTGTGGTATCGTGTTGAAGCTGCATTGGCAGCTGTTCCTGTACACGCCATCCAAGCTGTGTGTGACTCAATGCCGAGGCGTATGAAGGCCGTTATTACGGCCAGAGGTGGTTGTTCTGGGTACTGATTTCTCAGGATCTATGCACCCAAATTGCGTGAAAATGTAATCACATGTCAGTTCTAGTTTAATATATTTGTCCAACGTAATCACATGTAATCACATGTCAGTTCTAGTTTAATATATTTGTCCAACGAATACCCGTTTATCATCTGCATTTCTTCTTGGTGTAGCAATTTTAATGGCCAGTAGTGTACTTCTACCTAAGATTACTCGCATACAACAAAATTTCTGTTGCTACCATGGGCACCTGTAAGCCTGCTGCCTGATAGCTTTGGTCACGGATACCTCGTACGCAGTTTGTTTGTCGCTTTTCCTGATGTTTCGTCAGCACGAGTGGCGGGCGTTGTCAAAGTTCCATCCTACAGTACTGGTGGCCAACTACGTCAGCAGCACATCACTGTATGAAGGTGAAACGTGAAACATCACGAAGCCAAAGAAGATACGGGAAGATTCTGAAATGTGGTGCTAGAAAAGAATATTTATAGTTAAATGGGTAAAGTAAGAAATGGGAATAGCTGAACAACAAAGACGATAGAGGCCATTACGAAAATAAGGAAAAAATTTTTGAGAAATTTGAAACATAATCCAGCATTTATTAAGCTGAAAGTTATGACCGTGCCGGGATACACCTCGTCAAGGCTGCAGGCTGACAGCGTGCGAAGTAACTGACCGAAAAAAAGCGGGAAAGAAAGAAGGTTTAATAATTAATCGGGAGAGGTACATGAGTTGACCGATAACCCGTGTTTTTGTCTTGCCACTATGAGTGCAAGTCTTTCCGTGAACAAGTGACTATAGACACACGCTGTTGCCACATTGTCAATTTTGCAATGTCATTTCGTCCAAGTAGCACAATAAAGAACTACTACTGCCGAACAGACTATGGTTCAGCCTGGTATCTTTCTGCTGGAAGGATCAGCGAGGACAAAATGCATATACATGCACGTGACCACGCTACGAATTCACACTTAGATGCTAGGCAGACGTATCACCGAACCACTTTCAAAATAATTCTGTCTTTCCACTCTGTAACAGCACAAGTATTCCCACGGGAGCTCTGGTTTCTCTTATTTTATTACAATGGCAGTTGCTCCCTATATACGTGGGAGTCAACAAAATACATTCGGAACAGACGACTGATGACTTAAATTTAATGAAAAGATCTCGCTGTACTGAAAAAGACTTTTTTCTGTTGTTACTACTGCAACTCACGTATCACATCCGTGACACTCTCTTATGTAGCTACCTGACCTTCTTTGAGCTTTTTCGTTGTCCTGTGTCAATCCTATCTGGAGTCCTATAGGGCTCTACACCACTCCATAAGAGTACGGAGAAAGGAGGAGTAGGCAATCTCTTTAGTAGATTTTCTACATTTTTAATGTATTGTATCGCTAAAACACAATGTTGGATTCACATTGCCCACAACATTTTGTATCTGAAGGTTCCAATTTAAGTTTTTCGTAGCAGTAATTCATAGGTAATCAGTTGAGTAGGCAACCTTTAAATGTACGTTCACGTCAACGAAATTTAAAGAAAATTTTTTAACACTCACGATGAAGATGTCACGCTTTTCATTATTTATGATTAATTTCCGCTTTTCATACTGAAGTATTTGCAGAAGTGCCAACACCGTGTTGCTAGAGGAGGCCGAAATGCACGCGTTTAATTACACGCAGACTGGCGTGAGGTCTGGAACAGGACAATGTCTTGAGAATTGCAAATAAAGTACGTAGATGATGTAATACTTAACTTTAATCCATAATTGGTGTACATCGCTCTTGACGGTACAGGTTTTATAATAAGCTCAATATAACTGTTAATGGCGCCTTGCTAGGTCGTAGCAAATGACGTAGCTGAAGGCTATTCTAACTATCGTCTCGGCAAATGAGAGCGTATTGGTCAGTGTAGCTTCGCTAGCAAAGTCGGCTGTACAACTGGGGCGAGGGCTAGTAAGTCTCTCTAGACCTGCCGTGTGGCGGCGCTCGGTCTGCGATCACTGACAGTGGCGACACGCGGGTCCGTCGTATACTACTAGACCGCGGCCGATTTAAAGGCTACCACCTAGCAAGTGTGGTGTCTGGCGGTGACACCACACATACCATACGAAATTCTTGTCTAAAATCATTTTGCAGCTGATTTTCTTCTTCTGATAGCCATACTAGCCGGTAAGTGGTGTCATCATCTGCACAAAATCTGAGAGGGCTACTCAGATTGTCTCCTAAATCATTTATGTAGATTAGGAATAGAAAGTGTGCCCATAATGCTTCCGTGGGCTACGACAGACACCACTTCTGTTTTACTCGATGACTTTCCGTCACTTGCTACGATGTCTGACATTACTGAGAGAAAATAAAGAATCCAGTCGCATAATAGGCCCAATAAGCAGCCAGTTTGATTAGAACCTGCTTGTGAGGAACGGTGTCAAAAGCCTTCTGGAAACATGGAAATATGTACAGAACCCCTGTCAGTAGCAGTCAATACTTCCGTGTTGATTTTTTTTTCTTCTTTTTAAAATGACTCTGAGCACTATGGGACTCAACATCTTAGGTCATAAGTCCCCTAGAACTTAGAACTACTTAAACCTAACTAACCTAAGGACATCACACACACCCATGCCCGAGGCAGGATTCGAACCTGCGACCGTAGCAGTCCCGCGGTTACGGACTGCAGCGCCAGAACCGCACGGCCACCGCGGCCGGCCCGTGTTGATTAAGTGTCTATAGATCATGTCATTGTTAACATTTTTTGATCAAGGTATATGTTCCAAAATCCTAATGCAGATCAATATAAAAACAACAGGGTGAATCAGATAAAATTTGTTCTGCAAATATTGTGGAAGTGGAAAGTGCTGTTGCCGGCCGGAGTGGCCGTGCGGTTCTAGGCGCTACAATCTGGAACCGAGCGATCGCTACGGTCGCAGGTTCGAATCCTGCCTCGGGCATGGATGTGTGTGATGTCCTTACGTTAGTTAGGTTTAATTAGTTCTAAGTTCTGGGCGACTGATGACCTCAGAAGTTAAGTCGCATAGTGCTCAGAGCCATTTGAACCCATTTGAAACTGCTGTCGATATGCGGTTTTCACAGAATGGATTGGTAGTCAGTGGCCCGTATTGTTAGCCAATCAACAGATTGTAAAATACTTAGAAATTGTAGTTTTTGTGCAAACAAATACAGTCTGGTTTGGAACGACTGGTGCATATGTGCTAGCGATTCGGCGGAAATTTCCGAGCAAGCTGCAGTAACACCTCGTTGCAAATGATCGTGTGTAGTTTCTGTGTCCCCACAGACAGTGACTTTTAGGTTTCCCCGTAGAAACGGGTCAGAAGGCGTCAAATCCGGAAAACGAGCCAAGCAAGGTACAGGGCTTCTGCGTCCATCCAACGATTTGGAAGCAATTCGTGAAGACATGCTGTAGTACTTTGTGCACTACTGGCTAGCAGCCATCATTTTCGTACGACAAGTGACTAAGGAATGAAATAAACAAAGAGTAAAGCGAACCTAAGGCCAAATATCTGCTTGAAAAATGCGAAGAAATCGGAAAAGGGAACACTGCCAGTAATGTTGACTCTGCATACTGAAAAGTCAACACAAAATTCGGTGAAATTAAAAACAAGGACTGTAACGTAAGGAGTGCAACGGTAATTCCACTGTTAAATGCAGAGGAAAGAGCGGACAGTTTTTGAAGGCTTCTATGATGCGGAAGACATGTCTGACGAAGTGACAGAAAAAGAAAGAGGTGTCGATATTGAAGACATGGCGGAGCTTGCATTAGAATTAAAAAAGGTTTGGCAGACTTACGATCAAATAAGGCAAAATGGATCGATAACATTGCATGAGAATTTCCAAAATCACTGGGGAAAGTGTCAACAAAACAACCATTCACGTTGGTTTGTAGAATGTTTGAGTCTCGCGATATACCATCTGACTTCCAGAAAAATATCATCCACACATTCCCGAAGACAGTAAGAGCGGAAAAGCTGTAAGAATGATCGTAAAACCAATTTAACAGTTCATGCATCCAAGTTAGGGCCAAGAATAATATATAGAAGAATGAAAGAGAAAACTGAGGATCTGTTAGATGACGATAAGTTTGGCTTTAGGAAAGGTCAAGGTACCAGAGAGGCAATTCTGACGTTGCGGTCGATAATGGAAGCAAGACTAAAGAAAAATTAAGACACGTTGACAAGACTTGTCGACCTGGAGAAAGTATTGGGCAATGTAAAATGGTTCGAAATCCTGATAAAAATAGAAGTAAACTATGGGAAGGACGTGTCGTACACAAATTGAACATGAACCAAGAGGGAACAATAAGAATGGAAGACGAAGAACGAAGTGCTTGGATTGAAAAGGGTAAAGCAGGGATGTAGTCTTTCGCCCCTGATATTCAACCTGTACGTCGAAGAAGCAACCATGGAAATAAAAGAAACAATCAGGAATGGAAATAAAATTCAAGGTGAAAGGATATTTGATACGATTCTTTGATGACATTGGTATCCTGAATGAAAGTGAAAAAGAATTACACGATCTGCTGAGCGGAATGAATAGTCTAATGAGTACAGAATATGTATTGAGAGTAAACCAAAAAAAGACGAAGGTAAAGAGAAGTTGCAGAAATGAGAACAGCTAGAGTCTTAACATCAGGATTGATGGTCACGAAATAGATGAAGTTAAGGAATTCTGCCCAGCTAGGCAGTAAAATAACCAATGACGGATGGAACAAGGAGAACATCTGAAACAGGTTATCAATGGCAAAAAGGGCATTCCTGGACAGGAGAAGTCTACTAGTATCAAACATAGGCCTTAATTTGAGGAAGAAATTTCTGATAATGTACGTCTTGAGTACAGCATTGTATGGTAGTGAAATACAATCCTGCGTGCTGTTTGATACCTGAACGGTATTACAATGCTGAAATTGTTCTAGAATGAACTATAAACCTATTATTTTCCCCCGCAGCTGTCACTCCCATCTACAACCGGCCACGTCAACAAGTGCGCCTTCTCACACGAGATGACTCGGAGCCTTCTATACCGATCGTTCGACGCATGCTTGCCCACCCTTCTCCATACTGTAATTTACATTTACTTTGAATAATAACGAAAATATATTGATTCACGCCGCCTTACGGGTGGCGTAAAATACTTTATTTTGAATTTTGGTGAAGTTCTTACTTTATTATTATTGTTATTATTAAAATTACTACTGAAGCCTTTAAATAACATTGTACAATAGAGTGGATATTTTTATACAGTACTACGCAACGTACTTGCTACGTTACAAACAGCACTTTCCTCTTCCGCAATATCTCCGGTGCAAGTTTTAGGTGATTCACCCGGTATGCATGGAGTTTTGGCCCGCCCGCTGTGTCTGGCTCGGGCCGGTCGCTACACACGGCGAACGCGACGCAACGTGAGGTCAGATGGGCCGTGCCTTACCTTGGCCGGCTGTGCCTTCATCCCGCCATTGTCCGCGCCACGCCGCCCTGCAGCCCCACCGCCATTACCGGAATGAGGTGGCGCGGCCGGCCCGCGACACAATCCCTCGCACACACGTCACCACACCTCACCTCACCGGAGAGACAATAGCGGCCCCCTGACTCAGCGACTCGTAAGGCGTCAAGCAGAGCCATTGCCCCCTGCCCAGCCAATCGCGTTCTCAGAACCCGATGGGAACGCGGACAGGCCCGAGTTACGTGACGGCAGAACGTCCAGTTACACGTTGCCAAGTATTCGTAATCTTCACGTCGAAGTCGCTGGAGGAGCGAAGCGTTCCTAGTGATTAAAAAACAGGAGCAGGCCAGTCCCTTTCCCTAGAAGGGTCGTTGAACAGACGTTGCCCTGTGTAGAATTTTAGACCATGTTTCCTGCTGGCATATCATGAAATTTCTGGAAACCGAAAATATCCATTTTAGGCTACAGGATGGATCGTTAAAGCAACAAAAGCCGTTCTGACGGCACCATGTATAGAATTCTAGACCGTGTTTTATGCTCACGTAGTATGAAACTTCTGGAGACCAAAAATATCCATTCTAGGCTACAAGATTGATTCGTAAAGCAACGATAGTGTGAAACCCAGCTCGTTCAATTCGTCCACGAGGCCCGTATAAATATCGATGCCAACTTGATGGCACGTTCAATGACTTTCACTATGCGTTCGACACAGTCCTACACTACCTCCTAAAGAACCAAATGCAAAATGTCAAAGCAGCTGTGTGACTGTATTAATGCGTGCCTATGTAGAAAAGTTTTCACACGCAAAAGTAACTTTTGATGTAGCCCAACGGATTATTGTAGGAATATTTCTGTTCACACCATATATACGAATGACCTAATTTATACGATTGAAATTTTCATGCTTACGGAGAAGTCGCACCGTTAGAGAATTGAACCGAAACGGAAGAAAACCTCCAGAGGGTCGGCCGTTAGCGTGGGGACTGCCAACAGACGCTGAATGTAATCGAATTTAACGTATCGCTCATAAACCTACACAAAGACTATCCGCAAGGCAGAAGTATTTGAAAATAACTTGTCCATCAAAAACAGCTATCAGGTCTTCAGTAACATAAAAGATATCCCCATCTCAGCTGCAGCTAGATTTGCATATCTTGACGTATTCAATTTATATATAAATACACCTATCGAGGAAACAATCAGTTTAGTAAGATATAACGTAATCAGACTGGAACAATGGGTAGATATAGAGAGATCATATTATCACACAAATACTTCTTGTTCAACAACAAGTCTTACATTCAAGAAGATGGATTCGCAATAAACATTAGTCTTGCAGGCTTTTCACCAGACATATATATTTACAATTTTGGAAACAACGTTTATTTTTAGATCCCAAACCGAACTAGAAAATAAGCTACTTTAATATAAGTGCTATGTTTGTGACACACTCATTCTGTTCAAAGGAACAATAAAAGAAGTAGAAAATCTATCCTGAGAACTTAATAAATTACATCACAAAATTAAATTCACAGTAGAAGACGAAACGCCAAATGCCATTAACTATCTTGATTTAACAAACGCCGCGAGGGATTAGCCGAGCGGTCTCAGGCGGTGCAGTCATGGACTGTGCTGCTGATCCCGGCGGAGGTTCAAGTCCTCTCTCAGGCATCAGTGCGTGTGTTTGTCCTTAGGATAATTTAGGTTAAGTAGTGTGTAAGCTTATGGACTGATGACCTTAGCAGTTAAGTCCCACAAGATATCACACACATTTGAACATTAAACAATCTCAAATAAAAACCAAAAGCACAACTTTCAAATTTTCAGGAAATCAACAACCACCAGTATTACCATACATAACTCTTCAAAAATGGTTCAAATGGCTCTGAGCACTATGGGACTTAACATCTGTGGTCATCAGTCCCCTAGAACTTAGAACTACTTAAACCTAACTAACCTAAGGACATCACACACATCCACGCCCGAGGCAGGATTCGAACCTGCGACCGTAGCAGTCGCGCGGTTCCGGACTGAGCGCCTAGAACCGCGAGACCACCGCGGCCGGCACATAACTCTTCTTGCCATCAAGACTAACATAAAAAAGCGTTCTTCACAACAATAGTTAACTGCATGGTTAAAATCAAAATGGACACAAGTAAAAGACAAAAAGAAACAGAAATTATTAAATCAGTTGCCTCGAGCAATGGGTACACTCCTGCTATAATAGATAAATTAATCCGTACAACATAATTAAATCAACCAATGCCTGAACTGCCATCCACAAACAAGAAGACCACATTTGCAAGCCTTCCTTTGCTAGGGAAGATTTCTCACCAAATTGCCAAATTCTTCAAGACATACAACATAAAAATAATCTCATTCACCAACAATAAAATGCAAAATAAAATCGTACGCAGTACAATATCCACTATACAACAGCATCAAAAGTCAGGTAAATAAAAACTCATTTGCAACACATGTCGAAGCTTCTACATTGAACACACTAGTAGAAGCTTTACAACAAGATTTAAAGAGAACATGGATACCCTTCGTCTTAATATCCTGAACCAATTCATACTTTAATACATGCAATGAGAAACAAATAATATATCTGAGAAAAGTGGCCCATGTCATATCTTTGTTTCAACATATTTGTAAAAAGTAACAGTTTTACAGCTCACGCTGGATGCTAAGAAAGTTTCGCTATCACAGTATATGCATACCTATTCGGTAAAAGTGAGTGATGTGGTAGTAACAGGTCATCGCAATGAAAGCAGACATTGGAAACTAACGACAAAAGCTGCCCATAATGTCGCGGCAAGTACAAAACTAAATTTTGGATCCAAATCGGCCGGCAAAGAAAACTTACGACGATGTATTAAAGTATGTTCCATCTTATTTTCACAGAGCCAACACCAAGAATTATGGCCGGCCGCGGTGGTCTAGCGGTTCTAGGCGCGCAGTCCGGAACCACGCGACTGCTACGGTCGCAGGTTCGAATCCTGCCTCGGGCATGGATGTGTGTGATGTCCTTAGGTTAGTTAGGTTTAAGTAGTTCTAAGTTCTAGGGGACTGATGACCACAGTAGTTAAGTCCCATAGTGCTCAGAGCCAATTATGCTTGAAATAGCCGTGCAACTCCCTGTACACCATCTGAAAATGAATCGGTTCAAGGAAGGAATAAATAACTATTTCAAAAAAGTGACTGGTTACAGTTTTATGTGTATACATCGAATAAAAATCCGTAATCGATAAGCCTAATCTGATAGGAAGACTCATTATTGTGTGTTTACATGCAAGCAAAGAAAATGGTTCAAATGGATCTGAGTACTATGGGACTTAACATTTGAGGTCATGAGTCCCCTAGAACCTAGAACTACTTAAACCTAACCAACCTAAGGACATCACACAAATGAGGCAGGATTCGAACCTGCGACCGTAGCGTTCGCGCGGTTGCAGACTGAAGCGCCTGAACCGCTCGGCCACACCGCAAGCAGTCACACCCATAAAGCACTTAAGAATATGCCGACAAGTGATTTAAAGTACAAAGAACTCAAAAAAACTAATCGCAGGTAACGCAGATGCCAGACTAACTTTCATTGGAAGCATCCTCAGCAAGTGTACGATAGCAGGTAGCTTATAAAAAGTTCAGTCAGCCTGTACTTTGAGAGGGTTCCATTAGATCCGTTTCATAGTAGTAAGTCTGTGTTGTCATTTCTGCAACTCGCTACTTATTGATGGCAATAGCGGACTGTAAGGTGGTCATTTCATTGATTTAGAAACGGATTTCAGCATTACTTCTGTCCTCCCTATTTTTGTGAAAGTAGACCTGAAAGCGAGATACAGGGGATAAACGTATGCGGGAGGAAGCAGTACATTGCCCTACCCTTTTTGAATTACGCAACCGAAATTTCTGCAATAAACCTCAAAAATTGGCTCTGAGCACTATGGGACTCAATATCTGAGGTCGTCAGTCCCCTAGAACTTAAAACTACTTAAACCTAACTAACCTAAAGACAACACACACATCCATGCCCGAGGCAGGATTCGAACCTGCGACCGTAGCGGTCGCGCAGCTCAAGACTGAAGCGCCTAGAACCGCTCGGCCACAACGGCCAGCCAATAAACCTCTCCCAGATGCATAACGCCGCCGTTGTTTCCCACTGGAGTTTTTTGAGTCTGTCCGATCGCTTCTCCAGTGAGCAAGTGTATCTTAAAATTTCGCTATACAGTATTTAGGGAGATGCAGTAGTTGAGTGAAACATCTGGAGAGGTTTACATACCCGTCCCATACCTTCCCACTTAGAACAGTAGTACCACTATTAGACACCTACACTATGTGAACAAAAATATCCGGACACCTGGCTGAAAATGACTAAGTTCGTGGGACCCTGCATGGGTAATGCTGTAATTCAATATGCTGTTGCCCCCCCCCCCCCCCCTTAGCCTTGATGACAGCTTCTTCTCTCGCAGTCATACGTTCAGTTAGGTTCAGGAAGGTTTCTTGGGGAATTGCAGCCCATTCTTCAAGGAGTACTACGCTGAGGAGAGGTATCGATGTCGCTCGGTGAGCCTGGCCGTTGCATTCCAAAATATCCAGAAGGTGTTCTATAGGACTCAGGCCAGGAATCTGTGCAGACCATTGCATTACCACTCCGCCACTCCGCAATGTCGCAACAGGTGGTGGTTAGGGGACTGTGCAATGCACGTTACAGGGCATCCTTCTCGTAGCCGTCACTGTAGTAACCGATTTGTAACTCTTCTTTGTGTTACTCTGGTGTCCACTTCTCCTCAGATTTCTGCTGCAGATGTACTTCGATTCGATAGTGCCATACACTGAACACGATGGCTTTATTTTTCGGTACTTCCACGTGGTCGTCCAGGGCCCAGTCTTCTCGTGACCGCGTATTTTCAGGACCACCGCTTCCAGCAGTCATGTACACTGGCTACATTCCTGGCAAGACTTTCTGTTGCATCGTAGAAGGAACATTCAGCTTCTCGTAGTCCTATTGCACGCCCTCATTCAATCTCAGAACTCAGTGAAGTGCTGATAATGACATCTCAGCCGCCTTGAAGGCATCATTGCCTAACATCGACATTCAAACGCAAAGATAACTAACCGTCACGACCACTGCAGCATGAATTTATGGCAAACCCCTCATAGTGGCACTACTAGCGCCATTCATATGCGACTGGCTAGAAATCTGAATATAAATCATCTTCCAGATGTACACTATGTGATCAAAAGTAGCCGGACATCCCCAAAAACATACGTTTTTCATATTAGGTGAATTGCGTTGCCACCTACTGCCAAGTACTCCATAGCAGCGACGTCAATAGTCATTAGACATCGTAAGAGAGCAGACTGGGGCGCTCTGCGGAACTCACACACTTCGAACGTGGTCGGGTGATTGGATGTCACCTGTGTCACAGGTCTGTACGCGGGATTTCCACACTCCTAAACATCCCTAGGTCCACTGTTCCCGATGTGATAGTGAAGTGTAAATGTTAAGAGACACGTACAGCACAAAGGCTGTCTGTTGACTTACAGTGACCGCCAACAGTTGAAGCAGGTCGTAATGTGTTAACAGGCAGACATCTGTCCAGACCATCACACAGGAATTTCAAACTGCATTAGGATCCACTGCAAGTACTATGACAGTTAGGCGGGTGGTGAGAAAACTTGGATTTTATGGTCGAGCGGTTGCTCATAAGCCACACATCACGCTGGTAAATTCCAAACGACGCATCCCTTGGTGTTAGGAGTGTAAACATTGGACGATTCAGCAGTGGAAAAACGGTACGTAATGTGGCGATCCGATGGCAGGGTGTGGATATGGCGAATGCCCGGTGAACGTCATTTGCCAGCTTGTTTACTGTCAACAGAAAAATTCGGAGGCGGTGGTGTTATGGTGTGGTCGTGTTTTTCATAGAGGGGGCTTGCACCACTCGTTTTGCGTGTCACTGTCATAGCACAGCGCCTCCATTGATGTTTTAAGCACCTTCTTTCTTACCACTGTTGAAGAGCAATTCGGGAATGGTGATTGCATCTTTCAACACAATCGAGCTCCTGTTCATAATGCACGGCCTGTGACGGAATGGTTACACGACAATAACGTCTCTCTAATGGACTGGCCTGCACAGAATCCTGACCTGAATCCTATAGAACACCTTTTGGATGTTTTGAAATGTCGACTTCGTGCCAGGCCTCATTAACCGACATCGATACCTCTTCTCAGTGCTACACTTCGTGAAGGATGAGATGCCATTCTCCAAAAAACCTTCCAGCATCTGATTGAACCTATGACCGCGGGAGTAGAAGCTGTTATCAAGCATAAGGGTGGGCCAATACAATAATGAATGCCAGCATTACCGATGGAGGGCGCCACGAACTTGTGAGTCATTTTTAGTCAGGTGTCCGGATACCTTTGATCACATACTGTACAAACACGCCTGCAAATTTCCGTTTTCGTTCCACAAGACCTCCTTGGTGTTGCTATTTTATTTCCGTCAGTTTATTATGTAAATGAGACTTTCGTCAATAAAATCCGTGCAAGGGCTGTGTGCCGGAAGATGAGTGAAGGGTACTGTGGATTAAAAGTTGCACTTGATGAGGGTAACAGATCCATAGAAACTGGATTTATTCCCCGCAGTAAGCTGATTTTGAAGGTGTCGAATGCTAAGAATTCGAAAGATTCCAATTTTCAAATGACGTACAGTGCCTTCAAAAAGTTGTTGCCATATAGCCCTTTGTGTTCGGTTATTGTCGTGGATACAGCGAACATCCAGTCAGCGCAAGTGTACAATGCTCCAACAGACATTGTTGCATGGTTGTTATCTAATGGAGTACTCCACAGTTCTTCACATAATAGGGTAGAAGTGCTGGTTCTTCTCAGTGTCCACAAGCCACATACAGAGTTTATGAGAGAGACAAAATTGTAAAGTAGCATCGTGAACATATTCTTTGGTTACCCCCATACCATTGTCATTACAACCCAACCAATACAGTTGAAATTGCGTATCCTGAGAGACTTACACACGAGGCAATAGACACCATCTCAACATCCTCAAGAACAGCTTGCAAACGACAGCGTGGATTTGTTACCATGAAATGCCTAAGTATTAATTACTGCTAATTACGACTTTTTTGTATGAGTATGACTGTAGCTGCATTAAAATTAATAATCGCTCAAGTATTTACCTCTGGTCTCATATTAATGCACATTCCCTGATAACTAGATTGCACAATGAATGATAAATTTACTGAATTTGATAAATTTACTGTCAGTAACCCGATAAATGAATTATCTCTGATATCCTTGAGGTCACACATATTTACAGCTTGAAACGCTTTAAATGCATTATATCACCATAGATACCCAATGTACTGGTAAGCAGTGGAAAAACTAGATTAATTTCAAAAGATATCGTTATCATAAAAACCTGGCGAGCTGCCTCCCGTCGTGTTAACATGGTGGGGGTCACAGCACACATGGGGGCTGCATCGTCCCTGAAGATCACTTAAAAGATACACATTTACGGTTGTGGCGAAGATGGAATGCTCGCATCCCTCCGCTGTCTCTCTCTGCTCGGCTACTGTGCCGAATGAACGAAAAAATACAGCACCTCACAGACCAAAGTTAACGGTTAATTCAGTTCCTAACTTGACCATAGACAAAACGTGGAATTTCTTATGTGTTTTCCAGGTAGTTGTAGTCTTGCACCTCAAGGATGCTAGGGAGAGGATATTGTTATGCGTGGACGGTATCCTCTTTCTACAACACAAATGCACATGTGGATTAATACAGTTCTGTACTTACATGAACTGTAAGGTTTTATTTAACTGGAATAGAGTCCATGTAATGTGGTACAAGTTCATCGGTTATTGTTCTCTTGCTGAAAATGTCGGTAATCTTGCTATTATAAACTATAGTCTCACGCTAGTCCGCTGCAGGCACTAAACTGGTCGCTGTGTACCGTGGTAACCTGTGATGTGAGCTGAGTCTACTCTTGGGATGTACTGACAGACGCCAAACTGGATGAGTGTGAGTCAGTGAGGCACTCCTGTCTGAGCGGCCTAAATCCATGCTGCTGAGAGGGAGTTAGTGTTGGGTCAACAGCAGTACCCCCCCCCCCCCCCACATTCCATTATTGCCAGATGTAAACAAGATGACGGAGATTACGTCATCCAATATGGCGGCGTCTAGATTTAGCAACAGTGCTTGATGTCATCCAAGATGGCGGCCAAGATGTCATCAAAGATGGTAGATTTTGGCGGAAAGTTTGAATTTTGGCAGGAAGAAGGTCAATTGGGCTACCTCCACCAACCGAACTCCATCCCATCCCCCAGAAAAAATGGCGGGAAATTCAAATTCAAACAGGATAATGCATCATAACATGGTTTACTAACCTAAGAACATCGCGGCAAGACAGGACAAGTCACCTGACCGCCACATCCTCCTATGAATGGGCCCCAATTTCGCTACCAACCTAAGAAAATTGTGGGAAGATAGGTCACTTGGTCTACCTCCACTAATCTAAGTCACCCGACAGCCACCTCTTCCTAGCAACTGGTGCCAAGTTTGAATTTTGGCAGTAAGGAAAGGTCACTTGGGATTTCACTACGGACCTAAAAAAAATGCTTAAACGAAAGGACATTTGGACTAACCTCAGTCACCTGACTGCCACCACTTCTCAGGGATTCGTGGGAAATGGAATCAGTATGCACTGGGCTGCTGGAGACAGGAATGAATGTACTTTACTTATTTTGGAGAAATTTATTGAGGGATGGAGTGTATGTATCACAGTGGCACACGCTCTGACATGCCACACAGCATACAGACCAGGAAACTACTCCTAAATAACTCACCTATAATTGCTAATTGTAATCTGCCAAAATATCGCACTGCGCAGCCTACAGACTTGCAAACGACTCGCAATTAATGCAATACATTTACGTCCAGAGAACCAAATTACTCATAAAATGTCAAAATAATAAGTCAGTTGGACTTAGTACACACTACCACCAGCAGAGGGCGCTGTTGTGTGTCATCTGATGATGCAACCACCGTTATTCATAACGGCTGCATAGATCGTGCTCACCACGAGGCCTAGTTCATATTTACACTACCAGACAGCGGTACCGTGGACTTGGAATGAATTGTCGTGAATGCCACACTTACATGGATTTGGAAGGAAATAGTTAAAGTCCCCACCACGATTCTCGACCGACTGCCACGACCCCTTACCAAACCATGTTGTCTGGCTAACATGCAGTAATGTGTGCTAACGTGCACTAACGTGTACTAATGAGCACTAATGTGTACTAACATGTACTAATGTGCAAAGTGCATGACATCATCCAAGATGGTGGGGGAAATGGCGGGATAACGATTCTGTCTATGATGGACATATTTTGCTAGCAATGTCACCACCACGAGAACTAGACTCCAACTGACCTAGTACACATTATAGCCACCAGAAGGAGCTGTCACCCCTCCTGTGACCTAACCCCAGATGGTGGTCTGGAGGGGTAAAATATCTCGAAAATGACTCAGCCTGCGCTGGGCCGCTGGCGGAAATAAGAAAGAAGTGTACTCTATTTTCGAACATTTTATTTAGGGATGGAGTGTATTGGACACACTGATACAAAACTCACAGTCTGACATGTCGGGGGTCACGCCACACAGCTCGCAGATCTGTAAACTACCCCTAAATAATGCACTCCAGACACGAGAACAACTTCTAACTTACTGAAATAGTTTCAGTTCAGACATGCAGAATCCTCCTAAATAATGCAGCACAGTGATGTGTAGACATGCTCAGTACTCGTAAACTGTACAAATAACACTTAGCACAGCTTAAAGACCTGCTCAAAAATAATGCAACACACATTGAATCAACACCGTCCGCCACCCACTTTCCAGTAGAGTGCACGCAAGACAACCAGCCAAGTGACGTAGCCATCAGCTGTCAAACTACAGACAGATGCCCTCAGGCATGAGGCAGCGACATCCTGTTCATACTTGACACCAGAGAAATTCCTATCCAAATACGTGTTCACCTAGGCACCGATGTTGGCATGACGTGCCAGGGACGAGCGCACTGTCATAGTCGCGAGTTGCATCCAGGCGTAGGTGAAAGTTACACCTATTTTCAGGTATACAGCCACTGTTATACTGACGCCGCAGAACTCGAAGGCGCAGCCCCCCTATGCGAGATATCACTGGACAGCACTTTTCCTTACTGTTGATGACAAAGTAGCTACAAACCTTCACAAACGCATCTAACAATTTTCTGAGTCTTATGCTCATGTCGCGTGACTATGTAAAAAACAAGAACTGAGTCACCTATTGGAAACTCTATACTGTCCCAGAAACACACTCATGATAATAAAATAAGGATAACGCTGATACATGGCGAAACAACTCTCTGGTGGGCGATTTGGAGCTTGAAATCACCTCGTGGCATGACCATGCAGAGCATTTGACCTGCAGTTGTTGCACGGTAGCAATGGCAGCAGTCCAAATACGTAGAGGTGTGTTGGTGCATGTCAGAGTACGGTGCAGCGAGTTAGCGTGCGGACGTTTCCTGACGTCCTAATGGTGACTGTGTGTTGAAAGTGGCTCAAAGAACACATATTGAGGACGTTATGACAGGTAAAATACTAGGGCGACTGGAGACTGGCCAAACACAAGTTGTATAACGGGCCCTCGGTGCACCACAAAGTGTAATCTCAAGATTAAGGCAACGATTCCAGTAGACAGGAAACGTGTCCAGGTTCTACACTACAGGACGTCCAAAGTGTACAACACCACAAGAAGACCGATATCTCACCATCAGTACGAGCAGACGGCCACGGATTTCTGCAGGTACCCTGGCTTGGGACCTTACCGCAGCCACTGGAACAGTTGTCTCCAGACACACAGCCTACAGACGACTGAACAGACATGGTTCATTTGCCATGAGACCTGCAAGATGCATTCCACTGACCCCTGGTCACAGGACAGTGGTAAAGCTTGGTGTCAAGAACATAGCACATGGTCAGTGGAGCAGTGGTCTCACGTTATGTCACGTACGAGTCCATGTATAGTCTGAACAGTGATTCTTGCAGAATTTTCATCTTGCGTGAACTAGGAACCAGATACCAACCCCTTAATATCCTTGAAAGGGACGTTATGGAGGTCGTCGTTTGATGGTGTGGGGTGGGATTACGATTGGTGCATGTACATCCCTGCATGTCTTCGACAGAGGAACTCTAACAGATTAGGTGTATCGGGATGTCATTTTGCACCACTAAATCCGCCTTTTCAGGTTTCAGTGGGTCAGACCTTCCTCCTGATCGATGACAGCACATGGCACCACCGAGCTGCCATCGTGGAGGAGTACCTTGAAACAGAATATATCAGGTGAATCGAGTGGTCTGCCTGTTCTCCAAACCTAAACCCCATCGAGCACATCTGGAATGCTCTCGGTCGACGTATCGATGCATGCTTTCAAACCCCTACGACACTTCAGGAACTCCAACAGTCAATGGTGCAAGAATGGGAGGGGGGGGGGGAGGGGGGGGCAATAACCCAGCAGCTGCTCGACCACCTGATCCAGAGAATACTAACCCATTTTGCGGCCTGTGTACATGTGGATAGTGGTCATATTCCATATTGATTTCAGGGTACATGCGGAGGAAAAGGTGGCGTTTTGTAGCACATGTATTTTCTCGACTTATCACCTATATTGTGGACTTACATATCTGTGTCGTGTGTGTTCCCTACGTGCCTATGCTATTAGCCCCAGTTTTGTGTTGTGCCACATTGTGTGGCACTACATTCTGCAATTATCCTTAATTTATGAGCTTGAGTGTAGTCAACTCTCACTTTCTTATATTCGCAGCGCTCCTAACGTCATAGCCATGACTACCATGACTGCCTTGTTCTGTATGTGGTTTAAAACAATGTCTACTTGTGGTCGTTAACGGTAAACCTGTCGGTCATCACAGGACTTCAGTCTCACATTTGATGACACATTCCTCTAAACGAGCTTTGATTTATGCGATCCCCCCCTATCAGATCTTGGGTGTAAATCGAGACTTCAGTGTCATAACTTAGTGATAGGTGCTTGTGAGGTGTACACATTTGCCTGACATAAGTGCTGTTTACTGAGTTAGTAATGTACTGACTCTTAATTTTCGCATGTCGGACGCTGCTGCTATGCATTTATCTGTTTCTTTGTAAGAGGTATTCGCTGTTACGATCATTTTGTATAGGGCTGATGCATGTATAGTATAACCTCCAAACTGTGATCCGATGTGGGTAGTGGGCGCTATACGTCAAGGGAAAGCTGTATTGTACTCCTATCACACAGTGTCAACGGTTTAATGGGTTTTTTTTCGTTTCATTGTTCGATAAAATAGTTTATCATAGAGATATCGGGAAGAAGGATGTATGTCCTGCGCTTGAAATAAATTTCTTACATTTTAATATTAACAGTGCTATATTCTGTATGGCTGAGGGTTGGAAACGCATGCGATCTAACATTATAGTGCGTTTTAAGTGCAGAATGTTGTAGCCTTAGGAGAGCTTGTACTAGTGTTCTCTCTTACCAATACCTTCCAGGTACCGGTACTAGACTCTAGAAAAGTTTTTTTAAGTTGATAGATTGGTTGATTTAAGTAAAAATGCGTCCAGCTCCATCCGTCTGGTGATCCATTGCATATGAAAATCATTCGTTTCGTGTTCTTCTTAACAGTATGCTGTTACATCACGACTCTTTGAAATCTGTTACTATACATCGATAAGGAGTGGTAAGCTCCTCGACATTTGCGCATCTCGAGAAATCTCATGCACTTAGATGGGTGTGGGCTTGGAAAGCTCTATTCATTCACGTGACGTGGAGTGAAGTGCTACACTTCTGATCGGTTGCAGATTAATTCATTAACAGTGCTGCATTATATGTTGGGCAATGACAGTATGAGGAGGGTTTTCCACTCTCTAACTTTACCGTAAGATAGCGAGAATTCTCTGTGACTCTCATAAGCAGAGAGTGAGAGATCATAAATTAAAAACTATGCTCGATGTGATAGAAATATGTGTAACACTGTATGGTTTACTTTGATGATTTATGTGTTTGGCAATTAACACTGAATGGACGTACTGCACAGTCATCTATTCATGTTCGCAATGATACTCGCAAAGTGTAGAGGGGGTGGTTTAGCTATGATACTGAAATCGGCGGAAACATGCTGCCACATCATTGGCAGGTGTTGTAGTTGCTGTAAAATTGCTAAAATTTTTCGCGCTATCAACTGTGATGCTTATTATTAGAGTACACTGATGTTGTCTTTTACATCCCATCTGTGCATTTGGCATGCTATTCGCCACCACGTAACAACTGACTGACATCGCTTGTTTGGGTTGGAGGGAGGGGTTTGGCGGATGGGCTATACCTTCTGGGGCGGATTGCACCGAAACAGTGGTCGCGTACATAGCTGCAATATGAGGAATCAGTCGAAAAGAAACGTAGAGCTATCAGCTATTCTGTCAGTGTGAGAATCGAGTCTAAATGTAGAGATCGTGAATCACGTTCGTACTGTAGTCTGGAGACTCTACACAATTCCAGCAAACTCTTCCGGCTTCCTTATGTTGTAAGTATCTTTTATTTAAAATTAGCCAATTTGTTGCATGTTATGGTATCCATCGTAAGAACGTAATTTACACTGCGCGATGTCTAGTTTCCTGCGAAAGGCCATGGGTCAGAACTTCTTGTCAGTTTAGAACCTGGCACAGGCCTAGAAGCCATGTCATAAAAACTATGTGTTTGGCATTGTACAAAAGCGTGTTAGAAAACAGTGTTTCAAACAACTAAACAGGACCAGAGGCAGTGTGTTTTGCGACTTAGTATAGTCTGTGGAATACTGTCATTCGCCTAGAGTACAGGTGATCAAACTTTAAAGTGGCCTCTGCAGTGCCTGTATATTTAATAGGATCGTACCACACAGGAGGCGTAGCAGCAGCAGTTTGAGGTGTAAATTCGGTGGGGCTCAGTGTATACCATTAGGAATGCTTGGGTGGATGCACGCTGCGATATTCTGGGGAGCATTGTGAAATTTATTTCTCTGCGCTGGAGTCCCAACGCAACTCTCCATCATCACACCAGCATCGGTGCCTGGGTGACTACTATATCGGATGAAGTTAGTTGAGCTTTTATAGTTCGTAATTTTTCTCTGTTGGGGGGTAGAAAATAACGATGATAGCATATTGTTCTGACTGATTTGAATGGACATGGACCTGCTTCGGGGTGTAGTGTGGAGATGTATCACATTGCACGTATTTCCACCGAAAGGTCAAAACACGGTCCTGTTACAGTAACTCAGGTCGTTCTGTTTCTACATGGGTTGCAGAAGGGGGCCTACATGTCCTTCTCCGACTTATGCTCAGTTCCGACTTAAATTGGAACGATCATATGCGGAAACCAGTAGAAATGGTAGCAGTTGCAAGAGGCATAGGGGGTGACTAAAATCAAGCTGGAATTTTATAGCAGCTAGGTTCGGGAAAGGTGACTCGTTTCGAGATATGATAGTACCAGAAATATGATTGTCAAGAGGATCCAATGCAAATATATGCTTGAAAGGAAAGACCCGATTCCAAATCATGGACATCATTTCTAGTGGACAGCTTAACTCTAGACATCTGGGAAGCTAGTGTACAATTTTTTACGACGTCGATCGGCACATCATCTACTACTACTGTTTGTATTAAAAATGCAGAAATTGCTCCAGCTGTATTTAAGGTGTCGATTTTATTTTGGCAACTAGTTTCCACGTTGTAACAACGTCATCTTCAGGTCCTGGGGAGCGATTTCTACTACAAGTGCCACTTGTAGGAATTTCTTCAGTTTTGATATAAATTTATACCAGCTGAAGTCCCATTGTTCTCCATTTCAACTACGGATGTACGAAGACTACTGTTTGTGTTCCTTCTCAATCAGTCATCGCCTACAACTCAGTGGATATATCGCGGAACCTCTGATAAGGTCTCGAGACAGAATACGCTACAAATACTATAGAATTACCTAGCTGGGACGGTGTGAGGGAGTCGCAAATACCGCTTACACACTAAGTTCCTTAGCCGAATAACTTTAAAACTGCGGGCAATTTTATCAGGAGGTTGTATCATAGGCTGATAATACACATTCGTACGATCACCGTCACAGTATTTGTCTGGAAAGAAAGCACTTCATTCAGAGGTAGTGTCGTACCTCGATTCGTAAGGCGTGTATAGCTTTTAACGTGGATACTTGTGTGCACTTGTAGAACCAAGATTGCTTGTGACTGTAACATGCAGTAGTTTGTTGTGATCGTTTCTTTGTTTTTTTTTTAACATCTGGCCAATTACGTCTCTCTTTCTAAGACACAGTGGTAGCATTCGCAGGAAGAAATCTAAGAGACTTGCACACGCATCTTTTATTTTCGGTCAGTATTATTTCGTATCGTAGGCAATCATCTATTAATGTAGTATTTTATTTAGTAGTAGGGATGCGTGATATGTTCGCATTTGAGCATCAGGTTTATAAAGTATGTGTTTTGTGTAAAGGGAATGACATGTCCCGTCGTAAGGAAGGTACATATATTTCCATTTCCAGAGCCACAGCCTTCAGCAGGGTGTATTTCCAATACTTTGCTCATAGTCGAATGCCGTTCAATTGAGACTGCGATCATAACATTTAATTGTAAGTATAATGATAAAACATATATGTAACCAGTTTTATAGAATGATTCGGTATTGCGTGGCCTGTGGTGGGAATGATTCACGTTTCCCGTTAGCGGCAGTATCCACCCGAATGCAAGGGCGTGCTGGAGTGTAGGACTGTATCTGAGTTAACTTTGCCATCCTCTAGACGACCGAATAGCGAACTAATGCTTAGTATGTGTTGGATAGCTTTGGTGATCAATCGGAAATTTGAGAATGAATATGGAGGTACGTTTGCGTTGGGCTGTTATTCCCTCCCATGTAAATTGTTCGGTTGACTGGTTCTGCACTTTTCACGCCTTTATGTAGCTGAGAGAAGATCGATTGTGGGGTGTGCATCTAGCAGGTGAAAGAGATGTTTCCTGGTCCTCTAGACATGAAAAACACGATAGATGGCTTGTAAATTATAGGAATGATTTAGAATCTGTTACATCAGTGAGATCGGTATTCGTGGGTGGAAATATCATTTTTCATCTGTTTGCTTCTAGTTTCTCAGTGGTCTAGGGCACGCTCCATTTAGCCAAGGTTTCGGGTTTGTAGAGAAATAATTTCCAGTGCATATCTTCGGAATTATGTTGAGCGAGCGATCGGGAGGCTACAGCTGTGTGCTTGATATCGAGAAGTACCGCGAAAACGATATAATATTATGGCAAACCATGCGAAAATACTTGTGTTCTTGTAGTCAAGCTCCTGTCATCAGTGGGAGGCCAGTGTAATTGAGAAAGACTTTCTGTATTTGACGATATGTATGGCTCTTTGCAAGGATTAGTTGTCGCTGCAATGTGGCGATCAGTGCAAAATAGTTCATTGCCGCTGAAAGTCTCGTCTGTAGAATGAAATAAAAGGCAAACGGTGCTTGCCTAGGACTAAGAAGCATCGTGATATATAGCCAGTGTGAATGTAGGTATATCATAATTTTTTCGGGTGCTGTACAGATATAAAAGATAACTGTACTGTTTGTGTAAAATGTGTACTGTATATATTGCATTGAAAAGTTAATTTGTTGTGTAAAATGTGTATCTATTGCATTTATAAAGTTACTGTGGTTTATGTTGTGGCATGACTAGAGAGGATGACTGTGTGTCCTATCGTGAGGTACGTATAGATTCAGCACATCGATAACGGAGAGAGATTTTTTATGTAGAAAATTATGTGCGCTATAGGTACTGAGATTAAATCCAGAAGCACGGCCATCAACAGGAGACATTACCTGTACATCGATCGGTGTCAGACTGTAGTAGCAATCGTAATATTTAAATGCTGTTACACTGGTAAATATGCTCCTGGCTTCCAATATACTTGTGAGTCTCGTATGTATTTGATGATCTGTATACAACTTTATGGGTTTAACTGTCAATGCACTTTAGCGATCTGTGCAAAATAATTTTACCCCGGAAGGTACCGTCTGCAGAAAGAAAGGAAAGGTAGATGGTGATACAATACCTACGAAAACAGTAATTCGGCGGTTATATTCGATAAGAGCCAATCATAATGCTCAATTCATTCACATCCTTTGTGCTGGCATAATTGAGCCTCTACATAGCCGCGAGAAAATTTGCGGATGTTGAGAGCAAGAAGGCTATCACGTTAGGAGCGCTGGGAAGACTGCATTCAAAGTTATTCTGCTTTATTTTTGTAAACAGGTTCCGTTATGGCAAGAATTTTCGTCCATACAAGCGGAGACATCAAGAAAGCGAGGGTTAACTACACTCATGCTCATAAATTAAGGATAACTGCAGAATTTGGTGCCACACAGTGGCACTACACAAAACTGGCGCTGATAGAAAAGGCACATAGGGAACACAAAGGACACATATCTGTAAGGCCACGGTATTGGTGATAAGTTGAGAAAACTGTCCCAAAATACATGTGCTACAAAACGCCTCCTTTTCCTCCGCATGTACCCTGACATCAATACGGGATATCACCATCATGTGAACGTACACAGGCCGCACAAAGGGTTAACATACTCTGGATCAGATGGTCGAGCAGCTGCTGGGGTATAGCTCCCCATTCTTTCCCCACTGCCTGTTGGAGCTCCTGAAGTGTCGTAGGGCTTTGAAGGCATGCCGCGATACATCGACTGAGAGCATTCCAGACGTGCTCGATGCGGTTTATGTCTGGAGAACAGGCAGACCACTCTATTCGCCTGATATCCCCTGTTTCAAGGTATTCCTCCACGACGGCAGCTCGGTGGCGCCGTGTGTTCTCATCGATCAGGAGGAAGGTCGGACTCACTGAAACATGAAAAGGCGGATTTAGTGGTGCAAAGTGACATCCCAATAAACCTAACATGTTAAAGTTCCTCAGTCGAAGACATACAGGGGTGTACGGGCACCAATCGTAATCCCACCCCACGCCATAAAACCACGACCTACATACAGGTCCCTTTCAAGGACGTTAAGGGGTTGGTTTCTGCTTCCCTGTTCTCGCCAGATGAAAACTCTGTGAGAATCACTGTTCAGACTATAGCTGGACTCGAACATAACCTGGGACCACTGTCCCTGTGAGCATGTACCATGTTCTTGACAGCAGGCTTTACGGGCTGTCGTGTGACCACGGATCAGTGGAATGCACCTTGCTGGTCTCCGGGCAAATAAACCATGTCTGATCAGTCGTCTGTAAACTGTGTGTCCAGTCACTGTTGTAAGGGCCACTTGCGGGCACTGATGGTGAGATATCGGTCTTTTTGTGGTGTTGTACACTGTCGACGTCCCGTAGTGTAGCGCCTGGACACGTTTCCTGTCTGCCCGAATCGTTGACATAATCTTGAGATCACACTTTGTGACGCACAGAGGGCCTGTTATACGACTTGCTGTGTTCGATCAGCCTCCAGTCGCCCCAGTATTCTGCCCATCATAACATCATTAATATGTGTCTTTGAGCCAGTTTCAACACGCAGTCACCAATAGCACGTCTGAAAACGTCTGCACACTTACTTGCTGCACCATACATGCACCAACACACCTCTGCGTATGTGGACTACTGCCGGCGCCACCGTGCTATGATAGCAGGTCAAATGCACTGTATGGTCACCCCCGAGGTGATTTAAACTTGCAAACCGACCACCAGTTCGTTCTTTCACCGTGTATTAGCATTATCCTTAATTTATGAGCATGAGTGTATTCTTGGGACTGTATACAATTGCTACAAGGTCGATTAAGTTCTTGCTTTTTACATAATCACGTGACATGAGTATAGGATTGAGAACATTGTTAGAAGGTTTGTAGATACTCTGTCATCAACGGTAAATACAAGTGCTGTCTGCTGGTGTCTCGTATATGGGGACTGTGACTTGTAGTCCTGTGACATCAGTATAACAATGGCTGTATACCTGTAAATAGATGCAGCATTCACATGCATCCAGATGCAGCTCACGACTGTGACAGCGGGCACGTCTCTGGCCGGTCGCGCCATCATCGGTGCCTAGGTGAACATGTATTTAGATAGGAATTCCGCTGGTGTCAAGTATGAACAGGATGTCGCTGCCTCATGCCTGAGGGCATCTGTCTTAGTTTGACAGCTGACGGATGCGTCACTTCGTGGGTTGTCTCCTGTGCACTCTATTGGACAGGGGGTGGCAGGCGGTGTCTGCGCGCGTTGGTTGCATGTCTGTTGCGTTATTTTGCGAGCAGGTCTGTAAGCTTCGCTTAGCATTATTTGGACCGTTTATGAGTACTGAGCATGTCTACACATCACTGTGCTGCATTATTTACGAGGAGTCTGCATGTCTGTACTGAAATTATTTTGGTAAACTAGAAGTTGCTATCGTGTCTGGAGAGCGTTATTTAGTAGTTTACAGATCTGTGGGCTGTGTAGCGTGACCCCAGACATGTCAGAGTGTGTGTTTTGTATCAGTGTGACCAATATACTCCATCCCTAAATAAAATGTTCGAAAATAGAGTACACTTATTCGTTACTTTCGCCAGCAGCCCAGCACAAGCTGAGTCATTTTCAAGCCATTTTCCCCCTCCAGACCCAGACCACGATCTGGGATTAGGTCACAGGAGGGATGACAGCTCCCTCTGGTGGCTGTAATGTGTACTAGGTCAGTTGGAGTCTAGGTCTTGTGGTGGAGACATTGCTTGCAAAATATAAACATGTCCATCATAGGCAGAGTAGTTTACCGCCATCCCCCCCCCCCCCCCCACCATCTTGGATGATGTCATGCACTGTGCACGTTAATACATGTTAGTACACATCAGTGCACGTTAGTGCACGTTTGTACACGTGAGTGCACTTTAGCCCGACAACATGGGTTGGTAAGTTGACGTGGTGGTCGGTTGATAATCGTGGTGGAGACTTTAACTATTTCCTTCCAAAACCAGGTGAATGTGGCATTTGCGAAAATTGATTCCAAGTCCATGCTAACGCTCTCTGGTGGTGTAAATATGTACTAGGCCTTGTGGTGAATATAATGTATCCCGCCATCTTGAATGATGTTAGTTTCGTCATCACATGAATTCACAGACTACAGCGTCCTTAGTTGGTGGTAGTGTGTACTAAGCCACTTGGAGTGCAGACCTCCTGGTGTACATACTGGATGTTGGTGCTGTCTCTAATTAGTTAAATAAACACTGCTGCATGATTTCGGTAGCTGACGATAACGAAGCATGTTTGCCAAGTGTTTTCGAAGGATTATTATTTTGACATTTTAGGAGTAGTTTGTCTCTCTGAATGTAAATGTATTGCATTATTTACGAGTGGTTTGCATGTCTGTGGGCTGTGCAGTGTCGTATTTTGACAGTTTACAGTTATCTGGTGCATGTGTAGAGCATTATAAACGAGTTATTCGGGAGTAGTTTCCAGGTCTGTACGTTGTGTAGTATGTCTGAACATGTGTTCTGTATCACTGTGATATGTATACTCCGTCCCTAAATAAATTGTTCCAAAAAATAAAATACACTTATTCCCCTCTCTAGCAGCCAAGTGCAGACTGATTCCATTTCCCACGAATCCCTAGGAAGAGGTGGCGGTCGGCTGACTAAAGTTAGTGGTGGTAGACAAGGTGACATATCTTCCCGCGATTTTCTTAGGGTAGTAGAGATAACCGTGGTGTGATGCATTATCCTGTTGGAATTTTAATTTCCCGCCATTTCTTCTGGGGGAGGGGAGGGAATTAGGTTATAGGAGGTAGCCCAATTGGCATTCTTCCCGCCAAAGTTCAAACGTCCCGCCAAAATCGGCCATCTTGGATGAGATCATGACCGGCATCTTGGATGACTTCATGCACCGAAATCTTGGATGACGTCATCGCCTCCATCTTGGATTCATCTGGCAACAATGGAATGTGGGGTGGTATCACTGTTGTCCCAATACTGGCGTTGGCTGCATGTTGCTTGTGGGTGCATCTCTGGCCTCTTTCGTTAATAGGAGCACTTGATCCAGCTCTTGATATTGATGTTTGCGCGACATCTTTACAGGCCAGTGTGATGGCGACACGTTATACCAGCAGAGTAGTAATACCAATTATGTGATAGACCTGTACACTAAAGTAAATCAAATTGTGAAAGCTGGTATGCCAATTAAAACACTACTTATGAAAAAGTTCTCAGCATGCCTTTTACTTGCATCATATTCTGAGATCTGTGGATGTCTGTCAAGCCAGAAGATGGGGTTTACATTCCTAGATTTCCAGAAAATGTAGTAGATGCAAATCACTTTCGTTCTTTTCACCTGAAGTCACAGACAAGTGCAGCAGTGTCTAAACAGACTTGATAATGTGGAGGGAGCTATTGCTGTCTAACACATCTTGTTCATAATCTATGAAGCCATACTGAACGCCTTTCCCTTTGGTACATTACTCCCAGACATTCCTAAGGGATAGACGCTGCAGTGCCCATCTTGGTGAAGCTCTTCAGCTGCTATTAACGCTGGCAGTATATATCTGTCAATAGTTTCACCTCATGTGTGGTATCGATTATTTCCCTTTACAGCTACAAAAATGATCGATCAACGGGAAGTATGGCTAAAGGTGTTATCATAAAAACAGCATTTTCATGAGTTATTACTTTTTATGCCAATCCTTAAAAATCTATGTACCTTCCGATATCATGTTAAGTTTCCTGTGTCTAGAATGGATGGTGCAGGCAAAGGTACATCACGTGATGTATATATGGTTCTCTGGCGAGACGTAGGATCTCATAGTGAAAACTCCACAGTATTTCATCAGCGCAACTAGCCGACATCTTCAGGTGCGACGAATACACTACTAAGGCAGGACCAGAGCTCCCTATTTATGCCAGTCTTAAGCAGGAAGTGCGCATGCGTGGAGGCGCCAAATTCGATGGCCAATAGCGACGATATCAACCGATAGCTGGAAGGACAGCAACGCCACCTACAGGATGAAGAACCAAAGACTTCGGCGCACGCGTGGGGCTGCCGCCGCTGCTCTGCACTGCCATCGCCCGCCCCAGCGACCTCTGTCGGATGCCGTAAGTAAAGATGGGCGTCCGCGTAGGCGCGTGACTATCCTCCCATTTTCCACAGAATATTTAGAATGCTGGCGAATCGTCATCCGTCGTATGACCAATAGTTCTCCTCTCTGCTCGAAGCGACTTCAATATGGCCAGTGCTGGATCCCAAGCTGTACTGAGCTGAAAGCCCGTGTCTCTGTTTACAAGATTCGTGGAGCTACGTATTTTCACTGCATCCTTAATAACACTGTCCCAGTACGAACTCGTCTATGCGAGAATTTTGGTATGTTGATAATTCCGTGGTCTAGGGGTAGCGTCTTTGATTCATAATCAAAGCGCCTTCGGTCCCGGGTTCGATCCCCGCCACTTCCTAAATTTTGATAAATAATCAGCATTGGCGGCCGAAGACTTCCGGCATAAGAAGTCAGCCTCATTCTGCCAACGGCCTTGTCAAAGAGGGCGGAGGAGCGGATAGAGGTTCAGGGCACTCTCCTGTCCTAGGGGTGGGAAATTGCCCCTAAAGGCGGAAGAATCAGCAATGATCAATGACATGAGGATGCAGAAGGCAATGGAAACCACTGCAGTAAAGACACGTAACGTGTATCCACAGGACATGTGGCCTGTAATTGAAGAAGTGTCACGATGATCTCTCCATTGGCAAAAGATTCCGGAATAGTCCCCCATTCGGATCTCCGGGAGGGGACTGCCAAGGGGGAGGTTACATGAGAAAAAAAACTGAATAATCATCGAAAGGATAACATTCTACGAGTCGGGACGTGGAATGTCAGAAGCTTGAACGTGGTAGGGAAACTAGAAAATCTGAAAAGGGAAATACAAAGGGTCAATCTACATATAGTAGGGGTCAGTGAAGTGAAGTGGAAGGAAGACAAGGATTTCTGGTCAGATGAGTATCGGGTAATATCAACAGCAGCAGAAAATGGTATAACAGGTGTAGGATTCGTTATGAATAGGAAGGTATGGCAGAGGGTGTGTTACTGTGAACAGTTCAGTGACCGGGTTGTTCTAATCAGAATCGACAGCAGACCAACACCGACAACGATAGTTCAGGCATACATGCCGACGTCGAAAGCTGAAGATGAACACATAGAGAAAGTGTATGAGGATATTGAAAGGGTAATGCAGTATGTAAAGGGGGACGAAAATCTAATAGTCATTGGCGACTGGAATGCAGTTGTAGGGGATGGAGTAGAAGGAAAGGTTACAGGAGAATATGGGCTTGGGACGAGGAATGAAAGAGGAGAAAGACTAATTGAGTTCTGTAATAAGTTTCAGCTAGTAATAGCGAATATCCTGTTCAAGAATCACAAGAGGAGGAGGTATACTTGGAAAAGGCCGGGAGATACGGGAAGATTTCAATTAGATTACATCATGGTCAGACAGAGATTCCGAAATCAGATACTGGTTTGTAAGGCGTACCCAGGAGCAGATATAGACTCAGATCACAATATAGTAGTGATGAAGAGTAGGCTGAAGTTCAAGACATTAGTCAGGAAGAATCAATACGCAAAGAAGTGGGATAACGAAATACTAAAGAATGACGAGATACGTTTGAATTTCTCTAACGCTATAGATACAGCAATAAGGAATAGCGCAATAGGCAGTACAGTTGAAGAGGAATGGACATCTCTAAAAAGGGCCATCACGGAAGTTGGGAAGGAAAACATAGGTACAAAGAAACCATGGGTAACAGAAGAGATACTTCAGTTGATTGATGAAAGGAGGAAGTACAAACATATTCCGGGAAAATCAGGAATACAGAAATACAAGTCGCTGAGGAATGAAATAAATAGGAAGTGCAGGGAAGCTAAGACGAAATGGCTGCAGGAAAAATGTGAAGACATCGAAAAAGATATGATTGTCGGAAGGACAGGCTCAGCATACAGGAAAGTCAAAACAACCTTTGGTGACTTTAAAAGCAAAGGTGGTAACATTAAGAATGCAACGGGAATTCCAGTGTTAAATGCAGAGGAGAGAGCAGATAGGTGGAAAGAATACATTGAAAGCCTCTATGAAGGTGAAGATTTGTCTGATGTGATAGAAGAAGAAACAGGAGTCGATTTAGAAGAGATAGGGGATCCAGTATTATTATCGGAATTTAAAAGAGCTTTGGAGGACTTACGGTCATATAAGGCAGAAGGGATAGATAACATTCCATCAGAATTTCTGAAATCATTGGGGGAAGTGGCAACAAAACGACTATTCACGTTGGTGTGTAGAATATATGAGTCTGGCGACATACCATCTGACTTTCGGAAAAGCATCATCCACACAATTCCGAAGACGGCAAGAGCTGAGAAGTGCGAGAATTATCGCACAATCTGCTTAACAGCTCATGCATCGAAGCTGCTTACAAGAATAATATACAGAAGAATGGAAAAGAAAATTGAGAATGCGCTATGTGACGATCAGTTTGGCTTTAGGAAAAGTAAAGGGACGAGAGAGGCAATTCGGACGTTACGGCTAATAATGGAAGCAAGGCTAAAGAAAAATCAAGACACTTTCATAGGATTTGTCGACCTGGAAAAAGCGTTCGACGATATAAAATGGTGCAAGCTGTTCGAGATTCTGAAAAATATAGGGGTAAGCTATAGGGAGAGACGGGTCACATACAATATGTACAACAACCAAGAGGGAATAATAAGAGTGGACGATCAAGAACGAAGTGCTCGTATTAAGAAGGGTGTAAGACAAGGCTGTAGCCTTTCGCCCCTACTCTTCAATCTGTACATCGAGGAAGCAATGATGGAAATAAAACAATGGTTCAGGAGTGGAATTAAAATACAAGGTGAAACGATATCAATGATACGATTCGCTGATGACATTGCTATCCTGAGTGAAAGTGAAGAAGAATTAAATGATCTGCTGAACTGAATGAACAGTCTAATGAGTACACAGTATGGTTTGAGAGTAAATCGGACCAAGACGAAGGTAATGAGAAGTAGTAGAAATGAGAACAGCGAGAAACTTAACATCTGGATTGATGGTCACGAAGTCAATGAAGTTAAGGAATTCTAGGCGCCCGCATCTCGTGGTCGTGCGGTAGCGTTCTCGCTTCCCACGCCCGGGTTCCCGGGTTCGATTCCCGGCGGGGTCAGGGATTTTCTCTGCCTCGTGATGGCTGGGTGTTGTTTGCTGTCCTTAGGTTAGTTAGGTTTAAGTAGTTCTAAGTTCTAGGGGACTTATGACCACAGCAGTTGAGTCCCATAGTGCTCAGAGCCATTTGAACCATTTGAATTCGAGGCATTTCTAGCCAAGAGAAGTCTACTAATATCAAATACCGGTCTTAAATTGAGGAAGAAATTTCTGAGGATGTACGTCTGGAGCACAGCATTGTATGGTAGTGAAACATGGACTGTGGGAAAACCGGAACAGAAGAGAATCGAAGCATTTGAGATATGGTGCTATAGACGAATGTTGAAAATTAGGTGGATTGATAAGGTAAGGAATGAGGAGGTTCTACGCAGAATCGGAGAGGAAAGGAATATGTGGAGAACACTGATAAGGAGAAGGGACAGGATGATAGGACATCTGCTGAGACATGAGGGAATGACTTCCATGGTACTAGAGGGAGCTGTAGAGGGCAAAAACTGTAGAGGAAGACAGAGATTGGAATACGTCAAGCAAATAATTGAGGACGTAGGTTGCAAGTGCTACTCTGAGATGAAGAGGTTAGCACAGGAAAGGAATTCGTGGCGGGCCGCATCAAACCAGTCAGTAGACTGATGACCAAAAAAAAAAAAAAAAAAAAAAAAAAAAAGATAATTCATAGAATGGCCTGTACTGAGACAATGCTCTGCCGCTGCAGACTTTTCTGGTAGCTCCAGACGAGTGTAGCGTCAGTGTTCAGTACATCTCTCTTCTACAGCGCGACAAGTCTGTCCGATGTACGACATGCCGCAGCTACTGGGAATCTCGTAAACACCGGGTCTTATTAGGCCAAGGCTGTCCTTAGATGAGACCAAGAGAGCTCTGAGTTTTGCCGGACGAAAGACACTTTTATGCCTCATCAATAATCTTCCTATTTTTGCAGAGACCCCGCTGATGTACGGCAAGATGACCATTCCCCTTTGTTCTTCGCCTTCTTCCACTTCCTCACGTTGGGAAACCAGCTTCGGTTGTAAGGCACGGCAAATCTCCCGTTCGGAGTATCCATTTTGTTGGAAAGTGGTACGTGGATGGAGTAGCTCATTGGATAAGCTGTCTGAGTCTGATATGGCTCGTGCTCTGTGAACCAACGTCCTCAGTACGCCACTTCGTTGCAAAGGATGGTGACAGCTGGTGGCCATTAAGTATAAGTCCGTGTGTGTTGGTTTACGGTACACTGCGTGACCTAATCTGCCATCTTCTTTTCTCCGTACCAACACGTCCAGAAACGGAAGGTCGCCGTTTTCTCCATCTCCATAGTGAACTTGATGTTGGGATGAAGCGAGTTAAGATGCTCAAGAAAAACATTCAGCGATGCAGTGCTGTGAAGCCAGATAACAAAGGTGTCGTCCACATATCGCCGAAAACACGTAGGTTTCAAATCCGACGTCTGGAGTGCTCTCCCCTCGAAGTCTTCCATGAAAAGATTAGCCACAATGGGTGACAAGGGACTACCAATTGCGACGCCGTCAGTCTGTTCGAAGTATTGTCCATTAAATAAAAAGTTCGTCGAAGTGAGCACATGTTGGAATAAGTATAAAAGTTCCCCATCCAACTTCTCGCTAATGAGCAACAACGATTCCTGCAATGGTACTCGAGTAAAGAGTGAGACTACGTCAAAACTTACGAATATATCTGATGGTGCGATTCGTAAGTTCTCGAGCCGACGAATAAAGTCTTGTAAGTTACGGGTATGATGCTCACACTTTCCTACCAAAGGGCTAGGGTGCGCTGCCAGATGTTTCGTGAGATTATACGTTGGTGCCCCAATATTACTCACAATAGGCCGCAGTGGCACGTTATCCTTGTGAATTTTGGGCAATCCGTATAGCCTGGGAGGTATGGGCGCCTGTGTACGTAGTCTCTTAGCAACCACATCGGAGATCGTGCTGTTTTTGAGGAGCTCCAAAGTTTTTCGCTGAATTTTGGCTGTGGGTTCCTTATTTAGTGTACGATATGCAGAGTCGTCCGAAAGCTGGTGCATCTTGCTCAGATACATTGACGTGGAGAGGATAACAATCGCATTTCTCTCATCCGCCTTCCAGCTATCGGTTGACATCGTCGCTAATGGCCATCGAATTTGTAGCCTTCGCGCATGCGCACTTCCTGCTTGAGACTGGCATAAATAGGGAGCTCTGGTCTTGCCTTAGCAGTGTGTTCGTCGCACCTGAAGATGTCGGCCAGCTGCGCTGATGAAATATCGTGGAGTTTTCGCTATGACATCCGACGTCTCGTCCGAGAACCATATATACAACATGTCCGTCGGGAAAGCCTCAAGCAATACATCACGTGTATTTGCAGAATCACCCATTCCATTAGCTGATGGTGCTGCAGTGGCTGGTAATGATTTTTTTGACGTCATTTCCCTTTTGCGATTGTCCTGTACGTTTTCCTGAATCTACATCCATACCACTCATATTTGTGTCAGAATCAGAATATGGAACCAATGGTACACGTGGGTTGTGATCGTCTGATTCTTCGTCCGAATGTTCGATGTCGTCTTCAGAGAAGTTGTCTTCGTGTTCAGGCATAGTTTCTCCTGTTGATGCTAATGATGTACCTCCAGAAGTTGAGGGGCTCCCGTGATCAATACGCAAACCACGACGTACACGAGACATTAGCCACTTTTCATATGCATAACGTTTCTGGCCTTCATGCATTAGATTCCAATTTGGACGTTCTCAAGGAGGCCAATCGTAATTCTGAAGGCGAGAAACGTTATTATTATTATCTGAATGTAATAGACTATAGTGTACAAAACTATAAATATATACATAACTATACATACCTTTTTGTTTGGCATCAGGTTTCTTCGGATATAATACTTTGCCAAAAGTGTTTTACACAAAAGTTTTCAATTTCAATCCGTACTTTCCTGCAAAGGATTGCTAATTTCGTGTATGACTCCAATCAATAGGAAAGTCTATAATAGCTTTAGCATCCAATTGCTGTACTCGTTGTCTAAATTCTTCTTCAGTAAAAACACGTTCTTGAACTTCTTATAATAAGCGATCGTACCCAACGTCGTGTTCTTTGGCAACTGCATCTGCTCCACTTCGTGGTGCGTCTATATTTATATGATTTCCAGGCCCAACATAGTCGCTACCTAGTAAGGTTAATCCTATATTGTTTATTCCTTCAGCTAATTTTTTCGTACCGTATGCTGTTCCAGTACTGGCTAAAGCTGTTACACCAGCTGCACCAGCTATCTGCGCTGTCGATAAAGAGGCACTTAAGGTCGTACCAGTTGCCGCACCAGCTGCAGATAAAGAGCTACCGAAGGCCGCACCGTCAACTGCTGTTTCATGCACTTTTGATAAAAGTGGCGTATCTTCAGTTGTATCTATTTCTATTGCTGTATGACCTCCTTCACCGTACTGATATGGATGGTGGTGCCAGAATCCGGAATTTGCTTGTTCTGATGACACTGGTTCCAATTCAAATTCGACAAATTCTTCGTGTAAATCATCATACGCTGGATTTTGGCCATACATAACTTGATTTGCAGCATCCTGTCTACCAATTGTCCTTGTACTATTGCTTCTATTCACGTTAAAAGTGTTTCCTCTATCAGCCATTTCAATATCGTCCACCGCTCCTGGATATAAAGTTCCTCCGTCGTACTGTATTGAACAATGTTGTCCCGTGCATAAATACTCATTTAACCACGACATTGTGCTGAGTAAATAAATGTCACTATTTTCTGCGTTTATATACGCAACAGTAACATCTGTCACTGCATGGCGCAAATGGCTGTACACGCGATTTCTTTTTCTGCCCAACCTTTTGCTGGCGTGGGTGCTTGCCCTGACAGTCGGCTTGGAAAGCCAACTATCTCAGTAGCAGAGCCACAGGCGCCATGGCGACCTTGGAACCCAGAGGACCCAGGGGGTGGGGTGGGGGGGAGGGGAGATCGAGGATACGGTCACCATGAATCATAACGCACGTGCGGCCGCACACGTGCGTCGATTCGTTGACCGTTGATGCTAGCTACAACAAATATTATACCGACTAACCTCACCTCACAGTGTGTAATGGTTGTAGTCTTACGCTGTTAAAATGAATACTGTGTCGGCAACAGTGCAAATAGGGGATATAATACTAAAATCAATGGAATCTTCAGCTAAATAAGTGAAACTTACAATCATGGTACGAACTTATGCTTGCTACGATAATTGTTGAACTGCGTCCTTTGAATCTTGCTTTGGATATACACTACTGTCCATTAAAATTGCTACACTACGAAGATGACGTGCTACAGACGCGAAATGTAACCGACAGGAAGAAGATGCTGTGATATGCAAATGATTAGCTTTTCAGAGCATTCACACAAGGCTGGGGCCGGTGGCGACACCTCCAACGTGCTGACATGAGTAAAGTTTCCAACCCATTTCTCATACACAAACAACAGTAGACCGGCGTTGCCTAGTGAAACGTTGTTGTGATGCCTCGTGTAAGGGGGAGAAATGCGTACCATCACGTTTCCGGCTTTGATAAAGGTCGCATTGTAGCCTATCGCGATTGCGGCATATCGTATCGCGACATTGCTGCTCGCGTTGGTCGAGATCCAATGACTGTTAGCAGAATATGGAAACGGTGGGTTCAGGAGAGTAATACGGAACGCCGTGCTGGATCCCAACGGCCTTGTATCACTAGCAGTCGAGATGACAGGCATCTTATCCACATGGCTGTAACGGATCGTGCAGCCACGTCTCGATCCCTGAGTCAACAGACGGGGACGTTTGCAAGATAACAACCATCTGCACGCACAGTTCGACGACGTTTGCTGCAGCATGGACTATCAGCTCGGAGACCATTCCTGCGGTTACACTTGACGCTGCATCACAGACAGGAGCGCCTGCGATGGTGTACTCAACGACGAATCTGGGTGCACGAATGGCGAAGCGTCATTTTTGCGGATGAATCCAGGTTCTGTTGACAGCATCATGATGGTCGCATCCCTGTTTGGCAACATCGGGGTGAACGCACATTGGAAACGTGTATTCGTCATCGACATACTGGCGTATCACCCGGCGTGATGGTATGGGGTGCAACTGGTTACACATCTCGGTCACCTCTTGTTCGCATTGACGGCACTTTGAACAGTGGACGTTCCATTTCAGATTTTTTTTACGACCCGTGGCTCTACCCTTTATTCGATCGCTGAGAAACCATACACTTCAGCAGGATAATGCACGACCACATGTTGCAGGTCCTGTATGGGCGTTTCTGGATACAGAAAATGTTCGACTGCTGCCCTGGCCAGCACATTCTGCAGATCTCTTACCAACTGAAAACGTCTGGTCAATGGTGGCCGAGCAACTGACTCGTCACAATACGCCAGTCACTACTCTTGATGAAGTGTGGTATCGTGTTGAAGTTGCATGGGCAGCTGTACCTGTACACGCCATCCAAGCTCTGTTTGACTCAGTGCCCAGGCGTATGAAGGCCGTTACTACGGCCAGAGGTGGTTGTTCAGGGGACTGATTTCTCAGGATCTATGCGCCCACATTGAGTGAAAATGTAATCACATGTCAGTTCTAGTATGATATATTTGCCCAACGAATACCCGTTTATCATCTGCATTTCTTCTTGGCGTAGCAATTTTAATGGTCAGTAGTGTACTATAAAACAGGCACTTAACACCAATTAGCACTCCTTAAACATACATTGAGCTAGTAAGTTCCACACCCTGCTGTGGTTAGGAGACTTCACCGATAACGTAAAGCCGGTAGGACCAAAGAACAAGACGACAATCAATATTGATCGAACATATAGGGATGGACAGACGTCATTTTCTTGCGCATGGTACCAGCAGGTCTTAGGAGGAGAGCAACTATAAAATAAAAGGAAAACACACATGTATTGAAAAAGACCCTCCCTGTAGAACAGTTTGACATCTTTCTTCTCCTCGATGTGTGGATAGAGACCAAGCAGCTTAGACCCCGTCTTACTTCCACCGCTACCTTCCCTCCTCCTTCTTTTCCACCAGCCTAGACAGGGCTACTGGCTTCCCAGGCTATTCTATGCCGTCGCCAGTGACACACGAATAGCTCCACACACTGCAGGTGCTCTGATTTGGTCGCTGTTCGGTTGACAATGATATACTTTTTCTGCTCTGAAACTGGACCATCCCGTAGTTAGTGGTTCTACTTTGCCAGTCCTGTTCTATCCTCTCGCTGATGACACACAAACAGATCCATCTGCTGGCAATGATCTGCTTTGGCCAGTTTTGGATTGAAAATCCAGCTCCACTGAAATCAAACGTATTTCTAGGAAATGCTGACTCCTGGTAGAATAGCGAAATACTACGCTAATCACCATGGAACTGTCAACAGCATGCTGTGGCCCTCGGCTACGTCTCGCGGTTGGAAGAGGCAGTACCTGCCAGATGAGAGGACACAGAGACTGGGCGGTCTCTGTCCAAAACGCTGGCGCCGACCACTCATCTGCCACTGTCCGCTTCCAGCAGCGTCCCGTAGCATGAGCACTCAAAATTAGTGTTACTGGAAGTCATGCAAATACACTGAAGGGCCAAGGAAAGTGGTATAGGCATGCGTATTCAAATTGAGAAATACGTGAACAGGTAGAATTTGGCGCTGCGGTCGGCAACGCCTATATAAGACAAGAGTGTCTGACGTTGTTGTTAGATTAATTACTGCTAGTACAATGGGAGGTTATCAATATTTAAGTGAATTTGAACGTGGTGTTACAGTCGACGCGCGACCGTTGGAACACAGCATCTCCTAGGTAGCCACGAAGTGGGCATTTTCCCGTATGACCATTTCACGAGTGTGCCGTGAATATCAGGAATCCGGTAAGACATCAAATCTCCGACATCGCTGAGGCCGGAAAAAGAACCTGCAAGAACGGGACCAACGACGACTGAAGAGAATCGTTCAACGTGACACAAGTGCAACCCTTCCGTAAATTGCTATCGATTATTGGTTTAAGCTAATAATTTTGTGAAGTTTTGTTGGTATCTGTATTAGTTGTGTTTTAGTAGTACTAATAAAAGTAGTTGCTTTCTTTGTAGAGAGATAATTTCGAGACCGCTATTGTTAGTTCTATAAATAGCTCTACTGGTGTAACTGAACTTTGGTGCCGGCCGAAGTGGCCGTGCGGTTAAAGGCGCTGCAGTCTGGAACCGCAAGACCGCTACGGTCGCAGGTTCGAATCCTGCCTCGGGCATGGATGTTTGTGATGTCCTTAGGTTAGTTAGGTTTAACTAGTTCTAAGTTCTAGGGGACTAATGACCTCAGCAGTTGAGTCCCATAGTGCTCAGAGCCATTTGAACCATTTTTTGAACTTTGGTAACATAGACATATAATTTTCAGTAAAAGCTGCCAACATAAGTAACGTAGAAGTAAGTATCCTCGGACTAGTGAAGCAACTGAAATCACTTAGTAAAACAAAGTCTCCTGGTCCAGACTGTATACCAATTAGGTTCCTTTCAGAGTACGCTGATCCATTAGCTCCGTGTTTAAGAATCATATACAACCGTTCGCTCGAAGAAAGATCCGTACCCAAAGACTGGAAAGTTGAACAGGTCACACCAATATTTAAGAAAGGTAGGAGTAATCCACTTAATTACAGACCATTCGTTAACGTCGGTATGCAGCAGGATTTTGGAACATATATTGTGTTCGAATATTATGAATTACCTCGAAGAAGACGGTCTATTGGCACACAGTCCCAACATGGGTTTAGAAAACATCGTTCCTGTGAAACCAAACTAGCACTTTATTCGCAGAAGTGTTGAGTGCTATTGACAAGGGTTTGAGATCCATTCCGTATATCTGGATTTCCCGAATGCTTTTGACACTGTACCACACAAGCGGCTTGCAAATTACGTGTTTATTGAATATCGTCTCATTTATGTGACGGGATTTGTGATTTCCTGTCAGAGAGGTCACAGTTCGTAGTAATTCACGGAAGGTCATCGAGTAAAACAGAAGTGATCCTGGCGTTCCCCAAGGTAGTGTTATATACCCTGTGCTGTTCCTTATCTATATAAACGATTTGGGAGACAATCTGAGAACCCGACTTAGGTTGTTTGCTGATCGTTTATCGACTAATAGAGTCATCAGATGATCAAACCAAACTGCAAAACGATTTAGAAAAGATACCTGAATGGTGCGAAAATTGGCAGTTGACCCTAAATGACGAAAAGTGTGAGGTCATCTACGTGAGTGCTAAAAGGAACGCGTTAAACTTCGGTTACACGATAAATCAGTCAAATCTAAAGGCCGTAAATTCAACTAAATACCTAGGAATTACAATTACGAACAACTTAAATTGGAAGGAACACACACAAAATGTTGTGGGGAAGGCTAACCAGAGACTGCGTTTTATTGGTAGGACACTTAGAAAATGTTACAGATCTACTAATGAGGCTGCCTACACTACGCTTGTCCGTCCTCTTTTAGAATACTGCTGCGCGGTGTGGGATCCTCACCAGATAGGACTGACTGAGTACATCGAAAAAGTTCAAGGAAGGGCAGCACGTTTTGCATTACCGCGAAATATGGGAGAGTGTGTCACTGAATGATACAGGAATTGGGCTGCACGTCGCTGCGACGGAATCTTCTCACGATATTCCAAGCACCAACTTCCTCTTCAGAATGCGAAAATATTTTGCTGACACCGACCTACTTAAGGAGTAACGATCACCACGATAAAATAAGGGAAATCAGAGCTCGTACAGGAAGATACAGGTATTCGTTCTTTCCGCGCGCTATACGAGATTTGAAAGATAGAGGTTTGTCAAGGATATTCGATGTACCTTCTGCCAGGCACTTAAATGTGATTCGGAGAGTATCCATGTAAATGCAGATGTGTATGTAGAACTGTAAAATTTTTCCATGACTGCGAAGTGTGCGCTCTGTCTTAGATTTGAGTAGTGGGTTACGGTGTGGGATTCGTTCAAAGTATTTTCATTGGTGGGAATGCAGTAGGGAAGCCAGTGAGTATTCTAGCGTGATCCTCTCCTGGGAATGCAGAATCTATAGTAGAAATATGTTGACAGATGAGCAGGAGCGTAAGATCTGTGCCATTCAGGTGCACTTAAAAGACGCAAAGGAGGAATTAGATACTTTGAGGAGGGTGGAGGGTGCTGGGGAATGGGAACTGGCAGTTGGCAAGAAAGCAGCTAGGAGGAGGAGGTATTCAGACAGATATACTTTCCGTTTATGCAACAGATTTGACCAACTGTCAGAGTTGAGTAGAGCGGTAGAGGTGTGGGCCAGGAAGTCTTGGTGACTACCAGGTCACCAGCATCGTGAAGCCTAGTGCAGGGCTGACTCAGGCGACTATTAACAGGTATGTAGGAATTTTACGAAGTAGTATCAGGCAGTGATAGTGGGTAGAGCAGGGAATAGTCCTGATGGGGACAAGGAATATGATGCAGGTGGTGACCTGGTAAGGATACCTACTCAAACTGGTGACACTAGTGTGCATTTCTTGCAACTGTTTCACTGTCATGGTCGGCCTCATCTTAGGACGGCTGTTAGGCGCGCTAACATGGGGCTGGAGAAGGCACTGATGGCAGAGGGCACGGGTCACATTGCAGTGGTGCCAGTTGGGTCTACCAGTAGATCGGGTTTCACCAGGCATGGCCTGCATCTCAATAGGTATGGAAAGAGGAGGCTGGCAAAGCTTGTAGGTGACGGTGTAGTGGGTTGTGCTGGGATCAGTCACGGAAAAATTCCTGTAGTAGTTGGTGTTAGAGCTGCACCTTTTTTAGATTAATGTATGCTGGTAGATATACCTACATAAAGGAAGTCCCTCTAACTAAGGGCTCACCTTCCAAGGATGTCATGTTTCCAAGTAGAGAAGGAACTGGTGTATTTTATCAAAATATAAGAGGTATTAGAGACAAAGTTAGTGATCTCCTTATAGATGTTGACTCTGAAATTATTGGTATATCGGAGCACCACTTAAATAATTTGACAATGCAGATGCTTCCTTTACCAGGATACAGATTATCTGGCCGTTTTTCAACGAGTTCCTTGCGAAGTGAAGCTGTGACTATGTATGTAAAAAACAGTAATGCATTTGAGTCCACAGACGCATCACAGCACTGCACTGAACAGGTATTTGAATGTTCTGTAAGGACAGTTGAATTTAGTGAAACTAAACTTCTAATTGTTGTTGTTTATAGGTCCCCTAACACTGACTTAACAGCACTTCTGTTCAAGATAGAGAGGATTTTTGATTCACTTTATCGGAAGTACCAGAAATCAGCTGTATATAGTGACCTCAATATTAATTTTGTATATGATGGTGCAAGAAAAAGGATATTGGTAGATCTCCTAAATTCATATGATCTGATGCAGACTGTTTTTTTTTTTTTTTTTTTCATCTAGGGTGCAGGGAACAGTAGCATATCGATAGACACTATTTTCATTCATTCTTCATAACTAGTTGGGAAATCTACTGGAAAAAGGGTGAACGGCCTTTCAGACCATGATGCACAAATTTTAACACTAAAAGGCTTTTGTGCTCAAACAAATGTCACACATAATTACCTACTATGTAGGAAAGTTAAGCCAACAGCAATAGAGAGTTTCTGAACCTCATAAAATAGCAAGAGTGGCAGGATGTTTATAGTGCCGATAACAAAGATCACCAATACAATGCTATCCTTAACACATTTCTCATGCTCTTTGAGAGTTGCTTTCCATTAGAACGTTCTAAACGTGGTACTAGCAGTAAAAGGCAGCCTGGGTAGCTGAGTAGTTGGATAAGGATATCACGTAGAACAAAGCGGGAATCATATCAAAATTTTAGAAGTAGTCACAATCAAGCTACAGTAGTCCACTACAAACAGTAACTCTACGCTGCTTAAAAATGTTCTTAGGAAGGCAAAGTGTATGTGGTAGACAAATAGCTAATTCACAGGATGAAATTAAAACCGAGTGGTCAGTTGTGAAGGAAGTGTGTTGTCAGCAGCACAAGGTCGACGATATGAAGTCAGTTCGTAGTAAAAATATTTGTGTTACTGATAAGTCAGATACATGTACAGTATTCAACAATAATTTTCTGAGCATTGCTGGTAAATCAAATAAAATTTTATATGGTACAGGGAATCACATAACTCTCGTGGCAAATGCTTTTCCGAGATTGATGTCTGAAATGCTCCCCTGTGATACAGACAAGCAGAAGATTGAGTCAATAATTAAATCGCTGAAGACTACGGACTTTCATGGATATGATGGAGTGCCTAGGAGAATATTAAACTACTGTGCAGCAAATGTTAGCCCTGTACTTAGCCATATTTATAATTTTTCCTTTAGGAGTGGTCAGTTTCCTGAACGATTACAGTACTCGGAGGTTAAGCCGCGGTATAAAAAGGGAGAATGGGATAATTTATATAATCAACATTAATTATTTTAGATATATCAATATTTATAGACTTTTTCAAAAATACTGAAACTATTAATATTGATAATTCAATCAATTATCAAGAAATAACAATATCTTTAGAAAAACTATGGACCTATTTCTATGCCATTAGTGTTTGCTAAAGTTGTTGAAAAGGCTGTGTTTTGTATCCCGCCTGGTAGGCGGCGCGTGGGTCTGCTCCTGTAAACTGAAGGGTAGGCCGAATATAGGAAGCTAGGAGGAGCAGGTGAGGTAGAACACTTGGTACTGCAGTTAAAAGTGGTTTTACTATAGTCAAAATTAGGATTACATTAGGCTTACGTAAATTTGGCTGAGATAGAGAACGTAGGTGCGAAGCCGTACGTCAAGTTACAAAGGCAACGTCTGTAGTGGCTCGCCGACTATGAAAGAGAAACAATGCTGCTTGGTCGTCTACTCGGAATCAAATGGGCTGAATCTGGAGCGGCGATTGTAGAGCTGCTCAGCACCGGCTAGAGGGCTCTGTCGTCGGTGTCGTAGTGCCAACTTGAGAACTTGTATCTACGACGTGGCATCGTAGCTATCGATACCACACTGAGCATGTAAGGATAACTGATCATTTTATACCACGATTTGCTGTCAAATGTTCATTTCGGCTTTAGAAGTCTTTTAACAACTGAAAATGCAATATTATTTTTTCTCTGTGGGGTACTGGATGGGGTACACAAAAGGTTTCGAACACTAGGAATATTTTTTTCATTTAACCAAGGCGTTTGATTGTGTTGATCACAAAATATTGCTTCAGAAGTTGGACCATTGCGGAAAACAGTGAGTAGCTCACAATTGGTTCACCTCTTACTTTAGCAACAGACAACGAAAGGTCATTATGCACTATGTTGAAAATGGCTGTGATGTGGGGTGTGAGTGGGGTATGGTGAAATGGGGGTTGCCCCAAGGACCAGTGCTGGGGCCACTCCGGTTCCTTATTTATTTAAATGATATGCCCTCTAGTATTACTAAAATATTTCAGTTTGCTGATCACACTAGCTTGGTAGTAAAGAATGTTGTGTGCAACATTAGCTCGGTTTCAAATAGTGCAGTTCGTGGCATAAGTACATGGCTTGTAGAAAATAAACGCTAAATCACAGCAAGACTCAGTTTTTACAGTTTCTAATACACAATTCAACAATATCCGACGTTTTGATTTCACAGAATGGGCGTATGATTAGTGAAAACAGTTCAAATTTCTAGGTGTTCGGATAGATAGTAAACTGTTGTGGAAACACCTCGTTCAGGATCTTGTTCAAAGACTTAATGCTACCTTTTTTATTGTTCGAACGGTATCTGAAGTGAGTGATACTTCGACACTCATATTTTCATTCCCTTACGACTGGTGGTACTATATTTTGGGATCAGACTTCGTATTCTAAAAGGATATTTTTGGCTCAGAAACTGGTGGTTCGGGCAATAAGTGGTGTAAGGTCGGAAACATATTGTCTACTCCTGTTCACTTGTCTGGATACTCTGACATTGGCCTCTCAACATATACAGGGTTATTACAAATGATTGAAGCGATTTCACAGCTCTACAATAACTTTATTATTTGAGATATTTTCACGATGCTTTGCACACACATACAAGAACTCAAAAAGTTTTTTTAGGCATTCACAAATGTTCGATATGTGCCCCTTTAGTGATTCGGCAGACATCAAGCCGATAATCAAGTTCCTCCCACACTCGGCGCAGCATGTCCCCATCAATGAGTTCGAAAGCATCGTTGATGCGAGCTCGCAGTTCTTGCACGTTTCTTGGTAGAGGAGGTTTAGACACTGAATCTTTCACATAACCCCACAGAAAGAAATCGCATGGGGTTAAGTCGGGAGAGCGTGGAGGCCATGACATGAATTGCTGATCATGATCTCCACCACGACCGATCCATCGGTTTTCCAATCTCCTGTTTAAGAAATGCCGAACATCATGATGGAAATGCGGTGGATCACCATCCTGTTGAAAGATGAAGTCGGCTCCAGTTGTGGCATGAGCCAATTTTCCAGCATGTCCAGATACACGTGTCCTGTAACGTTTTTTTCGCAGAAGAAAAAGGGGCCGTAAACTTTAAACCGTGAGATTGCACAAAACACGTTAACTTTTGGTTAATTGCGAATTTGCTGCACGAATGCGTGAGGATTCTCTACCGCCCAGATTCGTACGTTGTGTCTGTTCACTTCCCCATTAAGAAGAAATGTTGCTTCATCACTGAAAACAAGTTTCGCACTGAACGCATCCTCTTCCATGAGCTGTTGCAACCGGGCCGAAAATTCAAAGCGTTTGACTTTGTCATCGGGTGTCAGGGCTTGTAGGAATTGTAAACAGTAAGGCTTCTGCTTTAGCCTTTTCCGTAAGATTTTCCAAGCCGTCGGCTGTGGTACGTTTATCGCCCTGCTTGCTTTATTCGTCGAATTCCGCGGGCTACGCGTGATACTTGCCCGCACGCCTTCAACCGTTTCTTCGCTCACTGCAGGCCGACCCGTTGACTTCCCCTTGCAGAGGCATCCAGAAGCTTTAAACTGCGCATACCATCGCCGAATGGAGTTATCAGTTGGTGGATCTTTGTTGAACTTCGTCCTGAAGTGTCGTTGCACTGTTATGACTGACTGATGTGAGTACATTTCAAGCACGACATACGCTTTCTCGGCTCCTGTCGCCATTTTGTCTCACTGCGCTCTCGAGCGCTCTGGCGGCAGAAACCTGAAGTGCGGCTTCAGCCGAACAAAACTTTATGAGTTTTTCTACGTATCTGTAGTGTGTCGTGACCATATGTCAATGAATGGAGCTACAGTGAATTTATGAAATCGCTTCAATCATTTGTAATAGCCCTGTATATTCTTTACTGTCGTTTCTTGTTAACAATATTAGCTTATTCACAAAAACAAGCAGCTTTCACTCAGTCAATACTCGGCAGAAATCAAACCTGCTTTTAGATCGGACTTCCTTATCTCTTGTGCAAAAAGGTGTGCAGTATACTGCTGCATCCATTTTCAATAAGCTACCACAAGAATTAAAAACTCTTAACAGTATTCCATGTGATTTCAATCCAAACTGAATTAGTTTCCTCAGAGGTCAGTCCTGGAGGTTCGAGTCCTCCCTCGGGCATGGGTGTGTGTGTTGTCCTTATCAGCAGTTTAGCCCCATTTGCGATTACCACACATTTCCAATTTCATGTACCGACATATTCCATGAACTTGGAGATCTGTTGCTGAATTTTGTCATACGGAACTTGGCGTGTAAATAAAAAATATATAAAAATTTCAGTGCCGGGTCATCAAGTGTCAGCGTGCAAACCATTCAATGAAACGTCATCGATATGGCCTACTGAAGGTGAAGACCCACTCATGTACCATGATGACTGCACGACTCATAACTTCACACCTCGCCTGGGTGCGTAAACACCGACAATGGACTGTTGATGACTGGAAACCTGTTACCTGGTCGGGCGAGTCTCGTTTCAGATCCTATCGAGAAGATGGACGTGTACGGATATGGAGACAACCTCACGAATCCATGGATCCTGATGTCTGTAGGGGACTGTTCAAGCTGGTGAGGGTGTGTGTAATGATGTGGGGCGGTTGCAGTAAGAGTGAGTAAGAGTGATATGGGACCCATGGTGCATCTAGTTACGACTCTGACAGGTGACACGTATGTAAGCCGTGTGTCTGATCACCTGCATTCATTCGTGTCCATTGTGCATTCCGCCGATTTTCGGTAATTCCAGGAGGACAATGCGACACACTACACGTGCAGAGTTACTATAGAGTGGCTTCAGGAACACTCTTCTCACATTGAACACTTCCGTTGGTCACCAAACTTCCTAGACATGAACGTTATTGATCACATCTGTGATGCCTTGCAACGTGCTGTTCAGGAGAGGCCTCCGCCCCCTCGTACTCTCACGGATGCATGGACAGCACAGCCCTGAAGGCTGTTCCCTCCAGCAGTATTTCAGACATTAGTCGACTCAAAGCCACGTCGTGTTGTGGCACTTCTGCGTGAAAGTGGGGGTCGAACACGACATTATGCTGGTGTAGCAGTTTCTGTAGGACTTCAGTGTAAATTGCTATGAATATGGAACAGAGGTTTTCACGATTTCTGTTCACATCTCGGAAAAAATAGCCCTTTTTACACCCGACAGCAAGCTACAATGCCCATTCCTCCCTTCTCGACGGCCGCTGTGGGCGAGCGTTTCTAGGCACTTCAGTCTGGAACCGCCTCGAGCATGGATGTGTGTGATGTCCTTAGGTTAATTACGTTTAAGTAGTTATAAGTTCTAGGTGACTGATGGCCTCAGATGTTAAGTCCCTTGTGCTCAGAGCCATTTTTGAACCTCCCTTCTCGTCATTTTGTTACAAACAGCTGAGTGAATAAAAGTACTCGGGGTTTCATACTGTAGCTGATTAGATGAGGAAAGTGTCGAGTTTGGAGATCTATATCAATAATTTTTGCCTTGTTTTTCCTCATTTATTGTGTTTTCCAAAAGTTTTGCTATTGAACCATGTTTTTCCTCATTTCAATGCGTTTTACCCAATTACCCAAGTTCGAAAACTTCTCACGTTAACAAAACGTCTCATTGTATCAATTTCGTGGTATTATCAGGCAACTACACTGCAACACGGTTCTCAATTTCTGTATCTTTGCTAAGCCACCATCTCCGTCACTTTGCGAGTGCTATATATACGTGGACATATCGTGAACACTATTACATTGACTACCTAACATGACACAAATAGTTTCTTAGTGTGGGAGATGGCCAGCACCAGAGAGAAGGTGCTAAAACTGTGTTCCTTTAGCTAAACACTTTATGGATTCGATAAGATTTAGTTACCGTTAATCATCTCCCCCCATGTGGGTAGGAGTCACAAAGTATTTTCACATTCTTAGCATGAATTTGGAGACTGGAATATCTCACCAACACCTTTAATGATTACCACCCCAAAAAATTGAACCACATCCGTACCAGAACTCTGTCCACTATTTCAAAACGAGCCACCCTTTCGTTGAACCTATTGGGTAAGGATACTGAGTAAGTAGCTAGATTGTTTCTCTGTATGCATCTTGTAACACTTCTGTCTTTAACGAATCCTCTCCGCAACATCGTCTCTGATTGAGTTTGGAACTGACCAAAAGGAGGAGGGTACTATATCTGCTAGATCCGACGTCCCGTGAAGGAACAGAACGGTTCGAGTTCCACATACTCAATACACTTCAATATTTTGCTTTCAGATTCATTATAACACATATTCCAACCTTGTACAACCGACCCACGCTAATGATATAGACCAGTATTCTTATTCCAGTACTGTAACTGCTTTTCTGCAAAGACTTGTCCCTGTCAGTCAAGTCACCCATTCAAGTACACTCAATCTTCCTAGAAGGATGCTTGCCGACGTGGTTAGCACTCCTCACTGGCCTATGGTAGATACATCTGAGAGTGTTGTGGTGATGTAACAGAGGATTAACAAGAAGGAGAAACGATTGATTTATGCATGATGGAGTTCCAGACTGAAGGAGTATCCTACAGTTTCATAAACAACTTGTACTATCAATTCTGTAGTATTGTTGTAGTTTTTGGATTCCATAGCAAGATTGTTTTGGAAAGAGAGAAATCATTGTAGAATTAAAATACAAACTCATAAGGCTACATTCTTTTGCGGTTTAATATTCAATGATGTTAAAACAATGTGGTTTCCCATATATTAGTCGTGTGGAAACCAGCGCTGTTAATACTGCAGTGCACTACGGTAAGAAATTTTAAGATGATTGACCTACTACCTTCAAATCAAAGAAAAGAAGAAACGTGTTGTATGGCTTTCTGGTTGTGTATAGAGCACACAGTACATGGCAGATTACGGTTCGGAAATTGTGCTATTCTAACATCAGTCTTATAAACTGAACGTTAGCAATGATGAAAAAACATCTGATGAGTAAATAGACAAATGGATAGTAGCAGTGTTTGATATTTGAAATTGCACGCCATGCTTCAACAACTCCGTGAACAGAGAACACAGTGTCTTTAAAACACAGCACCTGCCAAGTGAATGTATAAACAGAGATCGCAGTACCTCACAATCCCCTGTCATTGACAGAATCACTGTAGTTATGAACTTGAGGGCTCGATATGTCAGAGATGGGCCAGTGAAATTGTTTACTTTCATTACTTTGCATACATCTTCTTTCCTGTAGAGGAGTGTACCAAAATAGGTTTCCATTGTTGTTACATCTCCCATCTGCTCAGGGAGACATAACCATTGTAATAATATCAGCTATATACCAAATTTATAAAGTGATCAGTAGTAAACACCTGATATTTACAATTCCTCTGTGGTGCAACCCAGGTGACGAGGCATTTGGTTACTTAAAGAGAGTTTGAAAGTGAGAGGGCATCCTGTGACAGAAGTAGAGCATGTTGTTAGCACTCGGTTATGAGCCGAACATGAGTTTAATATTCTAGTCCTGTGAAGCAAGACATAACAGGTATAAAGCTGATAAGAACAGATTTCTGTTTCCCTGATGAGAGAGTGCTTACAGGGAATATAGCCTTTGATTTACTTTTGTACAGGATTTTGTAACAAGTAACAACACTTTAGCGGTTAGAAAACGCGCATATTCTCCGATTTCTTCTGTCTTCGAAAATAACTCGTATAAAAGAGAGGAATCTACATTTTGTATGAGAAATTGGAGGTGTATGGAGAACAATATCCCTGTCACATATTGAGAAAGTTGAATTTTTTGGACTGGGGAGAGTCTATGTTGGGTTGAAGCTGCAGTTAGAAGCCGCAGGCACGAGACCCAGCAGTGGCGCCTCTAGGTGGCTTAATAGATAAGTAACTAGAGTGCTGATTGAGTGGTGACAGAAGCAGACATGAGGGTTGCGCGAGCGTTTGCGATGAACGATTATACTATTATTTCCCCCCCCCCCCCCCATGTAAAGTGATCGGTTGAGTGCTTAGCGATCACGGTGACCGTCTCTCTGGTCTCTGAGCGTCTGCTAGGGCTGGGTGTACGTGCGAATTGTTGGCATGACCGATGCATGTGCAGACCTGTCCCGACTCGTGTGCGACGGCTCCGCAGTGGTCAGCGGATGACACGCACTTCGCGATAGTGAGCCTGAGCAACTAGATGTTAAGTGTCAGGTGGAAACGTTGTGTTGAAAGAGGGTGGTTGTGTTATCAAACGTCAGTGCATACGAGATCTCGGATACGTGTAGCGCTATGATCTCTTTGCGGCAGAAATTTAATTATTTAAGCAGCAAAATGTTTCCATGTGATTCTCAAAGAGATAAAAATATTTTTTGCTGTAAACAAGAATATGCAACGGCCTTGCCGCAGTGGTTACACCGGTTCCCGTGAGATCACCAAAGTTAAGCGCTATCGGGCGTGGTCGGTACTTGGATGGGTGACCATCCAGGCTGCCATGCGCTGTTGCCATTTTTCGGGGTGCACTCAGCCTTGTGATGCCAATTGAGGAGCTACTCGACCGAATAGCAGCGGCTTCGGTCAAGAATACCATCATAACGACCGGAAGAGCGGTGTGCTGACCCCACGCCCCTCCTATCTGCATCCTCCTCCAAGGATGACACGACGGTCGGATGGTCCCGGTAGGCTACTCGTGGCCTGAAGACGGAGTGTGTGTAAACACGAATCATCGTAAGGTGGCAGTGTTTTAAGCAATCTGTTTCATTCCTGTAAATTGTAAAACAATTAATTTGATTGAGTAGTGCAAGTGAACTATTTCCCGCCAAGAATAAGTGCTTTCTTCTTCTTCGAAATTGTTATATGTGTAGTTGGAAATTTTTTTGATGATTCTGTGTTATGATCAGATCATTAAAAAATGTTTTTCGAAATGTAGGCCGGTGTATAGGACCGTTTCAGTTATCGCTTTAGCAATGTCCTGCCACTTTCTTGTGGTGCTGTCAACTAGGGCACAAAGCAGGGTGGACATATACACACGTGATGAGAGAAAGTGGTGGCGGGTGGCAGAGGAAAGTGGGGCTGCTGTAGGACAGTTTCGAACGCCTCTGGTGGTGGCACTGTGGACTAGAGCTGCCAGTCTTCATACTTTGAGGCGAATACCTACACAATGATCAGAAAAAGTGGGGAGGAAGACAGGAGGAAGTGGGGGTTGGGGTTGGGGGGATGCGACTATGGAGGGAGCTCTAGGACAATCCAGCAGCAGAATCACACTCTCAGAAATAAATAATAAAGTCAATAAACAAAGACACTAACGTACATTCTGCCTCTCCAGCAGCTCACGCATACCGAGTATTTTTGCTCTTAATTCAGAAGTGCAGGTGAGGAGGGTAAGTGTGGGAGGGGAGGGGGAGGGGAGGGGGAGGGGAGAAGGAAAGGTGGATGGGAGGGATTACTGGGGGATTTCCCAGGAGGGTAAAGTGTGTCAGAACTGAACTGGGGGGACGGGATGACAAAATAGTGTCCTCTGTCCTAGAATTATAGGGGAGGAGGATGTTTTCGGTGAGTGATAGAGTCTTTCAGAAGGATGGATTATCCCCAGGGAGGACTGAATCAACCGCCAGGATTCATAAATCATTTAGCATAACAATAGGTTAAGAGGAGAGAGAGTAGTATGGTTAAATTGAACAGTTTTATTAATTATTTGAACAATTTAATTTAATTAATGTGGATTTGATGTCTAAAATGTCCAGGATGGGTATTGTCTCAATATTTGCGGTTTGTGGTGGAGGGTACTTTGTGTGCAACTCTCACTTGCCACATTTCCTGTTGCAGTCTCGAGTGATGCAAGGGATGAACGGCTTTTGGTAATCCCATGTTTGAACTCGAATCTCTAATTTCAGTTCCATAGTTTTTTCGCTAGATATACGTAGAAAGGAGCAGTACAACACTCCCAAATCCTGCTCATCACCTCTCTCATGTGACGCCCATTGTCCCTGGAAAGCATCAAATGGTTCGAATGGCTCTGAGCACAAAGGGACTTAACTGCTGTGGTCATCAGTCCCCTAGAACTTAGAACTACTTAAACCTAACCTAAGCACATCACGCACACCCATGACCGAGGCAGGATTCGAGCCTGCGACCGTAACGGTCGCGCGGATCCAGACTGTAGCTCCTAGAACCGCTCGGCCACCCGGCCGGCTGGAAAGCTTCCGTTGGCTTCTCATTACAAACAAAATGATTTTTAAAGTGGAATTTTACGAGCCCATTCCACGGAGTGGTCCCAAATTAGTCTAGTGCGTCATTTGTTTTACCTACATATATTAACAGGGACAGTAAAACACGGAGAATGATCACTACTCCAGCAAAGACAGCGCCGCGTTGGCCCGCGGTGACAGCTACCGCCATGCAAAAGCGCTACTCACAAGGGAAACTCCCCAATACAACCCCCTCAGATTTAGTTGTGAAATGGGCCAGTGGATATCCCGTTAAAAACTGAACACATATCAAACATAGAAACAGGAAGAAAGTGTACTGAACTGTGGAAAAAAGAAGCAAAACAGAAATAGTGAACGGTCCAAATATCATGAGCGGTTCCTTACAAAACACTAGAAATGTTTTTTTTACCATTTTTTCGTACCAAATCCAAGCCATGGAGTCAAGGCGGTTATACACAGCACTCCTAAGACCTCAATCTCGAACAAACTTGAACGTTGTTTTCATGTCTTAGTCCAGGGCGGGCAGGAATCCTGCACATGTGCGGTGCACTTGCACGCGTGCAGTTAACAGGTGTCCCGCGTGCACACAGTGGCAAGCTGGCCACCCGCTTATCTCCCATGCCCACTATACCTTCTGTCCGCTCCTTCCTCTGTAATGCGTTTTGTTTCCTAACTTGCTTTATTGAGTGAATCAATAAGGTTAGTAGGAGTGCTTGAAAGAAATCATGGTTTGAAAGAGTACCTATTACCTACGATACGTTTTATTTAATTATCACAGGTGGAGTTTACAATACGTTTAATATCTGGAACAAAATTTCTACGTACAGACAAACACAAACAGTTACGTAAATTTTCATCACTGATGTTTGCTCTTAACCGAGATTTATTAATTCAGCAAATGGTTTTCCAGCTCTCGCTATATTAAGCGCAGTCTTATAACTTGCACATACCGCTGGGCTATTATTGTTGTCGTCCTGAAAACTTGAAAACAGTGCTCCATAAAATGTTAGATCAGTTAGATGAGAGACATGACGAGAGAAAGTCGCAGATCTCTCGTGACAACAGCAACTACGACAAATTCGAATGGCTCTGAGCACTATGGGACTTAACTGCTGTGGTCATCAGTCCCCTAGAACTTAGAACTACTTAAACCTAACTAACCTAAGGACATCACACACATCCATGCCCGAGGCAGGATTCGAACCTGCGACCATATAGGTCGCGCGGTTCCAGACTGTAGTGCCTAGAACCGCTCGGCCACTCCGGCCGGCCAACTACGACAGATTCATCTGGTATCGTCAGATCGGTCATCTTAAGCTCAGCCAATTCCCCATCCGCTCAGAATCCGACAATAAATTGTACTCGTCCTTGTGAAATTTATTATAATGGCCTTCAATACTAAACTTCCGTTGACCAGCGAGAATACTGCCACATATCAAACATTTCGAATTTTCACGTTTTTGCGCAAAGAAAAAATGATTCTCCCATTACTTTTTAAAAGATAGCAAATCTCCACTTCTCCGTTTCTTGAAATACAACGTTCACTACATAGTGCTCGCTTCGCATCAACGTCCGCAGCTTAAGGTACGTTGTCCAAGACGCGACGCACACTAGCGACTGCGACGGGTCGCTACGTGACGTCAGAAGTTGCCTGTTGCCGCATGCGCAGTTCGAGTTTGGGATGCGACGCGCGACTGTTGCGGCAGCTGCCGCAGCACTGCACCAGTGAGCAGTGTTGCGACGGATGTCGCACGACACAAAGACGTACGGCTGCCAGAAAGATGTCGAGCCAGTCAAGGAAAACTGAAATGAGCCACTCACAGGATGTGATGCTCTGTGAGCTGGTCTCGCAACATCCTTGCCTTTACGATTTGAAGAACCCTAAATAAGAAAAATGGTTCAAACGGCTCTGAGCACTATGGGACTCAACTGCTGTGGTCATAAGTCCCCTAGAACTTAGAACTACTTAAACCTAACTAACCTAAGGACAGCACACAACACCCAGCCATCACGAGGCAGAGAAAATCCCTGACCCCGCCGGGAATCGAACCCGGGAACCCGGGCGTGGGAAGCGAGAACGCTACCGCACGACCACGAGATGCGGGCAACCCTAAATATAGAGACACTATGTTCAGAGACAGAATTTGGGAAGAAATTGGTGCACAGTTGAAACTGGCAGGTGAGTGAAATATATAATATTTTCCCATTAATGCAAATTTTTCAGGCCTGTTATGAAAATCAGTATAATCCATGCAGATGTAGAATTAGAATGATGAAAATGAACTTGAAGGTCAATTTTCGCATTACTCTTTTTTGTGACGATAAAAATTGAAAACTGCAAGTACATTATAAAATGAACAATCTAAAGTACAACGAGAAAGCTACACTTTACAATACCTTCACTTTGAAAGTAAACGGTAGATTGGTGTCTTGATGATACCTTCTAGTTGTGAAAAACCACCACCAGATTGTTGTACAGCTTTCTGTAATCAATAGATGTTCGTTTTTGAGGAAGGCGCTTCTCAACAGATTGCGCAAACAGTATGCTGCAATAAGTAATTTGTCACATTCACTTCAATTCATTGGTAGAAGATGGTGCTCAAAAAACTTGTGCCAAAAGTGCACTACTGTTTTACAAGGCCCTTCTGGTCTGACACAGTTCACAATTGAAATTCGTCTTTTGTAAATCCTGGAGTCATCTTTTGAGTGCAGCTAGGCAAGTTTAAATGTTTATGTCATCCATAACGATGTATGCTGTCAGAATATAAGAATATGGAAGTTCATTTGGATGGGAATAAAGAGTCAGTCGGCTATGAAAGTTGCCTTAGCTTGTTCCAAAAGCTTCTGCATGGGAGAAACTGACAAGTATAATTTGGGGAAATTTTGTGAACAAGCACGGACATTATTTCTTCCACATTTCTGCCAGTGTATTCTATAGACGTTCAGAATGAAAATTCCAGAGATGTTTAAGGTGTAACCCTATCTTGTTGTCAAGAACTTGAAACAATGGAATGACGCTAGTGTGCACTTATTGTTAATAAACTTATCTTTCATTGGAATTTTAGGTGAAATGTGCAAAAACAGATGGAGGAATATTCGGTACTCGTATCAGAGAAATAAACGAGAAAGAAAGCTTGGAACAGGTTCAGATGCCTCAGCAAAACCAAGAAAATGGGTTCTGCTTGATCACTTGGCTTTAAGAAACCTACATTTCGTGGCATTTTAAATGAAATTGTCAAGAGCATATGGAGAAATATTAGTAACTCATACTGGAGAAATATACGACATAAAATGGTTTCATTAGGTCCAAATGTGTCAGCGAAACAAAACAAATGCATTCTCTATCGTGTGATGACCACACGATTCTCGTTGCGCGTCGACAGAACTGGCGGCTAGTCGCGACGCTCCCGGAGATATATGAGCCCAAATCTCGGAAACGGAGATCGATATCATTCTGATCTCAACTTTAAAAATAATTTCGATATGTTGGCTTCTTTTACTTTAAAAATTGAAAAGTATCTCTTCCGATTTTGCGTGTTTTTTTCGCTGTATATTACTTCCCTATCAATTGTGAGGAAAGTAAAAGGCACAAAAAATTGATGTTTGCGTATCTTACAGTTTCACATCACAGCTTGATAATGAGGTGTCTATTTTTCCGATATTCGTCACAGTTATTCCGATACTTAATTTACAAGTAACCTACTGCCTAAAATTTGAATTGTGTTCAGTGAAAAATGTGGTCGCTGGCTACATTACGTATGGTTCACGTTAGGTCATACATCGTTGCCGATGAAAAGAAGCTAACATATCGAAATTATTTTTAAAGTTGAGATCAGAATGATATCGATCTCCGTTTCCGAGATTTGGGCTCATATATCTCCGTGAGCGTCGCGACTAGCCGCCAGTTCTGTCGACGCGCAACGAGAATCGTGTGGTCATCACACGATAGAGAATGCATTTGTTTTGTTTCGCTGACACATTTGGACCTAATGAAACCATTTTATGTCATATATTTCTCCGGTATGAGTTACTAATATTTCTCCATATGCTCTTGACAATTTCATTTATAATGCCACGAAATGTAGGTTTCTTAAAGCCAAGTGTTCAAGCAGAACCCATTTTCTTGGTTTTGCTGAGGCATCTGAACCTGTTCCAAGCTTTCTTTCTCGTTTATTTCTCTGATACGAGTCCCGAATATTCCCCCATGTGTTTTTGCACATTTCACCTAAAATTCCAATGAAAGATAAGTTTATTAACAATAAGCGCACGCTAGCGTCATTGCATTGTTTCAAGTTCTTGACAACAATATAGGGTTTCACCTAAAACATCTCTAGAATTTTCATTCTGAACGTCTACAGTATACACTAGCAGAAATGTGGAAGAAATAATGTCCGTGCTTGTTCACAAAATTTCCCCAAATTATACTTGTCAGTTTCTCCCATGCAGAAACTTTTGGAACAAGCTAAGGCAACTTTCATAGCCGACTGACTCTTTATTCCCATCCAAATGAACTTCCATATTCTTATATTCTGACAGCATACATCGTTATGGATGACATGAACATTTAATCTTGCCAAGCTGCACTCAAAAGATGACTCCAGGATTTACAAAAGACGAATTTCAATTGTGAACTGTCAGACCAGAAGGGCCTTGTAAAACAGTAGTGCACTTTTGGCACAAGTTTTTTGAGCACCACCTTCTACCAATGAATTGAAGTGAATGTGACAAATTACTTATTGCAGCATACTGTTTGCGCAATCTGTTGAGAAGCGCCTTCCTCAAAAACGAACATCTATTGATTACAGAAAGCTGTACAACAATCTGGTGGTGGTTTTTCACAACTAGAAGGTATCATCAAGACACCAATCTACCGTTTACTTTCGAAGTGAAGGTATTGTAAAATGTAACTTTCTCGTTATACTTTAGATTGTTCATTTTATAATGTACTTGCCGTTTTCAATTTTTATCGTCACAAAAAAGAGTAATGCGAAAATTGACCTTCAAGTTCATTTTCATCATTCTAATTCTACATCTGCATGGATTATATGATTTTCATAACAGGCCTGAAAAATTTGCATTAATGGGAAAATATTATATATTTCACTCACCTGCCAGTTTCAACTGTGCACCAATTTCTTCCCAAATTCTGTCTCTGAACATAGTGTCTCTAGGGTTCTTCAAATCGTAAAGGCAAGGATGTTGCGAGACCAGCTCACAGAGCATCACATCCTGTGAGTGGCTCATTTCAGTTTTCCTTGAGTGGCTTTCTGGCAGCCGTACGTCTTTGTGTCGCGCGACTTCCGTCGCAACACTGCTCACTGGTGCAGTGCTGCGACAGCTGCCGCAACAGTCGCGCGTCGCATCCCAAACTCGAACTGCGCATGCGCCAGCAGGCAACTTCTGACGTCACGTAGCGACCCGTCGCAGTCGCTAGTGTGCGTCGCGTCTTGGACAACGTACCTTTAGCCTGGCACTACACTGCCGCAAGCTGCCGGCTGTCGCCACAGCCCCGGTCGACGCCTGCACGCGAGCAGCACACGTGCAGCGCTGTGCGCTCATGAGCCGCGTGCAACGTTCGCCCGCCCCTGTCTTAGTCCGATACCGAGAGACAGAGGTTCAAAGATACCCTACTAGTACACCCAAAATACGCAGGTAGAATAAGGTGCGACGCGAAATCGTAGTTTGTTACGTGACTTGTCAACGAGAAATATGCCGTAAAGTGTCCCCTTTATCAACAGAAAAGTTCTGTAGACACTCTGCTGGAGTAATGAAGAACATGAAAAATTTTTGTGTACGTAAAATCCGGTTTGGCATGTAAATTTGTTTTGCTTGTACAATAATTTTACTGACTCCAAAGTTCTTTTCATATGCGTGTGGCAGAGAAAAGAAGGGAACCTGTGGAGAAATTCTCCTATCGGAGCAAAAAAAGTGGAATATGCTGCTATTTAAAAGACTGACTGAAAAGTAAGATACTAGCAGCCTCATTCTACTTTACCCAGCACCTTTAGAGATTTTCCCAAAAACTTTGGCATGCGAGTGTACTCGCGTTTGTTTATGCTAAGGGAGAAGGAAACAGTGGGATTGGGAAAAAGACGGAAAACTAATAAATACCAGTGGTTGTGGTATAGAAAAAGCGTAGGAGACAGTGGGAGAGAAAGAGAGGGACACAGTGGCAGTGCGACATAGTTGACGGTGACAGAACGATGCCCGGAAAATAGAGATGAAGACAGTGCAGTAGGAAAGGAATAACAAGAAGGAGAAAGCGGTAATTGGTGAGAGTCAGTGATAATTCAAAACAGTGTCGATGAAAATGATAACAAAGAAAAGAGACTGACAGTAAGAAGAGACAGCGTCGGTGGGAAGGAATGAATGAGCTTGTAGCAGTAAGATGGAACAAGAGGGACCGAGTGATAACGAGAGAAGACAGTACTATGAGGACAGAACCATGGAGGCTGTGGCTGTGAGACAGGAGACGATGACGGACACGCAGTGAGATAATGACAGTTAGGTGAATGAGTGAGTGAGAATTGGAAGACGAGAATGGGCGAGAATGAGTCACTTACAGCGATGGACTAGTGGATGTGAGCGAGTTAAAGTTACGGGATCCTACGGGAGTGAGAGGCGAGTTTTATTTTCAAAAGAGCGCCAATACGTTCGCATGCCAAAATGTTTTGAAACATTTTAAAGGTGCTAAGGAAGGTAGGAGGAGGCAGCTGGTACATCACTTTTCTGTGAGAGAAAAACAGGAGCATATTCGCCTTTTTGTGCTCCAGTAGGATTACCTTTTCGCTGGTTGCCTATGCTCTTGTTGCCAGTGAAAAGTGGAGCGACTTCACATTGTACATGTTCGGTTTTTTTGTCATTTTTTTGTCTCCTTCCTGCATCTGCAATGACGGACAGTCGATGATGATGATTCAGTTCTTGCTTTTATTCCGTGTCTAGCAATTAAATCGCAATAATGCGTTTCATTGACTTCGTAGATTAAACTGTGTAAATTATTTTTAGCTATAAGACGGTGGAAGTCCAGGTTGGGGGAACACATCGCACAAAGGAGTATTACTCAGAGGAAACTCTTTTGAAATTCACTTTTCACAACGACATTAATAAATGTTGATGTGTCGGCAGCTGGGCCAACACCTTGTAGATAGAGGTGGCTTAAAAGGCACGCTAGACTAACGCAGACGGGCGTGAAGTACTGGAACAGGATACGTAATTAATGCTATGAAGAAAAGTACGTAGCTGGTATAATACTTATCTTTAATCAATCATTGTGGTACATCGCACAATCACTGTAAGGCTAATGGCGCCTTGCTAGTTCGTAGCCATTAACTTAGCTGAAGGCTATTCTGTCTCTCGGCTAATGAGAGAGAAAGGCTTCGTACGTCTAGTCGCTAGCTATGTCGTCCGTACAACTGGGCTGAGTTCGAGTCAGTCTCTCGAGACCTGCCTTGTGGTGGCGCTAGGTTTGCGATCACACAGTGGCGACACGTGGGTCCGACATGTACTACAGGACCGCGGCCGATTTAAGCTACCACCTAGCACGTGTGGTGTCTGGCTGTGACACCACAAATGTAGTATCATTCATGAGTTTACAAATCTCATGTTAAGCAGACGCAGCAAGATGACCCTTGTTTTGAATTACAGAAGGTAATGAAAAAGTTTGATTATGAAAAATGGCAGAGCTTAATACTCAGCGATTTTCTGTGGACCACTGGTGCATTTTTATTGTTGATAACAAATCCATTAAATAATTTTTATCTTTCTTCTCTTTCTTACGAGAAAGTCATCGACACTGTTCTGTGCCCCTCCTCAATCAAGTTATATCTTCGTCCATTTTTAATGTGATCCGCCATTGCTGGCAATTTCAGTGCAGTGATGTTCCAAGTAAGGCTTTTCCTTAATTCTCACACCCCAACTTTTTTTTCGTTTGCTGCTCTTAGAAGTAGTTCTTCATCCCCCATTTCGTCAGTTCATTTCCCTATAAGAATTTTCCTCGAGAACCGCATTTCAAAATGATCCTAGTATTTGTCCGTTTTCTCGAATCGCTGCTAAACAACACTTCATTCCGTATGAAAGACTCGATGAACTTGCTTTTCAGTTACATAGTAATAATTTTTGCTATCAGTGAAACTTTCAACTTCTTGTGAGCTATTTCACAACCAGAAAATTTTTGATGTTCCCAACACAGCTTCCATTTTCCATTCCCAAACGTGCTAAGTACCTACAAGATTTTACTTGTTCAAGGACTCTCTCTCGAATAATATTTTCAAAACCAACGAGCTCGTCTTCATGTCTGCTGATTCTCAAAGAGTGTACAGGGTTAATGGTTATTCTATGCCCTTTGCTCACTTTTACGACCCTCTATATCAGAAAATACAGTTCTTCCGTTAATTCAGCCAATACTGCTGGCTCATCTCCATTCTTAATTGCCTTTATCCTTGCTTTCCTACTGCTATGCCACTTGATTTTTTAGTACGTTGCCTGTTAACATCTCAGTAAAGTGTGAGTGAGAGAAAAACACCCTTCTCTAGCAATATTACAATATATCTAATAACTCATTGCTCTATTAAAAAATTTACGTTAAACCAAAAAATGATAGTTTTCACTATGTGTACTTCAGTAGAAATATCTCAGAAACAAAGGCAACCAGGGAAACAATGCTAAAGGTTTACAGTATTTAATGGTACCAGGACACTTACGCAGTTCCGAATGGTGGTTCCTAACTAGCAAGAAAAAAATGAGGAATCTTAGGTTTTTAGGCGTGGAACGGATATCCATCGTGAAAAAGGTAAACATGGCGATTGTTCTACGCCCATAAAAACGGCATGTAACTCTGTCTGAAGTGGAGGTGTCATACATAGCGTTTAACTGTTGGTTAATATCACCGAAGCGCAGGAGAGCAGACGAGGACTCCTTCGTAAGTGCGTGTAGGAGAAGGGGCAGGGGGATGGTGTGATGGAGGGGGGGGGAGGGGCAAACATACCCCTCTGCCAGCTGGCCTTTCTGCTATCAAGTGCAGCGCGTGATGAAATCAACTGCCGGCAGGCTAAGGCAATTAACGCGTTTTAGCAAAACACACAGCCGTGCAACTTGGCTAATTACCTGTTAGTATGAAGCACTTAATGAGAAGGGCAAAACACTGAGGCCGGTCTTTGTGTTGACGGATTGCGGGCTAGCTGCCAGTGGCTCCATGGGACAGTCCTACAGAAGGGGGGCACGCGGCTAATGGACGGCGTTAACAGAGGGGGCACCCGGCTGACAGCACTCTGGGCTGCAGACCTCGCTGAAAGTGTTCCAGCCGCTGCCAGGAGGCGGGTGTGGCGACCGGCGTGCGATGCCTCGATCGTGTCAAATTCACCAAGAGGCGGGGCTGTCCTCCGAGTAATACTCTGCAACTATTTGCAGAATCCTCATTGTCCATATCCAGACGCGGATAGTAGGTGCAGCCTTCCAAATGCGTTTCCATTATATATGCATCTTCTTAGCTTTACCATTTCGATCTCATTCAGTCTTGAAACTTCCTGACAGATTAAAACTGTGTACCGAACGGAGACTCGAACTCGGGACCTTTGCCTTTCCGGGCAAGTGCTCTACCACTGAGCTACCCAAGCATGACTCACGACCCGTCCTCACAGCTTCCATTCTGCCAGTACCTCATCTCTTTCAGCCTTCGTCGTAAAGTCACAGACTCGCGAACCTGTCACACTACGGTAATTGCTCCGCGTATGAGCGCTACAACGGTTCGTGGAAAGGGAGGATGCCAGAGTGGAACTCTGCTCACCGCATAATAATTTGTTTACTTCGTAACCGTAATGTCTCGTAGGTCAATAATACTGGTAAGAAAAGGAAACTACTTAGTCGACGAACCTGCCACGTTATGTATTGTTCTGGGTGTCTTGTTGTAACAGAAATCAGTTGAGTTGACGGCTTGTTCTTGAAACTTCCAGATACTTGTCAAGTCTTGAGAAGAAAGGCAACCAGGTTGGAAAGCCCAGCAGTGCTAGGACAGGCTCACTCCTGCCTGCGTTTGCACAACCTATGTGGCGCTCCCCATGCAAACAGCAAACGTGTTTATACTTCGGTGCGCGCAAACACGTCCGTACTCCCAACCGTTCAAGTACTACTCTAGCTCCGGAAATAGGATCTACTAGCAACTCCACCGCCTCCTATACTTTAAAGAATCAAACTTCCATGCACAAAACAGCTAAATTATATTTAAACATTGTTTCAGGTACAGGATGAGAATTATTAAAATATATAAAATAAAACCGTCGTAACTTCTTAACGGTTTGTATTAGGACGTTCGAATTGCACGGTTGTCCGCGACGCATGATGGGAATTAGTATGCTCTGTATGGTTCGGTTTAGCGACGAAGCTCACTTTCATTTGCGTGGGTTGGTCAATAAGTGAAACTGTTTGGGACACTGAGAATCCGCATGTCGCGATCGAGAAATCTCTTCACCTTCAGCGGGTGACTGTGTGGTGTGCAGTGACCAGTCACGAAATAATCCGTGCGAGATTCCTTGATGACACGGTGACTATCGAATGGTACGTAAAGGTTTTGGAAGATGATTTCATCCCCATTAACCAAAGTGACCCTGATTTCGACAACACGTTGTTAATGCAGGACGGAGCTCGACCCCATCGAAGCAGGAGAGTGATGCCCTTGAGTAGCATTTTGGGGACCGCATTCTGGCTCTGGTGTACCCGGAGGCCTCTGGCAATGGGCCTCGATTGGCCGCCATATCCTCTTGATCTCCTTTTTGTGGGGCTATATTTAAAGATAAGGTGCACTGCAATAACCCCAAAAGCATTTTTGAGCTGGAAACAGCCATTCACGATGTCATCGGCATCATCGATGTTCCGACGCTTCAGTGAGCCATGCAGAATTTCGCTATTGTTCCGCGCCACATCGTCGCCAATGATGGCAGGCATATAGAACATGTCATGACCTAATTCTCAATATCTGTAGTGACCTTTACATGTTAAACAGTGCACCCATTATAAAACACTGGATGAGTACACTCTATGTAATTTCCAAAAAATGGTTCAAATGGCTCTGAGCACTATGGGACTCAACTGCTGAGGTCATTAGTCCCCTAGAACTTAGAACTAGTTAAACCTAACTAACCTAAGGACATCACAAACATCCATGCCCGAGGCAGGATTCGAACCTGCGACCGTAGCGGTCTTGCGGTTCCAGACTGCAGCGCCTTTAACCGCACGGCCACTTCGGCCGGCATGTAATTTCCGCTTCGTTTTAAGAAAAGCTACTTATTCACTTACATCCACATTTATAATATCATATCCCTTGAATTATGTTTCGTACAATGACACACCTTTGCAGGTATATTCAGTGGTATAAGTCGATATTGTTAGCAAAGTATGTTGCGAATAGAATTAGAAATTGTAGCGACTTGAGAGTTCTTTGATCTGTTGTATAAAATGACATGCAGATTACTAACTTTATTGCGCCAAGTTGGGTGCCAAAATGTAGTGAATGGAAACTTCTTTGATATCTTGTATAAAATGACATCAGATTACTAACTGTATTGCTCCACGCTGGGGGCCAAAAATGTAGTGAATTCGCCAAAATACTCCTTGATATCACACAGCATGCAAAATTAGGAGTAAGGTCATCCCACCCTGGGAGCCATTAAGTGACATAATATAGTGATCTCAAGCAGAAAAAGGTTAGGACAATAGGTGATGGATGTAAGAGCGGAAGAGAATAGTTACATTATTCGACTGGACGTGGAGACGACACAGTTGTTAAGGGGTCGTTTTGACTGCTGGTTGTGGGTTGGGTGGGCGAAGCTGCGATATAACGGCGCCGGGAGGCGGATGTTAGGGCTGTCTCATCGACTGTGTCCTCTGAGCCGTGGTAAAAATTGCTGTTTTTAAGAGCGCGCCGCAGCGATTTGTGTGGAGCAGTCGCCCTCCGTTTCTGGCGGTGGCGCCGATGTGGCAATCGCAGCTTTGCTGTCTCCCTCTGGTGGGAAAGGGGAAAGGTAGCCCGTTCACGTGCATTTAAGGGGCGCTATGAGCTCGCTAGGCGGTCACTCTGGGCGGTTGGTCAGCCGGAGTGAGTGTGGGTCAGTCTCGCGTCACCAGTTGCTGGTGTGTCTCTCGTTCGCATTTGTGCGGCGGTTAGTGTCTGTCTGTCGTCGGAGTGCTAGTATGTCTGTCGTTTGGATCAAACTTTAAAGCCGGCAAATGAGAGTCTTGCCACTCCGCCAATAACAGAACTCAGCTAATGGTCGCCCGGTCGGGGCTTAGTTCCTGCATCTGAGTTGCGCGTTAGGCCGCCAGTCTGCTCGAATTGCTCAGGCAACGGTCATTGGCGGTTGGATCGATCGGTTGGTCGGTCGCGCACTGACACACAAGATGACTTGTCCGCCTTGAGCGTCGGTGCATGTGAGGTCGCCACGTGAGTCCAGTGGGCCGCACCGTATAGCGAGGGGCAGTGGCTCCGTGCTCGACACGAGAGCAACGGGAGTCAACCCAAGACACCGGGCTGGCCGGTGCGAGCTGCGACGCAGTGAGACTGGGGATCGGCGCGCCTTCCTGCGTCCGTTGAAGCAGCTGGCAGCGGACGGTTCGGGAGAGCCATTTGTGGGTGCTGCGCCAGGTCTTCGCCAGAAATCGCAGTTTATTAGACGTTAAGTGATTGGTGATATGTTGTTTGGTTTACTCTTGTTAAATTCTACTTGTTTTCTTGGTAAGATCACCAGTCGCTTTGTTTGGGGGTCGTCCCACCATTCTTCTCCGTTTGCCCACCCCCGGGAAGGTGGTTATTTATAAATTGGGTGGTCCGTTTTTCCCTTCTGGAGTAGGGGCGGGTTAGAGCAACCTGCGGTTCGGGTTGTTTAGTAATCTCCCTGTCAATCTGCCATACGTTAATAGGTGCCTCTGTCATATTTGTCGGATTCGGTGTTAACGAATTTACTGTTTGAAGTGTAACGGCCGAATTCCTGAAATACGTTTTTTGAGAGGCGGTATATGGGTAATGTAGAGCATGTTTGTATATTTTATGAAAGACTGCATTTCATGGGTTTTTTATTTAAATCGTCATTTTAGTATATAAAGTTGCCACCCTTCCATCGTAAGAATTTTTCTTTTTAAAAACAAGTTGCACTTTCGGTGGCAAGTAATTTTTTTTTAATGTTAGTGTTTTGTACCATTTCCATCCCTCCTACGGGGTGCATAGTTTATGTGCTTGTGTGAGTTGTTAAAATTTTTAGGTTAAATTAATCTGGTGTGTTGCAGATTTGCACAAGTGTAGTCTTTCAGAGGTTGTTGTGAGCGGTCGTGACTACGGCCGTGTCAAAAGGGAGGGCAAGGTTTTCAGCCCAAAAGCTCGCACTGTCAATATTTGTTCTTTCTGTCTCTGAATAAAATTGTAACGTGATATTTAGAGGGTGCTTTCTGATTATAATTTTCAATCTGTTTTTTTTTTTTAAGGGGGCTTTTAGGAATAAAATTTCCATTTGTTGAGAGACATTTTATTTGTTTTCATCAGTTACCCACTGGCAACTACTTCCACGCTCACATAGTGTGATTAACTGTGTTAATGTTCTTGATGAATCGCTAGTAAATAAAATAAATTCTTAAGAAAAAGCTTTGAAAGTAAATTCACGGTTCATCCTCACTTCCCATCACTCCACTAAGCTCAATCACTCCTCGAAATTTTCCTCCTCTCGGCGTTGTAACTGGCCGACTGAATTTGCAGTGCCGCCCAATGACTGATCGCCGTATCATGACCAGCCCTCTGAGTCCTGTGTGGAAATTCTGTCTTGCATGGGTCGGTGAAGCAGCTGCGTGACTCCGAATAGTAGAATTCTGAACCAAGCAAGGAATGATGCTACAATCTTGTAGTTGAAATTACGAAGGTATTATTTTGAAGCCTATTGTATACTTTGGATCAGAAACTGCCTCCTGCGAGAAGCCGCCCACGGGCTGTGGCCCTTTGTGGACAGTAGTGTCCACTTCGGAGGGTGGTACCGCCCTCGCATCGCCGTAGGTGAAGGCATACATGTCTAGAAGCCTTCTCGCTCAGCCCTGGCAGAGTCCGCTCTGCAAAGAGCCAACTCTTCGCAACTGTAAGCTGAACTAAAATTGTCATAAGAAATAGAAAGAAGTTTATTGAATTAAAAGTACTGAAAAAGGTAGTTTCAAATGAATCAAAGTATGAAAAATGGTGCATATATTCGCGACGTTTTTCAAGCTTAAAAATATTGACGGTCGATCGATATATTGTGCAACGTATTGTACCGCTGACAACAGTATTGCGCAATACGTGGCAGTACTGCAGAGACTGCTTCGAACGAATTTACGCTAACAGCTGAAAAAATAATGACACAGGAAGTGGGTCGGAAGATGTAAGCTACAGCACCATGTGGTACATAGAGAAATGAAATTCCTGATTGATGAGGAAAAGTCAAATACCTCGTTGCCCAGTAAAGTGTAGATCATGATGGCGTCACGGTACAAACGCTTATTTTATTGTAGCGGTAGTCAGGTTTGAGAAACAAGATCAGATTAGCTGTCAAGTGAGCATGTATATTTACTTTGTTTCCAATAGTTGTCAGAGTACAGACATAAGGCCATGAAAGCTTTCAGTCAGTAACCAGAAAATATTTGTTTTACTTCGTTTGCATCAGTGTTTACAGTAGATATATACAGAAGCAAACAGCTGATGTACAAGCCAAAATTTACAGGGCATTTTCCTAGTACGTAATTAGTTGTTGTTGTCTTATACGAATCTATGCTGTCATGAATGAGCATCCAGTCCACTAAAAACAGACTTGTTTTCCAACTGTGCAGCATTTCTGCTTTTGCAAAGTAAGCTGCTCACTCACAATACGTGAGAGTTCCCCATCGTCGAGCCCCAAAACGTTTGCTCTAAGGACATAAATATGACGCACTGTTATTACTGTGCCGTTCTCGGCCTTGTACTTCATCATATTATCACAATACTATCTCGTGCCACTTTTACTTTTCTTCTATCCTGTATCGACTGCATCTTTAACAATGCTAGAGATGCCCTCGTCACTCAGTGTGTCTTTTCCTGATATTAAGACATAGGTTGGCCGGGTTTGGCTGAAATTGTCGCAGGAGTTCCAGACTTTCCTACCACCAACCCAATCTCAAAAGTTTCAATATCATCAGTCAGCCCATCAGTCTCGAAAATTATGGCGCAACGAATTTTCGAACACATTTAAGTACCAGGTCTTTCACCCACTTAGTGGTGTGCTAACGGTATCTCACACAAACAGATAATAGATCGTGTTTATACCAAGTTTTGTTGAATTCCATCCGGAACTGCAGAGAAATGCATGCATAACGCCACTTCCCCATACTCATCCCTTCAAATAGTCCTGAAAAAATTGGTTCACGTCATTGATATTTCTCTCGTTTATCATTCATAGGTGCACCACAGCGGTCCTAACCCGCATCCGGCCATCCAGATTTAGGTTTTCCGTGGTTTCCCTAAATCGACTCAGTAAAATTCGAGGATGGCTCCTCCGAAAGGGCACGACCTATTCCCTTCCCCAGTCTTCCCTAGACCGATGGATGGGACTGATGATCTGGCTGCTTGTACGTTTACCAATGGCTATGGAAGAGATCAAAATAAAACTGTTACAGTTTGGTATCGTGCCTGTTATTTCTGACCACTATAAAGAAATCTGTAAAAATGAAAATCGATATTGTACGATTCAACAGATCGTGACTCCTGCTACCGATCCTTAATAAATTCGGGTTTGACCAAAAAAGGGGAACGTACAACCATAAAGGTGGAAGAGAATGTTGTTTATTACACCATCTGAAATATTCCAGGGGTTTAAAAGAATCAGCTCCTATATATTACTGTAGTCTACAACAGTCACCTTTTCAGCGCTGTAAACGAGAAACCACAGCTTGCAATAGCTGAAAGATTTCAAATTTGCAGTTTGATGCAGTTTGTTATAATTTCAATGATTTTACCTCCAGTACTCCTAATATCTACACTTCAAGAAAAATATCATGTAGATTAAACAAATGTCCCCCTATAGCAAATATTACAGGATAATATTTAAAAAAACACACATCCCTCCCCCCACCCCTCCCCTGCCACAGGAAATTACTTGTGATCTTATGAGATGGTTATAGAAGTTTATTCTGTGATTTGTTATAACTCTGCCGATTTCAACCAAATATACACTTTATAATACGGCGAACATAAATACGAGACATTAAATGTTAAGCAATTACTACTGGGTCATATTTAAACAAATATATCGACAACCCACATCAAACAATTAACGTAGTGAGACATTAAAACAAATACAGCGATATTCAACGTTAAACAAATAGCACAGTAGTGACAGTAAAAATAGCATTTTTGGAAATACGCCCATACCCCACGTTAAGCAATTAGCATAGTGTGACAAATATGGTCTTGGTATGCTTAGTCTACGAGGAATTTGTTAGTGTTACTGTATAATTCTAAGTCAGCCTTAGAGGAGTCTCCCACTATGAGATCTCAGCACCAACCGCCTGACAAATTTCACCCAGCAGACAAAGTCGCACTCCTTAGCCACGTCTGCCTTTCTTTCTTTAGTAGTAAGATGAACATCGGACCATCTGAGATGGTTGGAATGCCAATTGCGTCTTATCGCTCACTAGCCAGTGCAAGCAGCCTACCCATGCAGGCCAGCACACAGATAATCAATTCAGTGCGCTACATGCTTAGTCACGAGGCAATTCACTGAGAGCAATAACTTTTTTGTAACTCGCCTATTAGTCGTTGGGGGTATTTCGAGAAATGAATCTTTCTTAACGTTCCACAACTGGAGCACCACACACTACGTGATCAAAACTACCCGAACACCTTGAAACATCCCCTTAGAAAAATTAATTAATGACTGTGCTGATAAAACTCGTACGTTATTAGATTTTCAAACAGCTGAGCGAAACTCAACGTACTGAGACATTTCTCTCTTTACTTATTCTGATCATCACTAAACTGACACACAATATTTTTAGCGCAACACAATCTGACTTTCAATAATCCCTATAAAAGAATAGCCCTGACTAACAATAACCTATACCTTTCATGAATCACTTACCTCACAAAAGTCTTCGTTACTCGAACTACTGCAATACAGCGAGCGCCAATACTGCAAGCTAAATGAGAGATTCTAACTACTGAAGACACTAACTACTGATAGGCATAGTTAGCAAATGAAAGATTTTGATAGAGAACAAACATTGTATTTACCTTAATAGTGGTCAAAAATCATTATATATATATATATATATATCAGTTCATGACAACCGATCTTACAAATTTCCTTTTTCGTCCGCTCTCAAAATTCTGCCATCTCTCTCCCCACATCCACCACTGCTGGCGGCTCACCTCCAACTGCGCAACGCTACGCGCTGTTCACATCCAACTGCCCAACACTACAATAGCAAATATTCCAACAATGCAAATCAGCCACAGACTGCACACAGCACAGTCAGTGATTTCCATACAGAGCGCTACGTGGCGTTACCAACAGAGAAACCTAAACAGCCTACTTACAACCTACCTGTATCTTAGAAGCGCACCTACAATGTGCCACCCGTAAGAGTAGTAATATGCACCTTCTCAGGTGGCTAAGCATATGCTTCAAGCCAAACAACGATGAGCCACGAAGGAGTTAGACGAATGGGACGGAAATCGGTAGATGTGATCTATATGTTCAGACAGACAAATAACAATTTCAGAAAAAACTTTCAACAGAAAGAGCTTCACAAACTGAGGGAGTCAATAACGCGTTGTCCACATCTCGCAGTTATGGAAGCTGTTATTCGACTTAGCACTGACTGATACAGTTGTTGAATGTCCTCCTGTGGGGTATCATGTCAAATTCTGTCCAATTGGCTAGTTAGATCGTCAAAATTCCGATATGGTTGTAGATTCCTGCTCATAATTCTCCAAACATTTTCAATTGGGAAGAGATCCGGCAAACTTGCTGCTGAAGATAAGGTTTGCAAACACACCGACAAACATTAGAAACTCTAGGCGTGCGTGGGCGGGCATTATCTTGCTAAAATGTAAACCCGTGTTGGCTTGCCATGAAGGGCACCAAAGCGAGGCGTTGTAACACTCCCTTATTATTCTATTATTATAGCCCGTTCGTTCGGGATCAGAATAGCAGCCCACATATGTATTAATTAATATGACCGTGTACCTAATGGGGCTGGCAATCGGATTGGACTGCTACGGAGATGTTACATTCCATTCTGTCCTTCTCAAATGCTGTAATAATGAAATGTCTGGTGGCAAGAGAACAACAACACAGCTTCACTAATCAAGACCTATATTCGTACCAAAAACACAAAAATAAGGAGACAGCCACTGCCTTCGTCATACACTGTTAATAACGGCTAATCTCAGCACAGGCTCCCTCACTATTCATTATCGTCACACGCAAATTACAATCACTGGAATCCAACACTGTAATCCAAATAATGCCGGCGCGGTAGACGCGGAATCTCAATAACGGCACACAAATATCGCTGATCACACTTGTAATTAAACTTCTTCACTTTCCCGTATAATACTAACACAAAGGGGTTAAACCGCGGCGATGGCCACTCCCTTTGTCGATACACTTTGCATTAAATCAACTGCTGGCTTCTGCACAGCTCTGCCCGCCTCGCGGGAACCTACAACACACACTGAACTGACTACTCTCCTCTCGCTCTCTCGACCCAATGCACTAATCGATAGTTGCCCTGTCGACCTGTGTGAGTGCAAACTTAGTAGTAAGGGCCTGCGGACCCCTTACAGCGTGGAATATGGATGTCGTACCGATGTGCTGCAAGGGTACCGTGGATGGCTGAAAGGGGTCCTGCCGCCGGAAAAAAAAAAAAAGAAAAAAAAAAAAGAATCGCAACACATCAGTCTTTCTTGGCTGTCGAGCCGTATGGCGGTCTACAATCAGGTTGATATCCCACTGCCCTACAGGTCGTGTACAGAAACTTCTTCGCCTGGAATCTCGTTGACTCGAGTACCGTTGTCCTCAGTGATGAAACCCGCTTGGAATTGGGCCCCCATGATCAAAGAAGAAGTTTCCAGAGACGCCGCAGGCAACCTCACTGTTGCCCGCCATACGGCCCAGTACCCAGGAGTTGTAGTCTGGGGTGCCATTTCTATACATAGCAGAGCAGGACACCTTTTGTTGGTATCCGCAGCACCCTTATACCACAGCGGTACGTCTACTATATCCTACGCCCCGTTTTGTCGCCCTTCACGGTAAGTCATTCTGGATTTACATTTTAGAAAGATAATGCTCTCCTGCACACCGAAATTGTTTCTACAACTTGTCTTCGTGCTTGGCATACCCTACCTCGACCAGCGAGGTCAACGGATGTATTCCCAACTGAGAACGTTTGGGGAATTTGGGCAGCGTCCTCCAACCAGTTTGGGATTTTGAGTCCAACTCCCCAAATGGACAGAATCTGGCATTATATCCATGAGGTCGACATCCAACAATCACTGCCATGCCGATTAAACTGCTTGTGTATTTGTCAGGGATGGACCAACATGTTACTGACTTATTCAGTTTTATAGCACCCATTGTATTATACAAATCATCCATTTCTCCAGAAATTGTAATCATTTGTCTGTCTATACATGTACAACATATCTACCGATTTCCATCCCATACGGGTAATTTCTTCGTAGTGCCTCGTTTAATTTTGTTTATTTTTATTTGTCTTGGGCGGCATATTATTAATTTACCCCTTTGGAATTAGTAGCTGGAGTCGCCCTAAATTTTTTGTCCAGTACGATGCCTCAAGTGTAGACGGAAAGCGTTGCACTTGTTTCCTGTTACGAACAAAATGATTTTAAAGTAGAAATTTACGTACTCATTCAAAACAATGGCCCAGAATTAGTCTACTTCGATATTCGTTTAACGGGTAAGCGGTAACAGTGACATTAAAATGACGAAGTACAGCTGGTACTGCAACACAGGCAAGCGCAACACACAATGCAGAGTCCAGCAACGAAAAATAATTTGTGTAATAAATTGTACGTGACGTCATTTGTGGATAAGTTAAACACTCCTTGAGCCTGTTCGCATTAATGCGAATCTGACACCTGCCTCGTCTACAATTTGGATTAATAGCCCCCATTCTACATCTCAGCCCTGTAATGAAATACCCGTAGACTTCTCGACCGTGTGGAGGTACTCCAATGGCTTATCAGCCGTAGTGAAAACTGTATTAGGTCGTATCGGGAATATAAGAGCGTAGTAACGAATTTTCTATGGTTGAGCATCACCAGACAATCTTTCAGCCAAGCTTTTATCATATGCATTTCAAACAAACGTCCCCGAGACGCGGAAACTACGTCCAGAGTTCTGTTTATGGGTAGGTCGTCAGTCCAATTCATTGTATAGTACTATTCTCAACACACTGTTCAAACGTCAGAGGTACCAGTGGCGGATTTCAGTTCTGATTTGCAGATCGTTGCCGATTGGACATTTTTATTGGAAGACAACTTTTTCATGGATTTCTAACTTAAAAAGATTGTACTGTCCTTTAATTTGTATATGTATCGTATGTGAGAGGAAATCAGGGTTTCAACACTAGACACAATTGTGCTTACAGAGTTTTCCATTCTAAACGGAAGGTTAAAACTGTGTTGCCGTACGTTGAGTAATTTCATTTCTGAATTTTATGAATGCCTTTATCATGTTGGAAGCGAACCTTCCTGCTCCAGTTCGATACGTCGAAATGCTTTTTCAAAACTTAATTAAGAATAAGTATGTGTTGTTATTAAAATTCAAAACACAGGTCCCACAGTTTTTAAAGAAAACTCTTTTCTGAGTCGTAGAAATAAAAGGACTGCCTAGAATCTTAATAGCGCACAGAGCGAGATGATCTTCTTACAGGAACGTCGACAGAGTATGACTTTTACACGAGGTGCTCCGGGATAACCACACACTCTTGCGTCACGCTCTTGTGAAGAGTGACCCCCACACAAGACGACATTGTTTTCCCTCAGGCAGAGCATACGCTGCGGTTAATATTTATTACAGGTTAGAACCGTGAAAGGTACTGTGGCTCAAACAACGATCTCCGCCTAGAAAGCGTACGGTATCTGCTGAGGCGAAGTTCTTTGGTAATGTGGAAGACGTTCGTTGGAGAATGCAACGCTGCCAATGGGCGGCCGTTCATTCGAGTGCGTGTGAACTTTTAGTAAATGAATCGTTTGAAGCAGGTGGAGAAAGTCGACGCTGAGATGGACACGCGGAACACTAATCAATATGAATAGAAAATTAATGTAGACTGAAAATAAAGCGGGGGAAGACACATGAAAGTCAGAATATCAACTAATGCTATTCGTTATGTGTGATGGTTATGTGATTATTATTATAATTGTCTGTGTTATTAGTCATAAGAGCCGTTATTATTATAACGATCCGAATAGAAGTGGCAACAGTGGATAAACTTAATAACAGTGTGTTATTAAGAAGAAACGAAAGTGGCCATTTGAGAAGTTTGAACTAAATTTTCGTGGTGAACAGTGTGGCACCACCCTTAGTGAAATCCATATTTTGAAAATAGTTGCGACTTCCATTTCTTTACAATAGAATGAAGTCATTTCCGCGAACATTATTTCCATCCATTATGTAAATAATGTGTCCTTCGTACAAATATGTTGATAGTTGCAATTGATTGGTAACATGATTTCCATCTGTTATAAGCATCTTGTTATATCTCACACATTTTGAGTATAAACGAAACTGTATTTGAGAAGTATGTCAGCAGTGGACCTGTGACACAGTCCATTGTCCACTGATGCAGGTTTTTTTTTTTTTTTTCTGGGTGGACGCCTAGAAGAAGATGAAGATGTGATTCTGCAGACACTTTGCACGTTCTCTTTCGCTTGGCGGAAAGGGGGAATTCGAAATCACTGATAGGGTGAAAAATTAGGGCCCTAACTTTCTGGTACATTGTTACATTGATTACGGGAAGTTATGGAAAAATGTGGGAAATATGGAAAACAAGATAAATAAGAAAATTTGGAAAAAAAATCTGGAAAAATCCGTATACGAAATGATAACACTGGGTATCTATTTTAATGTAAACACTAAAGAAGAATATTGGTATATTGACATAGATCTAAAAACAATGACACTATGACGATGTTCACTACATGAGCATTAGTTTAGAAGATGCTTTGGACATAGGAGACAAGTTATTTTGAGAATGTCTTACAACGGAGCGTAAAGTACCCAGACTACATTCATACAGTCTTTTATAATGAGAGACCTTAGCGACATCGGATGAACTTTAAACATAATTTCAGAGTTTTCAAAACGTTTTCAGCTTACAGACCGCAAAATAATGGACGGAATACAGATTATGGCTTAAAAGCTGTAAAGCGTTATCATACAGTATTAATTTTTAATTTATTATTTCATTACAACCGCCGGCCGCGGTGGTCTCGCGGTTCTAGGCGCGCAGTCCGGAACCGTGCGACTGCTACGGTCGCAGTTTCGAATCCTGCCTCGGGCATGGATGTGTCTGCTGTCCTTAGGTTAGTTACGTTTAAGTAGTTCTAAGTTATAGGGGACTGATGACCACGGCAGTTGAGTCCCATAGTGCTCAGAGCCATTTTTCATTACAACTAACTCTATTCGAAATACATTTTATAGACCCAATTTGTCTCTTCAGCCGTATATGTTTCACACATTTAACCTCAAATACAGTATTTAACACATTAATTTATTTTTTAAATTATTCAGACGTTCGAAGATGTATTATACAAGGGAGATCGGTTCTTTAAAGTGTCTCCGGAGGGGTGAGGGAATTACTGGTATAGGCTAAATCAATGACTGTAGCATGGATGTATAGTTGTCAGTCACCGAGCCCCGAGGGGAAAGTTGCTTCCTTTCAGGTGATGCCAAAACGTTACCGTCACCGTGTTATCACCAGTCAGTCCCTCTCTGTCTCTATCCTGCTCGTCGTATTATCTAACGCTTTTTCTTACGTGTGAACCATTTTCTATTCATTTCTCCAAGCAAAGTTTCCAATATTTTTAGTTGCATAAAAGTTTAGTGATTCAAGTTTCTTTTCCATTTGTTCGGTGCTATTATTGTTATTTATTACACACCATGCAAACCACTGTGGATAGCAAAGAGTACTTCCCACTGCAGCAATTACTAGGGCTTCTTTTCACTCTTTTCACATTTGGCACGAGGGATGAATATTTCTTTAAACGTCTTCGTGTACACTGTAACTTGTTGAAATATTTTCCTCGCAGTCACTTCAGGAACGATAAGTACTGCGTTGTTTCATCCACTGACGCTAGTTTTTGAATATTTGTACGGACGATTTATCGGGATAGTTCGCTACTATCTTCAAGCCTCTGCCAGTTCAGCTTCCGTAACATATACCAGTGAGAACGTGCATCAATTCTCTGTATATGTTCTGTATTCCACCTTAGTCCTGTTTGGTACATTCTCCCTACACTTGAGCAGTATTCTAGAAATGTTTTGTAAAAAATTTTTTTAGTAAGCTGATTGTTGTTTCTTTAGTATTCTCCCAATGAACCGTAGTTTGCCTCCTGCTTTTCGTCAATTGAGCCTGTGTGGCCGTCCAGCATCACATCCCTACAAACTGTTGCATGCAGGTATTTGTCTGATTTCGCCGATTCCAGTTAACTCTTTTATATTGTAGTCATAGGACATTAGGATTTTTTTTCGTTTTGTGATCGTTCCGTGTCACATCCTACAAATTGTCACACGTAGGTATCAGTAAGACTTGGCTGATTCCAGATGACTCGTTTATATTGTAGTCATAGGACACTACTTTTTCTTCATTTTGTGAGGAGCACAATTTTCATTTCTGAATATTGAACGCAAGCTACCTGTCTGACTACCACTTTGAAATATTATCAAGCTCCGACTGAATATTTATTCTGCTTTCTTTTAGACAGTAGTGCTTTGCAGATATCTGCATCATCTGTTAAGAGTCTGAGATTACTACTAACATTTTGTGCAAGGTTATTAATATACAACATGAACTGCAAGGGTGCCAACACACTTCCATGGGGCACATAAGATGTTACTTCTATATATGCCGATGACTCTCCAGCAAAGATAAAACACTGTGTCATTCCTATCAAGAAATCCTCAGCGCAGTCAAAAATTTCGCTTCGTATCCCGTACGATTGTACTTCCGATAAGAAGCGTAGGTATGGTGCTGAGTCAAAGGCTTTATAGAAATGACGACATACTACATCTTAACCGCCTGCCTTTGTCAGTGACTTTCAGGATATGATATGAGAAAATCGCGATTTCGAAAACTAATCTCTGTATTACTAATTCTTGCAGTATATCAAGAATTAAGTTATGGAAAGGCTACTAGGTATTTCTCCACAAAGAAACGTTTGAAAATGCAGTTCAGCACTTCTGCTTTTGCGTTTCTAACCTCAGTTTCATTTCCTGTCTCGTCTTTGAGTGTCTGCGCACTAACTTTGGTCCACAAACAGCCTTTCCATATAAGCAGAAATTTTGGTTCTGTGTGAGAGATCTTTCAATAATACTGTTCTACGCTAGTATTTAAAGGTTTGACGCATTACCCTCGTGGCTAAGAAACGCGTTTCAAGTTATCTGACAATTATTCATTCAGACCAGGGCCACTGTGTTTCTACATGGTCCTCTCCAGAGCTAAGTATTCCTTATTGAGATACAAGACTGTTGCCTCTATCCAGTTTCCTGATTATATAGACCCTTCTACTTGATTTACTTGCCCTTTCTACTTTTGTAATCATAGCTGCTTAACTGCCTCGTGGTCACTGATACCAGTTTCAATATGTCCATTCTCAGGGTCGTCATGCCTTTTGGTTGGCATTAAATTCGCTAACTCTCAGAAATGTCATTTAGCTATTTTTCGCATGACATCTTGTCACGCCCACGACTTACAGAGCTGTAATCATCCCAGTTGATTGTTAGTTGATCAAAGTCTCCCCCGATGACAGTACCATTGGGGGGACGTTCGCCCAAAAAACTTAGTTTTTCTCTAAAGTATTCGGTTACATCCGGAGATGAGTCTGGTGGTCGATAAAAGGACCCGATAATAAGTTTATGCCTATGTTTGATAATGAGACGCGCATTAACAATCCAGCACGCAGCGTCAATTTCTTTCTCGGTGGATTTGAATGTGTGCTCTACTGCGACAAATACACCATTTCTATTTTTCATTAGTCTCTGTTTTCGATAGGAAAATTGTCCCCAAAACCCTCACTAGAATTAATTTCAGGTTTTAACCACCTTTCGACCTCTTATTATTTGAGCTCCAACGTTAGTCACTATGATATTTGCGCCTTTAGGGAGTATTTCTTTTGGTTTTATACCGAGAGTTCAAGGTCTACTACAATAATCGTTATGTCACCCGTATTGAAGGCCCCCTAATCTAAAAGTCCCTTACCTGCCTTGCAATATTGGATGTATAGTGCGCACTTGAGCCAGTTAGTGGTTCAAAATGGCTCTGAGCACTATGGGACTCAACTGCTGTGGTCATAAGTCCCCTAGAACTTAGAACTACTTAAACCTAACTAACCTAAGGCCATCACACACATCCATGCCCGAGGCAGGATTCGAACCTGCGACCGTAGCGGTTCCAGACTGTAGCGCCTTTAACCGCTCGGCCACTCCGGCCGGCCCAGTTAGTGGGATCGTACAGAGTTCAACCTTAGGGTGCACGTGTACGAAGTGGTTCATCACAGAACATTCCAAGTCCCTGGCGCAAGTCTTCCACTCGACTCAGAACTAGAACGGTTTCTTTTATCCAGAAGGATACTACTAGTAGTATTACATAAAGCACTAAATGTTGATTGCAGTTTACCCTACACAACAAAATACACCGCTATCAACCTACGAAAATACAAATACATTACGACTCAAGGACGAGGTTTGACATACTGAACACAGAAGAAACATTTAAATTTTATCTGCAGTTTTTAACTTTGGTTTTTGAAGCGAAATTACGTGACACACAACTTTCTACTTGGACACAAAGGAAATACCGGAGGTCGCATTTTAGACGTAGATACAAGTAAATAAACGTGCTAATTGCACTGATTTTGCACTTAATTTCCTGACACGATCTACACTAGTGTGCCTAAGATGACGACTGCAGAATCAGAATCAGGGTCACACAAATACAACGTAACATGTGTAGCACAATAAAGCACGTCTTCTGCTTGGGGCGGTCATCACTGCAGACGTAACAAATCAGTTTTATTAAGTCTAAGAACGATTGTCCAGCGATTAGAGCCTAATTTCACGCGTAGCAATACTCTTGCGAGCAGCAGCAGTGGAGGTAGCCTCAGTCTGCTAGTGGGGAAAGGAATCTGACGCTTTGGTTTGTTACTGTTTTTCAGCAGGTTTTCCTGCTGGTTTCCACTCCGAGTAGAACCTATCAGCGGACCAAGGGCACTTGAAACTCTGTTCCGTCTGTACAGGAAGAGAGCGGAGATTTGTTGTCTTGGTGGTGCGAGAGAAGTCGTTTCTAAGTCCTGGTGTAAAATAGGCTCTTCCCGTCGTCTTTTTCGGCCCTGCAAATTGGGACCACATAGAGCAGGAAGATGTTCGTCGCCCTCCTTTCTATCCATCCACTAAGACTGCACCCCGTACCCAATGTATGACGGCGATCGATTTGCCTTGGTAAAGTTTCACCACCATAAAACCCTTAGAAAACCGCTATAGAAGGGAGACTTCCTTTTATTGAACTTACGATCGGGAGGTATGAGTGGAGACAATGTGAGTGGAGAGAACGTCGTCCATCGAGCCACTTGATTAGGTTTTTGAATGGTCGGAAATATCTGGGAGCGAGAAGAAGAAGGTGAGGGATGCGCAGGCAGAAGTCCACGATCCGAGCCCTAGCCGGAGTCTGTCGGCGTCACCGCTTAACTGAAGCCGGCGCCCCAGCAGCTGTGCCAGAGGGTGTTGGGTCGATGCCCGCGCAAGGCTGCCGCCCATGTCCGGAGAACCAGCGAAGCCGGGCAACCACTGGTCAGGAAAGGAGCGCCCAACACGTTTCTGTCAAAAGCATTCCGCTCCTTCCACGTCGATGTTAGCGAATCTGAAAGAAACTTCTAACAGACAATACGAAGAGCAAGCTGAACTAACTAAAGGAAAATTAGAAAGGCTGTCTGGAGTTGTTGATGCTCTTGTCTTCAGTCCAGAGACTGGTCTGATGCAGCTCTCCATGCTACTCTACCCTGTGCAAGCCTCTTCATCTCAGATTAACTACTGCAACCCAGATTCTTCTGAATCGCTTGCTGTATTCGTCTTTTGGTCTCCCTCTACGATTTTTACCCTCCACGCTGCCCTTCAATACTAAAGTGGTGATCCCTCGAGGCCTCAGAACATGTCCTACCAACCGATCCCTTCTTCTAAGTTGTGCCACAAATTCCTCTTCTACAAAATTCTGTTCAGTACCTCCTCATTAGTTACGTGATCTACCCATCTAATTTTCAGCATTCTTCTGTAGCACCACATTTCAGAAGCTTCTATTCTCTTCTTGTTTAAACTGTTTATCGTCCACGTTTAATTTCCATGCATGGGTACACTTCATACAAGTACTTTCAGGAAATATTTCCTGACACTTAAATCTATACTCGATGTTAAGAAATTTATCTTCTTCAGAAACGCTTTTCTTGCTATTACCAGTCTACATTTTATATCCTCTTTACCACATTCTCTACCATTCCTTCAGCATCGCCTGATTACATTCGACTGCATTCCATTATCCGTTACGCTTTTATCTATGTTCATCTTATATCCTCTTTTCAAGATACTATCCGTTCCGCTGAACTGCTGTTCTTCATCGCCAAACCTAAACGTTTTTACGAGGGATGGAACTTTAATAGTGGCAACTATTTATTTACAGCTCGTAGAAAATAGATAGGTGTTTTAAAATTTTAATGACCTTCAAAGTAGTCACCAGCATTGTGTATAACCTGTTGCCAGCGATGTGGAAGTCGTAGGATACTCTTAGCAGTGCCAGTTTTGTTGACAGTTCGAGTTACGCAATCTATTGCCCGGCGAATTTGTAGCAGTTCTGAAGCGAATGCCGTGAAGTGTTTCCTTCAGTTTAGAAATCGACTTCAGCTTACGAGGGCTTAAGTCAGGGGAGTACAGTAGATGGTATAGCACTTAGCAGCCCCATCAGTCAAATCAGTAACTTTTATACTTGCCGTCTGGTTTCTGTAAATATTGTAAATTGCCTTTCTCTCCATGTTTTTTACCATTGTCACCTTTAGAATTTGAAATAGAGTATTCCAGTCAATATCGTCGAAAGCTTTTTCTAAGTCTACAAACGCTATAAACTTCCCTTGCTTAACAAATCTATGAGAAGACGTAGGGTCATTATTACCTCATGTGTTCCTACATTTCTCTTGAACCAAACAGATTTTCCCCGATGGCGGCTTCTACCAGTTTTTTCATTCGTCTGTAAAGAACTCGTGTTAGTATTTTGCGACGGTGACTTATTAAACTGATAGTTCGGTAATTTTCACACCTATCAGCACCTACTTTCTTTGGAATTGGGATTATTATATTCTTGTTGATTTCTGAGGTTATTTCGCCTGTCTCTTACAACTTGCTCAGTAGACGGAAGAGTTTTGTCATTAGTGGCTCTCCCAGGTTATCAGTAATTCTAACGGAATGTTGTCTACTCCCGGTGCCTTGTTCCGACTTACGTCTTTCAGTGCTCTGTCAAATTCTCCACCCAGTGCCTTATCTGAAATTATCATTGTAAAATCTATAAGTAATCTGAAACTATGATTGTGATTTATAAGTGTGATTTCACGCGTCCATCAGCTGCAGAGCACTTTGGCTCTGCTGACCAGCTTGCTGTTGGCCCAGTGTGGCAGCTGGGGGCTGCTGTGTGGGAACGGCAAAGAGTTTGAGAAACTGCCATCTGCGTCAGTCAGTCGATTGCTGAGTCTCGGTAAAATGGCTTTCTGCGGAAAGAACGAGATGAATCCATCCACGCGAGAGAGTTTAAAGACGAAAATAGTCCAAGCAAGATGGGAGTTAGAGAGGCTGACAACATGAAATTGACTACCAGGGCGAGACGCTAATGAGTGCCGCAAGCATAGGGAACAAGACGGTAGAAGTGTTGGTATCCATGTGGGGACCGTCCCAGGCAACCAGGCGCCAAGAGGCGCCAGAACAGCAAGCATCGTCAGTACAAGTTAAACGCCACAAATAATTCCCGAGACAAGCAAGCGCGTGGGTTAAACTTGGGGAAAATGCTGAGATTTTGCTTGCAAATTCACGCGGAACCTCATGTCGTGTGCTTTCGCGAATTACGAATATTTGCAATACTGCAGCTGACGGAGGCACAGCTAGTAAACCTGTTGCGTTGCGAGAGCATCTCCTGTCAGCAGCACGGCTCTGACTTTCGCTGATTTGCGTGATGAAGGTCTCTTGCAGCACTGGAGGTAGATCGGAACGGTAGACGGCTGGATTTAGAGCAGAGCAGTAATAGCTGAGCTCATCACCTAAACAAGAGTGTTCCGGTGAACCAGCAATGCATTTCAGAGCGGCTGATCAGGTGTTAGATGAGCTCTACTATGGACGAAGTTTAACCAGATCAGAGGCATAGAACCTATTTCTCTACATCAGTCTACTAAGTAAGTGCCTCCACGGGGACGTATTTCTTCCGTTTGATAGCAAAGTAGGAAAGGAAATTATCTATGATCTGGACTCTTTGATGATATTGTAAGAGTTGAGACGTGGCTGGAGTTTACGTGTGTTTACATCATCGCAATTGCAGCCAGAGATTTCGCCGGCCATCTCATCCAATGAACTTTGCATCTAAATACACACATGTAGTAGATCTCTGTGGAAAGGTAGGTGAGGTCGGTAGAACCTAATGCCAGAGCTTTTCCAACCATGTTAAAGAACAGGTATAACTTTGACAGGTCTCATACTTTTGCTTCCTGGATGGTGTTCGAATTTGACTGACGTGCCATCTACCTCTGAGAGCTGAGTTTCAACAAATAATTCATCATCAATCACAATATATCTGGTTGGGTGGGTTGCATACCCTGAGTCACCAGTGGGCTTGTAAAGTGTACTGGTGAGTAGCCCATTCATAACTGTCATAAAGATTGACAACTCTAGCTCTTTCTTCTCATACGGGAGCTTGTCACGGAAATTGTTAACTGCAGTGATACCTCCACTCCAAGAGAGTACAGACGTAACTAGGATTGTTCAAATAGTAGCCACATGGTGAGAACTAAAGTAATCTGAGTTAACAAACGGTGAGTAATTTCTCTCTGCGCGTCAGAACCTAAACATATATCTTGTAGAAATCTTTTCACGAATATGTGTGTTGTTGTATGAGTATAGCAGGCGTGTTCCGTGCTTCTCTTCGCGTAGTCGTGACTGACAAGTTTGTCTAAAAGAGGAACACGCTTGAAACTTAAAACATAAATTGAGTTCTCCAATGAATATATTTTCCGAGTTTCAGTATAAATATTGCATTAAAGTATACTTTATACTCGCAACTACCTCACTACTAGAATTGTTCTTTACTAATGAAAACCCAACTTGCGAAAATACACACACTTGCGTTGCACAGCTGCATGATTTATTTGGGGTGGAGATGCAGACATTTATATTTCACAGAGCAGGTAACATTTTAATTACAGGGCTGCGAGAAGACGTTTCTTTTGTGTATTTTACTGCAAAGGACCATGAATCCAGTCTTTCATAAAATCCAAAGTATAAACGTTAGCTCATGAAAGTCAGGTTTAACAAGCAATGTTTCACACGTTAAAGACAAGGAATAATTTCATATTTACAAACTGTCACAGAATTGATTACACACTGGTATGCCAATCCTAAGGACGAAAGTGACTTTTACATGACGTGTCAGTGGCAAGTAAAGCAGATCGATGAAACCTGGACCATAAGTAGAAACAGCTGCTACAGGATAATACAGAGGGTGGCTAAAAGAGATAGCAAAGAGACGAACAGAAATCACACTTTTATTGAAAGACAATAGGTACAACGAAGTAACCACGATTCATAATGGGCCCCAGGACATAACAGAACGCGGGACATTGTTGTCACTAGGGTGTGGTCATGCTGCACTGCATCTTCGCGAGGCATCTCGCAAGTGCCCGATGGGATTCAAGTCGGAAAGGTCAGTCCATTGGCTCCGTTTCAAGAGCTCCTCCACCTGTGACACCAGGGCCGAAATCGCTCCTGAGAATACGCACATGGAGAACCAATTCTTTGCCGCAACAACGTTCACGGGTGAAAGTATCGCGTTCAGTGATTTGTAGGTCAGTATGAGCAAGTAACTTTAGGCCTACGCACACCACGTAACAATACCCATATGCTTCAGAAATCAGGCAGAGAGACGTTTAAAAATGTCTCATGATAATGGGTCCGGCTGCAGAGGTTCTCCAAGCGGCGCGCATGCGTCGACAAAAGACTGGCTAGCAGCAGACAATAGGAGGTATTTCCGCCATTAACAGGTAGCAAGTGGCGGACTTCCAGGCAAGTCTGCTTTACGTGTGTGGAGCAATGACCGCTTTTGCTGCAATATGGAAGACGGAGGCATTGAAATACTTCATAATTCTGTAGTAATTCGATGTTTCACAGTCTGACAAATCCAAATATATCAGCATACTGGCGGTATTGATATATATTTGTTAAAGCTTCCCTATTATAAATATCACAAAACTGTGGAAACTATAAATATCATAAAAACTGTAGAAGTTAGATCAACACAGTTAGGAAATACACTTACAATAGTCACTGCTGAACGCTGTAGTCTCCTGACACAGGACAGAAGGCCTGCACTATTACTGACTGCAACCGAAGTGTGTTACGTCACTTTGCCCCGCCCTCCGTCCTTTTGCGAGAGGGGGCTGATGTAGTACCACTCTAACCTGTGAAACTCACTGACGTTGCAGTTCTCAGGAGCAACTATCAAGCTTGCTGCTTCTGCTAAGACGTGCCGTTTCGTAACAATCTCCTACGCCGCCGCCTTAAAACAGCGTCTAGCCGGTGGGTGGAGCTACCAGTTAATTCTCTGAAGTGAGCGCCTGCAGTTTGCAAGACTCTAGTGTTACTCTTTAGCTCCGGTAACCTAAACGCTGCCACTTGGGCCTGCACGCTGCACTGTGTCTCTCATTTTCTATCTTGGAGGGCCTCTGATGGCTCCCAACGGCCTTAAGCGTAACACCGTAAAGTCATTAAGTCACCAATATGTGACAACGCTTTAGGCGATCTTCATAAACATTGGATGATACATTGGGACCCTAGCTACCGTTCCTAAAAGTCACACTTGATACATCATCATTTACTGAATAAAAGTGATTTTTTTATATTTTTAACGTGTAAATGTGACATCATAGTATCCTCCAAAGATATATAGCAAATGGAAGTAGTATGGAAATTCTCAAGTCGAGTCATAGATGAAACACTTTAAGTTTATCTCAATTATTAACTGTTTCTGATTGATAACTAAAAGCTATGTTGGCGAGTACTAAAATCTTGTAATTTAAAAAACGGTTAATAACCTATAACATTCAATACCATCAACAGAACGTGAAAGGATGAACTAGCTAAGCAGGCTAAACTTATATTTCATATGTTTCAATGTATATTCTTCATTCTTTGTTGTAAGCTCCGGGAGGGGACTGCCAAGGGGGAGGTGACCATGAGAAAAAGATTGAATAACCAGCGAAAGGACAACGTCCTACGAGTCGGGCCGTGAAAATCAGACTCTTGAAAGAGGTAGAGAAGCTAGAAAATCTGAAAAGGGAAATGCAAAGACTCAATCTACATATAGTAGGGATCAGTGAAGTGAAATGGAAAGAAGACAGTCATTTCTGGTCAGGTGAGTGTAGCGCAATGTCAACAGCAGCAGAAAACCTTACAACGGGAGTAGGATTCGTTATGAATGGGAAGGTAGATCAGAGATTGTGTTACTCTGGACAGTTCAGTAATAAGGTTCTTCTTATAAAAATCAACAGCAAAACAACGCCTACAACGACAGTTCAGGTGCACATTCCGACTTCGCAAGCCGAAGATGAAGAGAGAGAGAAAATATCAGGGTACTGAAAGGGTAATATAGCACATAAAAGGAGATGAATATCTAATACTGCCATACAGTTGTAGTGGAAGGAGTAGAAGAATTGATTATAATAGATTATGGGATTGTGACGAGAAAGAAGAGGAAGACTAATTATGTTCTCTAATAAATTTCATCTAGTAATAGGGCAGAATCCGTTCAAGATTCGCTAGAGCAAGAGGTGTATTTAGAAAAGATCGGGTGATACGTGAAGATTTCAGTTAGATTACATTATAATCAAACAGAGATTCAGAAATCAGATACTGGATTGTAAGGCGTACCCAGAAGCAGATGTAGAATCAGATCACAAAGTAGTAGTGATGAAAGATAGGTTAATGCTTACGAGATTAGTCAGGAAGAATCAATACTCAAAGAACTGGATACAGAAGTACTAAAGAATACTTGATGCGCTTGAGATTCTCTAAGGCTATCGATACAGCAATAATGAATAACTCAGCAGGAAGTACAGTTGAAGGGAAATGGACATATCTAAATAGAGCAATCACGGAAGTTGGAGAAAAAAAAACATAGGTACAATGAAGGTAACTGCGAAGAAACCATGGGTAACAGAAGAAATACTTCAATTGATCGAAGAAAGATGGAAGTACAAAAATGTTCAGGGAAATTCAGAAACACAGAAATATAAGCCACTGAGGAAGACATCGAAAACGAAATGATTGTCGGAAGGACTGACTCAGCGTATAGGAAAGTAAAAACAGGCGAAATTAAAAAAAAATGGCTCTGAGCACTATGGGACTCAACTGCTGAGGTTATTAGTCCCCTAGAACTTAGAACTAGTTAAACCTAACTAACCTAAGGACATCACAAACATCCATGCCCGAGGCAGGATTCGAACCTGCGACCGTAGCGGTCTTGCGGTTCCAGACTGCAGCGCCTTTAACCGCACGGCCACTTCGGCCGGCGCGAAATTAAAAAAAAATAAAGGGTGGTAACATTAAGAATGCAACGGGAATTTCACCGTTAAATGCAGAGGAAATAGCAGATAGATGGAAAGAGTATACTAAAGGCTTCTACGAGGCGGAATATTTGTCTAATGGGATGAAATAAAAAGGAATCAATTTAAAAGAGATAGGGGATCCCGTATTAGAATCAGAATTCAAAAGAGCTTTGGAGGACGTACGATTAAATAAGGCAGAAGGGATACATAATACTCCATCAGAATTTCTAAAATTATTGGAGCAAGCGGCTAAAAAGGGGCTTTCCATGTTGTGTTCGTAAATCGAAGCAATAAAAGGAAGACCTGAATTAAAATTCATGGTAAAGAATGTCAACTATAGGATTCGCTGATACATTTTTACCCTGAGTGAAAGTGAAAAAGAATTATATGATTTTCTGAATGGAATGAACAGTCCGATGAGTACAGAATATGGAATGAGTGTAAATCGAAGAAAGACGAAAGTAATGAGAAGTAGCAGAAATGAGGACAACCAGAAACTTAACATGAGGATTGTTGGTCACGACGTAGGTGAAATTAAGGGATTCTACCTCTTAGGCAGCGAAAATAACCAATGACGGACGGAGAAAGGAGGACATCAGAGGTAGAGCAACACTGACAAAAAGGGCATTCCTGAACAGGAGAAGTGTACTAGTATCAAACATAGGCCCTAATTTGAGGAAGAATTTTCTGAGAATGTACGTTTGGAGCACAGCGTTGTATGGTAGTGAAACATTGACTGTGGGGAAAACCAGAACACAAGAGAATGGAAGCTTTTGAGAAGTAGTGCTACATACAAATGTTGATAATTAGGTGGACTGATAAGGTAAGAAATGCGGAGGTTCTGGGCAGAATCGGAGAGGAAAGGAATATGTGGAAAACACTGACAAAGAGAGAGAGAACAGGATGTTAGGGCATCTGTTAAGGCATCAAGGAATGACTTCCACGGGTAGAGGGAGCTCTAAACGTAAAAAAACTATAGAGGAAGACAGAGATGGTACGACCAGCATATAATTGACGATGTAGTTTGCAGAGGAGAGAATTTCATGGCGGGCCACATAAAATCAGTCAGAAGACTGATGACTCAAATGAAAGTGGGTAGATTATTTATAGTTCATTATGTCAGTAATTTTGCACTTACAGTATCGTGTTCGGTCTCTATAGAAGCGGTAGAAAATGTTCTTTAATTAACGCTATATACCTAATCTGTAACTTTATTATTACACAAATGGTGGTCCATTTAACAGATTTTAGTAGAGTCGTGCTATCTAATGAAGGCATGAGTGTTTATAATTGACGCGAGCGGTGGTACAGTTGTGCATTCGGATTCGAGTGGCTCTTGAGACCAAAGAGGGATTTCAGGAAGCTGGGGAGAGTTGGAACGCTTCGTTTCGAGACGTGACGGAATAGAGCCTTGGTGCTGCAAAGCTGTTAGAACATGAGCGGCTAACGGTTGTGAATACTTAATAGAAGACAGGTGCTCAGAAATGGGAATATTGCTGAACCATTGATGTTATTTTTTTTACTAGACTAATCTCGTGATTTAGGGAATTCTGAAACTTATGTATGTGATATCCCTTATGGAAAGTAGTATCTGAAAACAACAATAAAAAATTGCGCTAAAAATGTCATAATACACCAAAAATGTACTTGCTACTTGGAGTTATTTCCCGAAACACGACTCGAAAAAGAAAAGGGCAGATCGTGAATAGTACCACCAAAAATTGTTTTCCAACAAACAATATCATTCATATTCTTGCATTTTGCACGTCATGTAAAGAAGTTTTTCAGCTGTCAAAATAAAACTCTGAACACGTGATAAATTTTATGGAATTCTGAACGGTTTTTAAGCATTATTAGTGAAATTTTTTATGTGCTCTAAAAGGCGCCATTGTCGGCTCCTCTTCTTCAGACCAACTGGTGCCTGCACTGTTGCCAGAAATATTCCCCAGATTTTCGATTGCACCCACATTTTAATTTTTCCTGCTGAATCACACTCAGGATTGGTGTTACACGTTCACTTGTGGTCGGTCGGAGGCTGTATTTCAAATGACAACTTGTAACCTCCCCCTCACTTATCGACCTTAATGACAGTGAAAAATTAAACCGCGTGTACCTAATGGAAATTTGGGAAAAGCAATCGTCACCGAAGTTAATCTGTCGGTAAAGGGGGAGGAAAGGGTTACATCTAAATGAAAGGAAAAATGCAAATGAAACTGGTGGAAATTAATTTTGAAAAGGGGTAAAGTTAATAAAGAAAGTAAATGTGAGGCCGTTACGTTAACAATTAACTAGCGGTAATTAGATATTTGAGATTTGGGGGAAATTACGGTCGCCAGTCCTAAGGACAATTACTATAGTAACTGAAAAAAGAAAGGTTATTACACATATAATTAGCACTAGAAGCGTGGCAACTGAAGGTTGACACGTGTAGTGTGAAAACTGAATGTTTGTGAGAAGTAATAAATTTCGCTACACTCTGACTCAATTTAACAAAAGAATTAATAAAACCGGAAAATCGAAAGTTAATTTAGTGACTGAAGTTAATAGTGAGCTTTCTTTCTGAAGCACATAAAAATTCAGTAAAATACGGTTAGTCTTGGACTACCTCAACAATCATTTCAAAAGCTACTTGAATCTACGCAAATTAGAAATAAGAGATTTAACTTTGAACTTGAATTAAATGATTCTGAACAATTAACAATAGTAAAATTTAGTACGTACCAAGCTGAGCTGCAGTCACAGGTAAGCTAAAATACGGTAACAAAACTCGCACTCTTAATTTGTGCTTGTGTAATCTAAATATTGTAGCCAGCTATGAATACCTTAACTGAACTTTGAAATTAAAGCAGTGAAACCGAATGATGCTGGCGTTTGAATTTCAACGACACTCGGGTTCATTCCGGAAAGGGAAGGGACCCTGCTTGGTAATGCAATTGGGACAATGAGCAACAAACGTTCATGCTAAGTTGCTGTAATTTTGTGATGCAACAATTTTAAAAGTTTGAAAAGCTGAGGTCTGCCATACGGTTCTAAAACTTTACGTGCTTCCAGTCTTCCTTGTTGGTAGATTGAAGGTTTGAAGCCGTCGATCGAGGAGGTGGCGACAGTCACTCATTGTCGGCCGACGCTGTTGCAGAAGCTGGATGTTGGCGCGCCTTTTTCTCGACACGGTCACCAGACGAAACGGGCTCTTGATGTGCGCCAGCTAATGCTCCCCGTCCGCGACACCATGTCAGAAACTATTATCGCAAGTCGAGCGCAATTACATGCTGCCAAACCCCGAACGCGCGGCAACTCGCGGGAGCTTCACACAACACACCTGCTCCACTGCACCACCCCAGCCAGACTCTCTCTGCTCTGCCCGCGCTCCACGCGACAGAGTTAACACTACCAAAGATCCTAAACACTTTCGTTCTCCACACGACCTATCGATGTATTCGTTCGATAGTATAGTTTTCCCTAGGCCAGACCCAGCGTATAAATACAAATAATCTTTACACAACAAACCAATTATACATCGACATAAATTCATATATATATATACAAATAGTAAAACAATTACAATATACAAAGACACAGAAACGTCATATATTCAGATAACAAAACAAGAAAAAAAATTATAGTACAATAGATGGAAATAGGAGGATATGCATTTCCGGCGTTACAAACTTTTCGGAAACAAATTTTAAAGCAAATCCTTTCAAAGTGAGTTGCGTAAATACCACGTCGATGTATATATACATTCGCTGTGACGCAACCACTGATCGCGATATTGGAAACGCGCTGCGAGTGTTTTTTTTTTTCTCCGCTGCTGTGGTTCGCCGAAATGTGATTACGAAATTTCGCATGCAACAACAGAAGCTACGTTTCGGCCCTCCCTCGATGCTTTACTTATTCTGACAAACGTTTTCGTCAAGTGCAAACGTGAAGTTCTTAGCATAGGCAATAGTGTAACTGAACGGGAAAGTACCTTGTTTGAAGTACTGAAACAAGCTGGATGTTTGCCGGCCGGTGTGGCCGAGCGGTTCTAGGCGCTTCAGTCTGGAACCGCGAGACCACTACGGTCGTAGGTTCGAATCCTGTCTCGGGCAAGGATGTTTGTGATGTTCTTAGGTTAGTTAGGTTTAAGTAGTTCTAACTTCTACTGGCCTGAGTACCTCAGATGTTAAGTCCCATAGTCCTCAGAGCCATTTGAACCATGCTGGATGTTTAGAGAAAGTGTCACTTATTCCTACAAGCTATAACACTGGTCAAAACTAAAAGAAAATTTCCTGTTATGAAATGTTCTCTTGAGATATGGGCCAATCTGTCCGCTCTATTCCTTTATCTTACGCAGAAGTAGACGCTACAGGCAGTGGTGAATGTGGTTCTCAAGCACCCTAGACATCCTTCAGCCCTACTTCGTACACTCATTCAGATATACCTGGCATCCGTCGAAATAAGTCTCATGCATTGGTCACACGCCTGCGTACTGTCGATGGGTCGGGCACACATCAATGCCGTTAAATGTCACCGTAGCGAGAAATCCATTGGTTTCAAGTCCAGCTCCTCGACCAATCCATTGCTCACAAACGACCCGTTGAGGCACCGTCGCACAATCCATAGGAAGTGGTGTGGTGCTTCGTCTTGCATGAACCAAAGTGTTTGTCTCTTTTGCGAAGATAGCGTTCTCCACTAGCGCTGTAGTACATTGCGCAGAAATTGGTGGTACATGACGCTTGTTCATCTGTTTAGTAATCTGTGTGGCGCTTTGAGTCTGTCACCGGCAATCCTTGCCCATGCACTGGTGCTGTTGCGATCCTAATGCCTCGCCTCCACTGTTCGAGGATTTGCATCTGCCACACGTGCGAGTTGTGCTAATTTACTGCCCCATTTCTTCTGCAACAGTAAGACGGCCTACACCACAGAATACTACGCGTTACTCTCCACACGTAAAACGGTCCATATCTCAACAAGTATTGCTTTCCGCAGACATAATTTTAGCAACTTTTTTTTTCTTTTTTTGCCCAATACTACCTCCTGTGGCAATATCAGACACATTCTTTTAAACACCTTGTACGGGGAGTTACGTAGAAATCGAACGATTCCTCCGATATTACTGCTGTATACTGCACAGGCGCCGTTACTGCAGCGATGGAAGCCTTATCTAGATATTCATCTACACTATGGAAACCATCGTGAGGTGCATAGCAAAGGGTACGTCCCATTGTTCAATGCATGTATGGAGTGCGGGAAGAGTAATTGTCTGAATGTCTCTGTACATGCAGTAATTATTCTAATATTATCCTCACCATCCCGATGTTGGCGATACGTAATGGGTTGTAGAATATTCCTAGAGTAATCGTTTAAAGCCGGTTTATGAAACTTTGTTAATACACTTTCTCGGGATAGTTTACGTCTATCTTTAAGTGTCTTCCAGTTCAGTTCCTTCAGTATCCCTGTGACTCTCTCCCAAGGATTTAACAAACCTGTTACCATTTGTGCTGCCCTTCTCTGTATACGTGCAGTGCCTCCTATTAGTCCTATTTGGTACCGTTCCCACACACTTGAGCAATATTCTAGTACCGGTCGCACTAGTGATTTGTAAGAAATCTCCTTTGTATACTGATTGCACTTCCCCAGTATTCTACCAATAAATCGAAGTATACCACCAGCGGCTTTACCCACGACTGAACCTATGTGATCATTTCATATCCCTACAAAGTGTTCACCTAGGTATTTTTATGAGTTGGTCGATTCCAACAGTGACTCATTGATGTTATAGGATACTACGTTTTTTTTTCTTTTTGTGAAGTGTAAAGCTTTACATTTCTGAACATTTAGAGCAAGTTGCCTATCTCTGCACCCCGTTGAAATCTTATCGAGGACTCACCGAATATTTATGCAGATTCTTTCCGATAGTACTTCATTATAGATTACTGCATTATCTGGAAAAAGCCTGAAGTTAGTATCAATATTGTCTGCAAGGTCATTAACGTACAATATGAACAGCAGGGGTAACAACACACTTCCCTGGGGCACACCCAAAGTTGCTTCTACATCTGACGATGACTCTCTATCACAGATAACACGATATGTCCTCTCTACCAAAAACTCTTCAATCCACTCATAAATTTCACTCCATACCCCATATTGCCGTACTTTTGACAATAAGCTGAGACAAATGCTTTACAGAAACCAAGACGTACTGCATCTACCTGGTTGCCTTGATCCAAAGCTTTCAGTACGCCGTGTGAAAAAAGTGCGAAATGAATTTCATGTGATCGATATTTTCGAAATACATGGTGGTTGGAATTGAGAAGGTCATTCTGTTCAAGATACCTGCTTATGTTTGAGCTCAGAACATGCGCAAAGATTTCGCAACAAATCGATGTCAAGGACATTGGACGATAGTTTTGTGGATCACTTCTACTACCCATCTTGTAGACGAGTGTGGCCTTCGTCTTTCTCCAAATCTATGAACAGGCTATCTGGCTACTATATCGACAGCATGGTCCAGCAAATTGCATGAATATGCTGAATGCTCCCCGGCGACCAAACATCACCGCCAGGTGAACAAGCTTGCAGCCAAGATTGAGGTATGTACTGTCTTCCGTTACTATTGTTACTGTAAAGCCCGGCAGTGACTAACTGCTCTGTTACTGGCTGTGTAGTCACGAAAGGTATACACGCATAGTAATCATTGCCCTACGTCCCAAATTTTTGAAATAAAGTGAGCTGTACTCTGTTCCCAGCTGTTTCCCTTAAACGCAAACAATCAGATCGTAAAAGCACTTATTTCGTCTAGTCAACGAAGGAAATTTAGGGAAAAGATTCGTGTAGTTGCAAATTCTTCTACAGAGGTTGGGACAGTGTCATGAGCAACGTCCTAAATATCCTGACTGGTGGATGTTAGCGTTTGGTTGATAGTTCATTTACAGATAAATTCTTCTGTTTTTCTTGACTATCTTGAAAACCGTGAATTTTAAGGCAAAGATTTCCCAACATGAAATTAAACTACATTTTCTAAAAAAGTGTCCTATTCTCTTACTGTCTAGGACTAATGGCTTCTGTGTTGCGGGGGATGAAAGGCTGCAGATTGTTAAAAATAGTGTTTTAATGGCAAACAATTAATGTACATTGTTAAATTACTAAGGCTTAAGATAAATGTTAAATGTTTGTGGCACATTTAAATGCAGTAGAACCGCCTTAAGGAATAAATTGTACCAGTGTAACAGGTTGGAGAGGCGTGGTGCAGGCTAGAAACGTGAGAGAAGGTAGGTCCCCAGTTTAGGTTATGCACTTCCCTGCTTCATAGTCTGCAAGAAGAGGAGCGAACGTGGCAGTTCCCTTTTCTCTGTACCTGGGGCCCACGAGGACAACGATCTCGTGACGTCACACTAGTAGCCTTGTCTGCACACCTCGCAGACACTCGACTCCATGCAGGGCCCACAGGAAATCAGAATGTCAATGAAAAGGTGCCCATTAAAGGTCTTAACTTGGTTTTGCGCCATTGAGAGATTGCGCGCATTTAAACGCGTAGTCAAGCATTATTACACTCGTCTGAAAGAGTCACTCGGTCACCGCCGGAGACGACCACTGGCACTCGCAAGACCTGCGCTGTCAAGTGCTGTGACGTACGCCCCACGGTCTGTCTGCCTCGTAGACCTCGTCTGTACCACACTACGCCACAAATAACAACTACAGCATCTTTGGCTGACTTACACCACGAAATCTCTGTACACCGTTACACAGTATTACTGGCAAATTTATTCACTGCGGTCCTGCACCACAGCTACAGGGCTCTTCCAGATAGATAGCCTCCCCCATGGTGAGTGTAACTTGCTTTCGGTTTACACACTGACTACAACTCCTCAGCACTTTCCTGTCCATTACCTTACGTGAGCAGACAAAATAACTGAGCTCGTGTATATATGTGCGAACTGTTTCCAGTTTACTAAATTATTATTTATTTTGAGTTGTTAAATTTGCTGTTACGTAAAGTGAAAAAATTCAACAGCTAGAGGTCTCAGCCTTCTACGACACTGAAGAGCCTGTCCCTAAGAGCAACATGCTGTCAATATGTATTCGACAATGTCGATTTTATTGCCCCCACTATCAATGACTGAAATATTAACGCAGCTTCAGGGTGTAAAATGCATCACCCCATTCCTCAGCTCTCCGAACATATGAAGATGCCCAAAGGCTTAAGTTGGTGTCCTCGACAACAGAAGAATGTCAGCTGAGTGTTAATTAGCTTCAGATACTTCAACACTAGTCGAGCTATGCATTTCATGAAATTACTGTTCTACATTTAAAAATGATCAGTCCTATTCCAACCGGCATATGTCAGATTGAATAGGATACCCACCTTGCAAGATATGCCATGTATGTGTGGAAACTGGCTCTCTCCGTGCAGTCCATTCCACAAGTGCCAGTGATTCCTAAATGAAAGGGATTTGCGCATTATACAAGCAACATAATAAATGTTGAGAGAAGTGCTGTAATTTTCTGGCCAGTCATTAAATCACCAACAGCTGACTAAAACACGGCTATGCGCCTTTACAATATGCTGCCAACAACAGACAGCAAGGAGATGCCACACTTACCAACCAAATCCCTTTTCCACCAATGCTGCGTAGATCGTACAATATCACACAAATATAGCACTTCTCAACCATTGTTTATAGGGAGGCATTTTCTATAAAATTTCACTTAACAATTCGCCACCTAGTGGCTACAACACGACTACATGGCTTTACAGTATGCTGTCAACAACAGACCGCAGCATGATTCCATATTTACCAACCAAACCCACTTCCCATCAACACTACATAGGACACTGATTATAAAACACTTACGAACTAAGTATTTTACAGCCGTTGTTTACAGGAATGCACTTCAACTAAAGTATCACGTAACACCTGAAAATAAGTACTAACTTAATTAACTGAAAATAACTCCAATATAGAAAGTGTTTCGATAAAAGAGTGCGAAAGTGTAATACGACGTAGAGGATGCTCTAGGAACCTGGGGTCGGAAAAAGCAGCTTAAGCAGAAATAGGAATACAATCACAGTACTGTGTACTTTTTACTTACATTAGTTACAGTTAACTGCAGATACCATCACTGACACAATGAACGTACCATTTGTACTGTAGCTTACAAAATATGCGGAAATTGACTGCAGTCAACCTCAATGTAAGCACGAAATCGGCGAACAAGTTTCTGATGCTCATGTAAAGTATCCCTGGTGTGTTTCGAACCACATCACAGGCAGCTACAATTCTGGCAACTATTTCATCTCCGTATCCACTGGGGTCTCATAAGGAAGTGACTTTAGATATCGCCATAGGAAATAATCAATGGGATTAATCTCAGGTGATGTCGCAGGCCATGGAATTGGACCTCCCATTCCAGTCCGTCGACCAAGAAACAGTTCCTAGTGATAGGCTCGTTCTCGTCGTTTCCTTGCTGGAAATAAAGAATTTACATGTAAATAAATAGCACACTACCATGAACTTGTACGCATGTTAGTTAAAAATAAGTTCGAAAACAGTTGTGGTACAGAAAGCTGTAGAAATGGCTTATATCCATATCTCCTCAAGATGGCATATCTGATCCCATGTTCTTTAACTCAAATTGTTCAGTGGAGAATTCTCTATGTCCTGTTACGTTTTTGCATGCTCTTACAGAAACATTCTGTATAAACACAAGTCCAGTGAAGTTACTTCGTCCGCCTACGCAAAAGAACTGGAGATGAAATGTTGGGGATGCATGGTCTGATTGGTTGGCTGTTTGGTTGGTTTAAGGGGCTCCGGAAAGGCTCAGAATCATGAAAAGTTCAATTTTTACTTTTTTGCGTTTTCTGAATCTGCAGACTATTACCTTTTAATAGATGTATAATTTATTCAATTCCGAAGACTACAACTATTTTTAAATTTTTTTGGAAATGTGTTCTACATGGGCGTGACCCACTGTGGCGCTGTTAAACTGCTGTCAAATGGTGTTATTATTAACGTCCGTGTTCATCAGGTACATTTTTGTGATGTGAGATAAAGTATGTGTTGTGGCTAACCTGTGATGGTTCAATATATATCGCTGGTGTGATTGTCGATTGTTTCATGTTTATTTACTCTGTCGTTATCTCGAAAATATTCGTAATTAATTCTGTTTCTTGAGTCTCTGTTTTGTTGAAGTATAATAATGAGTAAAAGTAAAGTTATTAGAAATCCTCTGAAGGCTTTTAAGAAAAGGAGAAATGTTGGAAAGCCAAAGGTATTTAGAAATATGGGAATGAAGATAGGTTCTAACATGGTACGAGCGATGCTTGCTTTAGACAAGGAACGCCTTCGGGCTGCAGACAGAGCTGTAAAGAGTCTAGAAATACAAGCAAGAGTAAACAGGAGGAGGAACAAGAGGAAGCTGGAGGAGGAGTTTGCAGAGGATGAAGATAATCCATCCTATGGACCTGGAATGCACTAAAAAGTTAATCCAATCTTTGTCGCTCGATTCCCAAAACTTTTATTTTCTCATACTAATTACATGTTTTCTAAGGATCTTCCAAACATATTTGTTTCAAACTTTCAGTAAATGTTACACAGTACCTTCTGCATAATTTAACACAGCCTTTTTCCAAAAAACTGTATATTTTTGAATATATAAATAAAAAATTGCAAAAAAATGTTGTGAATTTTCATTACAATTGAAAAAAAATCATCTTTAATAACTGAACTAAAATTTTGTAAAATCCCTGTGTTAAGTTGTAGCCCATATTCCAATAAATAATCTATAAAAAGTTCAACTTCCTACCTCAAATACTTTGTGAGGAAAGATGTAATTTATAAGCGTGATTTTAACATTGCAAGTATAGGGCGTTCCGGAGCCCCTTAAAGGAGGGAGGGGTGGGGCGGGGGGGGGGGTGGTAACTGAAAAGAGAGCAGCACTTGTGGTGGAGGAACTTGCTTTTCGTGGAAGAACGCTACTGCACAGGGTAACTGAGGATCAGGTTCCCCTCTGGCATTGTATGACACTGTGCTGAGATTTATGTACAGTCTGACCATATGCGTTTCTTGAGTTAGTGTCATTAGTAGATCGCATCTGTACTCCCAATATTGTTAACACACTTTGTGAAAATCGAAACACTCTGGGATGTTTCTGCATTGCGTCGCCTATGATCCATAAGGCGAGCTGCGGAAGGGTCGGTGTAACTTTGTGAAACAGCCTGTAGCTGTTGCCTGTGACGAGTGCGGTAAATAGAATAGGGAACTGTCTGCTCGCTCTTAATTTTGCTGACCTTAATAGGAGGGAAGTGCATGACCATAATCCGGCGACCTTGCATCCCTCACGCTTCTAACCTTCATCCCAACTTTCTACCCAGTTACACCCACCCAGAACACAATGTGTCCATTAATACGCTTGAACAGCACGTAGATGTGGTACACACATAACATAATTGTTGTTAAACTTCTTCATTTAACAATAAATATCAACTTTAACCATTAAAAGACTATTTTTTTAATAATGTGAGATTTTTCTATCCTCTGCAGTGCGGACACCATTAATCTGAAAGAAAATGAATAGGACGTTTTTTGTAGGAAATATAACGTGCAGTTCAATTTTGTACTGGGAAGCATTTTGGCCAGATGCCACGGTTTTCGAGACATTCAACAGAATACTAAAAACGACCTCTTTACAGCTTCTTCCCCCTCCCGACGCTCACACACTTCTGGTCAGAATTTTTAGCAAATTTTTCAATTGCTGATGCTGGGAAAACTTTTGGGGTATATGGTCGTCGTCCACGAAACTCTTACGTTCCTAATGTTTCCTCCAGAAATGCGCTGGATATCTTCAGAGGCATTGTTCCTCCGCTGAATCTTGCCGGCAAGACTCAACAGAGGAGAAACGCCTCTGAAGACGCTCAGAGCAGTTCTGGAGGAAACGTTAGGAACAGAAGAGTTCCGTGGACCAAGACCTTATACCTTGAAAGATTTGGTTGGTTGGTTCGTTGATTTGGGGGAGGGGTCCGAACTGCGAGGTAATCGGTGGCATCGGGTTAGGGAAGGATGGGGAAGGAAGTTGGCTGTGTCCTTTCGAAGGAACCATTCCTCCATTTACCTGGAGCGATTTAGGGAAATCGTGGAAAATTTACATCAGAATGGCAGGAGGCGGGTTTGAATCGTCGTCGTTAGGAATGCGAGTCCAGTTTGCTAATCACTGCGCCACCTTGCTCGGTCCTGTAAGTTTTACCAGTTTAATGTCATCCGTTCATGAAAGCGTTCGTTCAGTATGTTGTTTATGGCACTGGCGCCCCCCCGCCCTTCACCACAGTGCACCTCTACTGCTGTGGTAAAATAAATCAACTTTTTTCCCCACTCGACATTTCGTGATCTTCGTTGATTGCACCAGTTACACTGGCCGAAGAAGAAATGTGCGCTTATGCCTTTATTCCAGTGGTTATCAGACTGTGGGGCGCGAATGCCGTGCAAGATGGACGTGGTATGTTTAAAAAATAACAAAACATTCCTGGTAACCGTCAATTACGTTTATCTTTGCCTTCGAACAAAGAAGACGCCGCTGATCTGGAATGAATTTCACCCGATGTCGGCGTTACGCTAGACGTGGTCGATGACAGTAAAACTGCGGTCACGTTCTAAGGCATTGTTTGAAATGACCGTACTATCTGGGCGACATCGGCCGACGGCGGAATCGCCCGTTGTCGGCCGTGCTTTGAGTGTATGCTTCAATATAGCGAGTGGCGCAAGCTTTGGCTCTTGTATCTGGACGCCTTCTTACAGTGTTTCAGACTTCTCTAGGAAGTAGGGAGCGGTTCCTGGTTAGTGGCAGACAAGTAGACACCAAAGGTCCATCAACTGGGGAATGGGATGGAGATACTCCTAAGGAAAATATAAGAAGTTGTGTGAGGTCTATTTATTGCTTTGCTTCAGGAAAACTACAATCAGTGGCGAAGAACGTGTGAAGTCTGCAGATAGCAGGGAGCCTAACGAGCTGTAGACACACCTTGAAACCAAATATGCTGAATTAACGGTACAACCAAAAGAACTTTTCATCAGGAAAATGAATGTTTCATCGTCTACTTCCAATGCCCTTTCAGCCTCTTACCAGATTTAACATACGCTTGATAAATGCAAGGTAACCACACAGGGTTGCATGAAGTATGGGTTTACCAGCAGCCATTGATACAGTCGGTATATCGACCATGTTTCGTGATCCATTTGAATGACAGAGCGCGTAGAATAATTTTGGATATTTCTGATGATTTATTTGAGCAGTTAATCGATAAGTTGTGTAACGACTGCTTTGCATGTGGACGAAGCGACTGATATTCATAAAGAGGCTTATCTGATTGCTTATGCTCGTTTCGTTGATGAGTTTAAAATTCGAGAGGGCTTCCTTTTCTGTGAGCCGATACTGAATACAGCTACAACCCAAAGTCTTTTTGACATGATCAATATATTTTTTAATCAAAACGGGACATCATGGATCAGGGGCAGTGGAGTATGTCCAGATGGAGTTCACTCAGTGCGTGGAATTCACTATGGATTTTTCACTAAAGAGCTTAGTTCACCCTTTCCTGAAGTGCTGTGACGTTTATAGAAACAGTTCATACCATTACGGCATTTGTAACTGGTACGTGAAGAGAGGTGTGCTAAACACAACTGCCCTTTTTTTACTTGTGCTCGATGGCTTTCAGGGAGTAAAGTACTAAAAAGAATGTTTCATCTCAGTAATGAGGTATTCTGTTTCTTAAAGGAGGAAAGTCACTCTCTGTTTTAGCAAAGGAGATTGTCTATTGGAAGTGGCTTACCTCACTGACATTTTTAGAAACGAAATACGCTTAGCGCTTCACTTCAATGTAATCACACAATTGTACTATCTTGGAACGAAAAAGTGAAGGCGTTCATAACCAAATTAGAAGCCTGGCAAAACGGAACGGGAAGTGGCGTGAGAAATATATTACTTTCTGTATTTTTGATGATTGCGGACAGAGTTAATACGATACTTCCAATGGGGATAAAAGTCAGTCTCTTATGACACTAAAAGTTCCTCTCGAAAAGCATTTCAGAGACGGTCTGGATAAATTAGATTGGATTAAACATTCATTTAAAATGCTTCTGGACCATCATGTTTAAACAGGAAGGAGCAAGAACAATTTTATTGATCTCACTCGTCATACTTCACAGAAAAATAAATTTAATTGAACATGTTGGAGTTTTGGGTGCATATTAGAAACGAATTCCCAATGCTGAACCAAAATGCAACGAAGATCCTAATTACTTCAACAGCAAGATACTTGTGCGGTACGCTCTTCACCTTTAGCAGCTATAAAGTTGAAGCGCCATTCAACGCTAAATGTAAGAAAAGAAATTCGAATGGCTGTTTCTGCTATTAGACCATGTGTTGAGAAACAGTCTTCTCAAAAACAAGGCCATCCATCACACTGATTTTTGTAATTTAAATTTTTACTGCTCTTGTAGTACTTGATTGCTGAATTGCAAACATTGTTATCTTCATGATTTTTTAATAAATGAAACTGTGACAAACATCTTGTTTTGTATCTTCGTTACAGTGTTTCATTTTGTTTTGGTTACTGTTGCGTAAAATTCTTCAAAATTCAATTTCATAAACAGAGAATAAGGCACAGAAAATATACAAAATTACTGTTTTTATTAATAAAATAGCCCGGGGGTTTATATTACTTTTCCTTGTGATGGGGGGCCCAGAGGAGAGAAGTCTGATAACCACTCTCTTGTACCGAACTTGTTTTTGTGATTACTGAACAGTTCATCTTTTAAGCATTACTGGATAGAGTACGGAATGTTAACGAGTTTCGCTCGATATGTGATTTTTAGGTAACAGCATGTACGGGAAAATAATGTGTAAAATCTTCTGATAGATTTAAGCAACCTACCGGTATCTTATATTTTAAAATTTCTCTCCGAATTTTGGAGAAAAAAGTTCCGCTATTTATATCTGCTAAATGTTGGCGGTATCTTTTATGACCATACACTCCTGGAAATGGAAAAAAGAACACATTGACACCGGTGTGTCAGACCCACCATACTTGCTCCGGACACTGCGAGAGGGCTGTACAAACAATGATCACACGCACGGCACAGCGGACACACCAGGAACCGCGGTGTTGGCCGTCGAATGGCGCTAGCTGCGCAGCATTTGTGCACCGCCGCCGTCAGTGTCAGCCAGTTTGCCGTGGCATACGGAGCTCCATCGCAGTCTTTAACACTGGTAGCATGCCGCGACAGCGTGGACGTGAACCGTATGTGCAGTTGACGGACTTTGAGTGAGGGCGTATAGTGGGCATGCGGGAGGCCGGGTGGACGTACCGCCGAATTGCTCAACACGTGGGGCGTGAGGTCTCCACAGTACATCGATGTTGTCGCCAGTGGTCGGCGGAAGGTGCACGTGCCCGTCGACCTGGGACCGGACCGCAGCGACGCACGGATGCACGCCAAGACCGTAGGATCCTACGCAGTGCCGTAGGGGACCGCACCGCCACTTCCCAGCAAATTAGGGACACTGTTGCTCCTGGGGTATCGGCGAGGACCATTCGCAACCGTCTCCATGAAGCTGGGCTACGGTCCCGCACACCGTTAGGCCGTCTTCCGCTCACGCCCCAACATCGTGCAGCCCGCCTCCAGTGGTGTCGCGACAGGCGTGAGTGGAGGGACGAATGGAGACGTGTCGTCTTCAGCGATGAGAGTCGCTTCTGCCTTGGTGCCAATGATGGTCGTATGCGTGTTTGGCGCCGTGCAGGTGAGCGCCACAATCAGGACTGCATACGACCGAGGCACACAGGGCCAACACCCGGCATCATGGTGTGGGGAGCGATCTCCTACACTGGCCGTACACCACTGGTGATCGTCGAGGGGACACTGAATAGTGCACGGTACATCCAAACCGTCATCGAACCCGTGCCACCCAACGTGCTCTAGAAGGTGTAAGTCAACTACCCTGGCCAGCAAGATCTCCGGATCTGTCCCCCATTGAGCATGTTTGGGACTGGATGAAGCGTCGTCTCACGCGGTCTGCACGTCCAGCACGAACGCTGGTCCAAGTGAGGCGCCAGGTGGAAATGGCATGGCAAGCCGTTCCACAGGACTACATCCAGCATCTCTACGATCGTCTCCATGGGAGAATAGCAGCCTGCATTGCTGCGAAAGGTGGATATACATTGTACTAGTGCCGACATTGTGCATGCTCTGTTGCCTGTGTCTATGTGCCTGTGGTTCTGTCAGTGTGATCATGTGATGTATCTGACCCCAGGAATGTGTCAATAAAGTTTCCCCTTCCTGGGACAATGAATTCACGGTGTTCTTATTTCAATTTCCAGGAGTGTATGTTTTATTGCGACAGGTTCACGTGAAGTACGGACGACACTAAAATTGTTTAAGTTTTCAGATCATAACGAGCTCATCAGCTATTAGCGAAAAACTTAAGCATCACAACGATCTATGAACAATATTAAATTGACCCAATCCGTCAGCACATGATGAAGGTATTACGTCTGCCTCTTATAACTTGCATACCAGAAGAAATGCATTCGTCGTAGTTTGTTACACAAATATCTTACTAATTCTGAGAGAATACTGTTTAGTCTTCGTGTCTTGTTTCGACGTAATTTCCCAGTCCTGTGTCATATTCTTCACAGAGTATCATAATTCCTTTGGCATTTTTATCTCGTGGCTCTTCCCTTTACGTAACATTTCTCTGAAGTGTCTTTCCTTCGTATAGATTCCCCCCACTTTTCAGCCTCCCTTCAGTCCTTAGTACTGGCTTGATACTTGATCTCGTGATATTCGTACAGTTGCTTCTCATTTCTATAAGAATTTCTTTAAATATCAGTGTTGGCAGCAGAAATTAACGAATGAATATTGACAGTAAGATAAATAGCATTAAAATAGTGCACAGTATCTGAACCAGCAATAAATTAGTTTAAGGCTTAATGCTTTCGATCCATGACAAGCAACGTACAGGACAGAAACAGTTACTTACTGTAGATGATAAACTGTAATAAAATTACAGCTGTACCAGCGTACGACAGACAGCTAAATGAACTGTGGTACGTGGCATTGTGGTTGCTATTTGTTAAAAATGTTTGAATATAATGACCGAAACCCCAAAACTGTGTGAACGGTATTACAATGTAAGATTTTACTATTTTCCAACTTAGCTTAAAAATGAACGGAGCCCCCAGATGGTAACGAAATTTCACTGAAAACATGTGTAGGTGAAGAAATAAGAAAAGCACGTTTTTTCAGTGAAATACCCTTAGCTCCACACGGGTTTCATTACTGTTATATACCTAGAAGCTCATTTTTCATTTTATTTATGGTATATTGTTGTATTTTATTGTACTGTATGTTAGCCTGGGGCCTAGAAACGACGGAGAGGCTCTGTCACCGCCGCAGCCGCAGTGGTCCACAACCCCACGACGACTACCTCAGTCCACTTCACCCCTCCGCCGCCCCACACCGAACTATTCTTTCAGGGGTACTGTGCGTTTCGGCCCCCGGTGCCCCCCCCCCCCCCCCCCCAGGGAACGTCTCACACCAGACGAGTGTAGCCCCTATGTTTGCGTGGTAATGGTGGTATACGCGTACGTGGAGAACGTGTTTGCGCAGCAATCGCCGAAATTGTGTAGCTGAGGCGGAATAAAGCGAAACAGCCCGCATTCGCCGAGGCAGATGGAAAACCGCCTAAAAGCCATCCTCGACACGTCTGCCGGGCAGATTCGTGCCGGGTTCGAGGCGCTCCTTCCCAATCCGCAAAGCAGTGCGTTAGACTACTACTAGTTTTAATGCTAAATGTCGAAATATTTTTAAAAAAATTTTGATCGATTTTTGTCTCTGTTGTTCACGACTCTGTCCCTGCCATCTTAACAGATGTGGTGAAAACTTATTATGAGTTTCTGTTTTTCTTTATTCTAATATTATGGAATAATGCTACTATTACATTTCACGATAAAGCACAGTTATTTTAACGACTAGATACACTAATTATCTTTATTAACAATATTATGGTTCAACGTGAAGCATAAAATTATCATCTACTGAGATGGACTGAATAAACTGACGACCCAAGGCAGTAGCTGAATTTTTAGTTTTGGAGTAACAATTTGGTTAATAGTACAACTAGTTCACGTAAATGCATACTGGAAGCCACTAGCTATGACAGTGCTTATTACATTCATGAATGTCGGGACTTTAAAGTATCTTGAGTAAGGATGATTAGCGTGAAGCGTCCCGTTGTCTCTGGAGACACAAAATTAAGTCCAGGGAACCGCTGGTGCACTTCAGTTTTTCAATGGTAACACCTCGTTATTCGCGCTTCGTGAATTGGAGAAAACTGAATATCGAACTCTGGTTTTCCTGAATGCTTCTCTGTAACATCTGCGAGTAGTGGATCCGAGCCGCGCGGGGTAGCCGAGCGATCAAGGGGGCGCCTTGTCACGGTCCGCGCGGCTTCCCCCGTCGGAGGTTCGGGTAATCCCTCGGAATGGGTGTGTGTGTTGTCCTTAGCGTGAGTTTAAGTTAGATTAAGTAGTGTGTAAGCTTAGGTACCGATGACCTTAGCAGTTTGGTCCTATAAGATCCTGCCAAAAATTTCCAAATCAGTGGCCCTGATGTACGCCACTGGTTGTGTCAGCGCTAGTTGCGACGGGGACTTGAGCAACAAGGAATTCTGGGCTGGCTTCTTTGTAACTTTGTAGGAACTGAGATTGATTGGAAACATTCCTCGGTGTCTTAGAACACTGCTACGTTGCGTTACGTAGAGACATGTTATCACAGTGCGATGACTTTCTACCTGCGTCCATGGGTGCACCGCTGTCCACCTGGTGTGTTGACACAGTTAGGCTTGCTTATGCGAACTACTTTCTGCCTGGCCTGTGCAGTATGTGTATGCGTGGTTCGTGACTACTCCCTGTGAGATTGTGTTCACTGACGACCATGACGAGCGTAAGGCTACTGGTGCCCTGGTACGCCGTCGATCACGGCCAGACGTCTTGCGACTGGTCGAATGTGGCCATATTTATATGAAAAGCGACCATGCACCACAAACGTGCGTTCTCTTAATAAAATTTCACATCTGTGACAGACTGGGGCAAATAAACTTCGGCTACAGAACCGAATTCATATTGTGGATAATGATCGGAAGGAAGGAAAGTGCCAGATAGGGCAAACCGGTATTGACCTAACGTCTGCATCTCAGATACCAACGACGGACCATATGAGATTGACAACCACACTTGGTTAGTAGGAGAGCAACTCCTGGCTTCCATAACTACTGAGATCAGTCATATATACAATCCTGGAAATGGAAAAAAGAACACATTGATACCGGTGTGTCAGACCCACCATACTTGCTCCGGACACTGCGAGAGGGCTGTACAAACAATGATCACACGCACGGCACAGCGGACACACCAGGAACCGCGGTGTTGGCCGTCGAATGGCGCTAGTTGCGCAGCATTTGTGCACCGCCGCCGTCAGTGTCAGCCAGTTTGCCGTGGCATACGGAGCTCCATCGCAGTCTTTAACACTGGTAGCATGCCGCGACAGCGTGGACGTGAACCGTATGTGCAGTTGACGGACTTTGAGCGAGGGCGTATAGTGGGCATGCGGGAGGCCGGGTGGACGTACCGCCGAATTGCTCAACACGTGGGGCGTGAGGTCTCCACAGTACATCGATGTTGTCGCCAGTGGTCGGCGGAAGGTGCACGTGCCCGTCGACCTGGGACCGGACCGCAGCGACGCACGGATGCACGCCAAGACCGTAGGATCGTACGCAGTGCCGTAGGGGACCGCACCGCCACTTCCCAGCAAATTAGGGACACTGTTGCTCCTGGGGTATCGGCGAGGACCATTCGCAACCGTCTCCATGAAGCTGGGCTACGGTCCCGCACACCGTTAGGCCGTCTTCCGCTCACGCCCCAACATCGTGCAGCCCGCCTCCAGTGGTGTCGCGACAGGCGTGAATGGAGGGACGAATGGACACGTGTCGTCTTCAGCGATGAGAGTCGCTTCTGCCTTGGTGCCAATGATGGTCGTATGCGTGTTTGGCGCCGTGCAGGTGAGCGCCACAATCAGGACTGCATACGACCGAGGCACACAGGGCCAACACCCGGCGTCATGGTGTGGGGAGCGATCTCCTACACTGGCCGTACACCACTGGTGATCGCCGAGGGGACACTGAATAGTGCACGGTACATCCAAACCGTCATCGAACCCATCGTTCTACCATTCCTAGACCGGCAAGGGAACTTGCTGTTCCAACAGGACAATGCACGTCCGCATGTATCCCGTGCCACCCAACGTGCTCTAGAAGGTGTAAGTCAACTACCCTGGCCAGCAAGATCTCCGGATCTGTCCCCCATTGAGCATGTTTGGGACTGGATGAAGCGTCGTCTCACGCGGTCTGCACGTCCGGCACGAACGCTGGTCCAACTGAGGCGCCAGGTGGAAATGGCATGGCAAGCCGTTCCACAGGACTACATCCAGCATCTCTACGATCGTCTCCATGGGAGAATAGCAGCCTGCATTGCTGCGAAAGGTGGATATACACTGTACTAGTGCCGACATTGTGCATGCTCTGTTGCCTGTGTCTATGTGCCTGTGGTTCTGTCAGTGTGATCATGTGATGTATCTGACCCCAGGAATGTGTCAATGAAGTTTCCGCTTCCTGGGACAATGAATTCACGGTGTTCTTATTTCAATTTCCAGGAGTGTAGTTACAGCTGTTATAGCCTGGGAAATATCATCGCAGTGTAATGAAATTTTTCTCACTCAACAGCGACCACAAGCTATTTTTCGCACACAGGGTTCGGAGTGCTGTAACTCCATTTTTTTTTATGCAAGCCTCAGCTAATTGGTCATGGAAGGGATCAGTACATAGCTTACATACTTCTCATCTGAACATGTATAAATGAAAGAATTAATAGATACAAAAATATTGTGAGAGACTATACGAATAAATTTCTCAGCTACAGCAAAGGATTCCCGTACGGAATAGTTGTGTACCACACTGCGACGGAGCTGAATTCCTTTTCGGAATCCACTGAGTCATACAAGTAGAGATTGAGAGAAACCACGGTATAGTACTCATGTCTGACAAAGCTGAATAACTTAGGGAACAACGCTGCAGCTCAAAACATGGAGTCGCAACAAAATGCACGGTCACAACTATGTATGTAATATGTGGCCGGAATGTCACATAATAGTATTAAGCATATGAGAACTACGTACTAGACCAAGATAAGTATGGGAAGAAATGATAGGCGACGAGGTTATGACAAATGAAAGAAACTGAAATACACATTTACACAATATCATAACAATGAGAAACAAACTGACATAGGTTACGAAAATCACTAAGCAACCTGCATTCAGTGGTGGGGTTCGATATTATGTCAACGTGTCATACTTCTTTATACATCTTTGCCTGCCCCTTAGCGCTGTCAGTTGCGCCCCCCCCCCCTTTCCCCTTCTCCCCACCCACATACACACATTTTTTTTTAATAGATGTGGTAATGTACACTAACTTGCCTGTACCATAATACTCTAACTCTGCATAAGACGATTCATCCACAGACGCGCACGCACGCACATACGAGCACTCACCTCTCTCACACACACACACACACACACACACACACACACACACACACACACACACGGAGGTGAAACAAGGCACAGGTATCAGCAGTAGTCCACTTTCCCTCACAATAAAAATTAATAATAGCAATGGGAGAACATATAATGACAAAATTATTCCTTCTGGCATGCAATATAAATTAAACAAGCAAAAGACCCTCAGACTTCAAGAAGACTGTAATAGACGTAATTCCAAGGAAGACAGCTGCAAAAGATGTGAACACAACCAGATCTTCAGTTTAATCAATCATAGCACCAAAATTCTAAAGTGAATTATTTACAGAAGAATGAAACGACAGTTATAAGCCGAACACGCGAAGATCGGTACCAATTCTAGAGTAATCTTGAAATCCCTAAGATGTTACTGACCCTGTGACTAATCTTTGAATATACATTAAGGAATGACAAACTTACGTACATAGTATTTATAGATTTAGAGACAAAATTTGACGATGTTGAGTGGAATAGACACTTTGAACTTCTGAAGGTAATGAGGATAAAATAGAGCGTTTGTAGCCTGTCTCTGATCTTATTCAACCTGCAGGTTGAGCAAGCATTAGACGAAATCATTGTGAAGAAATAAAAACTTTGAGGTCCGAGAAGTAGTAGTTGAACAGAATGGATAATGCCTTGAAAAGAGTTTATAATATGACCATGAACAAAATGACCATAGGAGAAATAGATTAAATCACGCCGTGCTAAGAGAATAAGATTAAGAAATTAGATGGTGAATGTAGGAGACAAGGTCTGCTATTTTGGCAGTAAAATGACTGACGACGTCCGAAGCAGCTGGTATATAAAACTCACACCGTGAATAATATGTGAACATCGGAGACAGCTGAATTAGTAAGTCTTTGCTGAAAGCACAATCTATGGTGAATCCCTGTATGCAAATGAAATGTGGATGATAAACAGTTCAGACAAGGAGAGAATAGAAGCTTCTGAAATGTAATGCGTCGGAAGAATGCTGAATATTCGATGCGTAGCTCGAGCACCCAATGAAGAAGTGTGGAAATGTATCGGGTGCAGACTGATTGGTGGCTAAAGAACTTTGTGACATAGCTCGACTAGGAGAAGAGATCGCTTGTATGACATTTTCCGAGACTTCAAAGGATGGCAGGTTCAAAAATGGAGGTAAGCTTTGGGGATAAAAGTAACAGGAGGAGGCCAGATATTGAGTGGAGTTATGAAGAGCATGTAGGAGTACTGAGGTGAACGGATGACGATGCCACTTTTAATTCATTCAAGATGGCGGACCATCCCCCGCCTCTCCCTCCCTGCCCCAAGGTGTAGATGTTGCTACATCGCAGTGATGACATCACAGGAGGATTGCGGCCACTTGCCTGCGGGCATTTCTTAGTAGGCAGATTACACCCCCTTAAAAATTCATGCAAATAAATTTGAGCCTGACATATTCTTCTGCTATAGATCACTGATCTGTCAGTCCTCAGTGTTTGGGTTGATTCCTTTAGAGACCCCAAAGTATTCATACTTCTTCAGTTCACTCCAGAAGCTAGACATTTTACTGCAGTTAACAATTCCGATGACAGTTTACTAGATTTCTAGTACTATTTATGTGCAATAGATTTAGTTACCTTCAGGTCAACCACCGATCCCAACGTAGATCTTCCCGCCTGCTAGCAGACAACTCCACCACCTAGCCATAAAACAAACACACTGCAAGCCGCTGTACAGTGCATGGTGGAGGATACAGTGCATTAGTATTATGGATTACCCTTCAATTTCAATCTCAAACACTGACTGAGTAAGTAAATGATTGTCTGCATACTTCCATACATACCCTAATCTACATTTAGGCTACTGGGAGAAATAGGTCTTTCCCAGAGATCTTTCTTTCCTTCATTACATATTTGAATGAAATATGCTAAGCTATTCGATCCTAGCAGCACTCAAACGGTGTTTTTGGTTTGTAACATGAACTGATGTGGACTAACATGATTGGTGTTGAGCTGTCGAATCGATGTTACTATGCGCCAGTATGTATCATTTAACCGCAAAGAGGTCTATTCGTTTTAATGTGAGGACAGCAGCTGAGAATGACCTCAAAGTGATAGCAGAAGTCGATTATGTATAGTGAGGTATGAAGTTGAGGCTCATTCAAAAAATAGGGTGGGAGAAGCTGTGCCAGAAACTGAGACACACACACACACACAGGCAGTTGATGGTTAACTACGACACATTCTATCTCAGCATTCCCATCTCAGACAGCAGCAGTGTTAGTGCATCATTACTCATTGCGTTTGGTGTTGCAATGTTAAAATTAACAGCTCAACAGTAATCACAGAGCGTACTGCTAAAGCATCAAAGTATCATACACATACAATGTCTGCAGGAAGCGATATATGCTACAGCTGAGCGAGAATATATCGGTGGTATTGTCTTGCTTAAGATAGTGCGAACATAGAGCTGCAGATGTGCTGTTTGTGGTTTAGGTCGCATAATGATTACAAGATCAACGAATACAAGCTGTGAATATTTGTTGATCTTATATTCAAGTCATGTTGTGGTGTTAGCCCATAGCTGTGATCTAGTTGCGGGGACAGAGAGCCGCCGCAGGTTAATTTAATCAATTAACTGCTTTCAATTGGGCTGGCTCTGTGTTGCACAGTTGAAGTTTTCTTCGTGTACTATCTGTAGTTTTACGTGTTATGTAAATGTCCCCACATATTGTGAATTTAATTTAAAAATATTTGTATTTGTTTTTGGCAAGTGTCAATTAGCTCACGATAGAACTGTTGTTGAATAAAAATACTTGTGCGCAAATGATAAATGACACACCAGGTTGGGCCACACCTCCACGTGTTTTCCTTAAATTAATCTCATGGTTCTTAGTTTTAATTGGCAGCCACAGATCGTGATACCATTCTGCTTATCGGAGGGGGGGGGGGGGTAGATTTGTCTGCCCTTTGACATCCCTTGAGTTATTGTACTAATACAGTTGTTATTCCTTGAATTATTTTCAGGAGGTCACTTCCTATCATGAATTCCAGGGGATGCTCCGAGATTTATTATCTTAAGAGGGAGCAGTACGTATTATGGTTTCGCCGCCTGTCTATAGGAGGTAGCTTTCCAGAAATAGCAGCCAAGTTGCACGAGGCTTTGAACAGTCTGCTTTGCCTTTCTTCGGCCAGCATTATGGAGACAGGTGCCTCTGCTCCTATTATTTCAGCCAAGATAGACAGTGTGCAACGTAATGTGCTACCATATAGGGCAGCCAACCCAGCTATAAGCAGTGTTCTAGGATCCTGGCGCACCTAGTACACTGCGGAATCACTTAATGGAATTTAGTCGTATTGAACTTGAAAATTCCGAGACACAAGGGATTAAACAGTTACTCAAGCAGGCAAGGGACTTACAGGTTAGGGCGACATCCCTGATATTAGAGAGCGAGGGTGCGCGTTCGGAGCAGGAACTTTTAAGTCGTAAGCAGCTCCTTGATAATAAGCGGTCCAGTGCCCGACGTCTGACCACTTAGCCGAATTGCCTAACCCTATTATATGCCTCCTTCCCGGTATATCTGTTGTCTACTGATGGTTTGCACCAAGTGCAGCAATTCTGTGGCTGCTTGTCTGGTTTGAGTTTCATTCCGATGCCCTGCGCATGCCGCATCACGTGATCCTTTCGTTGCTTTATCCATTAACAAAAGGAACACTCATTATTTTGGTCTCTGAAACCTTGAGAGGTCAGGATTCCATAGGACAGCTCAGGGCACGAATAACAGACAGAAAGTTGTCGGGATGTATGCCCAATGACCTTGAGTGGATGTATTATTGGCGGGTGCATACATCTTCCAAGACACTGAGCCAGTATGTTGAACATGTCTGTGTGGCTGTGCCAGCACAAGATATGGAGGTTGCGTACCTGCCAGTGTCTAAAATAATCTAGAAGGCCTGAAGGATGATCTCGCTAGTTGTTTGCGCACCGCTCTACTAATTGTGATGAATTCGAGGAATTGCTAAACTGAGGCACTGACCTTTTCTGACCAGCAGCGCGGTTCAGATGGAAGTCTACCATCGACATCTTTTATTCTACAGGATACCGAATCGCGATCCGAATCTGACTGGTCCGGTCGCAAGTGTTGTTTCCGCTGCGGCGCGGGTGACAACCTAGTGTGGGCAAGTGCCCTGTTTGAGAAGCCCCAGGGCTAACAGCTGACGCCATTGGAGGAAAGGTCGACCGTGTCAGAGGAGGTTACTGTTTCGCCGTACGCGTATTCGTGCTATGGAAAGATCTTCCCATCTTTATGTCTCTGCCCGTGTCGGACAGGAACAAGTTTGCACATAACTGAACTGTGGCAGTTCTGTCTCCTTACTTGATTACAAATGGTATATGGAGTTCGGAAACTCGTCTACATTGTCTCCTCCCAGAGATGTCACATGGTCAATGGGCAAAAATTTCCTCTGGTTGGCGAGGTAGGCGGTAGTTTATCCGTATGTAACGTCTCATTACTGGTCAGATTTCTCGTAGTTAAGGACTTGGTGGTCATCTAATTGCTCGGCTGTGATTTTAATCGGCGGACCGGGATGCTCCTTGACTTTGCGAATGGTGCTTTGTTCTTTAAATTTTCTTCTGCGCAAAAGATAGCCCTCTGTATTCGCCACAGTGCAAGCCTGTCGTTTCTTAAATTTGTTTATCAAACTTGTTCCTTGAAACGAAAACTATTATCCTTAAAAAAAGCCATGAGTGTGAATGTATAAAGTTTCTGGCCACGACGGTAATTTTATTTCACATCATCTTCAGCAGCGAAGAAAATGCGTCGTCGCTGTGCTGACGTTGTCCTTGGCGCGGAAACGTGTGTAGTAATGCGGGGCGACTTCTCTCCGCTGACTTGGGTCCAACGGGCAGCAGAGGTCGAACCTCGCTGGAGCTACCGCGTGGCCTAGACCGGAAAGAGAGGGAACTGCATTCCCCTGTTTATTAATCGCAACTGAAATCAATGTGAAACGGATGCCGCATGTGCACAACAGGTGATCTCTTTAATTATTAGTATTTAATTAATATATTTTGCAGATTGTTTCGGACCAACATAAATAAAAAATTGTACATGTACATATAATGGAAAGGTAAACAGTCGTGACGGACGTTACGTTGTGCTGCACAATGGTGCTCTCTGAAGCTGCTGTCAGTGGGCCACTAGCCTTCAGAAAGGCCACAATTCCGAGTCGAAATGAGTGGAATTTCTGATGAGCTTCCCGTGATATATGCTGTCATGTTACTGCTGTCACGATTGCTGCACTGGCTGTGGTGTACCAGGAAACATTGGTAAACAGTTTCATGTAGCCACTTGCTAAGTGCTGGAGGCACGAAATTTTTGAACTCGCAACTCTCAAAGCGGCTTTTTGCGTAAGTTCAGGAGGTGGCTGGTATAAAAATACGCTGTGCAGCACAATGCCGTATTCTGTATCGTACAGTTAGTCTTTAAATATATTTATGGGAACCAGCTAGTACAGTTTCTCACCTCGTTCACGTCACTGTGACTTCATCACAACACAAGTGCTATTTGAACTGAGTTCAGTGTTCATCCTTGATACAAGCACTTTCTCTCCCTCAAGTTTCAACCGTTTCGTCTTTTACTTGGTTGAAACTTACAGCCACTATGCAAAAATTTCATAATATTTGAGATGAAGGAGTAGGTTTAGATTTTATTGGTGCTTAATGTGGAGACTGCATGCTTTTAAATAATAAATGAAATGTGAGGGTGGCATGGCCCTCAACTACGTACCCTCACACTCGGAACTGAAATATTAAAACTTTTCGATGCTTTCCTTGTCTAGGGGCTGGGATACGTAGCTGCCGCATTATAAGACAAATACTGCTGAGTCTAAAATATACAATACGAATTTATACATAAATCTAATGGTCGAAGGTTTCTACCACTCGGCAATTGCGAATGTAACGTAGAGATTTAGAAATGAAAGATTACAATTAAATAAAATCTGCAGGTACTATCTTAACGAAAATGGTTCAAATGGCTCTGAGCACTATGGGACTCAACTGCTGTGGTTATCAGTCCCCTAGAACTTAGAACTACTTAAACCTATCTAACCTAAGGACATCACACACATCCATGCCCGAGGCAGGATTCGAACCTGCGACCGTAGCAGTCCCACGGTTCCGGACTGGGCGCCTAGAACCGCGAGACCACCGCGGCCGGCACTATCTAACGACTTTAAATGATGAGTACGATAGTAGAAGTACTTTTGAGAATGTGGTATATTTCTGCTAAACACTTATTGGTGTCGATGGTCCAGCAATGAAATAAAATACAGGTTCAATAACAGGGAAACACGTAATTAGTTATGAACAACAACATAGCTCGTGAGTTACTTCTAAGTGCACACTATATCTTCATTATAGAAGCCACGGAAATCTCGCAAGTTCACAAGTCATCTGCCGCGACCACGCGCAAACCGCTCCTCACTTTGCAAGTCTCTATCGCGACCTTGCGTCCGTCTCGCCGTCGCGTCCGGCACGTGTCCTGTGCCATATTCCCCTCGCGCCGCACTCCCTTAGTAACGAGCGCTGTGATAGGCTAGAACGCTCACTCCGTGTCTCCAAGCCAATGTACACTCACAAATATTTTGAAACACATTCGAAATACTGGATTTACGATTAAATAACTTGAAATTAAATAAGTATTCCTACAGCTGGGCCATAAACACGCTCAAACACACATAATTAAATACATAAACAATTAAACAAACATGTATCAAAAGAATAGAACAGAAGTAAGTCAGTAGCCTAATGTCTCTGTGCTCTCTAAAACAGTAAATAAGTGACCAATTTCTTCACGAATAGTATATATCGTATGTAAACAAAGACATAGATGAACAAATGTATTTATAAGCATGCTGCTACCGTTTTTTCGAGTAACTGTGGAGTACTTATGGCCTGACGCGATCGATAGTAATCAGCCACTTTGACCTCCAATAACTCATGTAATATTCAAGTTACATGCCCGTAATTTATACCAATTTAGGTTTACACTAATAGTTTTGTGAAGACATGGCAATCGATAAAATCGGATGAATCGTTTAGATTTTGGAAGTTCGTTGCTGGGTGTTACTTGTATAAATTATTGTCATATACTAAACTTTAAACTAATAAAGATATTGAAAATCTGATTACACCATCAGAATCGTCGTGCAAATAATGGTAATATGCATGTTTCTTTTTGAGGTATCATGATTCCTCTGGTTACTATTAATTTCTATATGAACTGTAAAATGTGTGCTACTATGGTTTCACAATGTCTGCCATCTTTGGCACTCCCGGCATAGAAATTTCCCTCATCGACACAAAGCACCGACCTCAACACAGCCTCAACATGGAATTCCCAGCCATGCGCTCGCTGGACCACGTGTTTGCTGCCGCGCCCCGGCTTGCCTAGCGGCCCGTGCGCGGCCACACCAACTCCGAACTTAGAATATTTCCAGGGCACCTCACAAGACCCACTACCTCTTTAGGCAGTGATATCTGTATGAAGATGGGAAACGCGTATTTATGCTAAAGAAACTTATTCCGTTTTGCAGTAAAGCGATCAGCTCTCTACACATATATTCTTATAGACTGTTTGGAGAATGTGCGCTTAGGAATCATTAAATGTGTCCGACTTGGGCATTGCGAGAGCTTCTCAGTCCAGTCGACTTTATAAAATGCTCTACTGAGTGATATGTATTAAGACGGCACTCTCACTCAGTGAGGAATGTGAACATAGCAATTGACCGTAAATATTGAAAAATGTGACGTCATTCTCATGAGTACTAAAAGGAACCCGTTGAACTTCGGTTACACAATAAATCAATCAAATCGAAAGGCTGTAAATTCAACTAAATACCTAGGAATTACAATTATGAACAACTTCAATTGAAGCGGACACATAGAAAATATTGTGGGGAAGATAAACAAAAGACTGCGATTTATTGACAGAAGACTTAGAAGACGCCACAGATCTACTAAAGAGATTGCCTACACCACGCTTGTCCGTTCTCTTTCGATTACTGCTGCACGGTATGGGTTTCTTACCAGATAGAATTAACGGAGTACATCGAGAAAGTTCAAAGAAGAGCAGCACGTTTTGTATTATCGACAAATAGGAGATATGATACAGGATTCTGAGTGGACATCATCACAACAAAGATGTTCCTTGTTGCGACGTAATCTTCTGACGAAATTTCGACTAAAAATTCTCTCCTCCGGATGCTAAAATATTTTGTTGATGCCGACCTACATAGGGGGATATGATCATCATAATAAAATAAGGGAAACCAGAGCTCGCACGGAAAGATATAGGTGTCCGTTTATCCCGCACGATGTTTGAGAGTTGAATAATAGAAAATTATTGTGAATGTGGTTAGATGAGCCCTCTGCCAGACACTTAATTGATTTGTAGAGTATCCATGTAAATGTAGATGCAGCAGATGTAGATGTACAGCATTTAATAGCACCAAGTGTGAACAGTCCGTAACGGCACCAGCGCAGGGAGAAAACCACCTTCAACAAATGCATTGGGGAAGTCAATAAGTATTACTGATGAAATGTGAATCTGCTGTAAGACGGTAAGCGACTTCTTAATTACACAAAGTACCTGCTGTCACTCGATCGTTACGCGAACTAGCCGTCAGTCCACAGCACCATGGGTAGAACAGCGTTCCTGGTATGTCGGCTGAAATAATGTTAATAGTAGTGGACTGGGTAACATGACAAGTGGTTTCGCGACTTGCGGCTCTACTAGACACTTCTAAGCATGCACGTTGCTACTGGGCGTTTGCCAAAAAAAGCAGTAACTTGAACATTAGAAACTGCTGGCATTATCTTTTATGCAGAGACAACAACATAACCGTCATAAATTTGTGTACAGTCTTTGCCTACCAACTTGGAGCTTAGATGTCGATAAAAAATAATCAAGTGTGGTAATCAAAACAACCTCCGATGTAAGCAGTCAACAACCATCATTCTTCCACCAGGATATTCAGAAAAGACGATGGAGAAAACATCGATGGTACTTTCTTGCCCTTGCGATGGGAAACTATCCGTGAAGGAGGGAGACCCAGTTGTTATCAACAGGAGGAGGATGCAAAGAAAACGACAACCACTGCATGCTATTTAACCATGGAAAGCGTGGCCTGTAACTGTCTCTCTTGATTTTCTCATGATTACCGAACGATTCCAGAATAGTCCACTATTGGAATCCACGAGAGCATAATACGGAAAGGAAGCGACCTCCACAAAAAGATTCAAAAATCAAGGGAAGGGTAATATTCTACGGGTTGGAGCATTGAGTGCCAGAAGCCAGAATGTTGTATGGAAGTTATAATATCTGAAAAAGTAAATGCAAAGACTATGTCTAGCTCTAGTAAGAGTCAGTCAAGTGAGGTGGAAGTACCAACATAGGGTAACATCAATAACGGCATAAAATTATGGACTACAAATCGGATTCATTGAGAATAAGAAGGTCGCCCAAGGAGTGACTTACCGATAATTCTTATCGGGATTGAACCCAAAACAACAATTACTGTAGTTCATATGACTACATAACAACCAGATAAAGTATATGGCGGAACTAAACGAGTGATTCAGAAGCGGAATTAAATGAGTGATTCAGTATGTAAAGTGTGTTGTAAATCTAATGATCATGTAGGGTACGAAGCAGGATCGCTATAGCGCGGGGTGGAGGGGTGGAAGGCACAGTTGCAGGAGAATACTGACTGAACAACAAGATCAAGGGAGACACGCACTCATATGAATTCTGCAATATACTTCACCCGATTGGCAGTAAATACACTGTCACACAGGGACAAGAGGGAAAGGTATCCTTACCACAGGTCATGAGACACAGGAAGATAACTGGATTATGTCACGGTGAAACAGAGAAACCGAAACTCGATACTTGATTGTGAGGCATGCTGAGGAGACGATGTAGACTCAGGTCGCAATTTAACGATGATGATGACGATGATAGTAGAAAATCGTCAGCAAGAATTAACTGTGTACCAAAATATTCAAAAGCGATAATGTCCTTTTGAAACTTAGGCTACAGATAATGCGATACTGGATACAACGGGACATAGCTCTAAGGAGGAAGAATGTACATCCCTGAAAACGGTAAATCCATACGCTAGACGTAAAGATAGGAATAAGAAACGAACATGCGGGAACATTTTGGGTAACCGAAGAAATACTTCAGTTTATCGACGAAAAAAGAGAATATGGAAACGTTCAGGATAACAAGAATACAGCAATATAGTTCACATACAAATAAAATCATATGAAGTGCAGGGAACATAAGCTAAAATGGCTGCAGCAGAATGGTGAAGAAATCGGAAAGGATCATCATTATCATCATTTAACAGTTTGTTTCCCAGGTGCTGGTAATGAGCCTCTTCCACTTCGTCCTGTCCAAATACACCTGTTCACGGAGAAAATCATCCACTGTCCATCCTCTGGTTACTAGATTAGCCTTAATCAAATCCATCCATCGGGTTCGAGGTCTTCCTTGAGGTCTTTCCCTATCCACCTGTCTTTCCAAAATTTATTTTGTCTGTTCTAGTTTGCTCCATTCTCATCACATGTCAGTACCATCAAAGTCTAGATGCGCCTATTCGATATAATAGGCATGTCGTTATTCCGGCTTTTTTCCTCACATCCTCATTCCTTAACTTGTCCATCTTGGTCTTCTGGATGGTAGACCTGAGAAATTTCATCTCTGATGCGTGCGTCCTTTATGATTCTCTTTTTGTGATGGTCCATGTTTCAATATCATAGGTCAATATTGGTATGAAATAGCTATTTAACATCATCAGTTTGGCCGGTTTTGGGATCAGGTCAAGTGATCTTACTTGTTGGTAGAATTTATATTCATTTTGCACTCTGTTGGTGATTTCATTTCTGACCAAATTATCACTGGAGATTACACTTCCGAGGTAAGGAAAACTGTCCACGCACTCTAGTTGGTGGCTTCCTAGTTTTACATTTGCTGCCTGTCCATCTCTGTTGGCTGCCATCACCACTGTTTCGGTCTCGCTGATGTTGAGGTTATATTTCTCGATCTGAGATTTCCATTCATGGATCTGATCTGTACTTCAGTTTCACCCGATATTATGATGTCATCAGCAAAGGCAAATGCATTCAGTTCACCTGACTTCTCCTTAACATTCTTCATTATAGTATCCATAACAGTGATGAATAGTAGTTGGGGCAGTGCACTTCCCTGCTGGCCGAAGTGGCCGTGCGGTTAAAGGCGCTGCAGTCTGGAGCCGCAAGACCGCTACGGTCGCAGGTTCGAATCCTGCCTCGGACATGGATGTTTGTGATGTCCTTAGGTTAGTTAGGTTTAACTAGTTCTAAGTTCTAGGGGACTAATGACCTCAGCAGTTGAGTCCCATAGTGCTCAGAGCCATTTGAACCATTTGAAGTGCACTTCCGTGCTGAACTCCACTCTTGGTCTCAAACCATGACGATCGTCCTTCCCCAATTTGTGCACAGCTAGTACAGTCTTTGTACAACATCTTATGTTTCCTTATTAGTCCTTCAGGCTCATTCTTTTTCCTCAGGCATTCCCAGATCTTACATCTTATAACACTATCATATGCTTTTTCTATATCCAGGAATACAATGACCAGGTTCTTACCTTTCTCCCAATACTTATCCATCAACATGCGGGAAAGGATGATCGTCGGATATATCGTTGGAAGACTTAGAAGAAATAAGACTAATATTAAGAGTGTAAAACGAATACTGCTTTTAAACGCAAAGAGGAGATCAGATAGATGGAAAGATCACATTGAAAATCTCTAACAGGAGTAGTAGTTTTTTATAGTCCGATTATACGAATAGTAGCATGCATGTAGTAAAGTAGCGTGCGTTTATCTTTAATTTGACGAACTTTTACTCCTATTGTGGGATATCTAATTACACTCCTGGAAATTGAAATAAGAACACCGTGAATTCATTGTCCCAGGAAGGGGAAACTTTATTGACACATTCCTGGGGTCAGATACATCACATGATCACACTGACAGAACCACAGGCACATAGACACAGGCAACAGAGCATGCACAATGTCGGCACTAGTACAGTGTATATCCACCTTTCGCAGCAATGCAGGCTGCTATTCTCCCATGGAGACGATCGTAGAGATGCTGGATGTAGTCCTGTGGAACGGCTTGCCATGCCATTTCCACCTGGCGCCTCAGTTGGACCAGCGTTCGTGCTGGACGTGCAGACTGCGTGAGACGACGCTTCATCCAGTCCCAAACATGCTCAATGGGGGACAGATCCGGAGATCTTGCTGGCCAGGGTAGTTGACTTACACCTTCTAGAGCACGTTGGGTGGCACGGGATACATGCGGACGTGCATTGTCCTGTTGGAACAGCTGGTGCCCTTGCCGGTCTAGGAATGGTAGAACGATGGGTTCGATGACGGTTTGGATGTACCGTGCACTATTCAGTGTCCCCTCGACGATCACCAGTGGTGTACGGCCATTGTAGGAGATCGCTCCCCACACCATGATGCCGAGTGTTGGCCCTGTGTGCCTCGGTCGTATGCAGTCCTGATTGTGGCGCTCACCTGCACGGCGCCAAACACGCATACGACCATCATTGGCACCAAGGCCGAAGCGACTCTCATCGCTGAAGACGACACGTCTCCATTCGTCCCTCCATTCACGCCTGTCGCGACACCACTGGAGGCGGGCTGCACGATGTTGGGGCGTGAGCGGAAGACGGCCTAACGGTGTGCGGGACCGTAGCCCAGCTTCATGGAGACGGTTGCGAATGGTCCTCGCCGATACCCCAGGAGCAACAGTGTCCCTAATTTGCTGGGAAGTGGCGGTGCGGTCCCCTACGGCACTGCGTACGATCCTACGGTCTTGGCGTGCATCCGTGCGTCGCTGCGGTCCGGTCCCAGGTCGACGGGCACGTGCACCTTCCGCCGACCACTGGCGACAACATCGATGTACTGTGGAGACCTCACGCCCCACGTGTTGAGCAATTCGGCGGTACGTCCACCCGGCCTCCCGCATGCCCACTATACGCCCTCGCTCAATGTCCGTCAACTGCACATACGGTTCACGTCCACGCTGTCGCGGCATGCTACCAGTGTTAAGGACTGCGATGGAGCTCCGTATGCCACGGCAAACTGGCTGACACTGACGGCGGCGGTGCACAAATGCTGCGCAGCTAGCGCCATTCGACGGCCAACACCGCGGTTCCTGGTGTGTCCGCTGTGCCGTGCGTGTGATCATTGCTTGTACAGCCCTCTCGCAGTGTCCGGAGCAAGTATGGTGGGTCTGACACACCGGTGACAATGTGTTCTTTTTTCCATTTCCAGGAGTGTATATATTGCCTTTAGTTTTACGGAATAGTACTATAATTCCCTGAGTTTTTGTAGCCTGTACCTCTGAGTGTCTCCCCGGAAAATTCAATATAGAGACTAGATTAAATTGTAAAGCCCACATTATTTATCGAGATAATCAAAGAATCAAGTGCCTACAGTGTCTTTGCGTCATATGGCACTGCATTGCAATATGACAGATGCAACTACCTGAAGAAAGACTTTAACCTAACACTGAAACAGTGCAAGTCATGTATAAAAAAATTAAAAAGAATGTAAGACAAATGATCAACACTGACGTCACTGCGACACGCAGTAAGATTCACTGTAGGCTTACCTGCTGGCTTGCACAATGGCCACCTTGCAGGTTGTGTTGTCTGCTAGATGGCTGCCTTCCAGGAAATGTGCGTGTTTTCCATGAAAGATTCGCTGCTATTTTCCTTGTAATGTTCCTTGAGTGATTCCTGTGCTGGCCAACCAGGCGTCTTCTTTGGCGTCTGACATCATAACCTACACGGTTCAGTAAACCCTAGTTAATGTTCGATACGAAACAGAATGTCATGCGCCCTCTGGCCAAGCGGCAATTTTTCTCAGATGATTGTAAAGGAACTATTTGGTAAAAAAGCATATGTCATACACCTTGTAGCGTAATTCGTTAGCTTCATGATGTGCTGCCTATCATTTCGTCAATGGTAATAGTTATTGTGATATTTGGCGATTAAGTAAACTACTGTGAGAATTTCAGAAAGTTTGAATTGAAAAATGGGAGTCACTATGAATTTGGGTGTGGTGCATGTTAGGTCACGGGTTGTTGGTTATGAAATGTAGCTAACACATTGAATTATTCTTTAAACTACGAGGGACATCGATATTTACAATGCCTCGAGAAAATGGATTGTATGAAAAGCATCTTAAGAGAATGAATTGTGTGTAAAGCATTTTATCCCAAAATCGTGCACCAGCGGAAACGATACAATGAAATATTCATAACCTTCTTTGTATCTCATGAACAGTTTGAGCTATGAAAACAAGATTTTGCTAAATAATAGTATACAAAGAGAGAGACTACTTTGCCGTATTGTTAATATGTGAAACTTTCGCATTTGACGCCATATTCAAGCAACTACAGACTTTTTTGGTAAAATAATGTAATAGTTTTGTGCCATCGATAGCTGGTGAATCGACAATTGCTATAACTTTCGAAGAATTCATGTGAAAATATTAGATTTTATTTTTATGCCGATGCTGGGCATTTTCATTTTCACAAACAATTGAGTTGTTTTTCCCATAGGTGCAAATTTAATAATACACGGTTTCAGGAATCTGACGCGATTTCACTGCTTTAGAATATTAGTGATAAACTAAAAGTGAACTCCACCCAAATAGACAATGACGGCTCAACGTTTCCGATCGGCCGCCGTGTCATCCTTAGCCCATACGCGTTACTGTATGCGGATACTTCTCAATCAAGTAGCTCCTCAGTTTGCCTCACAAGGGCTGCGTGCACGCCGCTTGCCAACAGCGCTCGCCAGACTGCATGGTCACCCATCCAAGTGCTAGCCCAGCCTGACAGCGCTTAACTTCGGTAATCTGACGGGAACCGGTGTTATAATGTTAGCGACATGAATATTTATAAAGTTGGCTATGGTTTGGAAAAAGAAGCATATTTTAATGTAGCAACAAGGGAATTTGCATATTAATCAAAACTCGTCACTGATAAGGTTTCTCTGCAGAAAAATAAAGGGAATAAGAAGTCTGGGGAAAATAAATCCCTACCTCCATTGAAATTATAGGAGAATGTTATACCACAGTGTATTTTTAATAAAGAATGATATGGACAGAAATCGTCCAAAGAATGTAATTTCCGATGATGCTGAGCCAAAGTCATACACTATTTTTTGGAAGAACCCACCGCTATTTGAGTGTATATTTCTGTATATTTCCTGTTTACAATCTAGATTTTGGCTTTCACGCTATTATTGAGTACAATATTCTTAGATTATTAACACCATTTTGTTGTGTGCTGTGCAGGATGACAAATACTGGTGTATTTGTTGAACTGTGCATTTGTCATCCTATACGGAATGCAGCAAAATAAGATTAACGGTCTAAGAACATTTTACTTGATAATAGCTTGAAATCTAGATTGTACACAGGAAACGTGCAGAAATACACCGTCAAAGAGCAGCGTATTCTTAAAAAAAGAAAAAAGTATCCCAATTATCTAAGAAATCTGAGAACAATTTACTTCATATGTTAGAAGGATCATACTGTACCGCCACATGCTGACAATAGCTACTACTTAAGGTCTAAATGATCTGTTTTAGTTTGCTTGTTTCCGTCAACGGGAGAACTTCAACGGATCCCCTTGTTATATAGGATGGCATGCAACGTTGCTTACGATTATTACATCACAAAGTGTAATCTCATTATACACATAGGATTCTTCGCCGTTTTTCTGCAAAATGTGAGACTTCTCAGTACTGTACACAATGTCTAGTGTGTTGGAAGTTCCGTAAAAACGGCAGGTAATGTACATATAAGAGAGTGGTATAATTTTAATGAGGACTTTATATGGTTTCGTAAATTATTACATTTTTGCGTGTTGTACACGAACAGACGATTAGCTACTTAGCTGCATTGATTGCATTGATATTACCATGTAGCTTATATACTCTGCGTATTGTATTAAATAATTTTTGGTTCCGATAAGATGTGTAGTTGTGTAATTCGTGTAACCTTTATATATCTGAAGATGGTCGTTGAAATAGCTTCAGTTAATCAGTATTCTTGATATTATATACATCTTATATATATATACTATATGTATGAAGATCTAACAGCTGTAGATGGACAGTATTTTGTGTCATCAACGTGCGAGAAATTGCAAATGGATATTGTTATAGTTCGGCTGTCATTGAGGTAAGTTTTTTTCTGTTGAACTCATCAGAGACACACTTTTAACAGGTGTTTTCTATGTTAGAGGGAAGCCCCTTGTATGCACTAAAGATCCAGGGTGGCGATATCTATGCCCAGACGTCCATGACAAGACACCTTCTACTCGTACATTTGCTTGTAGGTTCCTTTAAATTGTGCTGTTTGTGTGTGTGTGTGTGTGTCTGGTGTGTGGTGCTTTGTTGCGGGGACCCTCCTTCCCTACCCCTGATCTGGAATGGGTGGATTCTGGTCCAACCTCTGCTATTTCTTTAAGAGGGACAGTGCGAGTAATACTGTTTTAATTGTTTGTAATGACACGTCAGTGGGAGTACATAAGGGGGTCCTCCAGGGCTCTGTGCTGAGTCTCCCTCTCTATCTAGCAGCCGTCAATGGCTTCGCAGCAGCTGTGGGGTCCTCAGTATCAGCCTCCTTGTATACTGACGACTTTTGCCTCTGCTGTTCCTCCTTTAGTGTGGGAGTCGCGGCAGGGCGCCACACGAAAGGCACAGACATGGGCCCTCAACCATGGCTTTCGGTTTTCCGCCGCCAAGACTCGCGTCATGCACTTATGTTTGTGCCGCACCGTTCACCCACAACCAGAACTTTACCTCGACGACTAATTATTAAGTGTGGTGGAGACATCGCGTTTTAGGACTGGTCTTTTATGCTCTGTTGACGCTGGGTCCCCACCTTCGCCAGCTTAAGCGAAAGTGCTGGCTGCGCCTTAATACACCAACTGGGGTGCAGATCGCACTATCCTTCTGCAGCTTCACAGGGCCCTGACACATTCACGTCTTCATTACGGGAGTCTGGCATACGATTTCCCATCACCTTCAGCATTGTCGATACTGGACACAATACGCCACTGCAAATTTCCTCTTGCGACACGAGCCTTTCGAGCTATCCCTATGAACAGCATAGTTGTGGAGGCTTGGTTCCCTCCATTAAGAATCAGGCGGTAACAACAGCTTGTCATTTTCAGTGCGATAGGGTCTGCAGCTGCTATGAATTTTGTGGGTGATTTCGTGATGCCTACAGCTGCTGTTGTCGTTATTTTAGTCATATCTCTAGATAAACTAGGCGCATAATAACTTACTTTATGAATGATTTTTAGTAGTAAATCATGCCATGTATGTCGTTCTCCTATGACTCCGTGTTATGCTGATAAAATAATTCAGAGGGATTTGACGCTAATTTTGGAGCACGTTACCTTCGAGCAGTTGTTGCAAAGCTCTTATATATAAGGTCCATGTTTTAACGTACTTAACATTAGGAAGATTAGAATTATTTTACAGAAACTTGATTTACCTACATATCTCGTATTTAATCATCGTTCATCGTTGGTGTAAATATGACTGCATGTAATGTCTTTAAAATAACTTTTTAATATTTATTATTTTAGTGTGGGAGCACGTAATTTTTGAATAGTTGCTACAAAGATCTAATACATAAAATCTATCACAGTACTCTGATGGAACAGTATTGAAAACTATGAGAGTTCAGCAAAACCTGCTTCATGGTTGCGTGATGTTTTGAATTACAGTCATATTTATTGATGAGTGTAGCGATAATTTTAGATTCTACGGTTCTGTATTTCTTCGTCGAAGAACTGGTAAAGTGTTGTCTAGGTATTTCTCATTTCGCTGGTCTTTTTGGTCATTTAAAACTGTGTCCGACTGATCTTTTAGATGGATGTAAATTGCAATTTCTTCCATTACATTCATGATTTTTCCTTTCCGTAACTTATGCAATATTAGATACGATCCATCTATATTAGCTACTTCGTGTTTGGCGTCTTTTAAGTGTACAGCAAATTTGGATGTGTTGTTGTCTCTTATTGTAGCATGTTTTTTAAATCGTATACTAACGTTTCCTCCTGTGACTTCGTAGGCTTTCCCAGCATAATAAGTCTTGAAAGTCTGTTATGGTTTACTTCAAGATCCTAAAATCAACTCGATTGGATATTTCGGCGATCCAAGTGGTCACCATCGGCAGGAGAATGCTGCTTCGCCTGATAAGTCGCGCTGAGGACTGACGCCAGGCTGCAAATCGACGTCCTAATAGGCGCCGTACCGTACACTGTGCACGCGCCACCCATCACTGTTGCTGCCATCCAAGACTGGGCAAGTGGCGCCGCCCTAAGTAGAACACTGGCGGCAACGATAAATTGCACTCTTGGATGATTTTGGAACACTCGGACTGGCCGCACCGAAGAACGTTCTGTCTACCCTCATTATGAATCCCGAAATTTTAAGAAGTGTTTCCGACAGTTTAAACACAATGTTGTATAAAAAATCATATCACATTACTGTAGTGAATTTAACTACAAAATCTGCTGCAGTACATATTCCTTTCACACATATAGACATGTACAAAAAAGACAACCGTAGAGTATCACTTTGCCTACCAATTCTGATATCTGCCTGCTGTTGCCTTTATTGTTGTTGATAATTCACCGTGCCTTGAGATATAGTTTTACTCTTTTCTGTTATTTGGCAGATAACTACTTGCTTGATTTTATAGTTTGTACAACGATTTTTGCTCCTCTTTTTATCTACTGACAATCTCCACATCAGCACTAATTAGACAAAAACGGTTATGGCACTCCAAAATGTACGTGTTTGTGTCATAAAAAATAACTTAATCTCCATGGGCTCTATATCCTTCTTTCTTCAAATCTAGAAACTCAATAAATATTGACTGTGCAACGAAACAAGAAATGATATCTTTCACTAGCAAAGCAGCTTCTTTTAACTGTAACTGCAACCCTCTGTTTATTTCCTGGTCCCAACCAGGAACATACAACACATTTCTCTATTTTTCTCGGCAAGCAGCTCTCAGTTTTACAAATGTTTTCATATTCATCAGAAGCTTAGTTCTTAAAACTATATTTACTTTTCCAAAAATATTCTATGATTTTTTTTACTCTTATAATTGTTTTACTTTTGCTTTGATTCAGTAACTTCTTCTGTTATGTTGAAGGCAAAACTCAATAACTGCTCCTGTGACGGCATTTGACTGCATTACCTTCACAATGTCGTGATTACATATTGTTCTATTCTTGCTGCAGTTGTTGTTCAGGACCAGTATCAATCTTGGCACATTGAGCTAATTTGCACCGAAAAATTTTCAGTGTAAGTGAAATACTTTACTATTAACTTATACCTTGAACCTCTTCCTACTTCCGTTAGTTATCAGTATGGAGATCTCCAGTTGTGCAAATGTGGAATTAACACAAAATGTTTTGGTACTGTATGATCCCACTATCAATATCAATAAAACAAAGAGAACACAAGTAACTACTTCCCATTATTAAACAGTCTGAGAAACATGTAACGGAAGTTGTTCTCCACTGCCATGTATTACTACATACTTCTGAATATTATACCATTATGTACATTCAAAAACAGTAGAAAAGCAGAAAATTTGAGATATTGTAGGACACTCTCACTTCTGATACAGAGTCATACTGCTTAATGTTCTTATGGAAGATGATCTTTATTACTTGGTTGCCATACTGGATTCGATCTGACTTCATACATATGATGAAATGATTGGCAGTAAAAAACACTCTTGCTTGTGTACTCTAGTGAAGGAATAGTGGTAAGCTTTACCTGTGTTCAAATGAGAAGGGTACCGAGTTAATTGACTGCAGTAAAAACGTATGGCGACTGAGGGCCATGGAGAGCGTTCTTTCTGTGGAACCTGAGTGTAGACGTTTGCAGACTGCCAAGTCCGCCGGTTTCATAGTGCAGAAACATTGGCTGGCGCCGGTCAGTAATTGGCCCCACCCAGGTAGGCTGACCAGCGCCGAGGAGTTGCTGGAGCTATGAGCAGAGCATTGATGACCGGCAATAAAGCAAAAGATGGGCCCTTGTTAGGTAGGAAGCTGATGAAACAGCTGTGAGTTTCTGCTAATTTACGTGGGACAGGTCAATGGCTTCCAGGCGTCCAGGCTCTGCTACAAAACATTTTCTGAAGGCGAGAGACTTTTAGTCATTTTGTGGCCATTCATTGGAAAGTTCGAAATGGACGCAACAGTGGCTATAACAATCTTTTTATGGAGGGCTGTGGTTCAATCCAGGTCACGCTTTTAGCAAAGACACAGTGTAAACATGTGGGACAGAGGCTGCGAAACTGGATCTTTTTCCTTTTCTCCCAATTAATTTTTAAAGTCACTGGTTGGTCAAATCTGTTAATGCGGAGCAGGGGCGGCCTACCAGCTTCGAATGCTGCGTTCCATATCATGATTGTCTTGCGATAAAGTCAGATTAGTCTAAGATGTAAGTGTACTCTGACACTGAACTGCTTAGGAAAGCTGAGAGAAAGAGAAGAACACACTCTCGCACTGGCGCTTCGCTAGTAAGGAACGGCAGGTCTCTACCTAGACAGTGAGACGCGTGCTTTGCTAGGAGCCTGTGGCAGTCACCATCTGAACCATCAGAGGTATTGCTTCTTGCATCAAGCACACAACGAGTGATGTGTGGGTGTACATACACTCCTGGAAATGGAAAAAAGAATACATTGAGACCGGTGTGTCAGACCCACCATACTTGCTCCGGACACTGCGAGAGGGCTGTACAAGCAATGATCACACGCACGGCACAGCGGACACACCAGGAACCGCGGTGTTGGCCGTCGAATGGCGCTAGCTGCGCAGCATTTGTGCACCGCCGCCGTCAGTGTCAGCCAGTTTGCCGTGGCATACGCTCCATCGCAGTCTTTAACACTGGTAGCATGCCGCGGCAGCGTGGACGTGAACCGTATGTGCAGTTGACGGACTTTGAGCGAGGGCGTATAGTGGGCATGCGGGAGGCCGGGTGGACGTACCGCCGAATTGCTCAACACGTGGGGCGTGAGGTCTCCACAGTACATCGATGTTGTCGCCAGTGGTCGGCGGAAGGTGCACGTGCCCGTCGACCTGGGACCGGACCGCAGCGACGCACGGATGCACGCCAAGACCGTAGGATCCTACGCAGTGCCGTAGGGGACCGCACCGCCACTTCCCAGCAAATTAGGGACACTGTTGCTCCTGGGGTATCGGCGAGGACCATTCGCAACCGTCTCCATGAAGCTGGGCTACGGTCCCGCACACCGTTAGGCCGTCTTCCGCTCACGCCCCAACATCGTGCAGCCCGCCTCCAGTGGTGTCGCGACAGGCGTGAATGGAGGGACGAATGGAGACGTGTCGTCTTCAGCGATGAGAGTCGCTTCTGCCTTGGACAGGGCCAACACCCGGCATCATGGTGTGGGGAGCGATCTCCTACACTGGCCGTACACCACTGGTGATCGTCGAGGGGACACTGAATAGTGCACGGTACATCCAGAACGTCATCGAACCCATCGTTCTACCATTCCTAGACCGGCAAGGGAACTTGCTGTTCCAACAGGACAATGCACGTCCGCATGTATCCCGTGCCACCCAACGTGCTCTAGAAGGTGTAAGTCAACTACCCTGGCCAGCAAGATCTCCGGATCTGTCCCCCATTGAGCATGTTTGGGACTGGATGAAGCGTCGTCTCACGTGGGCTGCACGTCCGGCACGAACGCTGGTCCAACTGAGGCGCCAGGTGGAAATGGCATGGCAAGCCGTTCCACAGGACTACATCCAGCATCTCTACGATCGTCTCCATGGGAGAATAGCAGCCTGCATTGCTGCGAAAGGTGGATATACACTGTACTAGTGCCGACATTGTGCATGCTCTGTTGCCTGTGTCTATGTGCCTGTGGTTCTGTCAGTGTGATCATGTGATGTATCTGACCCCAGGAATGTGTTAATAAAGTTTCCCCTTCCTGGGACAATGAATTCACGGTGTTCTTATTTCAATTTCCAGGAGTGTATTTGTTTTGAGTTGGCTGTCTAAACATCTGCCATATTCCGTCACGCATAGTCACGGCACGAAGTCAGATTGGTTTGGCAGACCAGCAAATGTGTTCACCTGTACACTGGAATCCACCAAGGTTTCAGAGGCTCATAGGGAAGTATCCGCATCCCAGATCAGCCGAACGCGAGACCACATACCTGCATTTCTTCAGGTCGCGCGCCATTAATAACAGACTGCTGCCGCCCATGACTGCAGCCGCTGGGCGCATCTTGGTGTGCCAATCCGACCAGCTGAAGGGTAAAGTATTCGCTGCTATGGCGTAGGGCTGCAATATCTGCTTCTCAGCGTACTGTTCCTTGGAACTACATTTTTCTTTACGTAATAGTAGAGTATAGATGCTAGATAATATCGTAGTTTTTGGGCCATACCACCGATTCACATGTATGAAATCAGGTAAAGCGATTAGTTCTGGTTAGATTCGTGTGCTGATCACTTTGTTCACCATAGACCACATATCATTGAAAGCGTTTGTCAAATAAAAAATGTTTGTGTGGCGTTTCTTTAGCATTGTTTTGTCATGTGATGTTAAGAATGAATAAATTAATTGTTGAAACTTCCTGGCAGATTAAAACTGTGTGCCCGACCGAGACTCGAACTCGGGACCTTTGCTTTTCACGGGCAAGTGCTCTACCAACTGAGCTACCGAAGCACGACTCACTCCCGGTACTCACAGCTTTACTTCTGCCAGTATCTCGTCTCCTAACTTCCAAACTTTACAGAAGCTCTTCTGCGAACCATGCAGAAGTAGCACTCCTGAAAGAAAGGATATAGCGGAGACATGGCTTAGCCACAGCCTGGGGAATGTTTCCAGAATGAGATTTTCACTCTACAGCGGAGTGTGCGATGATATGAAACTTCCTGGCAGAGCACTTGCCCGCGAAAGGCAAAGGTCCCGAGTTCGAGTCTCGGTCGGGCACACAGTTTTAATCTGCCAGGAAGTTTCATATCAGCGCACACTCCGCTGCAGAGTGAAAATCTCATTCTGGAAACATTCCCCAGGCTGTGGCTAAGCCATGTCTCCGCTATATCCTTTCTTTCAGGAGTGCTAGTTCTGCATGGTTCGCAGAAGAGCTTCTGTAATGTTTGGAAGGTAGGAGACGAGATACTGGTAGAAGTAAAGCTGTGAGTACCGGGCGTGAGTCGTGCTTCGGTAGCTCAGATGGTAGAGCAATTGCCCGTGAAAGGCAAAGGTCCCGAGTTCAAGTCTCGGTCGGGCACACAGTTTTAATCTGCCAGGAAGTTTCATATCAGCGCACACTCCGCTGCAGAGTGAAAATCTCATTCCTGAAATTAATTGTTATTTAGATCACATCTCTTCCCAGTGTTCTGATTAACATTACTTTTGCCATTTTCTTAAAGTCTTGATGGCAGCTGAAAGAGCTGGACTTTGCAAACTAGCATTTTCAAACATATGAATCTTTCATTTATCGGACAGGATGGAAGTAGGCAAGAGAAACGGGCTGGTTCCTTAATCCCGCAGATGCAGTCAGTCACACGTTTTGTCACTGGACTTGAGTGTTTATGTTGCTCTTCAGAGTGCACAGAGACCATACGAATACTTCCCACTGTAAGCTTTATCACGTGAGTTTATTCTACTATGTCTTTATTTTTCACCACAGTCCTCGTCTATGAGCTAAACTCACATCTTATTCACTTCTGATCTGTTGATTATACTTTAGTTCTTATTTATTATTTGCCGCCGAAACTTTATTTTCATTCAGAAATAAAGCGGAATAAGTGTGTTAATCTGATCCTCAAACGGTTTATTTGTCAACTATTATTTGTTAATTATCCAGAGGTAAAAACGCTTGCTAATTTACATTGAGGGAAGAGAAAATTTCTCAACTTTGAATCTCAATTATTGAACAAAATCTTTGAAACTGGGACTGAAATTTAAAAGATAATTATCACGTTGCAAAAATTTCAGTTGTGAAAAGCGACATGCTTCGCTTCCGAATGCACACAGCATGCTAGGTGAACGCGAAAGCCTGTAATCTCGCGCAGAAGTTGGCACGCCGAATGAATACTTCAGTAATGACCCTACGGAAGCGATCCCTCCCGCGCGCCTTCTGCCCGGAACCGAGGCAGTCATTATCGATTGCATTAACCATTCTCTGTGAGTGTTTGAAACTTCAGCTCTGACCAAACAATTTCAGACGGCCGAGAGAAATGAATATTTCAGTGATTGCTTCCTCCTTCCGCACTTTTCGACTCAAAGAGGAGCTCCATAATTAAAACGGTTTCGGTGTTTTACAAAGATGTAATGGACTTTGTTCAGAAGGCATCGAGTTCGGAGGAATGGGCACTAAATGGAGCTGACAGCGATTAATAATCAGTTCCGCCGTGAGGCGGCGAGCGCGCGGGCGGACTTCGCGCGGTGCCCCCGGCAGCGAACAGCCGCCGCTTGCCTCTCTGCTCGCTGAGCTAACATTTCGTAGACGGCAGAGCATCGAAAGAAAATTGCCCCTCTGTGTCGTACGCCCTGCTCACCACTGCACTGAGCCCTGTTAGCTCATTCCTGTCGCGTACCCAAGGAGAGAGTTGGAACAGTTAATCACTTCATCTGACTTTTCCGAATGTTGCACAAAGCGAGGGCAGTGCAGGGCCGTGTCCTCACTCTCCGCTAACACTAAGGAAAGAAGAATTATAATCTTGCAAAAAACAAGCGCACATCCTCTTCCACATGTGCATCAACACCTATATCTACATGACTATTCTACAATTCACGCTTTAGCACAGCGTTCATAGAACAACTTTTAGACAATTTCTCGGCCGGTTCCGTCTCGAACAGCACGTGAGGAAAATGTACACCTTTCCGTACAAGCTGTGATTTCTCTGATTTTATTACGATAGACATCTTTACCTTTATAGGGGAGAGGCAACAAAGCGTTTCTTTTTTTTGTTTTTTTTTTTATTTGGAGAAGAAAGTTCTTGGCTGAAGTTTCATGAAAAGATAAGATTTCACCGTAACTAAACACGTCTTTGCTTTAATGGTTGCCATCCCAATTTGCTTATCGCCCCAGAGACACACTCTCGGTCACGTCCCGAAGAAACCAAGCGAACTGTCCTTCTTTGAAATTATTCGACATCCTGCGTCAATCCCATTTTTTATGAATCCCATACCAGGCAGAAAAACACCAGAAGATGACGGAGAAACGTAATCTGTCTCTGTACTACATTCCATCTTCTAAATGCCCTCCCAGTAAAACGCTGCCTTAAATTCGGCTTGGCCAGAACATTTTCGTTTATATGGTTCCTATTTAAGTTTTTCCTAATTGTAATCCCTAGGTATTTAGTTCAATAAGTAACCTCACACGATCTATGATTTAACCGAAATTTAACGATTTTTCAATACTCCTGTGGCGGGCTTACAGTTTTTTTTTTTTTTTTTTTTTTTTTTTTTTTTTTTTTTGTCGAGGGTGAACTGTCACCTTTCACACCACGTAAATATTCTAAGACGTTTTCTGATTAAGTTTGATGTTCCGACGATTTTACGAAGTCGTAAATGACAGCATCGTCTGCAAACAACGTAAGACGGCTGCTCAGATTGCTTACTATATTGTTTACACGGTGTGAGAGCAAAAGAATGTTACGAAATGGTACACCACATTCCCTTCTAAAGTGATCCTATGCTTGGAATTTGCTTTTACAGTTTACAGGGACTGGACATGCCTTCCTTTGTTTTCTGTCTGTTTTGAAGTGATACAACGGACAGTAAATGAAATAACAGACCAGTTTATTGAATATGAGAGAACTCAATGCAGTTACTGTGGACGACTGTCCACTCTACTGAGATATAACTGAAATATCAATGTTTGACGATACCGAGAAGATGCTATGAAAAAGTCCATGAACATCGTAGTGGCAATGAGCAGGGAGGTGTCAAGAATGAGTTGCAAATTGGTCCCACGAGACTCAGAAATTGTGGCAAGCCGAGGCGAAGGTCCAGCGCAGCGGGTCCCTCGGGGGCAATACTTCGATGATCAGCAGCTGGGGCACACGGCGTGGGAGCGACGGAATGGAATGACGGGTAGCAGCAGCGGCGGCAGGCGTTGGCTCCGAAGACTCGACAGTGTAACTGAATGCCGAGTGGACGACGGGCGATGTACGTACCCTCGACAGAGGAATACTGGCGCGGCGTCACTTGGACACGTGATGGCACGAAAGCGAATCGGTGCCTGCGATTGGAGCGTTGCTTACATGTGCACCGCGTCTGGGCACTGCTAGCGGCCTCTGACAATGTAGTGACTGCTAGAGGCCAGGATGTTTGTTGATGATGATGTTTGGCTTTTGGGGCGCTCAACTGCGCGGTCATCAGCGCCCATACGAAGTCCCAGTTTTTTACAGTCTAATTTTTTTCACAGTCCAATGTAGCCACTCTCACAAATGATGATGAGTATGATGAAATGATGAGGACAAAACACAGTCCGTGGGCAGAGAAAATCCCCAACCCGGCCGGGATTCGAACCTGGGTCCCCGTGATTCAGAGGCAGCAAAGCGAGCCACTAGACCACGATGTGCGGAATCATGAGACCTGGAAGAAAACTAACCAGTGGACCTTCTGTCTGTGAGACGCTTCCAGAACTAAATCAGGGGTTAGCCTCGGTAGCTGCGTGGTCAGCTCCGGAGACTGTTAACCGAAGGGGCCCGGGTTTGGTTTCAGGCAGGGTCAGAGACGAACTGGCTGTGTGGTTCTTACGTTCGTATCGTCGTAACAGACAAAGAAAATCCTCTCCCTTACACTGTATCATCATCTTCCATTACTGAGGTGGTTGAATCGACAGAAAACGAAAGCCCAAAAACTGAAAGAAAAAAGTAAAGCAGCGGCCGTACCTGTTTCGGGAAGCACGTCCGCAAGTTTGGTGGCCGCGTATCCAGGGACGCAGCCCACTATACATTTGAATCATATGACGAACTAGTAGATTACATTCATAATCTTCCCAAACGTTGTGCAACATCTCTGTTGATAGACTCAGTCGCAGCTGCGGTTCACTGCCGTGTTGCTGGGGTTGTGGAAGGAATGCGACATAACCAAATTAAAAAAAAAAAAAAAAATCACAACGTGTCGAAGTATGGTTCTCTCAGTGACCAGCCACATCACATGCCATCATCAATCATCGTACAGTCAAATGTGTGTTTAGATGTTGCATGGGGACTTAATTATTTAAAATGCAAATACTTTTTAATTTTAGTCGCTGTATGTCCGATTACGAGGTCTCGTAAACGGTTGGCCCTGACTAGTTTTAGTACGCAATCTGACTGCATAGAATAACAACAAAGAATGAAAGAAAATTTCCGTTAACACAATTAATTAATTAAGTCCCCAGCAACTATGAAAGCTACGAAACAACAAAACACAAGTGTAACTGTTCTGTGTGTGGAAGTGTGATTCAACGTACACATCTGGAACGGTTCTTCTTCAATAAGACAAGAAATTTTAAATACCATTTATACTGAAGTAATTAAAAAGTATATATAAATACTATAATTGCGTAAGGAAACCAGAATTACACTCTAATACAAGAACACAAGCCAGATGCTTTGTTGACTGAACCTGTAATGACGCATTATTTAAGACATTGAAATTATGAAAAAAAAGGAATTTTTTTCCAGAATTATACTCTAATACAAGAATACGAGCCAGATGCTTTGTTGACTGAACCTGTAATGACGCATTATTTAAGACATTGAAATAATGAAAAAAAAGGAACTTTTTTTTACCTTCATATATATTGTCGAAAAGCACTCTGATCATTACAATATTTACATTCGAACAACATCTGCTGTCTAGCCCATCAAACAACTGCATAAAACATGGAACAAGCACTCCCTAAGACGACATCTCAACAACGACTTGACTACTACCACTTCTCAACAAGCACTCTCTACTACGACATCTCGGCAAGCACTCTCTACTACGACTTCTCGACAAGCACTGCCAGTGGAGGCGGCAGAATAATACTCTCTAGCGCGATCTCTGGCGCTGTGGCTCAGTGTAGCCACCTTTCAATGTTTATGTACAACCAAGTGAAAGTGCGGAGGTGCACCATCTTTTTGCTACATGAAGTATGTGGAGTCTCCCCCCGACTGAGACGATACTCAACGGGCGTGCAGTTCGATTCGAAGGTACAGGTGAGCAAGATGTCAAAAGCCGTCTGTAGATCTACAAATATACAATGAACTTGATCTCCGCTGTCATTAGCACTCGTTACTCTATGTGAGTAACGAGGCAGTTGTGTTTCACACGAACGTTATTTTCTGAATCCGTGTTGCTTACGTGTCAGTACATGGTTCTCCTCGGGATGTTTAATGATATTGGACCACAGCGTATGTCACAAAATCCTATTACATATCAACGTCAATTATACAGGGTGAACATTAATAAAACCGACAAACTGCAAGATTGGGTTCCTGACTGGCAACTCAGGAAAAAGTGTCTTATGAACATATGGCTGGAAATGGGTCGTTGCCACGGTATAGAGAACTGACGTATGACAGTTCGTTTGACCTCGTGTCGTGTATTCCTTGTCTGTTGCAGGTTGAGTAATTGATGCAGCATACTATAAGCAGGAATTAGTCCGGTATTCAAGATGGGAACAAACCGAGATGGTGATTTTGTACGGCCAGGCAGATGGAATCGGTGAAGAGGTAGTACGGCTATACCAAAACAAGTACCCTCCACCTCCAGGCAAGCGGCCCGCCAACGTAGTGTAAGCCAAAGTACGGTTATTTGTATCCTGCATGACAACCGGTGCTATCACTGTCACCTGCAATCCCGTGGAGGCCACTCTGAACACCTATTGTGACGTGGATGCGATCCGTTTATTTACTGTGTTCCGAGACGATTTGTTGTCGTCGCACGTACACCGTCCGTTCCGGACAGACGTTCATAGGACCTTGTTTTCCCTGTTCCAGTCAGGAATCCTTTCCTGCAGTTAGTCCGCTTCATTAATGTTCACGATGCATAAGTCTATAATCGAGAAGATTAGTTTATTTCCTTTCTTGTGTGAATTGTTTAGCTTACCTTCTTTAGATATCGATCATCGAGACAGACATCATATAGAATGATATTTCACATATGCGGCGGTATTTCGTGAAGATAATCCGAAAGGGACCTAACTGTTACACAATGTGGCCCACAAAACTTCCTCTTATTAAGTGACTTAATTCTCTTCGCTACACCAGTTGTATCTACTTCCGAATTACTCTTGCTGACAGGTCTTCGTTATCGAAATCCTCAACATCAATCAGTTTAGTATCAGTTGCAAGAAAGACATAACATGTCGTGGATACAGCCTTGCAGCGTGTGGTCGCAGAGTCATATTTAGCGAAATCTAAACTTTTTTACCTCTACGATGAAGTTCTCCTTACAAATGAAAATGCCGGATACTTTCGTCTTCTAAAGCTTCTTGTAGCAATCTACCTTCAGTTCGATATTCCTTTTGGGATGCTTCAAAAGCAAACGTAAAAATCTATTGAAAACGTGAATAAAGGAATTATTCGCAGAGCTCTAAAAATTACCTGCCTGACAATAAATATGTACAAATCTCATAAAAATCGTACCCGCCCTAGGTTAAGTTTTTTATGCACAAAGCACCTAGAACAAACCAGTAGTATCAGTATGTAATACACACTTCACTCTACATATAGGTAACACGATTTACAACATACTATCTCATATTTTCGGCATACTCTTAATCTTTTCGTTGTTTCCCGTTGTTGTTTATAGCAATCAAGCTCAGGCAAGACATATTTGTTCCAAGAATTTGTTCAAGAGTCCTCATAAGAAATGAAGGTGGTAAGGCGTTTCAGGAAATATTGTACTTTGGAAGTATCTCGGGCGGAACACTAACATTTGAGAAAACTGTAACACCAAGAGCAGTACGGGACATTGTACAGATTGTCGACGGTAGAGGGTTCTACTTTGGAACACCTCAAGTCTTCTTACTGTAATGGAAGTTGAATATATTTTCTTATTCCATTTTTCAATTATGGCATCCGCTTTTTACGTGCTGTTGCTTTTTCTTCTGAAGTTAAAAAAAATTGCTCCGGAGAAATAAATTTCATCCAAATTTGAAAACATTTTCCAAGGTACAATATTTTGATGCACATAGGAACGAATATTCTGTTGATATTTACTTCTGTTTTTATATTTCACATTTTATTATCTGTTTAAGACACCTGATCGGTCCTGAAATGTCAACCACAGTGTAAACCAACGTTCCAACTACTTGCATTCATAGTCGCAGCTCCGAATTAGACATCTGTCTTAGCGTACTAGAAACTTTCCAATTTCCTCGTCAGAGGGTGATTTCCATCAAGTCCATACGCCGGTATGAAGCTCGTTATCTGGACTAAAACGCTGTCCATGTATCCAGCGGTTCGTGTGAATGAGAGGATAAAAATGAGACGAAACGAAGTCCGGGTTGCATCATGAATGAACAAACACTTCCCACCGTAAACGCTGCAGGAGGGTCTTCGTTACACCTGCCGTGTGCGGCCGAGAATTGTCATGAAGAAGAATACGCATGGCAGACACAACCGACTTGGCAGTGCACTCAGAACTGAAAAGTTTGACTTGACGCCATAGGGATGCATACTAGAGACAGTGTACAACACATCTGCTCAAAGCTTCAACGGGTTTTCAGTGTGGTTTTAACTTCGCCACCAGTTCAAATAGCTCTGAGCACTACGGGACTTAACATCTATGGTCATCAGTCCCCTAGAACTCAGAACTACTTAAACCTAACTAACCTAAGGACATCACACACATCCATGCCCGAGGCAGGATTCGAACCTCCGACCGTAGCAGTCGCGTGGCTCCGGACTGAGCTAGACCACCGCGGCCGGCTCGCCACCAGTCACATGTTGTAAAAAATAACCTATATAAAAACATAACCACGTATAAAACCTTGTCAGTACTGTATTAGATCTACTGTCTCTTGCTTTATTGCTCTAATACAAACCAATAATCAGAAAGTGAAATCAAATTCAGTAGAAATATTATAGAAAACCAATTAAAAGTTAAATTGGTTTTGAAATAGAAGCTACTGAACACAAAATTCAATTCTCACGACACGAAAAATTGTTAAGACGTTAAATAAACTTTATTAATTTACAAGTATCATACGTTTCATAGTAAAAGACCTTCTTCTGTTTTAATGTGCAAGGTAATCAGCGTCCGATCTGGAGTGGCTTAAATGTCCAAATGTTATATTAATGTTCTAAAATATCCAGAATATTAGACATCATAACACTCTGTAAATGAAGAGTTAACAACAACTACCCAATAGTTTTAATATATTGTACAGCAGTTAAATTAAAGCTATTTGGTAGTTGTTGTTAACTCTTCATTTACAGAGTGTTATGATGTGTAATATTCGGTACAGCAGTTAAATCCACGAACCTGCTATCCTGTCATAGTAGGAGGAGATGTGATACTCCTACGTGGCGCGTCCCAGGTGGCGGATAGGGAAGTCCTCACCGGTTTACCGGCGGACTTGAGTGAAATAAAATAGCTCTCGCGGACCAAACACACCCTCTGCGGTTAACAACCGTAGTTGTAAATCGGAGCTTGCTCCAACTAAGGTTGACAACCTTCGAAAGTCAAAAATGGAAAGGTCTTTTAGGAATAAAATTCCACCGTCCTGCTCAAAAAGGCAGGAAAAGGCTACATCGGATTCGGTGGGTAGTCAGCTAGAAGACAGCAACGAATCGGAGCGTTTGCAACCATCAAAATGCACACTAAAACACAAAAAGAAGATTAAACATGAGCAAATAAATTATATAACAACATACAACATAAACTCACTACTTCAGACCGGAAAACTCAAGGAGCTCACAGATGAACTAAATAACCAAAAAAATTTAATAACAGGGATCCAAGAAATGAGAAACACCACGGAGGACCCATTCGAATCACAAGGATACAGAATTTATAATGGAAAACGAAGACCGAGGGCAATGAAACAATGTCCCCAGTTCGGAACAGGGTTTTTAGTAAACATAAAAATAATAGATTCAGTAACGGACTTCCAAGCAGTATCACCAAGAATAGCGACTCTAAGCTTTAAAACAATGAATAAAACCTATACAATAATAAATGCTCATGCCCCAACAAATGAAAAAAATTGTCTAACAAAAACAAAGGAAGAGGTAGATAAATTTTGGGACCTTCTAGAACAAACTGTGAATAGAGTAAATAAAAAGAATGTAAAAATCTTATTGGGAGATTTCAATGCTCAGTTGGGAAAAGAAAGGAAATATAAAGATATAATTGTAAAATGGAGTCCACATAAATTTACGAACAAAAACGGTCATAGACTCGTAGAACTCTGCAGAGAACACAACCTAATATCTAAATCAACATACTTTAAGAGGAAGCCAAGTAAACTTAAAACATGGAAACATCCAGACTGGACGAAGGGGGAGTGGCAGCTAGACCATGTCGGTATAGACAAAAATTTTCATAAGGAGATCCACAATGTTAAAGTACTGAGAGGAGTAGACACAGGCTCAGACCATTATATAGTTAAAATTAAAATCAAATTCACTCCGTTAAAGAAGAGGACCGGAAAAACTAATAAAATAAAAAGGAGGTTTGACACACATCAGCTAATTATAAATAATAAATACCAACAAATAACACAAACCATCAAATTAACAGATGATCTAGAACAACTAGTGCCTAAACTTAAAAAAGAAGCACAGAATCTAGCTCCCTTGAACCCCCGAAGGAAACATGCCTGGTGGACGTCAGAATGTGATAAATTCCATGAAGATAGACACCAAGCATGGTTAAAGTTTCAAACACATAAAACTGAAGATAATGCCATCAACCTAAAAAATGAAAGAAAAAAATTCACACATAATATTAGAAGAATCAAGAGAGGATTCCATAAAGATATTATAAACTCCATAGAAGGTAATTATCATAAAACCAACTCCAGGAACTACTATAAAACCTTTGGGAAACAACTACAACAATATGAGGCCCCTACACTAATACTGAAAGATGAAGATGGAAGAATGACACACAGTAACAAGGAAAATGCAGAAATCATGGCAAAAGCATTTAACAAACTTCTGAATTGCGAAGAACCCAAAGAACTCTTACAAATCAACATAAATACCCCAGTAAAAACCAAACCTAACAAACTAGAGCCTCCAACTTTCCAAGAAGTAGAAAAAATTCTTAAAGAACAAAAAAATTATAAGGCATGTGGAGAAGATCAGGTTTTTGTTGAAATGTGGAAATATGCAAGTGACACAGTCAAAACCTCCTTACACATGGCTCTAACAACAATTTGGGTAACAGAACGATTCCCCGAACATTGGACCACAGCTATCATCCACCCACTACACAAAAAGGGAGTTAAAAGCAACCCAGACAACTACAGAGGAATCTCTCTCCTAGGTTGCACATACAAAATTCTATCCAAGATCCTATATGAAAGAATCAAGGAGCAATTAGAACAGGAGTTAGGGGAATATCAGGGAGGTTTCAGACCATGGAGAAGCTGTGCAGAGCAGATAATTAGTTTAAAATTGATTATGGCATACTACAAGAAACGGAACAAACCTCTGGCAATAACATTTGTAGATTTTAAGAAGGCATATGAATGTCTCCACAGACCTTCAGTATTAAAAATTTTAAGAAATCTAGGACTCCATCCAAAACTAATTAAAATAATACAACTCACTCTAACCAACACCAAATCAAAAGTGAAGTTTAGAGGAGAAAGTTCGGAACCATTCCTCATAAAAACTGGCTTAAGACAAGGTGACTGTCTATCACCATTACTGTTCAACTGTGCACTGGAATGCATAATGAAAGAATGGTACAAGGACAATCCAAAGATGATAAGAATTGGAAGTGCAAAAGATGATATTAGCTTAAACTGCTTGGGATTCGCTGATGATCTTGCTCTCCTAGCCAACACCGTTCAAGAAGCCAGGCAACAAGTGAAATCACTACAAGAAATAGCAGTGAAAGTAGGCCTTAGAATATCATTTGAAAAAACGGAGATTATGCTAACTGATCCACCACTTGCAAACAAAATTACAATAGGAGAACAGGAAATCAAAATTGTCGATAAATTTAAATATTTAGGCGAAATAATAACATACAATCTAAATGAGAAGTCATCATGGCAGAATAGAATAGAAAAACTGAAGTACGCAAATTACATTACCAAAACTACATACAACAAAAAACCCTATCTATAGACGCAAAATTAAAATACTAGAAAACAGTTACACAACCAGAAATAACGTATGCAGCTGAAACTATCTTCAAAACAACTAATACAGCAGAAATTGACAGAATACTAAAAATAGAAAGTAGAATAATTAGGACATGTATAAATAAACAGTGCAAAATAAATGGACATTGGAGAATAGCATCAAATGAAACAGTATATAAGAAAATAGAACCAGTCATGAGCACGATCAGGAAGAAACGCATCTCATTCTTTGGACATCTGATGAGAACTCCAGAAAACAGAATTAGTAAAAAAATAATACAAAAATTGTGGAATAGCAAGGGCGACATTAAATGGATCACAGAAATTAAGGAAGATATAAAAGAACGCCAAATTACAGTAGATGACCTAAAAAACAAGACAGAGAAAATCAGAATACTGCAAGACCCGCAAACCAGACTACAAATGAAAATCAATAAAAGGAGTACAGGAAGAGTGGTCTCAAATGAAGAAAGAAATATCTGAAAAAAAGGGTTCAAATGGCTCTGAGCACTATACGACTTAACTTCTGACGTCATCAGTCGCCTAGAACTTAGAACTAATTAAACCTAACTAACCTAAGGATATCACACACATCCATACCCGAGGCAGGATTCGAACCTGCGACCGCAGCGGTCGCTCGGCTCCAGACTGCAGCGCCTAGAACCGCACGGCCACTCCGGCCGGCTGAAAATATCTGAAAGAATGAAGAAATATTGGGCAGACAGAAGAGCAAAACACCTTTCATATAAGAATAAACGCTAATAATTATATTACTTAAATATCATATTAAATTATTGTTGAGCCAAATTGTATCCCTGTGTAACAACATGTTTATAACCTTGTATTTTTGACTACAGTGGTCCAATGAAGGCCATAAAATAAATAATAAAACAGCAGTTAAATGTAAAAAACTCGAAATATTTACAAATGATGAACAAATGAATGTCTAATGTTCGTAAATAAGCTACCGACGTCAGAAGACACTGGTTTTGCACTATGAGCAATGGGGAGGTTAACTTTGTTAAGGAGGGCCACTGGATTCACTGTTACAAACCTACGTATAAATTTTGTCTTGGCTTTTATAATGAATTGTAATGCTCTTGTAATTTTGGAGCTTGGTACGGTACACGTTTACACAACAGGTTGTAACCGTTTGCCTTTCTTGTGTAGTTTAGTTTAGGTGTAATTGTGGTCATATACTTAGCTTCATGTTCGGGTATTATGGCTTTGCGTGTTTTGGTTACGTTAAAAGTTTTGCTGACATCTTTGGTGAAGGTATGATATGAATTGGGTGAGAGCAGTTCTTTGTCTCACTCAGCGTAATCATTTTCGCCCATGAGAACCGAAGTACAGCTTTCATATGTTTTCTTTAGAATTTTGTTATTTTGAGTAATTTCTTTTTTAAGTTCTTCAGTGTGTCTTGTCCATAGATGTAGGGGAGTCTGATTCAAGCCATTTTTGTATATCACAAGTTACTATGCGTTTGGTTGCAATGTCTTTGTTTACAATATACTGTAAAACAACTTTTAATACATCAAACTGTGTTTGGAAGATTTTTGTGGTGCGGCAAGTTTGAAACCTTTTACCAACACTTCCATTTCCTCCCCGGAATGAACTATTTTAAAAAGATTTACTACTCGTTCTGAGAAGTTTTGTTTAGGTATTGTAGTTATGACTGTACTACGATAGTATAGGTTGTTTGTTTCGTGTTTTTCTCTTAAGTGCATATCATGGATTATGTTACGCACTTGTTGACGTATTTCGTTATCAGTAGTGCCAAATTCGTACGGATGCAGAATACCAGTGATTCGTATTTTATCACTGTAAGGTGAGTACTCACATTGTCTCCGACGCTGCAGCACTTCTTCATTCTTCCTTCACAGCTACAGTAATTATTTTTTCGCTTCAGCTGACGTACTTCTTGCCTTCAGATACTCGTATGTCGGTTTAATATTTAGTTTTTGGCTTTCTTTGTTAATCCAGACACACTCTGAGTGTGTGAAATCTTATGGGACTTAACTGCTACGGTCTTCAGTCCCTAAGCTTCCACAGTACTTAACCTAAATTATCCTAAGGACAACCACACACACCCACGCCCGAGGGAGGACTGGAACCTCCGCCGGGACCAGACGCACAGTCCATGACTGCAGCGCCCGAGACCGCTCGGCTAATCCCGCGCGGCAAACTGTGTTGCCGTCGCTTTTTCCGTGAATAACATGCTGAATAGGACAGATATATGTGCTGTTTCGGCACTAGTGATCTCCTTTATGGATTTTTGTTCTACTGATTTTTGTTTGTTTCTAAACAGTTTTCGGAAACAAGTGACTTGCTTTCGGAAGGAACACTAGTTATTAGGCAACCAAAAGCTATGCGCAAAGATACAACCTACTTGCACAGAATGTTGTGTACCAGACTTGTTTTTTAATGTTGTAAATAACACTTTACGCAATGGATAATATTAAAAGCAATAAATAATTGAACTACCCAAAATTAAATATTACAGGTTGTGTTGTTGTCATGTATGAGAGGTCGTAACATACTACACAAGAAACGAAGACGAAAAAAGTTACGCTACGCTAACGCCCCTTCAAACAGCCATATCTAAAACCAACTGGCCTACTATCCAATATTAAGGAAAGCTACCCGACAAATTAGACATTAGTTTCAAATCCAGGAATTATAGAACTTATGTAAGAGCTATTAAAGCTCATACCTTACTCAACAGGCAAGGACAAAGGGATGTTTTTTAAGTAACAATAGTGTTTATAAAATCACTGCAATGACTGCAAAAAAATTTACACTGATAGGCCAAAACATTACAGTCACTGCCCAGTGCAACACACGACCCCGCCTTGTGGCGTTGCGGACACGTGACGCTGTGGCATAAGTATTTAAACGGTGCAAACACGGACGGGGAATCACTCTAGCGAACATATGGGATGCAAATGGGGAAATTCACTGAGATAAGCGACATTGACAAAGGGCAGGTTATTATTACGTAGAGCCTGTGAACAAGTATCTCGGAAACGGAAAAGCTGGACGAATGTTGACATGCTACTGTCGTTAACATCTGGTGAAAGAGGTAGGACAGTGAAACTACCACTAGGCGCTAAATGGCTCGACATCCACGAATATTCATAAAACGTGGGGTTCAAAGGCTTGTCTGGTCTGTAAAATAGGATAGGTGGTGATCTGTGGAATCTCTGCCGGAAGAGCACACACTTCGTTGCACATTGTTGAACGTGGAGCTCTGCAGCAGACCACCCCTACGTGTTAACATGTTGATCCGATGACATCGTCAATTAAGATGGCAGTTGGCAGTTGGCACGGGACCACCGGCATTAGATCGTCGATCAATAGAATCGTGTCAACTCTTCGGGTGAATCGGAATAGTGGTCGATGGGCGTGTCCACAAACTCCGTCACCCACTGACACAGGCTCGTGAGAGCAATATTATGCTATGGGAGACATTCTCCTGCGCTTGCATAGGACCTGTGGTGGTAATCGAAGACACGCTGACAGCCGCGAACCACCTGGATCCCTTCATGCTTTTCTTCCCCGACGTCGATGTCGTATAACTGTCCGTGTGTCGTGTGTCATGTATTATAGTGAACTCACGTTGATGTCTCGGCGACGAAATTCGCCCGAGCTAAATCCTAGGGAATCCATCTGTTCGCTATCGGGAGCCATCACCGCGTAGACAAATCAGCGGCCCGTTATTTATTTGAATTCCCTAACCTGTGCGTAGACATCTAATGCCACATTCCTCAACAAACCTACTAACAAACTATATGAAGCTGGTATCTGTACAGACACCATTGGTGATCTTGCAGCTCTCGAAGAATGAAATTATAATGAAATCCAGACCTTTAGCTGCTTACAGGCATACACTTTTCAACTGTCACCGTTGATATTTATCAACGCCTGTAAGCAGCTAAAAGTCTGGAGTTCATTATAATTCCATACTAACAAACTGTTTGGTCTTTGATAAGCAGACTCAGTGATGTATTCCATTGTAAAGATGGACAAACAAGGTATTAAGCAAAATGTTTGGTTCATCTGAGTATACTGGTCAAACGGGCAGGGTTACAGCAACTAAGCTGATTGAGCACGAACACAGATTACGTAAGTGAAACTCTGCCTGGGTCAAGCATGTGTTGAAGGGAAGACACAGATACCAAGTTCACACAGTAGTGCTACGTGTAGCCAACAAAGGAAAAAAACTAAGCCAGTTAGAAGCACTTCAGGTAAACAAACATTTAGCTCAAAATTCCCAGATGATTCTAAATAATCAATTATAGTTGAGCACTTCTAACATTCACTTGATATAAATAACGAGACACTGTTTCCCAGGTCGTTACAATGACACATACTGCTACACAAAATTAAAGTACAATATAATTTCATATTCCTTACCTTAGTCACAAACTTCAACGCGATAAAAATATAACTTGTAATTCTGTAATAATGTGTATTTTAACCATGTACTATTTTTAATAGCATAACCTGTAATTTACAAAGAAAAACATGTTTGTTGCACAACATATGTGACTAGCGCTTAGTTTGACGTTTCTCAACCAATGTCACGGCCACCTAAACCATATCATCATAACCATGTAACCTGTAATTCTGTACTTTTTATTTTACTTATTTACTGTGTGTAACATTGATCGTTGCCGAAAGTCTAATTTACAATGCCAAAAAACATTGTTGGTGCATAACATAAATGTAAGGTGCTTACTTTGTCAGTTTCTCAATCAATGTCACTACCTCACAGACTATAACATCATAATCATACAACCTGTAATAACCTAATATAGTACATTTTAATTACTTATTGTGTTTAATATTGTCCACTGCGTAAACTGTAACCAACCAAGTGTGGTGCACAAAGGTCTCTGCGAGTGTATCACATCTTTGTTTAAAATGTTTGGTTATGTTAGAACTGGTGCCCCTTGCGAATTAAATTTGTTTCCTCAAGTTGGCCAGATGAGCCGAAAACCAGTAACAAATAAATAAAAATCATTGAAAAGGAAAAAGTTTACTTGTTTTTCAACCTATAATATGTATTTGTTCTACAAAGACGTTCCGGAAGTATTCACAAATAAGCAAGTACACTATCAGACAGGAAGTAACATGACGCCTATTACCAGACACTAGTATGTGGCGTGTCCACACTTCGTCTTTATCACGGCTTCACCTCTGCTCTGTAGACACTTTCAGTAAGGTGCTTGAATGTTTGTGTTGGAATGGCAGCCCATTGTTCGTCATAGGCTGAAGCCAGAGAAGGTGTATTGTCAGACGCTGCAGTCTGGAACAAAGTCGACGTTCTAAGCTCTCCCAAAGGGATTCCATCGGGTTGACGCCAGGACCGTGCGCATGTGAGGAATGTTATCGTCCACAAAGAATTATCTCGGAGGTGTTGTGTTACGACAGGGTGCGTTGTCATGCTCATACAAATACAACCATCATCTCCGGACTCCTCCACTACTGTATGCACTCAACAGTGTTATAAAACGTGTTTATCTCCTCCAACTTTTAACTTTTGCTTAAGAGCAATAAGGGAACAGACCCTTGGCACTCACGTACGCGAAGTACTGAATTTTCTTCTTAACAATAGTTTCTCAGGACAACTCAATCTAAAACAAGCCTTTCAGTCTGTTTCTGAACACCCCGTACTTACAACGATCTGGCGCCAATCGAAGAAGCAAAAGCCAGCCGAAAACCAATCACCCAGGTATGTATAAATGCTCGCAGAGATGGACACCATAATGACATTGTAGACAGAATGATAAAGCAAAATTCTGAGGATGATAAGATTCATTCAGCTGCCTTAGACACACTTTTGCACAGTAACAAATGTTCAGTTGATAGAATTTATGAAACAGAAAATATTCAGCAGCCTTACACAGACTTTATGAGCAATACCTAATGTTAATTGATGAAATTTACGGAAGTAGAAAATGAAAATGCAGTAAGTGAAGCAGGCGCAACTATTCCACGCAGTGTACGTGATATATGAGGCTTGCGGAATAACCCCAGATTTTAAGAAGAACGTTACAACACCAATAACAAAGAGGGCAGGTGCTAAAGTGTATTTTAAGTGTATATTACCGAAGTGTATATTACCGAACTATCAATTTAATAAGTCATCGTCGTAATATAAATACGCGAATTATTTACAAAGGGGCGCAGAAAGTGTTGAGAGGCAACGTAAGAGGAAATTAGTTTTGATTCCGAAGAAGTGTAGGAACGCACCATGAATACTGACTTACTTTAGAGGACAAGATACGCAAAACTCAACTATACTTATGCCTATACACTGTTTGCAGATTCAGAGAAAGTTTTGACAGCATTGCTTGGAATACTCTCTTTGGAATATCAAAGGCTCCAGGGACATGCGATATATTACAAGGAGCGAAAATTCATTCATAACTTGTACAAAAGCCAGATTGTAGTTGTAAGGATACATGTACGTGAAAGGAAAGCAGTGTTTGGGAAGGGAGTGAGACATAGTTGTATTCTATCACCGATTTTGCTCAGTCCGTACGTTGAGAAAGCAGTAAAGAAGAACAAGGCGAAATCTGGAAATTGAATTACAATACAGGCTTACTGAACGACATTGTAATTCTGTCACAGATAGATGAGGACTTCTAAAGAGAATATAATGTGAACATCAACAAGTGTAAAACAAAGGTAGTGGAACGTACTGGGATTAAATCATGAGATGCCGACGGGGTCAAGTTAGGAATTGAGAGACTAGAGGTAGTAAACGATTTTTGCTGTTCGAGCGGCGACGTAGTGAATAGGATAAGATTTAATATGGAGTCTGGCAATGCGAAGAAGAGTGTTTCTGTAAAAGGGAAATGCTATAACCTATTCCTGTTATGTTTAACTGGTAGTTTAAAAGTGTGATTCTTTAATTGGATGTACTACAATAGATGTGTATATCTCACATTTTTAAGTTTCTGAGCCACCAGAAACATAATGAAGGAATTTGTTATCTAGGAAATTAATAAATGATCTCAACTGAATCATTTTACTGCACTAAAACGCAAAAGAAATGATTGAAAAACTTTGAGAATAATAATTCAGTGCCTTAGCAACCCTGGAATTGGTATCCAGGTTGCGATTCGAAAGAACGGTTATCTGGATAGTTATATTCGGTCAAGTAATGCGGTGATTGCTGAAGGTTACTGCGTGGAGATAGAAAAAACATGTTTGCGTCTGTGGCCGGATCTAAAAGCACGTTGAGCCTCTTACAACAAGCAAGTCTTCAAAATGAAAACTGAAGACGGAAATTATTGTACGTTGTTAAAAATGACTCTACTTTCGATACAGTTCGTATCACTGTTGCGGTTGGAGCTCACCATGGTCTTAACATGCAAGTAGTGACTGAAGCAGCTGCAGAACGAGTCACAGGTTCCGTACCAACAACTTGCGTCTAAATTCAACTTAGTCGGATGTGAGCCTAAAGGTGGCTAAGTGAAGTCCACCCGAAGTGGCGCCCAGCTGTAGAGATGCTGCAGAGCGAAGTATGCTTTCTAAGTCTTCTCGAGAAGTAACATTCTACAGTGCACTTCTGAGTAGGAATACTCGTTTCTCTGCGTTTTCCTGGTGTCACGTAACTTTGATTGGCTGAGCGACAAATACTGCGAGTGCTGTCTTAAAAAATGTTGGTTTCCCTCCCATGTTCTCATTACATGTTCTTACTCACTTACAAAGTTAATTTTATTTGGCGATGCAATTGTATCCTTCTCTGTCCCCCTCTCTATCTACATTCGCGTGTCGGCCCGTGTGGGTGTACCTCTGTGAACACAGCCGTGTTTCTTACTCCCACTTCTAAACCGTTTAGCTTAACCAGTGGTAGCTGTTCTTACAGTTCGTTAAACATATTGCCTTACGGGACCTGAGCACTGTGGCGCTATCTCACTAACTTCAAGGGTACCAGAAACTTTCTTGCTCATATTCTACTCCCTCATATATTATCTTAATGGTCTGCGTATATCCACAACTTCTGCCTGCCTGCAGAACTGTCAACAATAGTTTTGCCGGGACTGACAAAACAGCACGCATTCCTAGACCACACACAGGTCGCTAAAACATTGTCACGGCACAACCTGTAGAAATTATCTGCATTGGGACACTGGAGTGTCGGACGTCAGCGTGGCTTTGCGTAAAGCACTGTCCTGTCCGACAGCCTGAAGCGGCTCCTTGTACATGTTCAAGTGTCCCAGCAGACCTCCGTAGATTCTGCTGAGGCTGTTTTCCTATCTGCTTTTACTATCCGTCGTGCAATCCCTTGTCTCAGACAAAGTGCAAGATGCTTTCATAAATACTTCTTATTTACAGGTCCTTGTAGTTCAGTACAGGAAGTTGTATTCCTTTCATCTTTTCCATCTAAACATACCGTCAACAGTTGCCCTGGTATTTTTTGACATCTCATCCATGTACACAACTGTGCCAGCGGAAGAAGCAATCAGCATTGTCAGGAAATAACTGCAGTATCAAGAGAACATAACAAGTGCACACACAGATGAAATACAAGCCACCCAAAAGAGAACAGAAATACTTCACGTTCAAGATAGAATTCTACCTACAAAAATATGGCCTTCCAATGGGTTCACCCATCAACGGTCTACTGGAAAACATATTTCTAAACCATATTGGAAACGAAGTATTCAATGAAATCACATATTCAAAACAGTGCAAGATTATATACTGGTACCAATATGTGGATGACATCATTTGCTTTACTGATGAAACAGACACAACAACCACAAACTGATATAAATACAGTTCACCCAAAACTACACCATTGAGAGAGAAGAGGATATCACACTTAATTTCTTAGACATCATCATACATGGAATCAAGAACAAACATAACTTTGAAGTTTTAAGGAATCCTACAGCCGGAAGTACAACCATTCACATCAACTCCAACCACCCCCAAGCACACAGACTCTAAAGTTTCAAACACATGCTACATAGGGCTCGACAGAACTCCACTGGACAAACTCAGCTACACACAGGAACTTAACACAATACACCAGATAGCAAGAGAGAATGGGTTCTGAGACGTGGCGAGCTGGCGCCAATCTTATTTTGTTCGTGTATCGTTGAGATGGACTGTGCTTGAGGTAAGCTATCTTTGCTTTTCGCGTCTCTTATCTTCTGGCTTCGCAGGCTAAGCCAGTTGGTTGTTAGCACTTCGACGGGTAACCCTCCAGATCTTGTGTCATTCGCGGGGAAGGCGAGTGTCAACGGCTGCGGATCGAGGGTGGTGTCAAATTGGTTGTGCGGTTTGCCGACATGGGCAGCTGAGAGATACAAGTTCTGTGACTTCGCTGGGAGCAAAATTTCAATGGAAGCGGTGAAGCTGTGCAGTCCGCTCTCTCGTATTGTGTGTACAAATATGGAGTAAGTCATCGTAATTGTTTGTTCACGGATGCATTCAGAGATTTTAAACTCTTATTATTATTATGGGAGACTTTCTTGGCATAGTTAAATGGTGGCTATTATTTGAAAATTTGCTCAGTCCTTTTTTGTGTCTCTTGCAATAAAATGATTTTATGTTGCTGCTTTTAAAGCCTGCACTTTATTAATACAGTTGTCCATGTGTAACTGAGTCAAAGGTTCTGCTAAGTGTTTCTATGTTTCAGGGTTATTGGTATGTCTTTGTGATTCGGGCAGAAACTTTTAATTGAGCGAGCGCCTTGGCGGGGAGTGAAATGTCATCCGAGGTCTAGGCCTGGCAATCTTTAAGAACCTGGCCACTTTCTTCCTTCCATGAAGACGGATTAAGCTGTTATATATATATATATATATATATATATATATATATATATATATATATATATATATATATATATATTGTAAGTAACCTTTCTGTATATGAACTTGTTTTCTTAAATATCACGGACTGGCAGTTGGCTAAACCTAAACCTGCATAGCATCTGCTCAGTTCCTTGTGCAGCTTTTTCTAGTAATTTTTTTCATTAACACGTCTGAGTACGTAAACATTTATTTTTTTTAAAGATCAGTGCCTCTGTTGTACTTTTTTTTAAGTGATTCTATCATGTTAAGTTGCGAGGTGCTGGGGATAGCAGGGTATTTAACACTAAATTCTTCTAGAATCTTCATATGGAAATGATCCTCTAACCCCCCCCCCCCCCCTTTTCCAACTCCGACTTTTGCTGTTGCACATGAATTAAGAAGAAACGCGAACTGACTATAATCGACCCTGCAAGTGGAGCAGAAAAGAGTTTGGCCCCGGCAATAATTTAATTTGATAGAAATTAATTCGATAAAGGGAAGTTTCATTAACGTAGTGAGAGATGAAAGGGTTGCTCTACCGATCAACAAAATGAAAGTTCTGTCCAAAATAACAATTTGATTTATTATGACTAAACTCAAAATAATAAACAAAAAACATGAAACATTTACATTACGTCAAATTGGATACTCAAATAAATTCTGTAAAGGTGAAGTGGTCCATAAACTAGATTGTGGAATTTATGACCAAGTGGTATGTAGAGCCAATCCCTTGCAACTCAAATCTTAAGAGAAACACCCAGCCAACCCAACATTAATTGCTGCTACAGTAGTGAGAACTCAGACAATGAACACCCAAGACAGAACAAAGTTAGAAAAGACTAACAGGCGCGCTCTGCTGAGCTCTGATTATCAGTCAGCAAAATTCCCTGATTTGCCGGTGCTGCGGACATACATTACCAAGCTGTCTTCTTAACTGCAACGACACGAGCTGGCCTACCGGAGGCGATGGCAAGTTGCTTCGACATGCCGTCGTGGTGATGATAATGTCGCAAGTATAGCCCGAAACAAATTATCCTGGTCTGGTTGTTCCAGACTAAAGACTCCCTAGCAACACAAATGCGCCTCTGAGGGAGACGAAGAAGACTCGTTACACAATCACTGACGGTACAGTGATTGATTTTAACAAGCGAAGTCACATAGTATCTCCGATACAGTCAACTTTAGCCAAAACTGCTCAAGACAGACAACATAGGCCGCTTGTACGCAGAGCGCTCAATTGCCAACAGTACTCGGAAAGTTACGCTGAAATCGAAACTTCAGCAACTTTATCAAACAGTTACAGTTAAATGAAAGTATATTAGACAGCCAACGGAAGGCAGGCTGTCCAGAGCAGCGAGAGCTCAGTCTTGTAACCTACTCCGACCGAAAGGCGAGAGCCGGCTCCCTCAAGAGCACCGGTACAAGCCCAACACAGAACATTCCCGCCCCCACGCCAGTGGCCGTGGTTAAACGTGTCAATCAGCTACTCGAAAACCGTCGGAAAATTCCACTCTATTGCCGAAGCACTACTATTCCACCAATGGAGATACTTGGCGCCAATTTCTGCGCCGATTTTGCTACGTCGCGGAGCTATCCACTGAGCAGGCCAATCACAGTTATGATTTTGCAGAAAACGTGGGAATTTGTCCGCCAAGACTGCCTGCGAACACAAGTCATTCCCATGCCTCTCTGGCAGCCCGTCAGAAAGTGTTTTCACTAAGTTTCTGCGAAGTAACGAGATCTCTAACCCCAGCCGCGCCTTCAGGCCCCTGTGGGCGTGTCGCCCCCGCTCTTATGACAATTTCGGCCTCTGGACAGCATCCACTCGACGCCCTCACACCCGTCGGCATAACCAAGAGCAGCAGAACCCACCTGTTACCGGACCACCCGGGTGCTGAGAGACACTGCGTGGGAAGTCCGCGTGTAAGCAATAGCAACTTTTCACCACATGCAATTACGGAGGAAAATATTCATATCTTCTGAGTTCTCAATACTAGCCTTCCAATGACAATACTCCGCCATACTTCCCCAAATCGAATTACTAAGAGTAAGATGTAAATATGATTGGGGCAAGTCACCGTGTGCATCTAAAGGCATGCCACCTCTGAAATTAATGGCATCTTAATTTCCTCAAGTGTTATTAAGTCACCCTTTACCCTTAATTGTTTCATTCTCTCTATTTTGGGGGAAGTTCTATACGAGAGTTTGAAGTTCTCACGTTTTTCAGTAACCCCATTTTCTTAATTTGGAATTGTTTGTTACAGTACTGAGTACATTGGGTTTCTAATTGTATATGAAAAGTTTTATCTAGTGGCTCATCCACAATCTGTAACTCCCAAATTATTTTTTTAAAGGCGTAATGCCAATAAAGTGTCTTCATTATAAAGTGTGACTACCAATTATGATTCCATCCAGCTTCCTCTTCTATGGTATATAAAATATGCTGTGTGAGGGTGGTACGACTAAGGAAACACACATCAGGTACAACACACAAATGATAAACAAACTAAGCAACAAAAGTAAGAAACAAATTAAAAGAGAACTAACCGTGAACAAATCACCAGCCGCCACAGAGAACCAAGAACGCAAACTCCAGACAAACACAGGGAACCAGGAAAACGCTACATAGAGTACAGCGTGGCATATACTAACATACAGTAACAAAAACGTCAACAGAGTGGGAAACATACTGAACAAACAAGGACTACAAATATCATTCCTCACAAATAACACAGTACAGAAAAATCCAAGCACTGAGAACACCTCTGCAGACAAATTCTCCCAAGCTATAATATGTCGATTAACCTGTAGTTCATGCCAGTCGCTCTACATAGGCCAAACATACAGAAATTTCAAAAAGAGGCACCCTGAACAAGCCAGAGCCCTAAGAAGTGATAGTGTATACTCCACTTTTGCAGATCATCCAATACAAGAAAATCTCCATCCAACATGGTGACTGACCTTAAGAGAAAGCAACAGTCTCTATCAAAAACTCACAATAGAGGAGAACTACCACATACAAATAGCAATAATACAAGGATAGAGAGTCCCGAATGAAAATACAATACTGTGCAACAAAACATTGCTAGGAACACTCAAGAAACTATACAAAGGCACCTCCCCACGTGAAACGTAACAATCAAAAAGTCTCAATTGCCTCCCCACCCCTCTTTCCAGCTCTCTCTCTCTCTCTCTCTCTCTCTCTCTCTCTGTCTCTCTCTCTTATCCGCATACACACACACACACACACACACACTTACACACATTACATGCATTCTGCCCTATCCCAGTAGCCACACCACACTAGTTCTGACGAAACACTCAAAATTAGCGCCACAACAGACACAAGACCAACGATGAACAAGTGGGCAGCGACCGTAAAGGGACACGTCTCACTGATTATGGAGTGAGCAGTGTCTGCTCAGATCAAGTTTTGCCACATTTTGTAAAAGTACATGTCAGGTGAACTAGTGAACGAAAATTCTGTGAAAAACTGTGTGGAAACAGTGCACCGATGGAGATATCAACCAGAGACACACAAGAGGACAAAAAATGTAAGCACAGAAACGCACATAGCCTCTACTCATGAAACAGTTCTTCAACAATACACAATAATTTTCTTCATGGCTAGCCTGTAGATGACATTCTGCCAAAAAGACGACAAGAAATGACACAAAAACCGATGTATAATAATGCAGTTCATTTAGCGATGTAATTTCAAAGTGAGCGTCCGAAAGAACAACAAAGAAAAATGCAGATATTATAATCCTTAGGTCTACAATAGGTAAATTATTATAAATTTGACATTGCACTTTGCAGAAATAAAAAACTGATCCACTGAAGGTGACACATAAGTGTCGAAACATGTCTGGGTGAATATAAAAATAAAAAAGTCGTATGTGTTTTCAGAAGGGTAAACTTCAAAATACAACCGAATTCTTAAATTGCCAGCACGTAAAATCACCAAGAGGAGCTTCAAAAACTTAGTAAAATAGATGGTTACTGACTTTTCACTAGCATAGCTTTGCAAATAGTCGTTGGTATTCAGTTGAGAAGCCGTCAGTGACATCCTCTAACAAAATTGTTTCACTTCATCGAGACTGTTCTATATTAAAGTTCAAAGGACCTGACCTTCACTTACAACACTTTGGAAATCATGTGAAAGATTGCAATAGCCTTTTTGTTCGTTCTGCATAAAAATCACAGTAAATTTACCACATGGGCAACACATAGTGGTTCACTGGCGGACTAAATGTAATCGCCATATGACACCATCATTTTGAATGAATGAAAGGGCTGCTAGAGCACGCCGGTCCTCTAGTAGTTTAGTCTCAGAATGTCCAAGAATGTGTCTGCTCATGGATAGGTAAATCCCTTGCGACCTCAGCTTGCATGAAGTACTCATTCGGCGGCAAGCGGGTAGGTGGTGAAACTATTGTACTCACAGAATCTTATCGCAGCTGGGTGGCAGTGTGCAAACTACAGCATGCGCCTGGGCTGGTCAACTACTGCACTAATTTCTTGTGCGACTGGGATTGCGTCTGATAACTGCTGGGCCATACCGCATCATTTGCTTGTTCCATGTCTCTCATCCTGTGTGCCTCTTTCTCTCTCATGTCTCCTTCCAACAGATGACTGTTGCAACCTCGAAGAGTTTACAATAGTTGTATAATACTACATTTCGCATAAAATACATACATCTTCCGTTCTTCTTACGTTTCCTTCAATAATGAAATAATTTAAATTCTTTTTTAACTCAACGCTGTTAACAATGTTTATACATAACCTTAAACAGCTTTTTATCCTTTAAAAGGCTTCTGTTTAACTTATGTTTTTAATTTTCACAGCTACATTAGAAGTTATTATCTCCTATTGCTGTTAATTCTTCAGTCTTTCAAAGATTCATACTTACATTCAATTTGTTTCACAACAGTTAAATTTTAAACACATTTCAATAGCTAAGTAGTGAAGATTTCTAATTGTAACATAAAGAGAAGGATAATGTGGTTCCCAACTCATATCACGAAGTTTTTTTTTTTTTTTCGGGCTAACTTAAAATATCTCACCCTCAACGGTTATCTTATTTCACAGTTCACATTTGCAATGATGCGTGGTCTGTCTACCTTTCATTGAAAATTCTTGATTAACTTCCCCCTTCCTTCAACTTGTATCGTGGCTAGATCATTCTTTTATCATCTCTCATTCTTTTCTTTTCATCATGGTTTTCCTCCAAAATTTCAGCTGTCTGTCCTGTCTAAGTGTATGGCTATATGCAAAGATTACTGCATCATACTCTCATCAAGCTGGCATATATTCATGTAACTCAGGGTATTTTATTACTGATCAACTATCCTCATATCGCAGCGTTCCTTCACGTCTCTAAAATCCTCATAGTGTAGCAATCCTGCCAGTCTGCTGTCCTAAAATCCTCGTCATCTCATTACTATCTAACGTCAGTCACATGAACTCTAATTATAATGATCTATGGCTTCTTGCACAGTGCTTATTCGTATTTGGCAAATAAATAAAAAAATAAATAAATTCAAAACACATACGTCATCAATGGGCGACAACAGCTATTGATCCATTTAATGCCCCACAGTACCTGCTATGCTACCTTTCTGATTTCTTCTTACGACACGTGATCTTTTTACAACCTCATGACTTCGATATTTACATGGAATTATTTCACACAATTATAACATCTTCTGTCGACAGACATGAGAGTGGACGTCATGTCTTGACTCATTTCTTAGCCTTCTTATTCGCTAAATGTAATGGATGTGGTGATTTTCAGTTAATTTACAATTTTGTAACGTTTCCTGCACTTGATAAGGTCCACAAAGTACACAAATGAGTTTGCTAATAAAATATCGACTCTCCTTTGATCACTTCCTTGATCCTAATAGGACTTTGTCGCCCACATATTTCTTATCAGTCCTCTCTGGTTTCCAACCTCTGGTCTGCTTCTGAACTTCTCCTCTATAACTCTGCTTCTATTACACTTTGGTGTCGTTCACATCCAACAGATTGGATCATTTATAATTTCTCTTACATGATGATCTACTCTACCTATCAAATCTTCCTCGTATCTTACTACACTGTCTTCCTTTATAGTAGCCTCACTATTTATCTTCTCCTTTCTGGAATTCCCAATGCGTATTTCCTGATTAATTATTTCCATCGAGTAAGCTACCCCACAAAGTGTTTCCAGTATCTCTATCTGCTATCTCATCGTTATTCTTCCACTCTCATCTGTTTCTAGTAGTAGCACATTCGACCGTTTCCCACCGTCTGAAACATTCTTATCCTCGCTCAAGCTTTCTGCCTCAAGTTAGAATTTGGATAATCCTCTTCTATTATGTTGCATCCTATGAATTTTTGTCTCTTCCTCTTTTGATCCACTGGTCCGCATGTCTTCCCAGTCTTCGTTGTATTCATCGTCTTGAAACGTCCCCTTAGAAAACTTAATGAATTACTGTGCTGATAAACCTCTTACATTATTTGATTTTCAAACAGCTGAGCAGAACTGAACGTACTCAGACATTTCGCTCTTTACCTATTCTCATCAACACTAAACTGACACACAACATTTTTAGCGCTACGCAATCTGACTTTCAACAATCCCTACAAAAGAATGGCCCTGACTAACATTAACCTATACCTTTCACAAATCACTTACCTCACAAAAATCTTCGTTACTCGAACTACTGCAGTACAGCGAGCGCCACTACTGCCAGCTAAATAAAAGATTCAAACTACTGAAGGCACTAACTACTGATAGGCATAGTTAGAAAATAAATGATTTTGATAGAGAACAAACAATATATTTACCTTAATAGTGTATAAAAGTCATAATATATATAGCAGTTCATGACATCCAGTCTTATAAATTTAATGTCTCTGATGGACACACGTCCAGACCATCCGCTCTCAAAACTCCGCCATTTCTCTCCCCACATCCACCACTGCTGGCGGCTCACCTCCAGCTGCGCAACGCTACGCGCTGTTAACAGCCAACTGCCTAACACTACAATCTACATCTACATCTACATCCATACTCCGCAAGCCACCTGACGGTGTGTGGCGGAGGGTACCCTGAGTACCTCTATCGGTTCTCCCTTCTATTCCAGTCTCGTATTGTTCGTGGAAAGAAGGATTATCGGTATGCTTCTGTGTGGGCTCTAATCTCTCTGATTTTATGCTCATGGTCTCTTCGCGAGATATACGTAGGAGGGAGCAATATACTACTTCACTCTTCGGTGAAGGTATGTACTCGAAACTTTAACAAAAGCCCGTACCGAGCTACTGAGCGTCTCTCCTGCAGGGTCTTCCACTGGAGTTTATCTATCATCTCCGTAACGCTTTCGCGATTACTAAATGATCCTGTAACGAAGCGCGCTGCTCTCCGTTGGATCTTCTCTATCTCTTCTATCAACCCTATCTGGTACGGATCCCACACAGCTGAGCAGTATTCAAGCAGTGGGCGAACAAGCGTACTGTAACCTACTTCCTTTGTTTTCGGATTGCATTTCCTTAGGATTCTTCCAATGAATCTCTGTCTGGCATCTGTTTTACCGATGATCAACTTTATATGATCATTCCATTTTAAATCACTCCTAATGCGTACTCCCAGATAATTTATGGAATTAACTGCTTCCAGTTGCTGACCTGCTATTTTGTAGCTAAATGATAAGGGAACTATCTTTCTATATATTCGAAGCACATTACACTTGTCTACATTGAAATTCAATTGCCATTCCCTGCACCATGCGTCAATTCGCTGCAGATCCTCCTAGCGACTATTCCAACAATGCCACCCAGCCACTGACTGCACACAGCACAGCCAGTGATTTTCATACAGAGCGCTACGTGGCGTTACCAATATAAAAACTTAAACAGCCTACTTACATAGGCCCCATGCTCCCCACAAAAAAATTTACAGATTGTTTTGAAGTGCGATAAAAGTGTCATCCAGCCTCATAAGCTATTCAAAAAATATTTCTAAAGAAACTGATGCGTTTTACAAGCTTTTTGAAACTGATATGATAGTATCCCATACTAACAAATGTTTTTATAGCCTCAGAACTACAAATGTACAAGGGCTTGTAAAGTTACAGGTAGATGTGAAATTATGGCACTATTCGGCGTTTTATTTGTGACATGTATAAAGAAAGGTCAACATGTAAAAGTAAAAGAACTTTGGGATCCAGATTGCACACGTATGGATATCCTGTGTGTTACGATGAGTTATAAGAAATTCTATTTGAAACATGTTTTATGAGGTTTAATGACCTTTCCATTCGAGATGAAAGGAAAATACTTGAGAAGTAAGCTGCTGTCAGAAAGCTTTTACATTCCGTTGTGTCTAATCTGAAAGGTTCCCATAATTCTACCGGATATATGACGATCGACGAGATGTTGATTGGATTTATGGGTCGCTGTAGCGAAATACACCATCCAAACCCGTCGAATATGGCATAAAAATGTTTTCCATGTGTGATGCAAAGAATTTTTACACCAGTAATATTGAAGTATTTGTGGGAAAGCAGGCAGCTTTTCCTGACTGACAGTGTGGTCCCATTGGCTGTTTTCATTTTGTCTATACCATCCATTTCCATTTCTTCATGCAGTGTCTCACTCTCCAATTTTGGTTAGTCGCTTGCTGATTTTCAGGTGGAAAGTGCGTATGAAAAAAGGTGCAGCGGTTCCATCAAGTCTGTATATCAATTCCAAACTAACTTTTCCAACAAATGCTGGAAACTACGTAAGTTGTGCGTGTTCCTATAGGCGATTATAATTTCTCTCTGTATTTGACATGGAAGTTTAGTAAACGAAATATATACTAGTTCTGAAGAAACATCCAGTAATTGGTTTCTGAAACACTCCGTGAGGTCCTGCCACCTCGAATCTGCATAACTTCCCATCATCATTATCCCCAGTTTTACTTGACCTTGTTTTGCCTTCAACCAATACTCGTGAAGGAAAGCGCGTCTGAATTCTGGAAATGTGGGAGCATGATGAATTGAAGGGAAATCTCTCCCCCTCCCCCTCCCCTTTGCACAAGTAAGATCAGACTGCCCCTTCCCATTATCAATCTTAAGTTGTATAGACTTCTCCATTCGAGATGTATGACTCATGGAGATAGGTCAGGTTAGTTACAAAATTGTTATTAACAATAATTCTACAGTGGCAACATCGGCGGGGGTGGCCGAGCAGTTCTAGGCGCTAGAGTCTGGACCCCGCGACCGCTACGGTCGCAGGTTCGTATCCTGCCTCGGGCATGGATCTGTATGATGTCCTTAGGTTAGTTAGGTATAAGTAGTTCTAAATTCTAGGGGACTGATGACCTCAGCAGTTAAGTCCCATAGTGCCCAGAGCCATTTGAACCATATGGACAGTGCCAGGGTTCGGAAACCATAACAAATACACAAGACATAAACTAATATTTTTTATCAGCAAAATTGTTTCTACAGTACAATGTTTTTCAATACATTTTTGTTATTTATTAACAAGATTTCGTGTTTTCTTAACTTCTTTATACAATAAATATTTATTTTCTGATGGCTTATACCAATTTGTTTATTTGCATAGCTATAATTTTTAAATATTTTCTAAGGTCGTATCCACATTACTAATCTAATCACGTATATTGAATTTCACTAAACTTGCAGGGAGAGAAAGAACTTAGATACCGTTTGTCATTTTGTGTGTGTCACATCTATCTATGTTTTATAAAGTATTAGCATTTAATCATATTCTTTGCGAGCATTCTGTACATAATATGTGTCCATATATACTTTTCTCTGATCTTTTTCTATATACGATGTATATGGGAAATGGGCCCTTGTAGTAGCAGATGAAGGAAAACCATGCCTACACACACACACACACACACACACACACACACACACACACACACAGAACTGATGACAACCATTTCATTCAAGTATCGTACACACACACATTAACAAATAAAACACAGTAACAAACTCATTTACTCAATAAATAGTACTACTGTGGGAGGGTTCCAGTCCTATCACCACAAATGAACCATTTGTTGCCATTACGAAACAGCACTCCTTTCGGCTGCAGGACAGTATGTACCTGATGACCATCCGATGAGGCACGTCTTACTGTCCTCGATCATCATACCCTTTGAGACCACATTATGCACAACCTTATCCCACCTCTGGGTGTCACGGGGTGGATACATTTTGGACCTGAGCCAGACAAACTCCACAATCTGTGAACCATTCACCTCGTCTGATAACCTTCTTGTTTTGTGTTATTATTAAAGAATTATCGAACGCACATACAGATGTGCCGAATTTACCGTTATTGTACCTAATGGCTCGCAGCCTTTCACCCAGTAGATGAAACTTACTGTATCCATAGAAAGTAACTTGGGACTACCAAAGATTCGCTACGCATACTCGGTGTGAAATCAGCAAATGTGTAGTTTGGACAGGTCAAAAATACACATACTGAAATAGAAAGGCTTCGTGAAGTCCATTGAAACATTGGCCATCTCCACAGTGACTAGTCCTTCATTGAAGATGTTGGCCCGCAAAATTTGGCCTGGCAGTGTAATCCTTTGCCCATTAACGATACTCCCACCGGCAAACTAAATTAATTTACACGTTTTCTCTAACATTTTGCATGCTTTTTTCCTAAAACTGACTTGTTCATAAATTTGCAAATTTATTTTTCAAAGTTAAACTTCGCCGTCCTTACACCAATGTTCTCCTTCAATCAGCAACAACGCTTAAATGATGTGCTACAGGTGATTCTAGCAAGTTCCATCAGTAACCTGGGACATATCTGTAGGTTGTTGTAGTGTAGAATAGATCGTTGCTTATTCTCTAGCCTTGTCAATAGCTTCGGGGCAGAACAGTGAGGATTCTGAACACAGTGGCAGGTCGCAATTAGCATCGTGCAAATGGATGGGATATGCAGCTATACAACAAGAACATATTGCTCTCCGGAATTCTGAAGATTTCCTCTTCAGGCAGCCATTGGAAACCTCCGAACGACAGAGATTGTTACAAGGTGTGCCCGTACTGGTAGTTTACACCCAATTAAAGAACCTCACTGAAAGCGTAAGATGGCCGGTGTCCTCTACGCTCACTCGTAGATATTTCTCGTTGGCATGCCTGTCCACGCTCTGGCGAAGTCTCTTGTTAATCCTGTGTTTCAAGAAGAGCAGCATGTAACATCAGACAACAGTCTGATACTGCTGCGTCTTCGTCTTTAAATTTCATTCCACGAAAACCGTGGCACGGCGAAGTAGAAGACAGGATCTACAGAGAGTGTGTGCATCCATACTTTCTGGGATATCTCAGAAACTTTTATGAGCAATTGTACATTGGTGATATGTATAATCTTGCATATGTTCCTAAATAAGGGTGGTGAATGCGTGCCAAACATTCACCGTGTGCTCGTACACTACATCTGCTGGTGGCGCTGCTTGTTAGTTTACTGGAGAATGGGGTTACGTCAGGCAACGTGGTTTCGTAGAGTCTCTCCATTAAATCCACATATTCGTATGAGAAGGCTCCCTTCTTCGTCACAAGCTGAAAGTTGGCACCATTGAGATATGTGTCTCTGGTAATTTGTATGTCCTCCTGATAAAATGTCTCAGCATGTCTCTGACGAGATGCGTGCACCCAACTTGTTGTTGTTGTTGTGGTCTTCAGTCCTGAGACTGGTTTGATGCAGCTCTCCATGCTACTCTATCCTGTGCAAGCTTCTTCATCTCCCAGTACCTACTGCAACCTACATCATTCTGAATCTGCTTGGTGTATTCATCTCTTGGTCTCCCTCTACGATTTTTACCCTCCACGCTGCCCTCCAATGCTAAATTGGTGATCCCTTGATGCCTCAGAACATGTCCTACCAATCGATCCCTTCTACTAGTCAAGTTGTGCCACAAACTTCTCTTCTCCCCAGTCCTATTCAATATCTCGTCATTAGTTATGTGATCTACCCATCTAATCTTCAGCATTCTTCTGTAGCACCACATTTCGAAAGCTTCTATTCTCTTCTTGTCCAGACTATTTATCGTCCATGTTTCACTTCCATACATGGCTACACTCCGTACAAATACTTTCAGAAATGACTTCCTGACACTTAAATCTATACTCGATGTTAACAAATTTCTCTTCTTCAGAAACGCTTTCCTTGCCATTGCCAGTCTACATTTTATATCCTTTCTAGTTCGACAATCATCAGTTATTTTGCTCCCCAAATAGCAAAACTCCTTTACTACTTTAAGTGTCTCATTTCCTAATCTAATTCCCTCAGCATCACCCGACATAATTCGACTACATTCCATTATCGTCGTTTTGCTTTTGTTGATGTTCGTCTTATATCCTCCTTTCAAGGCGCTATCCATTCCGTTCAACTGCTCTTCCAAGTCCTTTGCTGTCTCTGACAGAATTACAATGTCATCGGCATACCTCAAGGTTTTTATTTCTTCTCCATCGATTTTAATACCTACCCCGAATTTTTCTTTTGTTTCCTTCACTGCTTGCTCAATATACGGATTGAATAACATCCCAACTTAGTAAACCCGGAATGCAGAGCAGTATTCTTGGTGAGATTTCTTTGAACACGGGATGTACGTTTGAACGGTCTCAGGAACGACGTTGACCTTCTCATCTTTCAAGCCGAAGTCATCCAATTTCTCGACGAGCAAGTGAACATCGTACCTGCTCCAAATGTGAAAGGAGGCCGGTAAGTATCTTGGCAGTGAGTGCTTCAGTTGGTGTTGTGAGCTCCGCTGCAGAACTTCGCTCATACGCTCATAGATAACAGTGGTCTGTATGAGGAGTCTCCGCTTTTCTACACAATGGCAGTCCGCAAATACGAATGTTAACTGCGTCAGTCTCCTGCTATTCTGTCATGGAAATGTTGCGATAAATGCAATGAAATCCATCAGCTTTCTATCCGAGATTTTCTCTGTTTTATATCCGACAAATGATTCGATTTAGTTGCAACTGGTATTATACGAATATACGGCACGAGTCTTTCTGTGAAGGAAGAATGGAAATATGGGAAGCAGTGGGATCTCCTTTACAAGGCTCCACAAGAGTTAGGAGGCACTGCAAGTCAGCCTATACGACAGAGAGACACTACTCCTTGTGATGAGCTTCCTTAAACTGTAAGAACATTTTACACTGAGTAGGCATTTTCAGACCTACCGGTTCCTGATTTGAGCAGTCAGAGACGTGCATTTCAAAATTTTCTCCCTTGGCAAAAGACATGAGGCACCTATGGCAAAAATGTCCTGTACCTCAAAGTTCTGACAACTGGAAAGAAAGTAGGTGGATATTTTATGCATACATAGTGTTGCTTCTCTCCTCCGAAGTGTAGAAGCATATCTGCAGGTCTGGGGCGATGGCATTAATTTTGAAAAGTAGAGGGCACCAGCTACTTTTTGCTTTCGTTTTTTGTTCTGAACGTTATGTTAACTCTCATCTTTTTCTATTGGCTCGCATCATCAACATCCAGCGTGTTTGCATCAACTGAATAACCACGGTTCTACCTCATGAATTTAGCTAGGTCCTGGAGTTTTACGAGAAATGACACGCTTGCGAAATTACGAGGGCTATTCCGAAAGTAAGGTCCGATCGGTCACGAAATGGAAACGACTATGAAAATCCGATAAAGCTTTGCACAGATGTGTTGGGTAGTGTCTCTAGTATAACCCCAGTTAGCATCACGTCGCTCTTCTCATTTCTGAGCTCGCAGTGAGTGCGTAAAGATGTCTAGAAAATAGTGTCTGCCGCCAAGTACGGGGGCCTGGTGAGAAATTTCCCCTGAAGCTATGCAGCTAACATTACATAACTGTCGTGCTGTTTCGTCTTCAAGACAATTCTCAGCCGCATTCTGCAGGGGCAATGAAGATGCTCCTGCATCGTTTTCAAATGGAAATGTGAGATTACCCACAATACAGCCCGTAATTGTCTCCCTCTGAGTTTCAGCTCAGGTCACATGAACCGCTGGTTATGAAGACAACATTTCGGCACAAGACAACGAGCCGTAGGCCAGCGTAGAGAATTGGCGGAGAGCACTGGCGGCTGCCTTCTATAGCGAGGGTATGGGAAAGTTGGTACAACGCTACGATACACGTCTAAGTCGGGTCGGCGACTATGGAGATAAGTAGCTGCAAGGTGTATCTAACTGTTGCAAATAAAACATTTTTGATATTTACCGTGGTTTCCATTTCGCGACCTATCGGACCTTACTTTCGGAATAGCCCTCGTATAATGCCCACAGAAATTTGACGCTTCGGCTAATTCACCCCAAATAAATGTTTCTCCATTCCGCCTCAGTTGATCAGGGGGAGTGCGTGGGAAAAGAGGGGGGGGGGGTGATGTGAGCCGTCTGTTGTGCGAAATTCTACACAAATTTTCGAAAAAAGTTTGTAATCCCGAAGAATCTAGCAATGTGCTCCTTGTTATTTAGCACTGGAAACTGGCTTTGGTGCGCTCTTGGTCTATCCTTACTCTACTGGCAGAATGAAATTGACCCAGGAAGGAAATTTCCTTCTTCGCTAGGTTATCCTTCGTCGGCTTACCCATTCCCTACAATTGAGCTTACGCCACAGTTGACTCTCCGACATTTAAGGTGAGACTTTTTAAGTCTAGGAAATTCGCAAATTCGAGGAAACCTACGATAACAGGATTCACGGATAGGGCAAGAGGCAGCTCACAGCATCTAACAGAGCACAAATAGGCTCCTGACCTAGCGTGGCGCACACATAGAGCAGATTAGAATGACTGGACGCTCTGTTTTTTCACTTTCTTTTAATTAATCTGAGCAGACGTCCGCAGAAACCTGCATGCTTCCGACGTTAGCTCTGCTTTCCTTCCTTCCGCCGCACTGGACATTCACGTAGGAACTGTGCCATCTTTTTGCAACGAATACATGCCCCTGTCCTAGTGGCTCTATACTCTAGTGGGGTCTCCCTACTGAGCCGTGTATCGACGCGTGCTACACCTTGTGTTTAGATTGCATTGGTTTTCCTTTTGTTCCCCTGACATGTCCCTTTGATATTTTGTCTGTCATTAAGTGGCTGCTTGGTTGTCTTTTCCCTCTGCTATCGATATCTGCGTTTTTGCTTCCGGGAAACTGCTATGGAGGAAGTGAGATCTTTGACTGGTTGTAACCTCGTGTGGTGGCGCGGAAGGAGGGGCGTTGCGCGCAGAGAGTGTGGAGGAGACGGGAGAGCAGTGTGGCTCTCCAGAGCGAAGCAGGCGTGGTCGGTTGTACCGAGTCGCCACGTGATGTACGTCGGTTGTGTGTAACGAGCGGGTCGAGTTGACGGAAGAGCTCCCCGCAGGTTGGTTGTATACAGAATCGCCCCACGAGTAGTTGCTGTTCATTTCGCCCAGGTGGGACGTTAACAAGCGTATTTAAAACGTCTGCTTCAACACCGGAGTTTAAAAGGAGACACCTAACATGAAGGAGCGGTCACTACCCATCAACGTTGCAGAGAAGACGTGAACTCCCGTGACAGAGCGTGATGTCGCATGACCGTGGCGTGTTGGGTACGCTGGCGACGCGTGCGCTGTCGGATGCGTGGATCCTTGCCATCGAAGGTCGTGCACTGCCTGTTCGAGCATAATTGCAAGTTAAGTTCGTTGAAGGTTTAATCATTAAGTAATAATTTTGTGTAACCAGCGTCTCTACTGCCTTGTGGCCTCCGGCGACCGGGTTTCCTGTCCCTGGCACCGGTGTAATTGAAGAGAGTGATCTTTCCTCTTCCTCTCATTACTGTCCGATGGGAGGAGTAGTTTTGGCAGTTTAATTGTTTCGCTATTCTGTCGTGGGTTATGAGTAAATTCATGCTTCTTGTTGGTTGATCATGTGGACGCTCATTCAGGACGGTGTGGTGTAATGTTTCCTTGCACGAGGTTAGCTGTTATTCTGTCAGCAAGTTAAGCCATCTTATAACAAGTTTTCGCTGGCTAATAGTGCAGTGACCAGCTTGAGAGTGGTAATTGAGTTTACGGGCGTATTTAAATTGGTCAATATTCTGTCACCCTGAGAGGGTGATTTGTGGCCACCTTACACGGGTCCGTCACATCTGTTATGTTCTAATGATATTCCAGTACACTTTTGTTAAAAATTTTTTTAAATACCTCCATTCCTTTATTGCCATTAATCGTGTGTTTGCTGAGATCTGTTTAATTTTGTTAATGGCGGTGTTGGTAGCTTCACTACCTCACCGTTTTTATTAACAATGTTCAGTATTTACTTTAGTAGCCTGTTCTTTAAATTTTTTAAATTGTTGTATTGCTATAAATTACTTGATTGCCGTTAGCAGCGTGTTTAAAAGGCTGTTTATTGCCGTACTGCTAGTTTCTGTAAGATATGAATAAAAGAGTTGTGAAAATCTCAACTCGACAGTAAACTACTAGAAATCTGGCCCCGTTTCCCAACTTGTGGTGTGGCTTGTAGTAACCGTAACCACTGGGTGTGTCAGCTCTGAACCACGCTCTGCTACCAGAACTGACACACCCAGTGGTTACGGTTACTAAAAGCCACACCACAAGTTGGGAAACGGACCAGATTTCTAGTAGTTTACTGTCAAGTTCAGATTTCACAAATGTTTTATTCGTATCTTACAGAAACCAGCAGTACAGCAATAAACAGCCTTTTAAACACGCCGATAACGACAATCAAGTAATTTATAGCAATACAACAGTTTAAAAAAATTTAAAGAACATTAGTAAACAGGCTACTAAAGTAAATACAGAACTTTGTTAATAAAGTACGGTGATGTAGTGAAGCTACCAAGACCGCCATTAAAAAAGTTAAACAGGTTTCAGCAAACACACGATTAATGGCAATAAAAGGAATTTACAAACTTGGAGGAATTTAAAAAATTTTAAGCAAAAGTGTCCTGGAATATCATTAGAACATAACAGATATGACTGACCCGTGTAAGGCGGCCATACCTACCAACAGTTCAAAAATGGTTCAAATGGCTCTGAGCACTATGGGAATTAACATCTAAGGTCATCAGTCCCCTAGAACTTAGAACTACTTAAACCTAACTAACCTAAGGACAACACACAACACCCAGTCATCACGAGGCAGAGAAAATCCCTGACCCCGCCGGGAATCTAACCCGGGAACCCGGGCGTGGGAAGCGAGAACGCTACCGCACGACCACGAGATGCGGACTACCAACAGTTTTTTCCGATCACTAAGCCAGGATCATTACGAGTGTCACCCCGCCTCTCGTCGCTACAACGAAACTTCTCAGTGTTGGCCACTAAAATATGTGCATCCGAAAAAGTTTGTGGTCGATCAACAAAGAGCACTCGTCACTGATCCTCAGGACACATTCTTCACTCAATAATATTTTTCACAACATCTACTTTGGGAACATTAAGACACAATGCGGTAACTGCTATTCTAATCTCCTCAGTGTATTAGGCCACACTATCACCATACCCTTGGACGCGGTAAACGCGATGATTAACAAGCTCACAATGAAATCTAGTGAACAAACTGCTCTGAAGCACACTCATAAGAGGATGTGGCAATTTATTAAATAAATTCCACTTATCTAAACTATTCTCGTCCACTGTATCGACTACCTTAGAACCGTGAAATTCCTTGGGATCAGAATCCTGTTCCTGGACTGCTTTCACTTGTCAGTTCTAGAGACTCCCTTCAGTTTGATTCTTAATGATTTTATCCTTTCACATTTCAGCCAGAGCTTCCTGTTTAAGGTCCGAATTAATGATGCTAAAGTTTCCAAAACGATTAACAAGATGATTTATCAGTGCTTGAACGCGAAATACTTGCTCGCGTGTGGGCGCACTGCCCTGCAATAACTGCAGGTTGGGCTGCAAGCTGTCCAAGAGGCCGCGCCACATACCTCGCCTACGACGTCACCGTTGGCACCGAGCGTACGATCCAGCTCGGCTCGCAGACCCCGCTCCAACCAAGTCGCGCTGCCTTCCTAATTTTTCCTACTGATAGCCAGCTCATATCTAGCCTGTTCCTTTGTCATATAAGAAATTCCCACCACCAGTCTCAGATCCATTATCCACCTCCGGTAACGTATGAAGTTGTGACAAAAATGTGTAACACAGTAAACTGTTCCATACAGTCTCAGCCCCAAAATCTAGCCCTATCACTAGACAGGATCAGAACCTTGCCACTCCATCAGAACCACGCTCTGCCACCATTGCAGTGTGGTAGTGAGCTAGTGGTAAATGGAAGGATGCAGAACAACTCATTTATTGACATGTTTATTAAAAACACAAACCCCTTGTGATCAGAATCCTCTTCCTTGATTGCTTTCACTTGCCAGTTCAAGAGACTCCCTTCAGGTTGATAGAAACCCAGAAAATAATTCAGCTAACTCCAGAATTAATTGAACTAATTTCCAACAATACAGCTTTTGGTAGCCGTTGCTGTACACAGGCACAGGACTCCACTTCCCATCGCCGGATTCGAACATGGATTCTCCGCTGGGCGTGAGGAAGAGGATGGTGGAGGTGTGTCCACGGATGGCTCCTTATGACAGAATAACAACATTCATTGGTCAGCTGCAATACACTGGTTGTGTGCCCTCTGGGCGAGGAATGCTTCCGCTCCTTATATTCTTGGCTGTGACGAAGGTGGCTGGCGGACGCCCACACGCGCGCCCGCTGTCGTTACCGGAGACCGCTACTTCGTGAGCGGTGCTACGGCCTTGCTGGATCGTATTGTGGCGGCTGGAACCAAGCGCCTCGGGCCTCTGATGTGATCGCGGCTGGGGGGTGTGGCAGCAGCGGCAGTGGGACATGTCAGCGCCCTGGGTCAGCGACCATCCCCGGAGGCAGTTGTCTGGCGTCGGCGGATCAGCGTGCCCGATTCTGGCCCCCGTCACAGGTTTCTTGAAGGTAGCGCCCCAGGATTCTGGTGACAGTGCGTTATCACAACGCACCCCTGGCGACGACTCGCATTACAGGATGCTGCAATGTGATGACTACAGCAGCAGCGTCACTCTGGCACCTCCTAGGCGACGACCTGCGTTACAACGATGACTATTACAATAACTACGATGTAGTGATGACTCCGAACTGGTGGTGGCGCCGAGTGACAAAGGCTCTGTGTTATTACAATGCCTCCCTACTGCTGATGATGGCGAGACGGCTGCTAGACTTTAAATACAGCTTTCTGCTGCTGATGTCTGCAGTTCTTCCTCCGCAGTAGGTTTGTGGAATATTCTGGCATTGCTCGGCTGGCGTAACTGACCCGATTACCGCTCTCAAAGCTGATACCCTGGCGTGCAGTGAGCCTCCTCTTGTCACGTCCTTCACTGTTTGGTGAGACAGTGTTCTCCTTCGTCTTGCTTAACTCGGTGCTCTGCTGACCCACTTGCGTCACGATACCATACCACTGAGCTGTGCAACAGAATGTAACACACATACAACTTCTGGCTCCCAGTATTGCCTCACGCTTTAACTAACTTCACTACTGTAAACCACTTCCCTTTAACTAACTTCATCACCCAAATTATTTGACCTTCCATATCACCCCTTATATGGAAAGAATGCATCCCCATGTTCTGCCTCTACATCGATTTACACTCGACTCTATTTACAAGATTTTGAACCCTCTACCAACAATGGACTTGCAACATATTTGCATGGTTCATTTCCATTGAAGCTATGTACTGTGGCTTGTTACCATTAATTACACCAAAGTCCTCCATATTAATCACCATTATTCATTATGGCCGTTGTTAACGCTTGATCTTTGCCTTCATGACTGTTCACTCATCATACTGTCTTGGGCAACTCCTCTCTTGAATAAGATATAAAGAAATGTGGAACTGCAATCACCACAAGGAATACACAAACGACTGATGTTGATGAACCAATGACTACCAATTGCTGCTGCTTACTTCTATAGCTTTTCACGTGCTCACCATGTTGAGTGGCGATCATTTGATCCGGAGAGGTGAGCAGGTCGTCGTCGATGATATCGTTAAGAAACGGGAGGTGTTCGGGTAAGAAAACGAAGGAAGGTAGGTCTTCTACACAAATTAAGGAGTGGACCATAATGACGGTTCCGTCTCCCATTATAGCAGCTGGCAAGTGGAAAGTAGACCCACATATCTCACAACAGTTCCATTGTGTATTAATCTTGGACACTGCAGAACCAACCTTTGTGTGCACTCTAACTTGCCATGTTTGTAACATGTACAAATAAAGATTGTCGGTTCTGCCACCAAATATAACAAGTGCTATCCAGCCCTATGGATGTATTCCTCTTCCTCCGACGACACTCCCTTGGCATTCCGCGGCCCCCCTTCTCGTAACGAAACAATGGGAGCTTGCAAGATTTCAGCACTGTATGCACTAAATTCGAAGGGCAGATTGGTAACCGGTCCGGTGTAACAACGCAACAACTCTTGTGCAGACATTAACAGGTGTCTACGTCAGTCTGGTGGGCCTAGTGAGATCTCCTGCAGGTTTAGTCGGACGTACTTCGACAGAGACTCCCATGCTACTGGGTATGCGTTATACTGCACAGCACTCCAAATCGCTGTCTCTACAGGTTAGCGGTATTTGTACGCTAAGTTCCAGGTGAGTCCTCTCTGCCGGCTCGTAACGGTAGCCAAGCGATAGTACCTAGTCAAGTACTCCTCCCTTTAGTAAGTTCCAAAAGCCGCTGGAGCGGCAGTCTGAATTTCATTCAAACGTATGAACAATCGTTCCAATGGGAGCAGAATATGTGTAAGGCGCCTGTACGTGGCATGCAACAGTGCTTCTTGCAATAACGCAGTCCTGTTAGCAAGATTGCGTAGTAATGTGACAATCATTAAATGTGCATCAATGTTGTCCATGCGATCACCAACAACAAGCATGTTCTGGCTGGGGACGTCATATTCGACATTAAAATAGTGTCCAACACACGAAGGTGCAAAATGTTGTTCAGCACTTGTTCAGCGAAGTAGTAGTGCCTGTGGAGATGGCCAAAGTTTCAGTGCAGCTCATGAAGCCTGTCAATGTCGGTATGTGTGTTCTGGACCTCTACAAATCCCACATGCACTGACTGCACTAAGAGTTTGCGAAGATAATCTTCAGCAATCCCAAGATACTTTGTATGGATACAGTTTCATCGACTGGGTGAAAGGTGACGACACACATAGAGTAATAACGTAAAATCAAGAAGAATTCGTCGTATCCAGATATGTGCATGATAATCCTTTTGGAATAATGCCCCAAACCAAGGAGGTTATCGCTCTGATGTAAGACGGGGTGAATGGTTCGCATATTGTAGAGATGCCGGATATGGATCTGCATCATGAGCTCCCAAAGGCTCTGACGAGCGAGGATTGCAAAAGATGCCTTGGCGCTCCTCCACGTATGGTGTGCCATGTAGTCTTTCCACTGTGAGGCCTGAGGTATATACTCCACTGGAAATGAAAGCAGGGCTGTAAGAAGAGAAACACTGCAAATAAACCATCGTATGTAAGGCATCAAAAAAATTTATTTTATATTGCATTTTTAACTAAAACTGCAATAATTTCTCAATAAATAATAAAAATTATTTTAAAAATTATATTGCAAAATAGATACTCCTAATAATAAACCTTTAGTTAATTAGTTGTATATAATTGCCATCCTTTTCAAGCCTGCCACTGTAGAGTTAATGTTAATACACTCCTGGAAATTGAAATAAGAACACCGTGAATTCATTGTCCCAGGAAGGGGAAACTTTATTGACACATTCCTGGGGTCAGATACATCACATGATCACACTGACAGAACCACAGGCACATAGACACAGGCAACAGAGCATGCACAATGTCGGCAGTAGTACAGTGTATATCCACCTTTCGCAGCAATGCAGGCTGCCATTCTCCCATGGAGACGATCGTAGAGATGCTGGATGTAGTCCTGTGGAACGGCTTGCCATGCCATTTCCACCTGGCGCCTCAGTTGGACCAGCGTTCGTGCTGGACGTGCAGACCGCGTGAGACGACGCTTCATCCAGTCCCAAACATGCTCAATGGGGGACAGATCCGGAGATCTTGCTGGACAGGGTAGTTGACTTACACCTTCTAGAGCACGTTGGGTGGCACGGGATACATGCGGACGTGCATTGTCCTGTTGGAACAGCAAGTTCCCTTGTCGGTCTAGGAATGGTAGAACGATGGGTTCGATGACGGTTTGGATGTACCGTGCACTATTCAGTGTCCCCTCGACGATCACCAGTGGTGTACGGCCAGTGTAGGCGATCGCTCCCCACACCATGATGCCGGGTGTTGGCCCTGTGTGCCTCGGTCGTATGCAGTCCTGATTGTGGCGCTCACCTGCACGGCGCCAAACACGCATACGACCATCATTGGCACCAAGGCAGAAGCGACTCTCATCGCTGAAGACGACACGTCTCCATTCGTCCCTCCATTCACGCCTGTCGCGACACCACTGGAGGCGGGCTGCACGATGTTGGGGCGTGAGCGGAAGACGGCCTAACGGTGTGCGGGACCGTAGCCCAGCTTCATGGAGACGGTTGCGAATGGTCCTCGCCGATACCCCAGGAGCAACAGTGTCCCTAATTTGCTGGGAAGTGGCGGTGCGGTCCCCTACGGCACTGCGTAGGATCCTACGGTCTTGGCGTGCATCCGTGCGTCGCTGCGGTCCGGTCCCAGGTCGACGGGCACGTGCACCTTCCGCCGACCACTGGCGACAACATCGATGTACTGTGGAGACCTCACGCCCCACGTGTTGAGCAATTCGGCGGTACGTCCACCCGGCCTCCCGCATGCCCACTATACGCCCTCGCGCAAAGTCCGTCAACTGCACATACGGTTCACGTCCACGCTGTCGCGGCATGCTACCAGTGTTAAAGACTGCGATGGAGCTCCGTATGCCACGGCAAACTGGCTGACACTGACGGCGGCGGTGCACAAATGCTGCGCAGCTAGCGCCATTCGACGGCCAACACCGCGGTTCCTGGTGTGTCCGCTGTGCCGTGCGTGTGATCATTGCTTGTACAGCCTTCTCGCAGTGTCCGGAGCAAGTATGGTGGGTCTGACACACCGGTGTCAATGTGTTTTTTTCCATTTCCAGGAGTGTATTAAGTCGTTTTTAACAAAACTGAACTTCTTCCCTAGCTGTAGACGCCTTAAAGGAAGAGTTCTACGAAACTCAAGGAGCTATAGTGTTTGAGAAATGATAGAGGAGCTAGAATTGTTTTGATCCAGAGAGAAGGGTGATGGCTTTCCCACCATTTCAATGTACTCCCATTGGTTAGGAATTTCCCAACGATCTTATATCGTGTGACCTCTATGGGGCTACGTCTTGACTGGAATATAAAAAGGCCACTTTCCTAAGGTGCATGGGTGAGATACGGGTCCACGGTTATCAATTGGCGGTAATTCCCCGTGGAGAGGGCAGTGGGGTGTGAACTTGAAACTTCGAATACAACTCGTAAAAGCGTGTAGCCAGACACTGGAAGCTCTAATCAGTGACATTGACATAAGATCGTTATCTATATTTGTACCCACACTGATATCCTACTGCTTATCAGGTAAAACTTTATGTTACCTTCCATTAAGAGGGCTGTTGCACGCAGCGACTGTTATATTGACTTGTAATAATATATTTCATCTATCAGTCGTCCTTTTTAAATTTTATTAGCAGATCTAGATCTCAGCTAGAAACTGGCCATTCTCAGTGCACTATCATTTTTTATCAATGCATGTAATTCCTGTTGGCCGGGTTTCGTCCACAGTTCATTGAAGCCCGCAGGCTGCAATTTATTCATTTCTGTAATGTTATTTTTCATTGTACTCTGCATGTTTTGTAACGACACTGCTCGTTCACGACGCTGCCATTAGTTTAGCTTCTTTGTTGTAGATATTTTGTGTTACATGTCAGTAACATAACAAATGTAGGTAGCGGAAAAACCTTTAAGAGAGAGAGTTGTTACCAGGGATCAGGCCATTTAAACTATTGTGAAAGCGCGCTTAGTAGCACAACAGAGTTGTAACAATATAGAAATGGCAGATACACGGGGTAGTCAAGAAAGCCTATGGGATGAGAAAGAGTTATCTATGTTAGCAGCAAAAGGCACTGGTGAGGGCAATGCCGATCCAAGGGAATTTTGTGAGGATGATAGACACAGTCAAGCCCGTGGTGGGCAATCTGATAGCAAAGACGAGGAACAGAGAGACACTGAGGCAATCGTAAAAATACGGGACTATAATGTAGGGAGTCCAAGTGAATGGAGAACAATTAAGAATTGTGGAAGATCGCCGTCACGAGGCAGCATATCAGGGCCGCGCGGTGATGACTTTTCTGAGTACCAAGAAATGGAAAGGGAAAAGGGCAGAAGATCACCTAGGTGTAGAGAAAGTGAAAGCCACAATAGGGGAGAAGATTTAGATAAGACAGGTGTGTTGTACATCATTGCATACCTAAAAGAAATGGGAAATAAAATTCAAGGGGTCAGATCTGAATTGGGGAACAAATAAAAAGGGGAAATGGTGAATTACGCCCTGAACTGGCAGAACAAATAAAAAGAGCGAATCATGAAATACGCTCAGAAATTGGAAGTAAAATCCAAAACGTTAGTGCCGAAATGCAGAAGGCCAGCTCAGTAATGAGAAGTAAAATTCAAAACGTTAGTGCCGAAATGGGAAGTAAAATTCAGAACATTAGTGTCGAAATTCAGTCAATAAAACATGTGACGAGAGAAGTGAAAAATGAGGTAGTGACGCTCCGAACAAAACTAGAACGAGAGATTGCGGAGGTCAGAAGAGCCCCCAGCGAGGCATGATTACTAGCAAGGGGCGCAAAGCGGGTTACTATTGAAACATTAGAGAAGACAGAAAACGCGACAAAGATAGGTAGAGGCGCATTAACGAAGTTGCAGAGGCGCGTTAAACAAGTAGAAATTACGCAGCCGCTAAAGATAGAAATTGCAACAAATAAGGCATTGACTGCGGAGTTCTCCCAATTTAAACAGAACATACAAAGCAAAATTAAGCAATTATATCAGGATGTCAGGTGGCAACCATGGCAAAAAACACCTCTCAGGAAAAAAAAATAGTAGGTGATTGGGAACAACAGAAACCGAATGAGCCAGTTCAAACTCTTCACGATCATGTCCAAGCCCAGATGATATTAGAATGTGTTAGAATGTAAAAGTTGCTGGTCGACTACTGACTGAATGCGTATCTGCATTGCAACGAAATATCGCTAGAGATATGGGCCCCGCAACTACACAGGGCACGACTGGATCGCAAATTGCGAATACGGAGAACAGCGATGAAATATTTCATATGCATAATTGTTATCCGATAATGCGCACCACGGAACATTTTTCCAGAGGGGAAAACGTGGCACGGATAGACGAGGGGATAACCAAGGCAGCGGTAGACAGCAAACGTTAGCGCCAAGTGAGAATGTGGTAGGCCGAGCGGGAAGAAAGTTTAATGAAATTTTCGATTTTAAGCATTTTATCTCTGGCTGAAAATTTCAGCATTACAAAGATGAGAGTAATGTTTTACACCCGAAAACTTTCATTGGGCAATTTGATTTATCATTACCTCCTCACTGGCCTCTTGATGTACAAATTGGACTTCGCATGTTCACATATCGAGGGAACAACGGCCGAATGCATGCGGAACATTGCAAAAACGTGCACGTCATACGAAGAGTTTCCTGACGCATTTTTAACCAAATACTGGTCCAAGGAGACACAGGACAGAATCAAGCAGGGAAATACCAAGCTGTACGTTCAAAGCACATGACACAGATGTAATACATAAGGACATGGCAGTCGTGTTGATGAGCAGCGACTTTATATAATGTACTAAAATCTTTATATTAGCAGGTACCACTAGTCAAAATAAAACATAACTTTAGTAACGATATAAGAGGAGGACACCAGAGAAAGGTAATAGCAGCATCTCCGGAAGAAAAGACAGCGAAAGAGAAGGTCTTACCGAGTAAAACCATAAGAAATGGTATGTAAAAGTGTGATTAAAGAAGCATTGCACTAAACTTGCTATGTAGAATGATTGTCCACAGGAAGCATGCCAGATGCATGAAATGAAGAAGTGGCCTTCCTAATTATTCATTTGTGTATGTTTGTATGTGCAGACGTGCACTTTATTGTTCACAAATATTCATGACGACTTCCACGACGAATCCAAGAGCCATGAGATTGGACGATCTTGTGGTGCCCAACGACACAGTAGCTTTTTGAATAGTTTAGTAATTAGGCTAGCATAAACATACTACTGGCCAGTAGTTTAACAAACAGTAACAAGTAGTATTTGTAATTATTAACATTGGGTCTGGTGATGAGTATAATTGGCTCAAATGGCTCTGAGGACTATGGGACTCAACTGCTGTGGTAATCAGTCCCCTAGAACTTAGAACTACGTAAACCTAACTAACCTAAGGACATCACACACATCCATGCCCGAGGCAGGATTCGAACCTGCGACCTCAGCAGTCGCACGGTTCCGGACTGCGCGCCTAGAACCGCGAGACCACCGCGGCCCTACCCTTCAATCTGTACACCGAGGAAGCAATGATGGAAATAAAAGAAAGGTTCAGGAGTGGAATTAAACTACAAGGTGAAAGGATATCAATGATACGTTTCGCTGATGATATTGCTATCCTGAGTGAAAGTGAAGAAGAATTAAATGATCTGCTGAACGGAATGAACAGTCTAATGAGTACACAGTATGGTTTGAGAGTAAATCGGACAAAGACGAAGGTAATGAGAAGTAGTAGAAATGAGAACAGCGAGAAACTTAACGTCAGGATTGATGGTCACGAAGTCAATGAAGTTAAGGAATTCTGCTACCTAGGCAGTAAAATAACCAGTGACGGACGGAGCAAGGAGGACATCAAAAGCAGACTCGCTATGGCAAAAAAGGCATTTCTGGCCAAGAGAAGTCTACTAGTATCAAATACCGGCCTTAATTTGAGGAAGAAATTTCTGAGGATGTACGTCTGGAGTACAGCATTGTATGGCAGTGAAACATGGACTGTGGGAAAACCGGAACAGAATAGAATCGAAGCATTTGCGATGTGGTGCTATAGACGAATGTTGAAAATTAGGTGGACTGATAAGGTAAGGAATGGGGTGTTTCAACGCAGAATCGGAGAGGAAAGGAATATGTGGAAAACACTGATAAGGAGAAGGGACAGGATGATAGGAAATCTGCCTAAGACATGAGGGAATGACTTCTATGGTACTAGAGGGAGCTGTAGAGGGCAAAAACTGTAGAGGAAGACAGAGATTGGAATACGTCAAGCAAATAATTGAGGACGTAGGTTGCAAGTGCTACTGTGAGATGAAGAGGTTAGCACAGGAAAGGAATTCGGGGCGGGCCGCATCAAACCAATCAGTAGACTGACGACTAGAAAAAAAAAAAAAAAAAAAAAAAGAAAAGCTCTGCAGATGACGAAGAAATGTATGATGAGATAAAAGAAATTATTCAGGTAGTGAAGGGAGACGAAAATTGAACAGTCATGGGTGACTGGAATTCGACAGTAGGAAAAGGGAGAGAAGGAAACATAGTAGGTGAATACGGATTGGGGCAAAGAAATGAAAGAGGAAGCCGTCTGGTAGAATTTTGCACAGAGCATAACTTAATCATAGCTAACACTTGGTTCAAGAATCATAAAAGAACATTGTATACATGGAAGAATCCTGGAGATACCAAAAGGTATCAGATAGATTATATAATGGTAAGACAGAGATTTAGGAAGCAGGTTTTAAATTGTAAGACATTTCCAGGGTAGATGTGGACTCTGACCACAATCTATTGGTTATGAACTGTAGATTAAAACTGAAGAAACTGCAAAAAGGTGGTAATTTAAGGAGATGGGACCTGGATAAACTGAAAGAATCAGAGGTTGTACAGAGTTTCAAGAAGAGCGTAAGGGAACAATTGACAGGAATGGCGGAAAGAAATACAGTAGAAGACGAATGGGCACCTCTGAGGTATGAAGTAGTGAAGGCGGCAGAGGATCTAGTAGGTAAAAAGACGAGGGCTAGTAGAAATCCTTGGGTAACAGAAGAAATATTGAATTAATTGATGGAAGGAGAAAATATAAAAATTCAGTAAGTGAAGCAGGCAAAAAGGAATACAAACGTCTCGAAAATGGGATCGACAGGAAGTGCAAAATGGCTAAGCAGGCATGGCTAGAGGATAAATGTAAGGATGTAGAGGCTTATCTCACTAGGGGTAAGATAGATACAGCCTACAGGAAAATTAAAGAGACCTTTGGAGAAAAGAGAGCCACTTGTATGAATATCAAGAGCTCAGATGGAAACCCAGTTCTAAGCAAAGAGGGGAAAGCAGAAAGGTGGAAGGAGTATATAGAGGGTCTATACAAGGGCGAAGTACTTCAGGACAATATTATGGAAATAGAAGAGGATGTAGACGAAGATGAAATGGGAGATACGATATTGCGTGAAGAGTTTGACCGAGCACTGAAAGACCTGAGTCGAAATAAGGCCCCGGGAGTAGAGAACATTCAATTAGAACTACTGACGGCCTTGGGAGAGCCAGTCCTGACAAAACTCTGCCATCTGGTGAGCAAGATGTACGAGACAGGCGAAATACCCTCAGACTTCAAGAAGAATATAATAATTCCAATCCCAAAGAAAGCAGGTGTTGCCAGATGTGAAAATTACCAAACTATCAGTTTAATAAGTCACAGCTGCAAAATACTGACGCGAATTCCTTACAGACGAATGGAAAAACTGGTAGAAGCCGACCTCGGGGAACATCAGTTTGGATTCCGTAGAAATGTTGGAACACGTGAGGCAATACTAACCTTACGACTTATCTTAGAAGAAAGATTAAGAAAAGGCAAACCTACGTCTCTAGCATTTGTAGACTTAGAGAAAGCTTTTGACAATGTTGACTGGAATACTCTCTTTCAAATTCTACAGGTGGCAGGGGTAAAATACAGAGAGCGGAAGGCTATTTACAATTTGTACAGAAAGCAGATGGCAGTTATAAGAGTTGAGGGGCATGAAAGGGAAGCAGTGGTTGGGAAGGGAGTGAGACAGTGTTGTAGCCTCTCCCTGATGTTATTCAATCTGTATATTGAGCAAGCAGTGAAGGAAACAAAAGAAAAATTTGGAGTAGGTATTAAAATTCAGGGAGAAGAAATAAAAACTTTGAGGTTCGCCGATGACATTGTAATTCTGTCAGAGACAGCAAAGGACTTGGAAGAGCAGTCGAACGGAATGGACAGTGTCTTGAAAGGAGGATATAAGATGAACATCAACAAAAGCAAAACGGGGGTAATGGAATGCAGTCGAATGAAGTCGGGTGATGCTGAGGGAATTAGATTAGGAAATGAGACACTTAAAGTAGTAAAGGAGTTTTGCTATTTGGGGAGCAAAATAACTGATGATGGTCGAAGTAGAGAGGATATAAAATGTAGACTGGCAATGGCAAGGAAAGCGTTTCTGAATAAGAGAAATTTGTTAAGATCGAGTATAGATGTGAGTGTCAGGAAGTCGTTTCTGAAAGTATTTGTATGGTGTGTAGCCATGTATGGAAGTGAAACATGGACAATAAATAGTCTGGACAAGAAGAGAATAGAAGCTTTTGAAATGTGGTGCTACAGGAGAATGTTGAAGATTAGGTGGGTAGATCACGTAACTAATGAGGAGGTATTGAATAGGATTGGGGAGAAGAGAAGTTTGTGGCACAACTTGACTAGAAGAAGTGATCGGTTGGTAGGACATGTCCTAAGGTATCAATGGATCACAAATTTATCATTGGAGGGCAGTGTGGAGGGTAAAAATCGTAGAGGGAGACCAAGAGATGAATACACTAAGCAGATTCAGAAGGATGTAGGCTGCAGTAGGTACTGGGAGATGAAGGAGCTTGCACAGGATCGATTAGCATGGAGAGCTGCATCAAACCAGTCTCAGGACTGAAGACCACAACAAGAACAACAACATTGGCTGATTGTACAACTCGAACAATAATAAATGTAAAGATAAATGACCTCACTAGTGACTTCATCTTAATATTTTATGTTACATAAATGTCAATAATTTTGTGTTATGTATTGTATAGTATTTGTTGCAAATCGGAAACTAGTTGTAGCCATTATTTGGCACAGGATGCACAAACAAAAAACTTCGTGAGACCCACTGGAAGCAACAATGCGAGGTGCGAATGGAATGGACCAGAAGCAATGGACGCTACCAAGCAGGATGCGGACTCGGGCTATTAATCGGCTAACTGGAGACCTGCAGACAATGGGGTACCAGGTAATGTGGCCAGCGCAGCAGAGGTGGTGTTTAAGCGGCCACCAATGACTTGTCTCTACTGTTGTACTACACGATGGAGACGAGATAAACCAATTGCACACATAATGCACTCACTTAAGCCTGCAGTGCAACTGCTAACAGCTGTTCAGAACTGTCAACTATTTTTGATTTTCTTCTGCAGTCCTCCACCAGATAGAGGCTGATAAACATCAAAATTTGTATCAGTCAGTCACCTGTCATTCACTCCTGAGGGATCTGAGTCTCACACAAAGGCTCAAGTTCCATGTATAGTGTCACCAAACATATAACCTACTTGTCCACAGTTACCGATATCCTTATCCAAATTACAATAGTTATATCAAGAGAAAGAAGCGACATGAAGGACAGAAGAGTAGGAACACAAATATAGTAAAAGAAGGAACAAAAAGGACTGAAAACTAGTTACAATTACACTTCTCCTAGTCGATGCAAAAGAATTCTAGGCAACCTATAAAGATCCTACCTGACTGTAGCTCCATCATACTGTGTGCAAATTCGACGAAAACGTGGCTGTTTCAAAACATACACCCACTTAGTCTGGTAACCTGATTGGATCACAATGGGCTGAAGGTCCAGAGACTGACTTGTAAAGGCAACATGACCGATCTCGAACAATCTTCACGTCCTAATATTCACAAAAACTATAGCTTCCATTCCGTACACAAATGAAGATGAAAGTGTGTTGTGAAATCTGAATCAGTGAGTGACTCACGATAAAAAAAAAGGTGCATAATGTAGTGAACACTGAGCAGTTACACTCACAAACTAATAGTTTCCGATAGCTATCACTGTGTAAACATTTTGTACTTATTTTTCAGCGTGGTCTTAAGAAAATATTTGTGTATCTATTCATGAAAAAGTATTGTTTGACATTCTCCTTGATAATGATGTGATGTCCTTCACTGTTATTTTCGGCCATCATGGGTATGTTTGCGAACCGTGACTGTGTGGGATAATTACTCATTTCTAATTTCTGCTACTCAGGGATGGATGAATGATAGAGAGCGTGGGCCTTAAGTCTAAAGAAAGATGGGAATTTCCATTTTTAAAGAGAATAAAAATTTTGTAACGTTAGTTTAATTTCTTTTGATATTGTACATTCCAATTGTCACATCACAGAACAGTGTTCAAAACATAAGGGGTTGACAGATTATAATAAACATGTAATAAGTAAATTTATGGCAGTAAACCCATGAATCAATGCAGAATGACTGTAGAAGAACATATGATACAAGTGTTCGTCTGCCCTCATATTATTAGTTCGCTTGTACAAACAATTGATGGTTAAATGTTTTTGTACTGCACGAGATAATACTGTAAGAAATACCTCACCGTAGTAGTTCGTTAGGAGGGGGTATTGTAAGGTGTCCATAATTTCGCACATTAGAAGCACTCATCCACACACTTTGCTGTGAAATAAAACCACAATTAGGTATCATTTGATAGGTTGTACATCACAAATGAATAATTAAAGGAGACTGACATTGTCACGTACACTTTGTAAATAATTGTTAACGCTTATTGCATGAAAGGTGACAAAGTGTGTTTATCAACAGAACGTCGTAATGACTGATTGCCTATACTAATGGAGGTTGGAATGCCAGTGGAGATGAAATGGCATGCAGAAATCAAGCTCTGGGTGGAAGGCCCACACTGGTTTTGGTCCTGCTTAAAAACAGGGTCCGCAGCTCATGGTCTCGCGGTAGCGTTCTCGCTTCCCGAGCACGGGGTCCCGGGTTCGATTCCCGGCGGGGTCAGGGATTTTCTCTGCCTCGTGATGACTGGGTGTTGTGCGTTGTCCTTAGGTTTGTTAGGTTTAAGTAGTTCTAAGTTCTAGGGGACTGATGACCATAGCTGTTAAGTCCCATAGTGCTCAGAGCCATTTGCCATTTTTTTAAAAACAGGAAGTAGATAGATGGACGTCGTGGCACCTGAGCCCTGGAGCACAATAGAGTGACGGCTGGTCGCTGTTGTAGCAGGACCTCTGCAAATCTTGGACGCAGATGAGAGGAACGAAGAAGTGCCACCACAGATACATCGCAGGCTGGGTTATTTCCAAGGATTTTCACTCAGAAGCGTACCATTGTATGAGTATAGGTAGAATCTGTAGAGAGGGAGAATATTCCATGTTTTCGGGAATATGATTCGTTTTCGGAATTACGAGGGTGGGGAGCCAAGCCTTTCTGGGAAACCAGAGGTGGAGAGACGAGGCCTTACGCTGTGAGCGCCCGTGTGTGGCGGTCGTTCGGTATCAGCTATGTTGGTACAGACGGACTGGCTGCCTTTGCTATCAGGAGAGTTCAAATGGTTCAAAGGGCTCTGAGCTCTATGGGACTTAACTTCTGAGGTCATCAGTCCCCTAGAACTTAGAACTACTTAAACCTAACTAACCTAAGGACATCACACACATCCATGCCCGAGGCAGGATTCGAACCTGCGACAGTAGAGGTTGCGCGGTTCCAGACTGTAGCGCCTTGAACCGCTCGGCCACAACGTATCAGGAGAGTATTAGAACAGTTAAGCACTGTACTGTTTGCGAACCTATACGATTCTGGACTTCCCCTCCAGGTTGTAAGTCGTCGTTGAGTACGCAGCATTCATTAATTGAGAGCACTTCTTCTGCCTATACTTACATTGAGATGTTATCTGAACTCCGTTCTTGTGGCTGGGAGCTCTCGTCTGTAGAACACAGGGAGGAGAAGAGTATATTAATCAGAGGACCACCTTCTACCGTCCTAGTGTTTGAAAGACTTTATTTTTGGCTGGAGTTCTTCCATAGTCGCAGACGAGTACGAGAGCCATCACTTCGACACACCGAACGCAGTACATACGGTGATAACTCAGATTGCTTCGGCTTGTTAGGGCTACAAAGCTAAACAACTGTGATCACGTTAGTTTATTTCCACTGAGGTTATACACCACCATAGATCATCATTGAAAGTAGTGTCTTCTAGTGTTTGGTACGTAGATGATGTCAGTCGTTTCACGTTAGTGATATTAGACTACGCAGTCATGATAAGGGGCAGGGTTGGGCAACTGATAAATAATTTTAGTTAGGAAATACGGACAATTGTACTTAATGGGTTGACTTTAATCTATAATAAATACATATTGAACAACAACGTGTTTTATTTCGTAGATCTGCTTCAGGGGGTAGTCAGACAGGGCCAAATCATCGTTTTAGCGTTTATTATTTTCTGTTGCACATATTCATTTTTACACCCGCCTGGAGTAGCATCTTGGAAAATAATGAAATATGTTAACGTTTTCTGTTATTTGTGTCCGTATTTTTTGATGCACAACTCCTTGTGTCCCCCTCTTGTCGATATATTTGGGGTAATGCTCGTTTCACAACAGTTACCGCAAACGTGACGTCATTTTGACGTCACACATAATATCGACAACAGGGAAGAATATGAATGTTATTGCTCCTCGATTCACTCTCAGCTTTCCTCATAGGTTCCTCTATAAACACTCACTCGGAAGTCGCTACAAATTCGGAAATATTGAGACAAATATTTGTGGGAAGAAAGAGCACAAATTTTATTGCAGGTCGTTGTAGTCGCAGCATTTAAAGCCGTACTCTTATCTTTCTGCCTACCCACACTCTTGGAAGAGGCCTCACATTCGTAAATAAACAGCGGAATATTTGCCAGAAGTAAGAATATGAATGATAATGCTCAATGCAAATTGCCCGTTAGGTTCCTGCCAAACCATACACTCCGGCGGGGTCAGGGATTTTCTCTGCCTCGTGATGACTGGGTGTTGTGTGCTGTCCTTAGGTTAGTTAGGTTTAAGTAGTTCTAAGTTCTAGGGGACTGATGACCATAGATGTTAAGTCCCATAGTGGTCAGAGCCATTTGAACCATTTTGAAACCATACACTCCAAACGTGGTTCATATTCGGAAATTAAGAGCCAAATATTAGTGAAAAGGAAGGAAGTGAATTTTATTTATGCTCTTTTTTTAGCCATAGCAGTTTCTAATGACCTGTTACGTTCCTGCCTAGCCACTTACTCGGAAAATATTTATTTCATCCTTGGTTCTCAGATCTGACTGGATGTAAATAACATCCAGTAATGCGAACACCCTTATGGTTCGAATGGCTCTGAGCACTATGGGACTCAACATCTTAGGTCATAAGTCCCCTAGAACGTAGAACTACTTAAACCTAACTAACCTAAGGACATCACACACACCCATTCCCGAGGCAGGATTCGAACCTGCGACCGTAGCCGTCCCACGGTTCCGGACTGCAGCGCCAGAACCGCACGGCCACCCCGGCCGGCAACACCCTTATGTTATAATCGTAAGACAGTAACAGTATGTGCTAACAACGCTAATATGAAAAAAAATGGCATGCAGCGGGATGTCGACCAACAATTTCCGCCTCCAGAATCCACGATGTTACTCATTACGACAGCTCTTAAGGGTTATACGTTTTATACCGTTCTTGGTTGTCATATTCCATCTTGAAGGCTTGTATCGTTGCTGTGTTGTTAAGTGACATTTGTATGAATGAGTGGTGTCTTGCCGGCCGGGGTGGCCGAGCGGTTCTAGGCGCTACAGTCTGGAACCGCGCGACTGCTACGGTCGCAGGTTCGAATCCTGCCTCGGGCATGGATGTGTGTGATGTCCTTAGGTTAGTTAGGTTTAAGTAGTTCTAAGTTGTAGGGGACTGATGACCTCAGATGTTAAGTCCCATAGTGCTCAGAGCCATTTGAGTGGTTTCTGTTCTTTCGAAAATGCTCGGAAGAACGGACACCACGCACTCATATAATTGATTTGCCTCGATGGGCAATGGATCCATTGCAGATGCGTGAGTACGTCCGACTTTCTGCTGGAATCTTAGTATAGAGAGCGTGGAAGAAATGGACAGAGCAATGCAGACAGGTGGCGTTTGGCCGGAATGTGTGTCGGCGCTGAAGCACGCCGAGATAATCCGCGCAGGCTGGATGAATGCTGGCTCCTGGGTGGCACAGTGGTTACTGCACATGCTTGGTAAGCAGTAGATCCAGCGTTCCAATCCCTCGCCCATACTGGTTTTCACTTTTCCCTTTTCTTTCCTTTCTTTTCTCCCACTCCACCTTCAGCTTACATGTGAGCGACATTTAATGATAGTGGCGATGTGTTTGTGATAAATTTTCGATTGTGGTTTACGCTGAAACGAGATATTGCAAATTACAAAACAAGTGTGTTTCATAGTTAATTATCGAGCGAGGCGGCGCAGCGTTTAGCACACTGGACTCGCATTCGGGAGGACGACGGTTCAGATCCGCGTCCTGTCGTCCTGATTTAAGTTTTCCGTGATTTCCCTGAACCACTTCAGGCAAATGCCGGGATGGTTCCTTTGAAAGCGCACGGCCAACTACCTTCCCTAATCCGATGAGACCGATGATCTCCGTGTTTGGACCCCTCCCCTAAATCAACCAAACACTCTTAATGCGTAAATTATTGACGATAATGACTCACTCCTAAGATAGCAGTCTTATGTGGAGGCATTAACCGTCGATAAAACATTACGTGACATTTTATTGCCGCAATAATTATAATAAACCATTGAAAATATGAGGTGCTTTTGTAAATCTCCGATACGCGCACTAAATCTTGTCAGAGCCCGCATCGAATGCTAACGAAGGCCTATAGCCGATCACGCAGTCGTAGATATTTAGTGTGACGTCAAACCGACGTGACATTTGCGGGAATCGTAATGAAACAAGCGTTACCCACAAATTTGGTGTTAGTGTTAGACAGTTCATAAATCTGTGATATACACAACGTTTCAGTGCAGAAGCCCTCGAACCCAGTGTTTTAAACGACGCAAGTGTTCGTGGTAAAACCCATTTTTCCTAAGATTAGGAATTTTACATCGCGTGGTATGTAGTGCGCATCCCGTCCACAGTGACAAAATAGTGAAGCTCTTTTCGACAGAGAGTAGTGCATCCTGCACCAGCTGTTTACATCAGGCGTGACAGGCCAAATGGTTCTAGAGGAGGCTTATGCGACGTACGCTGCTCAAAAATGGCTCTGAGCACTACGGTACTTAACATCTTAGGTCATCAGTCCCCTAGAAATTAGAACTAGTTAATCCTAACTAACCTAAGGACATCACACACATCCATTCCCGAGGCAGGATTCGAACCTGCGACCGTAGCAGTCGCGCGGTTCCGGACTGCGCGCCTAGAACCGCGAGACCACCGCGGCCGGCACGTACGCTGCGTTATGGTGCAGCAAAAGCTGCAAGACAGCTTACGTTCTTGTGAAAATGGCTACGAAGTCTACCAGAAGACTAAGAGTCGTTTAAGAGCTGAATAAGAACGGAGCTGTTAATAGACTGAACTATGAATTGAATCTCTGTTCGGCGTCTGTTGAGTGGTTGTTAATCAGTATGTTCAACACACCCTCATTCTCTCGGTTCAAAAACATATTACTGACTGATTTTCTGCTCTTCGTATTAATATGACGCAAATAATGATCTTCTTTATCGTTTATTACCTCTTTAGCTCTCAGCAAAACCCAAGAGTTTCTTCTTAGATTCTCCCATGCAATACGACAGTACTGTACGGCATGTTAGCACTTCACTTAAGTTAGGATCGCTATGTTTGAACAGTCTTCACAGAAAGCGGTTTCGCTTTCTGGGAAAACACAAAGGTGAAACCTATTTAAGTTTTGCGCCTTTACCGACACAAAATGGCGTGCCCTATTCGCATTGAGCAAAATTCCAGCTGCTAGTGAAACCTGTCTTAAGTGAGCAGGCACGGTATCCGTCCTCAGTTGTAGAGGGGGGAAAAACAGCAACAGAAAAATGCCAGATATGGTGCCTACTCCAGTGCTTCTACTCTGTTAATTCGGGTTCTCCTAAGAGTAGGAATTTTGCGCCAATCGAATAGACATTTGCGTTGGCAGGGATGCTGTGCTATGGTAAAGCAAAAGCTGCAAGCAGCTAACGTGAGGCTACCTGTAGTGATGTTACTTTGACGAGTGTGTTAATAAGCTGTACAGTATTGAAGGATTAAGTGGAAGAAAAAAACGAAACTTCAGGATTTGCTGATAGAAAAACATACAATTGTCAAAGGAGAAGAGAATTACTTGCTCCAGATTCAAACCATGTGAAGAGAAGCAGTCAGCAATTTGTTTTTAACACTGCTTCAATTAACATATTCCCTTCCCTGCCACTGAAACGTACTTTCAGTTATTCAGCACACTTTCTAGAAATTTTGCGCATGATCTTTACCTGACATGCAGCAATTACTTTACGAGGACGCAGCGTACAACGCATTAGACTCATCCAGAACCAGCTGACCCGTCAGGTTTGACGTAAAGCGCTGGCGCAGTACGCGTTTCGTTCTGTCTTTAAACACAGTCATTATTTTATCACTGTCGACTGTACACTGCACCAGGCTGAGCGTAATAGATACATTGCTTTTAGTGAAATCCGGCTTTTCACTTGCAGACACGTGTTGAACGCTCTCTTTCTGTACTTACTACGCTTAAGCCGTCGATAGTTTTCAAACAGTTCTACTGCGCTCACGTCGTGTCTAGCACTTTCACAGAGGCGCTGCACTGTTGACGATCTACACTCCTGGAAATGGAAAAAAGAACACATTGACACCGGTGTGTCAGACCCACCATACTTGCTCCGGACACTGCGAGAGGGCTGTACAAGCAATGATCACACGCACGGCACAGCGGACACACCAGGAACCGCGGTGTTGGCCGTCGAATGGCGCTAGCTGCGCAGCATTTGTGCACCGCCGCCGTCAGTGTCAGCCAGTTTGCCGTGGCATACGGAGCTCCATCGCAGTCTTTAACACTGGTAGCATGCCGCGACAGCGTGGACGTGAACCGTATGTGCAGTTGACGGACTTTGAGCGAGGGCGTATAGTGGGCATGCGGGAGGCCGGGTGGACGTACCGCCGAATTGCTCAACACGTGGGGCGTGAGGTCTCCACAGTACATCGATGTTGTCGACAGTGGTCGGCGGAAGGTGCACGTGCCCGTCGACCTGGGACCGGACCGCAGCGACGCACGGATGCACGCCAAGACCGTAGGATCCTACGCAGTGCCGTAGGGGACCGCACCGCCACTTCCCAGCAAATTAGGGACACTGTTGCTCCTGGGGTATCGGCGAGGACCATTCGCAACCGTCTCCATGAAGCTGGGCTACGGTCCCGCACACCGTTAGGCCGTCTTCCGCTCACGCCCCAACATCGTGCAGCCCGCCTCCAGTGGTGTCGCGACAGGCGTGAATGGAGGGACGAATGGAGACGTGTCGTCTTCAGCGATGAGAGTCGCTTCTGCCTTGGTGCCAATGATGGTCGTATGCGTGTTTGGCGCCGTGCAGGTGAGCGCCACAATCAGGACTGCATACGACCGAGGCACACAGGGCCAACACCCGGCATCATGGTGTGGGGAGCGATCCCCTACACTGGCCGTACACCACTGGTGATCGTCGAGGGGACATTGAATAGTGCACGGTACATCCAAACCGTCATCGAACCCATCGTTCTACCATTCCTAGACCGGCAAGGGAACTTGCTGTTCCAACAGGACAATGCACGTCCACATGTATCCCGTGCCACCCAACGTGCTGTAGATGGTGTAAGTCAACTACCCTGTCCAGCAAGATCTCCGGATCTGTCCCCCATTGAGCATGTTTGGGACTGGATGAAGCGTCGTCTCACGCGGTCTGCACGTCCAGCACGAACGCTGGTCCAACTGAGGCGCCAGGTGGAAATGGCATGGCAAGCCGTTCCACAGGACTACATCCAGCATCTCTACGATCGTCTCCATGGGAGAATAGCAGCCTGCATTGCTGCGAAAGGTGGATATACACTGTGCTAGTGCCGACATTGTGCATGCTCTGTTGCCTGTGTCTATGTGCCTGTGGTTCTGTCAGTGTGATCATGTGATGTATCTGACCCCAGGAATGTGTCAATAAAGTTTCCCCTTCCTGGGACAATGAATTCACGGTGTTCTTATTTCAATTTCCAGGAGTGTATAACCGTATCGCTACTCATGTTCACAGCGTGTAAAATATCTCTGCGGGAGTAGAGTTCTCTGACGTAGTGCATCATCTGTTTCAATAGTCTTTGACTTAAAGCATATAGAAGGAATAACTCTGAAGCCCCCAATCATATGTGCAGAACAGGATTTTTCTGGTCAACATATATTACCTGAAAGTCAAGTAACTTCGGTGAGCGGTATAGTTTGCTAGTAAGCATGGTACAGATTTTGCATGTCATTGCATTACTAGTACATACAGAACCCATTCAAAAGTGGATTTTGTACACACGTTTCAAAGAAGTCTTAGCAATTTACACTTGATATTCTCAATTAACTTGGTTAAAACATCAAAGAGGTAATTTTGCCTGTGTCATATCTCAGATGTACTGACTTTTTTTATTAGAGCAAAAGAATCGAACGCCACAGTTACTTCTAGCTTTCGTACTGCTGTTGATCCTATGCATAGACGCATTGCGAAATGGTTTCATAATAAGCCCACATGGAAGTGTCCGAGAAAACATCAAATTTCGACTAACGATTTATTCTCGGTCATTACATTTTTTTCAACTTTTCCTTATTCATTTTTCTTGTTTTTGCAGGATAATACACATTCAAATCTTGCAGTTTATGGTATATGTTTAATGCATGTTAATTACTACTGTTCACTATATTACAGAATACAAAAGAAAGAAAGGAAACTAAAAGATTACTTGCACGTTATCGTTCTCTACGTTATAGTTCTGATACTTGTAAAAAACTTCCAATTGTAAATATGCAAGTGCAATGAACATGTGTAGTCCCCTACTAAGGAGAAAACTACTCTGAATTTCATACATAAATCATACTTGCAGTTGAATTGTAGTCGAAATGTATATTTTTCAACACATAAATATAAATACACTATAGTAACGACTTAACAATTCAGGGCTAGTTAATGTGGATGTATGCACACCTACCTACGAGACAAGTGTTACATACTTTCCATACGGTACTGTTCAACACATAAGTCGGCTCTCACTGCTACTACGATTACAGTTAAACCTTCCGGTTGCGTACCTATGAAAAGTAACTCATTTTCATATGAAGTATTTCGATTTACATCCAGACTGACAGCAGTTATTCTCCATTAATGTTACTAATAAATAAATGTGAAAAAGAAAAATATGTGCTACAATAAAAATTGTGTGTTATAAGTTAGCGCAAAATGTAAACAACAGTATTATACCAACTCGCTTGAGAATCCCAGTCTGATGTGTGCAATTTAGAAGTACGGTATGATTCCTCCATACATATTAGACAGTAGGTACATTCAGACCACACATTAGCCCAGATCATGGTGATGTGGTTTTGTAAATCATCTTCAATTTAGAATTGAGAACTGAGACTACCCTTCATCGAAATTACCAGATGTGATGCGATGGTTGTCATTTTAACCTTTGGTTAAGAAGTAGCGTAAAAAAAAAAAAATGGAAGCGCCAAAGTAATTTTCTACAACTCGTACCTCAACTTGATAGATATCGAAAGAAATGGCGTCGGAATACAAAATCATCTAAAATAGCTCTACAGAAGTAAGGTGACGGGACTTTTGGAGTACTGCGTACAGCATTCGAGAGAACTTATTCATGCAGCAGTGTCCCGCAGAACGCATTAGAAGCGAAGCAGTCCTTATGATCGGAAAATATGCTGATCATTCTCACTTTCAAGAAGGAACGTCGAACAAAAGCACACAGTTACGGGACTGTACACTCCTTTGTAAGGACTAACCTTGGTTTCATAAATCGTCACAAATTCGGTTTTTAAACGCGAAATTGTCCAAGAGATGTCCAACACTCTGCAGTGGCAGACAGTACAAGCCAGGACTTCTGCATCAAGGTGCGCATTACTGTAAAATTTATGGACCACGTGTTCCTAGAAGAGCCATCGAATTTATTTCTTTCTACTGCGAATATCTCGCGAAAAGACCAAGAATGTAACAGAGATTCGAGCTCACACAAAGTATCACCAAGACACCAAATATTCGAATCCGGAACAGGATTGGAGGATGGGAGAAGGAAAGGGGAGTAAAAATGGAAGATATAGTACCCTCCGACACACGCGGTAAGGTAGTTGTGGAATACAGATGCAGACGTAAAATACACTACTGGCCATTAAAATTGCTACACCAAGAATAAATCCAGACGATAAACGGGTATTTATGGACAAATATTACATTTTACAATTACAATTACTTTTTCACGCAATTTGGGTCCATAGATCATGAGATATCAGTACCCAGAACAACCACCTCAGGCCATAATAACGGCCTTGATACGCCTGGGCAATGAGTCAAACAGAGCTTGGATGGCGTGTACAGGTACAGCTGCCCATGCAGCTTCAACACCATACCACGGTTCATCAAGAGTAGTGACTGGCGTATTGTGACGAGCCAGTTGCTCGGCCACCATTGACCAGACGTTTTCAATTGGTGAGAGATCTGGAGAATGTGCTTGCCAGGGAACCAGTCGAACATTTTCTGTATCCAGAAACGCCCGTACAGGACCTGCAACATGCGGTCGTGCATTATCCTGCTGAAATGTAGGGTTTCGCAGGGAACGAATGAAGGGTAGAGCCACGGGTCGTAACACATCTGAAATGTAACGCCCACTGTTCAAAGTGCCGTCAGTGCAAACAAGAGGTGACCGAGAAGTGTAACCCATACAATCACGCCGGGTGATACGCCAGTATGGCGATGACGAATACAAGGTTCCAATGTGCGTTCACCGCGATGTCGCCAAACACGGATGCGACCATCATTACGCTCTAAACAGAACCTGGATTCATCCGAAAAAATGACAATTTGCTATTCGTGCACCCAGGTTCGTCGTAGAGTACACCATCGCAGGCGCTCCTGTCTGTGATGGAGGGGCAAGGGTAACCGCAGCTATGGTCTCCGAGCTGATAGTCCATGCTGCTGCAAATCGTCGAACTGTTCGTGAAGGTAGTTGTTGTCTTGCAGACGTCCCCATATATTGACTCAGGAATCGAGACGTGGCTGCACGATCCGTTACAGCCATGCGGATAAGATGCCTGTCATCTCGACTGCTAGTGATACGAGGCTGTTGGGATCCAGCACGGCGTTCCGTATTACTCTCCTTAACCTAACGATTCCATATTCTGCTAACAGTCATTGGATCTCGACCAACGCGAGCAACAATGTCGCGATACGATAAACTGCAATCGCGATAGGCTACAATCCGACCTTTATCAATGTCAGAAACGTGATGGTACGCATTCCTCCTCCTTACACGAGGCATCACAACAACGGTTCTAGGCAACGCCGGTCAACTCCTGTTTGTGTAAGAGAAATCGGTTGGAAACTTTCCTCATGTCAGCACGTTGTAGGTGTCGCCACTTTCGCCAACCTTGTGTGAATGCTCTGAAAAGCTAATCATTTGCATATCACAGCATCTTCTTTCTGTCGGTTAAATTTCGCGTCTGTAACACGTCATCTTCCTGGTGTAGCAATTTTAATGGCCAGTGGTGTACAAAGAACCACCAACGATGGTGAACCGTCTCTGACGCACGTACGGGTGGAAAAAGAAAATAATTGTACTTGCTCTAGAGAGAATCATTTCCAAAACATACCCGATATCATACCGAAAGTATGAGGAAATGCAACAATTTTGCAAGTGAGGTGAGCTGTTAAAAGTCATTACCAATAGCGATAACTGAAGGCAGTTTAATCTGTTTTCGCATCCCTATGCCCACTATTCCTACATTGGAGCTTATGGACGCTCAACGGCGACACTTATCAGCGCATTCCTGTATCGATCACTATTGCTGCCATTAAGATTGTATCGCAATTATTAATCTCTTTAGGTTTCAACGAGAAGATCAGAACGCACATGAATAATATTACTTACTTAATTTAGACGAAAGCGTTGTTGAAATAAAGATGGAATTACAAGCACTGAGACACCGCATGCCGAACACAAAGCAGCGTTCATGAATGAGGTGAACCACACCCTTGTTACTTGGAAACTTCAGCCTATGCGACAAGGGCTACAGGCACATCTTGGAAAACATAAAATTTAGAGCGAACTTCAGTGTGAGAAGCTTTTAGTAGTTTCCACAACGAAATTCTGTCTCGAAACCTGGTAGTAAACTCAAAGAGATTCTGGTCATATTCAAAGTATCTAATGACAAATATTTAATGGTGGGAAATTGCTAAAAGGATAGAAAACAATGAAATTTATTTAATTTGGAAATTTTTAATCAAAGTAACCTTGAACATTCACAGCACAAAATGAAACTAACCTTGTCGCGCTTTTGCTAACTCATAGTGGCTGGACATTATGCGTCGAATGTGTTCACGTCTAATTTATTGCACTACATGCAACAAGGAATACTCCTTCCAACTCAGTTCAGTTATTAGGCTTTGATAATGTTTTACGTGCAAGGGACGCTCGTTTCTGTTCTGTATCGGCGTAGCTGCCAATGACAATGCTCTTGTGACATAATTAGATGCAAGACAAAAGCGATGTGATCCATTCTTTTGTTAAACGCTTTGTAACACCATAACTCTAGTGCTATACTGATTTATTTTGCCTTTTGCTTTTTAATGTTACATCGTTGAGCTTCTGTAAATGTGTTTGATTGAATAGATAACACAAAATTGTGTACTCCTTTCTTTGCAAAAACTTTGATGTCGTGGTTTGATTCTATGCAATGTAGTATATCTGTCATTTAAATTCTTTGCCCCATTTGGAGGGAACAAAACTTACTGTATATAATTGTAATTTCTGTGTGAATAATTTTTTGTAGAAATGTCAGTAAGTGCAAATGTTCTATTTATTTAATGTGTTTGTTTTCTGTTATGTAAACTGCTGACCTTCACTTAGGGTTCTTAGTTTTCAGTATGTAAAAGTTGTTGTGGTTCCCCTTGGGAACGGAACTGTGCAGCGCGCGGAAATTTTTGTTGGCCTAGGTAGAAAAGGTGGAACAAGAGTCAGTCGGGGACGAGCTACGAGTCGGGGACGAGCTACCAAACTGTGCACTGCCATGTAAAAGATGCATATTGTGCTGGTTCCGAGAGAGGCTTTTTCTGCTGCTTTCCAATGCCTCGAATGGATGGATAAATAGCTGGAACTGTTCTGGAATTTGTATCTATCATCGCTACCAAGGAATGACAGAGCCCAGCAATTCTACCTGCAATTCCACCTACCAACATGTAATCGCCACCACATTGCGCAATCACTGTATAGTAATGTACAGTGAAGGATCAGCTTAATGGATGTGTTAGTGTGCTCAAATATAAGGTAATTTATATCTGAATGTATGTACCTACCTTGATTTTTCTCCTCAGCATAACACCTCTCAGGTTCCTCTCCGTTAGAATTAAATTGATATCCAAGTGTCCTTACTGAAAGAACATTAAAGCCCAGTGTTGTGCTAATTGATGCCTCTTGAACATAGTAAAAAGAAAGTTAAAGTTAATGTGGCTTGCTGAAAATAATTTTCCTAGTAAAACTGCTTATTAATGTGTTGTTGCCAACTTCAAAATTAAACGTTCTTAAGACTGAGTCTTATAAAGTTTTCCTTAGTAAATAATCACATTGCTGCCTGTTGTAAATCGCAGAAGGTGAGTCAGTATCTTGCAAATTTGTCAACATTGTGTCTCAATGTAGTAAAAGTTGTGAATTGCATTTATGGAAGGTTATATACTCGTTTGTTAAGTGTTTGTCCCTCTTGTGTATTGGAAGTGCATATTAATAGTATAACAGGATCCACAGTTTGTGTATTGCGTTAATGCTCTGTAACAAGTAATGGAAAGACTATTAATTATGAAAACCATAATTTCTGTATTCAAATGATAGTGAGAAGTAACCTGTTAGTGGATTCCAATTAACTTTCATTTTAAACAGTAAAGTATTTAACTGAGAGAGACTTAACCTATATCCAATTAATGATTCCGCAGTGAATGTTAATAGTATTGATATAAAGACTATTCAGTTTGAACAAGTCCTGAAAGTAAAAGAGTGTTTCGGTATCTGTTATATGTTTGTAAATAGTTTGTGCTGCTCTAACTGTTAATTTCAATCTTACAATAAACATATGTATGTGCCAGAGTTCATTGCACTCGCGTGTGACAAAGTATGGGTTGTGTTTATCCGTTAAAATTACTAATAACTATTTTCTTGAACAAGAATGTTAATCATTCTCTTGCCTAGTTAGGCTGGCGACCGTTTTCTTTATCCATTAAACAGTGCGGATCCTGAGACCTGGGGGAGGTTGCTTATTTATTGTACTGTACTGTATGACTCTGCTTAGGAACTGTTTCAATTTTAATTGGATACTTATTGTTGCCAGTCTAATTATGAAGATAGAGCCATCTAGTATAAGAAACCTGAAAACTTTATGAATAATGATGCTTATGGTAACTTTATGCAAGTGCAAAGAATTCCACAAGATAATAATTAATTCATAATATACTCAATGAGCAGAAAGGGCTTCAGTTTGCAATATGTGGTTTACTTAAAGATACATGTCCTCAGATGATGGCTGTTGAAGCCTGAGGGGACATGCACTCTTTGTCAAGAGTCTGACGAGCACTAGGTACCTCAGCCGTTGCCAGCACTACTTCCATTTCTTTTCGTGGTGCCAACCTTCCTCTTCATCATTCAGAACTTTTACCATCTTCTTTCCTTCTTCTCTATCAGGGTGAATTGATGTACAATACAGAGTATTGTTTGTGGACAAGTAAATCAATAGTTAAGTTGGGCATACTAGAAAATTACCAATATGAATATAGGAGTTGTGGATATTGTAAAAGAGAAAATATTATGGGAATGTAAAGGGAAAAAATATGGATGCGAAAAGGTAAGAATACCGAAAACAAGGTAAATGAATACTATAATATGACTGTACGTAAATGTTTTTTTTCTGAAAATAGAGATAATAATGATATTGAAAAACTGTGTGTGTCAAAAAACTGAGGAGATGAACCTGACTAATGTATGTGAAATAGATGTGAGAGGTGTGTGTCTAGTGCCACCAAAAGTGGGCAAAAATCACTTGTAGTTGGATGTAAAATTATTGTCCTGGTCTTGATGTATGTAATGACCTGTGTGTGGAAAAGCAATGGTAAAGGGGTAGTAAGAAATTCTTAATACGGACTTGATCCCAAGTAGGACATTTAAATTTTTCTTGATTAATGTATATGTTACCTGATGTTGTCATTTGAAAAGAAATGGTTTTGTTGCCAGTGTCTAATTACTGTTTTGAAGTTACAGGTTTTATGTTTTATACCATTAATGCAAATTTTACCAAAGATGTGACATAATGATGAAAAACCTCAAGATGATAACAATTATCTGCTCAAAAGTATGTTGCTGGGCAGCAAAACAAGACAAAAGAATAAAAATGCTGTGGTCCTGAAGATGAGGACTACCATATATGCTATGTGAGCAGTAGCCAAAGGACTTGCCATTGTGGGGGCAAGGAGTTGAGGAGTGATCGTGAACTGCCTAACCTAGAGGATGGGGCAGTGTATTAATTTAGAAATGTGTCTTTTAGTGTTCTTAATCTAAATTGTATTTTTGTGTCTAGATGTTTACGTACAAAGACTGCCAAACCAATAATGGGCACAATGTGTAACCTGGACTGCTAGTGTTGAGGCAAACAGTGAAGTAAGTTAGGTTTGTTGGTCAATGAGTTATGAACTCACTATTCTTATTGAAGTCAGTGAAAATATATATCCATATATATATATATCCATTCTTATTCAAATGGACGTAGATGTTTTTGATACTAAGTTTTGTGGAATAACTTAAAGTTTTGCACTGTCTGTTTTAAAACACAGCAGTGATGATTGAAGATAGGTTCTGAATATGTTAGTGTGTTTATGTGAAAAAAAAACATTTTTGCACTGCTATTAATGAAGAGCAGCTTTAAAATTGATTATTTTGAAAAAAATCTTGAAAAGTTATTTTCATATTTAAAGAATCAGTTGGAAAAGGTTCTCATTGCTGTTTGTTTAAATATTTGTACATATGTGTATGCAAACTGATTTTTTTAACATTTCATTAATTACTGAACCGTTGTAAAATGTACTATGATCATCAGTATGCTTGTGTGTCTATGAAAATTTACATTCTTTAAAAATATTGAAAGACAAATTTCTGCTTTGTTAAGTTAAAATGTTCTGTGCTATTGTATATGTGTTTACTTTTTTTTATTTTATTTGAAGGCTATACCTATATACTAAAATGTAGATTAGTTTATGTACTATTTGTCTGTTATTTGAACTGTATGTGTGTGAAATCAGCATGCTTAATGGTATCCTGTGTAATGATGAAAATTGGTTTCCTTAAAACAGTCTGTGGATGAAAATTACTGTAACTGCTTTACTTTGAAAATGTTTTGCAAAAAATGTAGAAAATTTTTTAATATATACTGTATGTCTGCAATATGTGAATTTTTTTGTCCCAACTGAAGTTGGATGGTATAATTTTTTTTCTGTAGCCAACACCAATTAGGTGTTATAGAGGTTTCCTTGAAGTATCCCTTACAGGAAACTTCAACAAAACATGGGGCATGTGTAACACCATAACTCTAATGCTCTACTGAATTATTTTGCTTTTGTTTTATTTAATGTTACAACAATGAGTACCTGTAAATGTGTTTGATTAAATAGATAACATAAAATTGTTTACTCCTTTCTTTGTTAAAACTTTGATGTCGTGGTTTGATTCTATGCAATGTAGTATATCTGTCATTTAAATTCTTTGCGCCATTTGGAGGGAACAAAACTTACTATTTATAATGGTAATTTCTGTGTGAATATTTTTTTGGAGAAATGTTAATATGTGCAAATGTTCTGTTTTATTTAAAATGTTTGTTTGCTGTTATGTAAACTGCTGATCCTCACTTGGGGTTCTTAGTTATTCTGTATGTAAAACTTGTTGTGGTTCCCCTTAGGAACGGAATTGTGTGGCGCGCGCAAATTGTTGTTGGCCTAGGTGGAAAAGGTGGAACAAGAGTGAGTCGGGGACGAGCTACCAAACTGTGCACTGCCATGTAAAAGATGCATATTGTGCTGGTTCCGAGAGAGGCTTTTTCTCCTACTTTCCAATGCCTCAGATGGATGGATAAATAGCTGGAACTATTCTGGAATTTGTATCTATCATCGCCACCAAGAAATGACAGAGTCCAGCAATTCTACCTGCAATTCCACCTACCAACATGCAGTTGCCACCACATTGCGCAATCATTGAATCCGAATGGTACAATGATGTACAGTGAAGGATCAGCTTAATGGATGTGTTAGTGTGCTCAAATATAAGGTAATTTATATCTGAATGTATGTACCTACCTTGATTTTTCTCCTCAGCATAACACCTCTCAGGTTCCTCTCCGTTAGAATTAAATTGATATCCAAGTGTCCTTACTGAAAGAACATTAAAGCCCAGTGTTGTGCTAATTGATGCCTCTTGAACATAGTAAAAAGAAAGTTAAAGTTAATGTGGCTTGCTGAAAATAATTTTCCTAGTAAAACTGCTTATTAATGTGTTGTTGCCAACTTCAAAATTAAACGTTCTTAAGACTGAGTCTTATAAAGTTTTCCTTAGTAAATAATCACATTGCTGCCTGTTGTAAATTGCAGAAGGTGAGCCAGTATCTTGCAAATTTGTCAACATTGTGTCTCAATGTAGTAAAAGTTGTGAATTGCATTTATGGAAGGTTATATACTCGTTTGTTAAGTGTTTGTCCCTCTTGTGTATTGGAAGTGCATATTAATAGTATAACAGGATCCACAGTTTGTGTATTGCGTTAATGCTCGGTAACAAGTAATGGAAAGTCTATTAATTATGAAAACCATAATTTCTGTATTCAAATGATAGTGAGAAGTAACCTGTTAGTGGATTCCAATTAACTTTCATTTTAAACAGTAAAGTATTTAACTGAGAGAGACTTAACCTATATCCTATTAATGATTCTGCAGTGAATGTTAATAGTATTGATATAAAGACCATTCAGTTTGAACAAGTCCTGAAAGTAAAAGAGTGTTTCGGTATCTGTTATATGTTTGTAAATAGTTTGTGCTGCTCTAACTGTTAATTTCAATCTTACCATAAACATATGTATGTGTCAGAGTTCATTGCACTCGCGTGTGACAAAGTATGGGTTGTGTTTATCCGTTAAAATTACTAATAACTATTTTCTTGAACAAGAATGTTAATCATTCTCTTGCCTAGTTAGGCTGGCGACCGTTTTCTTTATCCGTTAAACAGTGCGGATCCTGAGACCTGGGGGAGATTGCTTATTTATTGTACTGTACTGTATGACTCTGCTTAGGAACTGTTTCAATTTTAATTGGATACTTATTGTTGCCAGTCTAATTATGAAGATAGAGCCATCTAGTATAAGAAACCTGAAAACTTTATGAATAATGATGCTTATGGTAACTTTATGCAAGTGCAAAGAATTCCACAAGATAATAATTAATTCATAATATACTCAATGAGCAGAAAGGGCTTCAGTTTGCAATATGTGGTTTACTTAAAGATACATGTCCTTAGATGATGGCTGTTGAAGCCTGAGGGGACATGCACTCTTTGTCAAGAGTCTGACGAGCACTAGGTACCTCAGCCGTTGCCAGCACTACTTCCGTTTCTTTTCGTGGTGCCAACCTTCCTCTTCATCATTCAGAACTTTTACTATCTTCTTTCCTTCTTCTCTATCAGGGTGAATTGATGTACAATACTGAGTATTGTTTGTGGACAAGTAAATCAATAGTTTAGTCGGGCATACTAGAAAATTACCAATATGAATGTAAGAATTGTGGATATTGTAAAAGAGAAAATATTATGGGAATGTAAAGGGAAAAAATATGGATGCGAAAAGGTAAGAATACTGAAAACAAGGTAAATGAATACTATAATATGACTGTATGTAAATGTTTTTTTTCTGAAAATAGAGATAATAATGATATTGAAAAACTGTGTGTGTCAAAAAACTGAGGAGATGAACCTGACTAATGTATGTGAAATAGATGTGAGAGGTGTGTGTCTAGTGCCACCAAAAGTGGGCAAAAATCACTTGTAGTTGGATGTAAAATTATTGTCCTGGTCTTGATGTATGTAATGACCTGTGTGTGGAAAAGCAATGGTAAAGGGGTAGTAAGAAATTCTTAATACGGACTTGATCCCAAGTAGGACATTTAAATTTTTCTTGATTAATGTATATGTTACCTGATGTTGTCATTTGAAAAGAAATGGTTTTGTTGCCAGTGTCTAATTACTGTTTTGAAGTTACAGGTTTTATGTTTTATACCATTAATGCAAATTTTACCAAAGATGTGACATAATGATGAAAAACCTCAAGATGATAACAATTATCTGCTCAAAAGTATGTTGCTGGGCAGCAAAACAAGACAAAAGAATAAAAATGCTGTGGTCCTGAAGATGAGGACTACCATATATGCTATGTGAGCAGTAGCCAAAGGACTTGCCATTGTGGGGGCAAGGAGTTGAGGAGTGATCGTGAACTGCCTAACCTAGAGGATGGGGCAGTGTATTAATTTAGAAATGTGTCTTTTAGTGTTCTTAATCTAAATTGTATTTTTGTGTCTAGATGTTTACGTACAAAGACGGCCAAACCAATAATGGGCACAATGTGTAACCTGGACTGCTAGTGTTGAGGCAAACAGTGAAGTAAGTTAGGTTTATTGGTCAATGAGTTATGAACTCACTATTCTTATTGAAGTCAGTGAAAATATATATCCATATATATATATATCCATTCTTATTCAAATGGACGTAGATGTTTTTGATACTAAGTTTTGTGGAATAACTTAAAGTTTCGCACTGTCTGTTTTAAAACACAGCAGTGATGATTGAAGATAGGTTCTGAATATGTTAGTGTGTTTATGTGAAAAAAAAGCATTTTTGCACTGCTATTAATGAAGAGCAGCTTTAAAGTTCATTATTTTGAAAAAAATCTTGAAAAGTTATTTTCATATTTAAAGAATCAGTTGGAAAAGGTTCTCATTGCTGTTTGTTTAAATATTTGTACATATGTGTATGCAAACTGATTTTTTTAACATTTCATTAATTACTGAACCGTTGTAAAATGTACTATGATCATCAGTATGCTTGTGTGTCTATGAAAATTTACATTCTTTAAAAATATTGAAAGACAAATTTCTGCTTTGTTAAGTTAAAATGTTCTGTGCTATTGTATATGTGTTTACTTTTTTTATTTTATTTGAAGGCTATACCTATATACTAAAATGTAGATTAGTTTATGTACTATTTGTCTGTTATTTGAACTGTATGTGTGTGAAATCAGCATGCTTAAAGGTATCCTGTGTAATGATGAAAATTGGTTTCCTTAAAACAGTCTGTGGATGAAAATTACTGTAACTGCTTTACTTTGAAAATGTTTTGCAAAAAATGTAGGAAATTTCTTAATACACACTGTATGTCTGCAATATGTGTATTTTTTTGTCCCAACTGAAGTTGGATGGTATAATTTTTTTTCTGTAGCCAACACCAATTAGGTGTTATAGATGATTCCTTGAAGTATCCCTTACAGGAAACTTCAACGAAACATGGGGCATGTGTAACACCATAACTCTAATGCTCTACTGAATTATTTTGCTTTTGTTTTATTTAATGTTACAACAATGAGTACCTGTAAATGTGTTTGATTAAATAGATAACATAAAATTGTTTACTCCTTTCTTTGTTAAAACTTTGATGTCGTGGTTTGATTCTATGCAATGTAGTATATCTGTCATTTAAATTCTTTGCGCCATTTGGAGGGAACAAAACTTACTATTTATAATGGTAATTTCTGTGTGAATATTTTTTTTGGAGAAATGTTAATATGTGCAAATGTTCTGTTTTATTTAAAATGTTTGTTTGCTGTTATGTAAACTGCTGATCCTCACTTGGGGTTCTTAGTTATTCTGTATGTAAAACTTGTTGTGGTTCCCCTTAGGAACGGAATTGTGTGGCGCGCGCAAATTGTTGTTGGCCTAGGTGGAAAAGGTGGAACAAGAGTGAGTCGGGGACGAGCTACCAAACTGTGCACTGCCATGTAAAAGATGCATATTGTGCTGGTTCCGAGAGAGGCTTTTTCTCCTACTTTCCAATGCCTCAGATGGATGGATAAATAGCTGGAACTATTCTGGAATTTGTATCTATCATCGCCACCAAGAAATGACAGAGTCCAGCAATTCTACCTGCAATTCCACCTACCAACATGCAGTTGCCACCACATTGCGCAATCATTGAATCCGAATGGTACAATGATGTACAGTGAAGGATCAGCTTAATGGATGTGTTAGTGTGCTCAAATATAAGGTAATTTATATCTGAATGTATGTACCTACCTTGATTTTTCTCAGCATAACACCTCTCCCTCTCCGTTAGAACTAAATTGATATCCAAGTGTCCTTACTGAAAGAACATTAAAGCCCAGTGTTGTGCTAATTGATGCCTCTTGAACATAGTAAAAAGAAAGTTAAAGTTAATGTGGCTTGCTGAAAATAATTTTCCTAGTAAAACTGCTTATTAATGTGTTGTTGCCAACTTCAAAATTAAACGTTCTTAAGACTGAGTCTTATAAAGTTTTCCTTAGTAAATAATCACATTGCTGCCTGTTGTAAATTGCAGAAGGTAAGCCAGTATCTTGCAAATTTGTCAACATTGTGTCTCAATGTAGTAAAAGTTGTGAATTGCATTTATGGAAGGTTGTATACTCGTTTGTTAAGTGTTTGTCCCTCTTGTGTATTGGAAGTGCATATTAATAGTATAACAGGATCCACAGTTTGTGTATTGCGTTAATGCTCGGTAACAAGTAATGGAAAGTCTATTAATTATGAAAACCATAATTTCTGTATTCAAATGATAGTGAGAAGTAACCTGTTAGTGGATTCCAATTAACTTTCATTTTAAACAGTAAAGTATTTAACTGAGAGAGAATTGACCTATATCCTATTAATGATTCTGCAGTGAATAGTAATAATAACATTATAAAGACCATTCAGTTTGTGTAAGCCCTGAAATTAATACTGTGTTCCGGTATCTGTTATAATTTTGTAAATAGTTTGTGCTGCTCTAACTGTTAGTTTCAATCTTAACATAAACATACACTCCTGGAAATTGAAATAAGAACACCTTGAATTCATTGTTCCAGGAAGGGGAAACTTTATTGACACATTCCTGGGGTCAGATACATCACATGATCACACTGACAGAACCACAGGCACATAGACACAGGCAACAGAGCATGCACAATGTCGGCACTAGTACAGTGTATATCCACCTTTCGCAGCAATGCAGGCTGCTATTCTCCCATGGAGACGCTCGTAGTGATGCTGGATGTACGGCTGGATGTACGGCCAGTGTAGGAGATCGCTGCCCACACCATGATGCCGGGTGTTGGCCCTGAGTGCCTCGGTCGTATGCAGTCCTGATTGTGGCGCTCACCTGCACGGCGCCAACACCCATACGACCATCATTGGCACCAAGGCAGAAGCGACTCTCATCGCTGAAGACGACACGTCTCCATTCGTCCCTCCATTCACGCCTGTCGCGACACCACTGGAGGCGGGCTGCACGATGTTGGGGCGTGAGCGGAAGACGGCCTAACGGTGTGCGGGACCGTAGCCCAGCTTCATGGAGACGGTTGTGAATGGTCCTCGCCGATACCCCAGGAGCAACAGTGTCCCTAATTTGCTGGGAAGTGGCGGTGCGGTCCCCTACGGCACTGCGCAGAACCCTACGGTCTTGGCGTGCATCCGTGCGTTGCTGCGGTCTGGTCCCAGGTCGACGGGCACGTGCACCTTCCGCCGACCACTGGCGACAACATCGATGTACTGTGGAGACCTCACGCCCCACGTGTTGAGCAATTCGGCGGTACGTCCACCCGGCCTTCCGCATGCCCGCTATACGCCCTCGCTCAAAGTCCGTCAACTGCACATACGGTTCACGTCCACGCTGTCGCGGCATGCTACTAGTGTTAAAGACTGCGATGGAGCTCCGTATGCCACGGCAAACTGGCTGACACTGACGGCGGCGGTGCACAAATGCTGCGCAGCTAGCGCCATTCGACGGCCAACACCGCGGTTCCTGGTGTGTCCGCTGTGCCGTACGTGTGATCATTGCTTGTACAGCCCTCTCGCAGTGTCCGGAGCAAGTATGGTGGGTCTGACACACCGGTGTCAATGTGTTCTTTTTTCCATTTCCAGGAGTGTATGTAGGTGTCAGAGTTCACTGCTCTCGCGTGTGACAAAGTACAGGTTGTGTTTATCTATTAAAGTAACTAATAACTATTTTCTTGATCGAGAATGTTAATCATTCTCTTGCTTAGTTAGGCTGGCGACCGTTTTCTTTATCCGTTAAACAGTGCAGATAGGCAAAAAATTCGTTTGTTACTGTTCAAATATTTACGTAATTCTGACTTTCATTTCCGATAAGCCATTTTCGTTAGGTACAACACGGTCAACCGAGCAAAATTCCTCTCAGCAGGTAACACTGTTCTGTTGCGTTATACCATAATTGCTTTAAGATCATTTTATTTCACAACCTGCCTCCAGCTTCGAGGTTATGGTATAGCAGTAGCAGACGGAAGTGTAATAGCTTGTCAAGAAAGACAACATCCTATCCACTCTTTGTTCTGTTTAATTACTAACATCGCTCTTATTATTCATTGCATTCAGAATGTAAGACATTTAACAAATGAAGGAGCATGATTATAAATAAAAAATTAAATGACATCAGAACTTTTTTAAATTTCTCAATATTGCAAATCTAACATTTGAACCTCTCTTAGTAAGATTACTCATTCTTCTCAACCCTATCACAGACACTGCGGTCAGTTTACGTCTCATTTTGCCAAATTCTTAAGGCTAAAGCTTGGTACTGTGATCTGTGAAAAATATTTAATACATTTCTAAATAGCCGGCTGCGGTGGTCTAGCGGATCTAGGCGCTCAGTCCGGAACCGCGCGACTGCTACAGTCGCAGGTTCGAATCCTGCCTCGGGCATGGATGTGTGTGATGTCCTTAGGTTAGTTAGGTTTAAGTAGTTCTAAGTGCTAGGGGACTGATGACCACAGATGTTAAGTCACATAGTGCTCAGAGCCATTTGAACCATTTCTAAATACTTTTAAAATCATTCAGTTTCAGAGTATTGTGAGTTACAATATTATCCAAAGTTTACATTCCTGTATTTAAATGAAATATAGCTTAAAAAATTTGTCAGAAAAAAACAATGTTTTCATGAAGTAGTCAGAAAAGTATTTATATAGGCTAGTAAAATAACGTTATGTTATGTACACTGAATTACAAGAAATCTATAAACACAGAAGTAAATATACATAAAATATTAAGTATATCACAAGTAGAAAATAATGATGAGTTCTCAAACTAAATGTATGAGTTTGGAATTTTTTTTTTTTTTACAAATTTCATAATTTCTCAGTCAAAGTGCACACTTAGGGAGAAATGTCTCCACAGAATATAAACCATGTATGGTTTTTGGAACAGTAACGCTATAATTTATGTAGTCCATGTCACTGATAACTTATCCCAAGTCTTTACGTGATGTACTTGCTATTATTTGACGAAATACCAGTCGCTGGCATGTCTGACATAGCCCATGCTCAAGCGTGGAAATTCTTACCTCTGTCTTCACTAAGGCATAGTTTTTACAGAAAGCTGTTGTACAGTACATAGTATATATCCTTGCATTCTTTGTTTCATGTGGTACATAACTGAACTAAATTCACTTACATAGGACAACAATAGATAATACTTATTTATTATGCTATGCGTGTTATGTATTCACTGACTTACCTCTTCGCACATGAAATCAACACTTGAACAACATACTATATTCTTCATTATCAACTTGTTCACTAGTATGTGCACTACATTTGGAAAGATATTGTTGTTGTTTCTACAGTATGATAATGCTTTGGATATAAGGTAATAGTTTTAGATTACATTCACGTATGTTATTTTATGCGACAGGTTAGCAAATTTGCACTATTTCAGAATCATACACAATAAATCGTAATATCCTACTGAGTTTGTAAGTTGAACATGATAACAGAAATCTCAAGAAAATCAAATTATTCTGTTTAGTTAGCATATATATTATCATGAGAAAATACTAGACTTTCACACACCAGGAGCACATGACAAGTGCCATCATCGGATTCCAGTATGTTCACTCAGTGGAGGAGGAATCAAAATAAGCAAGGACATGTCTTGGCTTATTTGTAATTACTCGATTGTTGCTGAAAAAGCGACAGTCAAATTTTTCCCTTATCTTTGAGGTAAATTTTGTGCCTTTTACCACGTGACATCCTCAGACAAAATGGTAGCACACTGATTAGTGCCACTGATGCTTAATTTTGAATCCCCTGTTCGAAATACAATTATTGCTTTTATTTATTTTATATTTATTGTTTTCTTTTATTTACCTATGTATACCGAAGGTTGCTACAAGAATATTACTTATGAACATAGGGGATGCAAGGGCGTTATATTAAATGTAGAACTGCAATTGGATTTCCCAATAAGTGTCATACATTTACAACGTAATATATGTGTGTATAGTATGCTTACGGGTTACAAACTTTTTAAATTATCATCTTCCGATATTTCATTCTCACATGAATTCTTGTATTAATTCTAATATTTTAGTCGTATGTGTACTCATCAGGAAGATTTGGTGTAATCCTCTGGATGATACTCTACCGTATCTTCCTTCGCCGTCGGCGTTGTCATTGTTACCGTGAGACACCGTTATACCAAGAGGAAAGGCGCGTCGATCTTAGAGCATGAGATATGATGACCTTAAGCCATTGACAACACACAACGGTCACGGTAGCACCTGATTCCAGAATAGCTGCAGTAGTTAAGATCTACGAACTATCCCCTGTTAACCAGGTCCCCAAAACTTAACTCGTAACGAGATCCCTTCAAAGCAAATTGTCATAACGATCGTCTATAAAGGCTTCGTACAACGAGAAGAAATGTTACGGTTTATGGAATAATAACAGATACGACCAAACTGTCTTGTCTCTTCTGCTTTATTTAACATAACTTCGTTCACAGTTTCATTTCGCATTCACCACTCATTCACCGAAACCCTTTGATGAACAGTTTTGGTTGCTTAACACCAACAGTCAATGATAATGATACAGCTTTTCTCCTTTTTATAAATTGAAGCCCGCTCTCCGTGATATAATAATAAAAAAAAAAACGGTCTCAATACCGCGTCCCTCCTGAGACGCGAATAGACTTATCCCGGAATTGACCGCCCTGTAGGTGTACTCAATTTAATGACCACACTTCGCTGTCCGCTATTTCGCGTAACTGAATGTCCATTTTTTAGTCTGATTATACACTGTAGCTATTTAAAATTCGCCCCTATATTTTTCACAACGCACAATTAGCACTTCGTTACTTGTTTTTTTTTTCTAAGAGTAAACGGAAAAAAAGACGCCGTATCATCAGCTATCATCAGCTTAGTCGACATAAAGCAAAACACCTTAATATGCCCAATTTCACCTCTTTTTATAGGATCGACTACCTGACTCATTAATTTACTACATATTATTTCCAATAACACTAAACAGGTATCGCCGTTATATTTTAATTGTATTCAAAAGCAAGTTACTACTATTATGACCAACCAAATCGTCACAAATCGCGCGGCGTGCGTTTTTAATGATAACTTTACGCTATTCAATTTCCGTTACAACTATCGTGACTCGTAATGTTACACTGCCCCCCAGACTGTGATGTCTTGAAGAGGGTTCCAGACAGAAAGGGCTTTTTTTTTTTTTTTTTTTTTTTTTTTTTTTTTTTTTTTTTTTTTTACAGGAGAGGGTATTTGTTTCGGCGAATACACTCACTCTCAGATTCACTCATCAAGTCAGTACATACATTCTACAATATTTAAGTTGAGTTAATGGGCCTAGACAAAATGCCCTTAACTAAATTCCACATTTGTTTATAGGTTGTCTTAGAAACACTTCGCACTAATCACTTCATATTCACACCACATTTTTTTTCTTGGATGAAGCCCTCAGTTCTTCAACCGACTGTGCAAAGCAGGGATCACAGCCAGGTTCGACGATTGGCATCCTAGGCCAAAACCCTTATTAGGCCACTTGTTTAACCAGAGAGGATTTGGTCCTTTTCTTTTCCTCTTAATTCCACTTTTAAATCATCCATCCTCGCTGTTCGGTGAGAGGATAAATCGTATTTCAGCGTCGACATTGTTGCTGATACCAAGAAGGTATCTCATGGAAATCGTCAGTACATTCTTTAATTTTCTTTGTAGATTAGTATAAGTACGTATTTATCAACTGGTGCTTTTATTTAGTCCACCGAGTGTAGTCTTGGTATCATTAAGTGTTTCTTGAATCTATATTTTGCTCATTATTGATAATACTTCTTCAGGTCTATGTGAGGGAACAAGCCTTTAATTACATCAGTATCACAATCTGCCAGGACTTAGCTCCCTTAATGAGGTATTTTCATTATGTTGTATGGACCTGTATATAAATATTGCAATTTTTTATTCAGTCTTTTCCTGGTTGATGCTTTTGGGTGATTTCTGAATAAAATTTCTTCCCCTACATCATATGTGACTACTTTCTTCACATTTTTATCAAAACGGGTTTTTCTCAATTGTGCTTGATGCTTCAGGTTTTCGTAGACCTTCTTCACCATATCTTCTTTATTGGTAATCTTTTGTTCTATCACAGGTAATTTCTTCATCCATTCTGGCACAATACTTTCACCAAATACTATTTGGTTAGGTGAATAACCTGTCGATAAGTGTGGTAAGTCACTTTCTCAAATTCATAAATCCAATCGATCCATTTATAATGTTTTTTGGGTATGTACGTCCGTAAAAATCGGTTCAACTCTCGGAAGATTCTCTCAACCGGATTTCCACAAGGGTAAAATCTTGAGATGTAAATGTGCTGGATTCCTTGTTCTTTCATAGTGTCTCTCCATACTTGTATAATAAGCAGCGTTGTCTGTCAAGACCATTATAGGTTTGCCAATGTCAGTTATATAGTTGTTGATAAATTTGCGTAACATGGGTCGAACGTGGAGATTTTTCAAAGGATATAATTTCACATATTTTGAAAAGAGATCATAGAAAGCCAATATATATTTGAACCGTCCACGTGTCATGGGACATGGCCCACAGACATCACATGACACCAACATTAAAGGTTGTTGTGGGATGATAGGATGTAATTCTATCTTCCGACAATAGTTTATGGGTTTCGCCTTCTGACATATTTTGCACTTCTTAAGAATATTTGTAGCTATACGTCCCAAATTTGGATGATAGCAGTATTGTGCTATTTTGGCTGTACATTTAGCGGCACCAAAATGACACCAATTCAAGTGAGTGTACCATACTAGTGATTCTAAATATTTATTTGGAGCACAAACTTTCCATACATCTTCTTCATCCTTCCTCCGATACAATATTCCGGATTTTAATTGATACTGTTCTTGAGAGTGACTTAGCGTTTTGCATTCAACAGCATGCCTAATGGCTTTCCACAGCTTATCATCTTCTTGCAGTTGTGGAAGACTTAGACATAGCTGTGAAATCTGCCTCTCACAATATTGCCTTGATAAATTCATGACTTTAAAGTCAATATCCCGTTCTTCACACTCGTCGTCATTCTTTCTTTTCGGTAGTCTTGAAAGAGCATCGGCTATGATGTTGTCTTTCCCTCTGATGTATTTGAGCGTAATATCATATTCTTGCAGTAGCAAGGCCCACCGGGTTAAACGTGAATGGAACATCCTTCCTGTTAAAATAAAAGATAAAGCTTTGTGGTCGCAGAATACAATGATCTTCTTTCCATATACAAAATAGCGAAACTTTCTAAGGGACCAGACCACGGCCAGTACTTCCAATTCAGTAGTAAAATATGCACGTTCACAGCTAGAGAGTGTTCTGCTGGCAAACCCAATTATTTTGATGGTACTGATATCTTCTGGATTGTCCATCTGGAAAAAAGTGGCACCCAATCCTGTTTCAGAAGCATCCGCAGCAATATAAAAAACTTGATCAAGTCTCGGATGATGTAACAGTGGAGCATTAGTCAAAGCATTGCGGATGTTATCAAAAGCTTGCGTGCATTCGGAATTCCACTCCCACATGACATTTTTTCTTAACAGCCGTAACAAACAGTCTTGGCTTCCTAACTGATTGGGTAAAAATCGTCGAAAAAATGAAAATAAGCCGATAAATGAATTTAATTCCGTCCTATTTTTTGGATAAGCACATCTGTTACTCGCATACATCTTTTTAGGATTTGGTTTTATCCCTTCTGGAGTGATTATATGTCCAAGAAATTTCAATTGGTTATGAGCAAACTTGGATTTGCTCAAATTTACCGTAACTCCGTATTCCAAAAATTTCGCAAAAAATCTTCTTAATAAGTCCAAATGTTCCTCCCAAGTTTCAGAAGCAATTAGCAAATCATCCACATATAAAGTAATTTCATTCAAAAGGTCTCTGCCCAGTACGGTATCTAATGCCGATATGAAAACACCATCGCTTATTTTCAACCCAAATGGCATGACGGTAAACTGGTAACTTCGGCCCAGAAAAACGAATGTAGTTATTTTCTAGATTGTTTCGATATTCTAGTTTGCCAATATGAACTACGCATATCCAAAGAAGTTAAGAAGCGGGCACCATAAAACTTTTTTACTAACTCTTCTAGGTTCTCCGGTCGCGTTTGTACAGGTATAATGATCTTATTGATCTCTCTGGCATCCAACACCAATCTGATGTCACCATTGGGTTTAATTACCGCCACAAGAGGGTTACAATATTCGGAATCTGAGGGCTCAATAATACCCCATTCTAACATTTTATTGATTTCCTTTCTGACTACTTCTTTCTTTGTTCATGGGATAGAATAGGAAGTACGACAAAAGGGTTTATGTGCATACGTCTTTATATGGAATTCAAAGTCTTTTATTATACCCGGACGTTTACTAAAAATCGACTGATATGTTTCCAACAAGTAGTACAGTTTGTCCCTTTGGATAAAAGATAAATATTCTGATTCTAACACCTTTCCCTGCAATAACATTTTATCAATCATTTCTTCACAACATTCAATAAGGCATATATCATACACATTTTCATCATCAATACTGACATATTTTACCATTAGATTCATACACAACTGATTTGGAATTACTCGGCCCTTTCTCAGGGTGGCTGTCAAAACATTACCATTGGAATTAAATATACATTCACCTTTCTCTAAATTAATGATTGCACCGGTATCACATAAAAAATCCAAGCCCCAGATACATGGTACTGTCATTTTAGGAACAACCAGGAATGTACTTTCTATCTGAGCCCCCCGTATTGTAACGTCGACACGTACCTGTTTCACAACTTTTTGCACTTTTGCGCTGAACGCGCCAGACACGGTACATCCTGTGATAGGAAAAGTGGTCATTTTAACCCCCGGCTTATCTGTTTTAAACAGTCCAGCGTCATGACACTAATAGTTGCTCCAGTATCAATTAATATTTCAACATCAACATTATTTATACTTGTTGGAATTATTGCCTGTAAAATTTGTCCACATTTATTAGAAACTTCAGGTTTTTCTTCAATTAATTCATTCCTTATATCCTGATCATTATTGTACCTTAATACTCTGAGTTCAAATTGATGCCTGCCTTCCTTCTCCTTTCCAGTCATCCTAGGAAGGCATTTGGTGACGTATTAGTTTAATCTATCTCGTTGAGTCATCGGTGGGGGTTCATGAACTTCCACAATCCGTACAGTATGATCCGAGTTATAGTATTCACCCCGTCGCACATTGGAGGCTCCTTCGCCCATTGGTATAACTCCTTGTGCTGGATGAGGACTCGAGGCATTTGTTCCATCCTGCCGATGAACATTATGCTTCGAATTATCTTCCCAAGGTCGAATACAATTGGGTTCATCACTTGGGTATCTGTTACTCTTATTAATATCACTACTATGCACATTCGCGTCACCATATCGAGGTTTACCTCTAGCACAGTAAGTATCTCTTCTGTATTTATTATAATCATTGTTTTTATTGCAGCTATAGGATGAAGATTGTCCACGCTCCTGTGATGCGGGTTTGACCTGATTTTCGGTATTATTATTATCATACGTTAAATTATTATTATAATTATTCGTATTACTATGAGTGTGAGTCAACATTTGATAACTACTCATTTGTCTTGCGTCTTCCATAATCATATCTATAGAGTCAATCACCGACAAGAATTGTTCTACGTCGTGGTCAGGAACATTTATTAACTTTTCACGTATATTTATGGGCAACCTTCCCTTCAAAATTCTGATCACTTCCTTGTGAGATATTGGATCACTCCAATAAAGTGTCTTATTTATGTACTTTTCAAAATATTGCCTTAAAGTACTCCTTTTACTGTTAAAATACTCAGGTTGGTAAACCTCTTTTCTTAATATCTCTAGTTTACTCGGCGACCAGTATTTAGCCAAAAAAAGTTGTTCAAACTCAGCGCAAGTATGGCAACTTTCACTTACTTCGGCGGCCCATAATGCGGCTTCTCCGGTAATTTTGGATACTATAAATTTAAATCGGTCGTGTTCTGACCAGCTACGTGGAAATATTCTTTTGAAATTATTGATAAAGATTTTCGGATGCAGGTTGTTCTTTTCAGTGGAGAATGTTGGGAATTGTCTACTTTTAAAAATGCTGTTCTCCACCTTTAAAGAAGACAAATATCCTCGCTGACCAAAAGAATCATCATCTTTACCAACCGAATCATCAACTTCCCAATGAAAATTTTCACCACAATTGTACTTCGTATTATCACATGTTCGGTTGTTTTTCGACCTATTCTCCGAACGTTCATCCTCTGTCAACAAATTTTGTGATGACTTTCGTTCTAACTCCGCCAATTTATGATTGGTTTCCTTTTGCCATTTAGGTAACTCATCAACTATTTTCTCTTTTATTTTCTGAATTTCGCTAGTGAAGAGCTTAATTAATTCATCATTTCTACTTAGGTGCTCATTGATATTTTCATTTGGCTGGGATCCAATAGTAGTCTTAACCTTGTCTACAATTTGATTTCCTTTTATTTCTGTCCATTCAGATAGATCTTCGTCAAGTCTTTTAGTTTGATCTACTAAATACTTGTCAATCCCCTTATGACCATCGGACTCAAACTCGACTATTTGTTTCGAAAGCTCTTCTATCTGTGCGCTAGCATCGAAACAGCTGCTTTCACACTTAACCATCCTATTGGACAGGCCATCATAACTCTTCGAAACTACATCATATTTCTTTTCTACGTCAAGAAGTTTTCCCATTAGATTATTACATTGCCTTTCTAAGGTGTTAGAAAACTCTACATCTAGTTCTCCAAATTTCGCATTTAATTGAGTCTCCCAATCCGCCTTTAATTCTTTCTTAGTATTTTCCAGTTTATAATCAAAGGTGTTCAGTTTGCTTTCCAAAGAATCCATTTTAACTTCTAATGAACCAAATTTGGCCTCAAATTTTTCATTTAACTTTTAATTGTCCTCTTTTAATTGCTTATTATCTTTTTCTAGTGAACCAAGTCTTCCATTCATTACACCCATTTGAGTATTTATTGATACCAGCATATCAAACATTTTTTGATTAATATTTCCATTTTGAGGATCAACTTGCTGATCTACTTCCGAAACCTCAAGATCTTTATGTTCTCCCACGCTGCTTACCTTACTTATCATTGTATTTGAATCTCCTAACGGCTCTAAATCAATAACTGTATTATTATCTGTACATGTCTCCTGTCCCACATTGAGCTCATGGGATGCATCATCCATATCCTCTTCACTTTCCTCTCTCTCTCTACTCATTACTCTACTCAACTGCACATTATCATGTATTCTTTTCGTTCGTTTTGACATGATTATTCACTACCAAGACATACACTTATTTTCACTATGAATTTATATATATTTATCTACCGAAATCACAAGTCTCAACTTCCTTTTTTTATATAATTATACAGTTATTTTAATCATACCTGGTAGTATCGCTCACTTTTAGCGATTATTGAAGAATACCTCTTTCATTGGACAGACTCACTGGCTGCTACAATATTTTCCAACTCTAGGGTTCGTGAATCCGGATGAGACTCGACTCGATGCAGCAATCCTCCTCGATCGAGCCGCACGTTGTGGCGCCAGTTCTACCGTACCTTCCTTCGCCGTTGGCGTTGTCGTTGTTACCGTGAGACACAGTTATACCAAGAGGAAAGGCGTGTCGATCTTAGAGCTTGAGATATGATGACCTTAAGCCATTGACAACACACAACGGTCACGGTAGCACCTGATTCCAGAATAGCTGCAGTAGTTAAGATCTACGAACTATCCCCTGTTGACCAGGTCCCCAAAACTTAACTCGTAACGAGATCCCTTCAAAGCAAATTGTCATAACGATCGTCTATAAAGGCTTCGTACAACGAGAAGAAATGTTACGGTTTATGGAATAGTAACAGATACGACCAAACTGCCTTGTCTCTTCTGCTTTATTTAACATAACTTCGTTCACAGTTTCATTTCGTATTCACCACTCATTCACCGAAACCCTTTGATGAGCAGTTTTGGTTGCTTAACACCAACAGTCAATGATAATGATACAGCTTTTCTAATTTTTATAAACTGAAGCCCGCTCTCCGTGATATAATAAAAAAAAAAACGGTCTCAATACCGCGTCCCTCGTGAGATGCCGCCCTGTAGGTGTACTCAATTTAATGACCACACTTCGCTGTCCGCTATTTCGCGTAACTGAATGTCCATTTGTTAGTCTGATTATACACTGTAGCTATTTAAAATTCGCCCCTATATTTTTCACAACGCACAATTGGCACTTCGTTACTTGTTTTTTTTTTTTTTTTCTAAGAGTAAACGGAAAAAAAGACACCGTATCATCAACTTAGTCGACATAAAGCAAAACACCTTAATATGCCCAATTTCACCTCTTCTTATAGGATCGACTACTTCACTCATTAATTTTCTACATATTATTTCCAATAACACTAAACAGGTATCGCCGTTATATTTTAATTGTATTCAAAAGCATGTTACTACTATTATGACCAACCAAATCGTCACAAATCGCGCGGCGTGCGTTTTTGATGATAACTTTACGCTATTCAATTTCCGTTACAGCTATCTTGACTCGTAATGTTGCAATACGATTGTAGAAACGTGCAAGACACGAATACTCTTAACACCACCTGCATCATGGGAATTATTAACAAGGAGCTAAATTGTTCGACAAACGATGCAGAACTGATCACTTTTCCGTAAACTGCCTCTTGTTGATTATGAATCAAGACACACTACAGCAATTTCACCAAAAACAGTTTAAATGCTTTTCTCATTTTTTTTTCTAATCCATTCATTGACATACAATAAGCAGAGGAATAAGGACAACATTATATCGATATACAGTGGAAAACATTCGTACAGTAATCTTCTACAGACATAGGTATATAAATGAAAAAGAACATTAAGAGCAATAATCGAGTTTCGAACATAGAGCGCTGAGTTACGAAGCCGCGACGCTAATACTGTTCCATTATTACGTCTGAGAATGTCACATGATAAAAGGTACATAAAGTACCTGGAAAATACGTCGAAACATTTGACCATCGTTTTCTCAGTAATGGTCGAGTTTCTATGGATAAGGCGAGATATGTGTTCGCTTATTCGACCCCTCTGCCATTAAGCGATGTTTCTGGGAAATCGCGTTATAGTACCTGCTGTGTTCTCCTCGTTAGTCGAAGCATGGTTTGATGTTCGACACACGATGCAGACCTAGTTATTTATGAGTCCTAAGAGTTTCAATATCCAGAGCATTCACATTTTCATTCCGATTAATACAGGACTGGCATTTTCACATCGGAAAGAGTTTATGATTGAAAGATTTGCCTTTGTAGGACAAACGGTGGGATCTAATTAAAACCTCGTCTCCTACACTTCATGTTTTTACGTTTATCTGACAAAATTGCTGTTTTTGCCTCCTTTCTGTCCCTCTTGTGATGTTTGTTAGTGTGAGATTAATTATCTCATGGTGACTTAGATAGTGTGTGAAGGAAATAGTATTAGTTCTTTTATACATCTTGCAGGTTGTTAATTATTTAATGCTAGGGCTGGGGGTAGACACATGGAGTCGTTTGGTAATTCATTTATTGCGTTCTCAAACAAATGCAAGTGGTGTTCCCAACATTTGTGTTTCATATTGCGATATAGTCTACCTAATTTAGATAATTGTTTCATTACGTGCTCTGATGTATTTGAAGGTGTGTGGTATAATGAGTAAAAACCAGCTTAGAGTTTTCTCAGTCGTACATTTCGTATGCACAGACGTGACTGGAATTGTGGTCCATCTGAAATTACTTTGTCAATATGTCCTACTACCTTAAGCAATGCTTCAGAAAGGCCGCAGATGCTGTTTCTGACGTAACTTACCACAATGGTGAGCAAGTTACAAACTTAGAAGTGAGCTCTACTACTATGAATACATAAGAAAAAGCTTTCTCTTTGTTAATGGACCTAGGAGGTCAGCAGCGGTGAAATATTTTAATTTAGAAAGCAGCTTGATGTGAAATTGTACGTTTTCTACCTTTTGGCACAATTTACCGTACATTAGAACCTGGAAGATGCTCAGATAATAGGTACCACACAATTTATTGAAACACTTCCGCAGTCCATGGTGATCATAGCTCAAATGAGTGTACCATATCAGTTTATTCACTCACTGCAAAATAAATCATTAGGGTGTCTGCATCTGAATGAAATATTATTTAAATGTCATACCTCATTCTTGTATTTGCTAACCTGATTAGTTCATTCTGTCATCGTTTCATTTTTTATGCAAGGTTCAGCATTACCAGTAGCAATGGCAAAGGTACAACATATTATACTAGTTTATTAGACACAGCAACTGAGTCTGCATATCCTAGGTTTCGAATTTGTTATCGATCACTTCCAGCATATAACATTTTCTAAGTTTCTCAAGGTTGTATTCTAGTTCCCATTGAATTGCTAATGTTTAGCTTGTTGCTACTTCATCTTGGTGTGACAGTAAGTTGTGCAGTACAGAAATGCTGAGAATACTACAAATTAAAAATCAATTATACATCACATCAGCACTATTACAGAACAGAACCCCAAATCTGGCTACATAACTGGGAAATAATTCTACCCTGGACAGAAAGGTCGACAAGTGAAAGTATCTAACGAAATATATTTAATGATGGGAAATTGAAAAAAGTCCCTAATATAATATTTGGTAATTTAAATTGAAAGGATCTCTGTACAGTAACACTATCAAATGTTGCTAACTCTGTCATGAAATTGCTCACTCACAGCGGCTGAATGTTACGTGTCGAGAATGTGGTCACGTCTGACTTATTTTACTGCAAGGAGCAAGAAAATATCCTTCCACATGAGTTCTGCAATTCGGCTTTGATAATGTTTTGCCTGCTATGGACACTTGGTTCTGTTCCTCATCTGTGTAACTCTAATAAAGACAAAAGAAGCTGAAAGAGAAAAGCATTGTGCTGCATGCTATAGTTTACCACTTGTAGAGAGAGACAACATCTTATCCACTCCTTGTTCTGTTCATCTGCTAACGATGCTCTCAGTACTCATTGCATTCAAAATGTATTCAAAATGTGCGGCAATTAAGATAGGGTGAGGATGAATATAAATATTTCGAAGATTGTTAAGAATGTATTGGACAGGTTACATATGAAATGAAGAAATAACTAAAACATTAGGAGAGAAAAGAGGCCTATGGAAGACCATACCAGAAGACAGGACTGATCTATTGTGATATCTGGTACGGCAGTAAGGAATAGTGTAGTTGAGGGTAGTAGGAACAGCAGGGGTAGAGGGACAGTGCCTCATAAATAGGTGATTGTTGCAGTGTATATAAAAAGGTTAAAACAGAACAGAAAAGGATGGGGGACAGCAGCAGACCTGCCAACGACAGGCTGTGATGCTACATTTATTTTATTAGCGAATTAAGCTATAAAAAACACTGCCTTCCTATTATCTGTGTCCCCGAGGCGAGAGTTTGTAAAGGGATAATTTTAAGCCAGTTTCAAGTACGGCAGCAACTTTCAAACTATGTTTATTGGTAGTTACCAAGATAGAGGTGACCTAGTACGTGAATGGGGTTTGGGAAAATGTAGCAAATTCAGGTGACGGGAACCAAAAAAAATCTAGAGATTTTTCTCAATACTCGCTGGCAAGATACATAGTTCTTTTAGATGAATGAGTAGTGCCTGTTCTTTCTGAGGTGTCCGAAAATATAGATACCATGCGTTCATGTAACTGATTCGCGTCGATTTGCAACAAATCCATCTTCTTCTGTGCGGATGCGTGACTACGTCTGACCTCCTGCGGGGATCTCGGACTAGCCAGCAAGGCGGACATGGACAGCCACTGCGGTGACGCTCGGTGGGAGGGTGGGGTGGGTCGGCCGAGGGGTGTGCTAAGGTATACCGCACAGTAGCGATAAACACTCTGTCCATGTGGCACAGTGGCTAACGCAGCTGCCTAGTAAGCAGAAAATCCCGGGTTCGAATGCTGGTCAGGCACACACTTTCACTCGTTGCCGCTGGTCCCACGGTCTGACATCAATAATTCCTTCCCTTCGCTTTCCCATCTCCCTCCTCCTCCCCCTCCCCTCCCTCGCGACCTTCAACTTACATGCAACATAGTTTTTTTTGTAAAAGTGGCAGTTCACCGCGCGGTATTAGCCGAGCGGTCTGATGGGTTGCAGTCACGGACTGTGCGGCTTATCCCGGCGGAGGTTCGAGTCCTCCCTCGGGCATGGGTGTTTGTATTTTCCTTAGGATAATTTAGGTTCAGTAGTGTGTAAGCTTAGTGACTGACGACGATCCCGTAAGATTTCACACACAAAAGTGGCAGTTCAGGATGCGTACCTGAGAGTCTGGTGTCTTCTTGCTGGCACTGTTTTTTTAAATGGGACCCAAGAGGGTCACTCAGCCCTACTTTTGAGGGTGCCCTGGACCAGCCAACAGCAGCATCCGTGTGCACCACAGGGAGCCGTGTGGCCTATCGCCAGCCGGCGTCAGCCGAACACGGCGAGCAACTACAGCCTTTAGGCCTGCGTAACGCGCCTTCATGCTCCACTGTTCCTCATTGCTGGTAAGGCTCTCACTCTCTCTCACTATGTCGAGCCTGTGGGGGCTTCATTGACTGAGTTTAGGTAATTTTCATTCAAACTGATTTTTGAAAGACGTCAGCTTGGTACTTCTTGACATTCAACACCATTTCCATCCGAATTCAGTGCTTAAAGTTTGTCTTTACGTTGCCTTGTCAATCTCGAATGCAGAATGCATTTCAATTACGTAGTCGAATATGTGCTGTTACCACTGTTGTGGTTTTCCGTGGTTAACCTGAATCGCTGAAGGCCAGTGTCAGGATGTGTTGTGTACATAGTTCAGCGTAGTCAGCGCGTACACAACTTTCCCACTAGAGCGCGCCCCGCTAAGCACAACAGCGCAGGCGCAGCGCTCGTCCGTCTCCGCACTACGAGATGGCGCTATCTTAGAGACGGACCAAATTCTGCTTCCGCCGATCCGCGTATTAATATGTAACGCAGCCAATGAGTTTGCTGCTAACGTAGAACCTTTTCTCCTCGCGGATCACACTCGCGCAGTCATACCTGAACGCTCGAGGTATTATAACGAGTGTACAGACCTCCGATTAGTCAGTCTGCATTAGTCTGCATCAGTCTGCATTTATCTACACCTGTCTGTACCAGTCTATATTTGTCTGTACCAGTCTATAGTCAAGTTTCAGTCTGCGCCTAATAAGATTATCTTATTCCTGTACATAGCCATGAAGATAAATGAATAGACACTTTGTCAAGTATCAGAGATATGTGAGAGTAAGATTAACGGACCAAGACGAAAGGAACTTCAGATTGTCAATTGTAAATAGCATCCAGAACCTAGTTAAGTTATTTTTGTGCTTGTTACTATTTTAATAAATGTGTGTGAAAATTAATCAAGTTCTGTTTAAAGTTGGTCACCTTCAATCTGCTACTCTAAGCGTGCAAGTGGCATTTCTATCGTCTGACCTAACGGCAGAAGATAAACACGCCACGATAAGACCACGAGACATATTGCTGACACTCGCCTACTTCGTTAGAGCGACAAGTCAAATAATCTGATGGTGTGTGTGTGTACCGAAGGTCTTACAGTACGCACACCACAGGATGGTTCCTTTGAAATGGCATGGGCAATTTCCTTCCTCAATCCGAGGTTGTGCTGCGTCTCTATGACCTCAATGTCGACCGGACCTTAACCACTAATTTACCTTTCTACCCCTTGTTATGCTTGTGATACTACCCATCGTGTTCATCTACATCGCCATGACTAACTCAAAGTGATTCCTTGATTCACACTTCTAAGTGGAATCGAGTCAGAAATTGTCATGGCCACACGGTACAGCATCTCTGTCATTGAGTGCCATTTGTCAGTGGAAGCGCTGCGTAGGTGATGTGTCACAGCACCACATGATTCAAGAAGGAAAGGAAGTCACTAAACGGAGACCTGTTGAAATGGACATTACAAAAGCTTGTTCCCTTGGTGGTGGAGCTAAATGACATCGCCAATGGCCGGCCGCGGTGGTCTAGCGGTTCTAGGCGCTCAGTCCGGAACCGCGCGACTGCTACGGTCGCAGGTTCGAATCCTGCCTCAGGCATGGATGTTTGTGATGTCCTTAGGTTAGTTAGGTTTAAGTATTTCTAAGTTCGAGGGGACTGATGACCACAGATGTTAAGTCCCATAGTGCTCAGAGCCATTTGCACCATTTGAACATCGCCAATGAGAACAGTAACGTCCACAATTATCACAATCCTTACAACATATTCCGTTTGGTGGGCAGGTATTTTGGGGCCTCTAATGAACTTCTGCGTCTGAAAATTTCTACGACGCAGAACTACCCATCAGTTACACTAGTGTAAAATTAAGTGGAACAGAGCCCAAATGCGAGTGACATAAGTATATTTGGCCCTGAGCAGTGCAACTGAAGTTGCAAGGTTACGCTTGTTACTTCCCACATAGATCGACGAAATTAGTAAAAGTGATCAAAGGAATATTGACTAATTAAATAAAAGATGACATTGAAGAATGTGATGTCGTCAGTCATACGACATCACTGCCGCCTCAGAGATCGATCCGCCGGATGCGATTCTCTTGATAAACGGAACAGAAGAACGGCTGTGTTAGCCAAAGAGTACACAGCCAGTCGCAGTACTTATGCTCGCCGCGAGGTGCCTCTAGGCCACTTCATGTGTAGCAGCAGTGTGGTTGTGCCAGTCTACAGTTCGTAGCCGCGCTCAGTGGTCAGCCAGCGCCGATGTTAGTCATCGTCTGCAGGTCAGTCATTGCTGCCATCAAGTCTTTGTAGCTCCGTTCCAAGTTAGTCTTCAAATTCACCGGATTCGACATTCAAGATTACGAGAGATTAATTCGCCACTGCAAGATTTGTGACTTGTAAATTATGTCATTCTACAGACGCTTAGTCTAGTCGCGTCTTCTATAATTGTCAACCAACTGATCATGGACTACAGCAAAGTTAAGTAATAAATACTTTCTTATTCTGTACTCCTGCTAATTAATTGTGTTTTCCTGTTGCAGCTACCAAGCAGTCTTGGCTTTGTAGAACCCACATTTCCACCTCCTCGGCTACCTCATATTTGCCACCTCATGTTGATGGACTCGATTATGGTGGAAGATCGAGAGCCATCAAAGATAATGATACTTTTTTTTTCCAGTAGACTTGAGTGACATGAGACATAAGTCAGCATAACACACCAATTACATTCATGTACATTTTTAAGAAAATGAACCGTGTACCGATGTATGACTGACCATGTTGGAAAGAGGGTGGGAAATTGACTCTAATTCTGACTTTAATTGTGTTTAGCGCTGTCTGACAGTAGCTAATTCGTTGGACAGTAATTGTACACTTCTAATCTGAAGACCATCGCAATATGCTTAAATAAGGCAGCGACTGCTTCTGTTGTAAGAACACACTGCAGCTGGTGAAATTCACCTTAAATATTCCTAATACCGATGCTACAAAACGCTCAGCACATGCATGTGGTTGTCTAGAATGTGGTGACCAGTGCCCCTCTGCCGTCGCCTCCTTCTCTTGTCCAGAGCCACCTTCGCATCCTGAGTCCGAGTCAATCTGTCCTGGTTCCCAGACACTGCCTGAATCTCCTCTCGAACTCCCCTCTCTCTTCGACGGCCATCGCGTAAATGTCTATCTTCCTTACACTCCACTCAAGTCCGCAGAACACTCCATATGGAGGACGTGCTAAAAGCCACAAGTCGGAAACGGTGGCACCTTCATGCACCAGTCGCATATACCTCGGTGTACTGTACAGCCTCCCTCCAAGTTAAGTTGGCAAAATCTTTTCCTCCGATCCTAACACATCTCATTACAGCGAACAGGTGTCCATCGTTATGCTTTTTGACTTTGCAGCTGGCGTTCCAATGAAAATATTGTTATGTTGTGTTTGAAAGAACAGTGCAGCTTTTTTGCCTACGTGACCCCGAGAAAACATAAAAACTATCCTAGCGTCATGGTGTGAGGTGTCCTGCAGTGCTAGCCCGTTTCTGCCAATGACACAGGAAGGTGAATGTAACGGCACACTGATTAAGCATGAGTTGCGATACAAATTTGAAATACATTTATTAAGACGTACGAATCTCAGACAATCTTAAGAAAACAGCAATAAAATACTATATAATACAGTCTAGGCTCAAACAGACTAATGCATCAGTATGAATACTCAAGCCGATATAAAAACCAATAGACTAACACCCATTGATACAGCAAATCCAAATGATCCGTCAATGTATCAATTATAAACTTGATTGAAAAATGCGCATCCAGTCGAAAGTTTACCATTAACAAGAAACTAGCCTTCAAGTTACAAAATTACTCCCTTCTCATACCAGCGTTAATCTCATAAGCAAGAGAAATGGATTTAACTAAACCACTGAAATGTAGCAGTTATCAAAGTGGATACCTAATAATTAAAATCAGTGCATTAGAAACAGCCTGTTAGCAGAATCGTCATGTCGAGCTCTCAGTAAATCAGTCTTAGCCATGTAATCGTAAATTACGAACAACACTTTATAATGCACCACCTTCAAGTGTCAACGACAGGTAAATAACAAGGGTGAATTAAAATGATTACATCAAATATATCGTCGCCTTGAGTATTTCGTGAATTAAATTTAGCAGAGCAAGCATACACTAGAGCGGAATCCTAAGTTTTAATAGACAAGAGATACCTTCCCTTATTCTCTGCGTGGTGAAAAGACGTCACGTTCCTCTCACAATGACAGCGTGTCCATACCAGTGGTGTTTCACGGATGTTACACAACTTCTGACATGTCTTACTTTTCCACTACGACATATTTCCACCACTTCATACTCTGAAGGCCGATAGAGGGCCCCTGTACCTTTCTTTGTTTCTTTCTTTTGCTACTGCCTTTATCCCGAATTGTGTACAGGGTCGGCAGGGTTAAGTACGGATTTGGCATGGTTAATTTTAAGGGGTGGCCAGATGCCCTTCCTACCGCCACCCCATACCCCCCGGGACAGAATGAGTGTACCCCAGCAGTCTGCGTCTAGTGTAAATCGTGAAATAGTGTGAATGTGTTTCAAATGTCGGCGAGTCGCGTAACTGAGGCGGGACGTGGGGACCAGCCCGGTATTCATGTAGTAGGATGTGGAAAACCGCCTAAAAACCACATCCAGGCTGGCCGGCACACCGCCCGTGGTCGTTAATCCGCCGGCTGGATTCGATCTGGGGCCTCCGCGCCTACCCGAGTCCAGGACGCAGCGCGTTAGCGCTCTCGGCTATCCTGGCGGCTAGAATAAGCGATATCAATTCAGCCCAGGCTAATGCAAGCCTTTGATTACAGCCGTCACACACAGTTCTTGGAGCTGTTCCGTCAAACCACCAGCACTGATAGACAGCTTGGACTTGTGACTCCACTACTAGCAGTACGGGCACAGTTCGCTGTCACATACAACTCTCTAGCTCCGTCTCAGACGTCACCTGCCACCACGCCAAATATCGCACGCTGGCGCTACGTGACCACAACACCATCGGCGGGCACAGACCACGAACACCATACTTACGGGAGGAAGAAAGTATAAAATGGGCTACACCAATGCCAACACAGTACATAGTGCCTCCCTCCCCCCTATATCTCAGCCAGGGACAGAAAATCCTTTGCCACACATCTTAATTGAGTTAGATGAGCTGTAACCTCCTAGCCAGTGGGCCGATCTTCTAACAGCACCGTTACTGGAGTAAGAAATGTTCTAATATACGCTATTCCTCTCTACACTAGGACAAAATTTTTTTAGACATTCCTTCCACCTCCTTTCTGACCCCCTGCAAATTCTTGATGATCGCCAACTTCACAAGCATTTGGCCGACGCTGCTGATAGTAACTTATAGCTTCCTTGAAGTGAGTCTCCTAGATATTTCTTCTGTCCAGTTTCCACTGTGCAGCAACCTGTTGGCGAATATCTCTTTCTTAGAATGGCTCCTCAGTTTACAACAAGTTGCACACTGGATTTGCCAGCTGATAACCCAGAATTAACTTGGCCAGCACTGATCCGTGGGCCTTATAACGAGCGGCATTAAATGTGATGCTCAACCAGGGCAGAGAACAGTCCTCATTACTTTGATCCTTTCGATTGTAGGCAATCAGTACAGAACTGCGACTGTAGATAAGGCGCTCGCTATAAGAGGGGTTAGGACAGTTCGGGTTCGTGGTCATGTGTTTCACCCTCATATCTAGAGAAAATTGTTTAAATGCCTCGGCAGTAAATTTTTTGTGACGGCACGGGTTGTCCCCCCTCCGCAACTAATAACCATACGAATTTGGAACAGGCATTAATACAAATCAAAATATATTTGTCTCCATCCCTAAATCTAGGCAGGGGCCCGACTAATCAATACACATAGGTTGAAATGCCTTATCGACGGGTTTCTAAGCCAAGTGCCTGACCTTGGTATTCTGTGCAGGTTTATTCAGAGCACTAACCTGACTGCAGGTTGTGTAACACCCTCTTATGATTCACTGCCTCAATTTTCGGACATAAGAAAAACTCCTCGATATTGCCCCAAGTTTTGTACATCCCAAATGCCCACCCCCACTGCGGATTAATGGAAATAATTAAATAACATAAGGACCATTTCCTCAGAGTCGCAATTGTCCCAGGACACGCACCTTGCAACATAGCATCTGATTTTTCATTAAACAAGGTCGGCATGCTCACCATCCTCAATTCCCTGCTTGATGCCACTCAGACATTCATCCCAGTCTTGAAATTCTGTAATATCGCTGAACAAACTAGGTATATGAGTCAGTATGGAACTAATTTGACTTTCCTGTTCGTGTTCACACTTTGGAGGATGACCGGTTGGGCTATCATCTTCCTGTTCATGCATTGGCCAATACGTTCTCAGAGACCTTGATGTTAGGGACCTTAAATGTAAGTACGAGAATTTTGGTTGCCCACCTCACAATTCATCCTGTATTATGGGGAGCAGCGAGTATCCACCGAGGGACAGATTGGCTGTTCCAGGATAAATTTCTGGTGTTCCAGGTAGTTCTAAAATTTCTCCAACCCAAACAAAATTGTGAGGGCTTCTAGCTCGTATGTCGAGCAGTTTCTCTTCAACTCATTTAACCCTCTAGAGGCACAAGCGATAGCACTCCATTCCCTTTCTTTTTCTTGCAACAGAACCTGCTGATTCCATATCCTCGGACATTGGTTTTTATAATAAATTCTTCATTAAAATACCGTCGAACCAACATTGGCACCGACTGTAATGCCTATTTAAGCACTAAGAATGCAGCCTATTCAGAAGGACCCCAAGAAAATTTATACATCTTCCTGCGTAATTCATTCAGAGGAGCCGCTTTCTCAGCGAGCCCTGCATAAACTTACAGAAAAAATTCGCCATTCCGACGAACTTATTAACCTGTTTGTCATTACGCGGATCATGCACTTGATTTATAGCCTCCTCTCGGTCAGAACTGATGTAGACCTCGTCTCCGTACACAATATTCCCCACTAATTCCATCGAAGGAGAGGCAAAAACTACCTTCACAGGATTTTCAGTGGGGCCTGCCATCCGTAACCACCTTCATACAGAACCGTGTGCTCCTGAATAGAGCTACTGTATACGACTAACTCGCCTAAATAGAGGTACACAAACTTGAGCTTTACATCAGAATGTACATCGTCCATCAATTGTGGCAGGACAGCAGCCCCTGTTGCCAGTCCAGAAGGACCTGTATTAAATTCAAATAAAATCCTATCAGTGGGAAACGCAGTGCCTGGCTTGGATTTTTCGTCGAAAGACACCTGGTTGTAAGGCTGATCATGATCTAAACTCGGGCCCCTCGGAACCAGTCAAAGCACGATGGGAGGTCCCCGAAAGGTATCGACGTCAACACGATCTTTTTATTTAAGTTCTGATAATCCACTACCGTTCGATATTCCCCAATCGATTTAGGCACCTGAAATATTGGCGCTGTGCGGTGTGACTTGGGGGGACGAATGACCCTTAATCCAACATTTTCTTACTTTTTCTCTTGGTATCTTCATCATAGGCGGATATAACCTTTACGGTGTCACCTTAACTGGTATCTGATCCACTCGCTCAGTACCATGCTCGAGCATGTGGGTGACAAGCAGATTCTTCGTTACCACATCCAGAAATTCTGAACAAAGAGCTTAGATTTATTCTTAGCAAACACATTCAAAAAGTATAATCTGTCATAATACGTACCCAACTTCCCATCAGCCATCCTGACTTCTTGGGATTGCTCCTTCCCAACTACCAAGGCAACACCCTCACCGTGCTAGCAGACGTGAACAGAGTTCCCAGTTCCATTTCAGATAAAGGCTCCCCCCAGCCAAACCCAGCCCACCTTCCCAATTAAATCAGCTCTAGATATGCGAGATGTGGCCAAATTTTTAAAAATTTTCATATTAGTTTTTCACGAAAAATCTCCCTAGGCCAGCTTAGCCAGATTCATGTTCAGTTTCACTTTTCGTAAAAACTCTTTTCTGTTATTTTGCTTTGTTTTATTATTATTATTATTTGCGTTACAACGCATATACGAAAAGAGCCGCGAAATACCTTTTACTAATGCTGTGCCATGAATTTCTTTATAATCATTAATTTTCAACAAAACAGAATATATTGGGTTCTTATTGTTCTGTATCTGGCTTTCTATTAAAGGAACATTTTTCGTTACTGTAACTCACTATAAAAGTCAACGTATCTTCCCTACTTTATAGTTATTGAAAATGAAAAATTATTTTGTTATGAAATATTTATGTTACAGTTCGTAAAGATTGTTCATCATCAAAATAATTTTGCAGTGGATTTTTGTTAAGAGTAAAACACCAATAATTACCACGACTAGCACAAGAATATGAGACTATTGTCGAAGAAAAATACGTTTTCACTATAAGGTTTGCCAGACAAGAACTAAGCACAGCGAAATTCCTATTATGTTACGAAGGTAAATTATCTTTTTTGTACTGTTAGTAATATATTATCAGCAGCCCGCGTCAACCTGCAAAACACATCATAAAATCTGCTGCTCTGCTCTGCAAGTCCGGAAGCTGAAAGAGATGATTTTATTTCACTATTACCTTCCCGCTTCTTTGCGGTATGATCGATTTCTTTTTATGCAGTTTGAATGCGCCGCGGCAGCGGCTCGTTCGTTCGTAGCGCAGCTCTGCACCACAGATAATATTTAAATAACTGAAAATATCTCAAAAGGATGGGATAATATTCCAAGAAAGCTACTACAAATAATAATGCAAGGTTTCATTAAATAACTCTATTGAAAACATTCAATTATGTTAACTAATACACACCTTTTACAATGAGTACGTAATGGCGTACATCTATCGACCATGACAAAAGAAGACTACGTTAGCATATACTACAGCGTCACAGGCTATCTTACTCGTACAACTCCAAGAAGAAGACAGAGAAATTAATGTCCGTTCTGTATTATTTATACTAGTGGTATATTCTTATCTTTGTATGATATTTATCGTCTGTGCGGTTTCAGTACTCGCCGACACAGATATTATCTAAAATAAATAATAATAAAAAAATACATAATTCCATACAATAACAAAATATTATACACAATATTTTCTCTTTTCTCTTTACTACAAAATATGTCTTTTGCTAAGGGACGTTACAATGCCCCCTGGCAGCAATTGACTAACGTTAAGAATGTTCGGCAATATGCTGCCACTAACGTCCGTTTTGTCATTGTCTATCACCTTGTTTGAAATATTCACTGTTCACTTCTTTGCTCTTTTACATTATAGTTTTAATTACATTTTTTATAGTTTTTTCACACTTTGCGAGGTGACCGTAAACCTAGTCCCAGGGTCATTACAGTTTTCTGGCTCCCCCATTTGGGCTACGTGCGGTCAGAAAACCTGGGAAAACTGCGCCGGAGCCATGGTCATCTCGCATGGTTTGTCTTAACACACAGTTTGATTGTTCATCAAAAAAGGTTGGACTTTATCCAATGTTCACAGATAACAAAGGTTATTTATTACACAATGTTAAACCTTTAGTCTCCTTGTTAAAAATGTACCTTCTACACTCTTTCACATTTGTGTTCTGTGTCACAATGAAAGTCAATCGTTCAACAGTTTTACAGTAATGTAATGGATTGTCTCTACACTTACTCACGACAAATGTTCTACCATGGTATGGTATTCGTGTCAGTTTGCTTCACTAATATGACGAAAACATATCACATATATCATTGAACAAGTGAATGTTTTGAGTTTATACACAGTAAATTAAAAAAGAAAAAATGTTTGTAACCTAATTTCGTGTCCAATAAATCATTTTCATATTAGTACATTAACAACGTAGTTGGTAATGTTCGGTTGAACTTCAACAATTTCGTACGGAGCGGGCGGCGCGAAGCAATTGTTGCGTAGCGTCGTCTGGAACGCGGCGTGCCAACGTCCGCTGAGGTCGACGACCTGCTCGCAGTAACAGCGACGGCGTGCTGAGGTGGCGCCCGAGCAGTCGCGAACCGCGCCGAACCATTCACCAATGTCGGCGTGTTGCAGTGGTTTCCGCGACCGGCTGGCTGGCGGCACGGCACCCGTCTCTGCTTCTCCGCGTGGCTCCCCGTCGTAACGCATGAAACAAATATTCCACAACGGTGTACTGTCTTTAAGGATACAAATTATTATCTGTGGAAGAAAATGCACTTTGGTTAAAAGCGTTTATTGTTCATTACGCCGTCGCTTCGCTGGTATGCACAGGCTGTTTTGGCGTGATAACGGGTCTCTTGTGAAACTGGTATTTAGGGTTCGCCACACACACATTGTACTACACACTTTCATTTGTTTTCACGGTCGATTCGCTGCCAGAGCGTCTCTCAACACGCGAAAATGTTTCGGTTCACACACACTAAATGTTTCCGTCGAGCGATGTTTGTTTGTATCGACTCCGAACGGATCACTAACTACCGTTTTTACTCACAGTGTATTGTTCGTTGAGCACTGCACTATGACAGTTAGTCACTCAACACTTAACTTATACCGACGTATATATTGGTGCAGATACAACAGTCATTTTCTGTCCCTACTACACACAATATTCCGTCCTTTCCTAGATTGTTTATGCACACAGTTTATTTTTAATGCATAACAACTGTTCTTAGCATAATCACTCTCATCTACATTGAGTCCATTGTGTTTACCTTGTCATTACACACTTTTAATACTATTACTAGACATATATGGCTTTTTTGTAATTATTTAAAGGTGTGTGATTTTTGTTAGATAGCTTTCTTTTCCCTTTTTCAGTGTAGCTTGCCAGGTTATCACCCATCTAGCAAACAGATTTTACCATGTGCATGACAGTTTGACTTGGGCATATTGTTCAATAAATACTTCATTTAGTACTAGTATTATTTTTAATGATCTGTCCTACAGGACTACAGTGTAGTTTCCGCGTTGATTGACTTGATTCGCGTACCGCGTAATGAATATTGAAGGACGTGTACCAAGTACACAGGCTTCAATTGAAGCTTTGATACATACAAAGCGTAGGTTACACGGAACGGGTTTGTTTTTGATTGAATTCTGCTCCAGTGTCGTTCTCAGATCACTACTGGCAGTAAACATTACATCACATAATTATTTCGTACTACAAAGTCAATTTTTTGGCTAGTATAGACTCTCTCTCAGGGTTCCTTAATTCTAACATAATTACATCTGTTACATAATTATATGAGATTGCATCATTAATTGTACTTACTTACTACAAATGAAAGATAATTCAAGAAATTAATCATTATTTTATCAACAAAAGATTATTCATTGCTTGAAGAGCATATAGTATTTTAATGACACTAACTGTCTGTAAACAAAGTCTTCCGTTTGCATGCTATTACTCAGTTTACTGATTCTACTTCCTCAAAGTTTAATTACACACAAATTCTTTCTTAAAACTAACATACTTATACTCTAAAACACAATTGAAATCTTCTTACTACTACTACTATTTACATCAGACATGTCACTGAATAAATAATTTTACTATTCCATTCCAACATCCTTCAAATCTCTCTAGCCACTACTTCCCTCCTCGACCAAGGGATGGAGTAAGATGCGCGACAGTATGTTTTGTGGGGCATCACCTCTATGTGATAGTGGTACCCTTTGACTATTCCTGGTCGGTCGGTAAATACCATGTTATATTCTGATAGCAGCTGCGTCAACTGTTGCTTTTGTATGTTGCTTAAACTTTCAGATTCCTGTACTTTGGTTTGAAATTCATCAACATTTGGTTCAAAATTTCTATCTTCTATATTCGGATAATAGAGATCCGTCACAGGTGAATAATCATTGAGGTGTAGTACCCAGGGGTTCCTACATTTGATATTAATTCGATTGCAACATGGCACAAGTACCTCCTTCGATTTCATCATAGACAACTCAATCCTCCTACCTTTATTAACTATGCTTAGTTTTCCCGAGGAGAGGTCGATCACTGCATCCCTCTCACGGAGAAAATCTACTCCCAGAATGCAGGCCACCTTTAACCCTTTAACAATGAGGAACGAGCTCACTATGGCTTCGCCTTCCTTACAAATCTCCACCTGCACCTGATACTTAACTAAATGGCTCTGTGCACTTACAGCTCCAGACACCTTGCAATTATTAACCGGGAAAGTCGGTATGCTACGTCCCTTCCCTAGCGCTTTAAACAACTCTGTACTCATTACACTCACTGAGGCACCTGTGTCAATGATTATATTCACTGCAACATCATTGATTTTCGCTTCTATTATGGCTTGCACATTTTCGTTGCTATCTTTCTTACATTCATGCGGTTCGGTCAGTAGATCTTTATCCATACTGATACCGTCGTTGTATCGCAGCATATGTACTCCAGGGATATTATTGTCATTCGTGTTGCTCTCACTCCACCCCTCGGCCAGCGATGGAGAGCATATCGAGGCCGATTCTAGTTTGTTTGATGGTTTACTTACGAGGTACTTGGACGGCTATTGTTCGCGACCTCTACAATGTTTACGTTTTGGTTTGTGGGCCGCCACGACTGCGCAATAGGCGCGTTTTGCAGTGGTGGTCTGTTGTTATCGTACCGGTCATTATCCTGCCGCTCTGGGCTTGTTCGCTGATTCTGATTCCAATTACGATTGCCGTCATTGTAATTGCTATGCCACTGACCTCGCGCATTTTTCCAGCGGTTGGTCCCTGGGAGTCCGGAATCATACCGGTCGTCAAATCGACGCTTTTTATTATGGGACGGTTGACCACACCCGTTCTGACCTCTACCATTATTACAATTTTGCGAATGCTCTTGCCGCTTGTTACCACCCCCACCATTTCCATGGTTGTGGTTTTGTGCACTATTATTTCTGTCATGTTTACACCCTGACCCATTATTCCGCGAGTGATCACACGCTGCTTTTGCGTCTTCCTGGATTAAGTCTATTGAATCTAGAACAGACAGGAAATGTTCCATGTCGCTTTCTGGTACGTGTATTAATTTCTCTTTGATATGAATAGGTAAATGTGATTTTAGGAGTCTTATTATGTCTCTTGGTGAGATAGGCTCGTCCCAGTAACGCGTTTTGTTTATGTACTTCTCGAAATACCGTCTCAGATTCCCAAGACGGGGTGAGTACGGTTCGGGATTGTATACTTCCTTTCTTAGCCGCTCTTGTATACAAGGCGACCAGTATTTCGACAAAAACGCCCTCTCGAACTGTTCATATGTCATGCAGCTGTCCGCTACTTCCGTAGCCCACAACGCTGCATCACCCTGAATGTATGACATTACGTATTGAATTTTCTGTGCTTCGTTCCACACACTAGGCAGGATATTTTTAAAGCTTTTTATAAATACTACTGGGTGTACTGACTTCCGTTCAGTAGTAAACGTTTGAAATTGCCTATTTTTTATCAAACTTTCTTCAACTAATATTTTTGGACTATACTGGTTTGTTCCTGGGACATAGGCTGTGTGCTCCGAACCGAAGCTACAGCTCTTCGCATTATCGCCTAAAGATTCACCATTGTTGCGTCGCATATAAGTTTGTGCGTTGCCAAAAACATTGGCTGTTGGCGACATAGTTTCATGTTCAAGGTGTTTGCTACTTTGTGCTAAACCCTTTTCCAAGTCGGATATCCGTTTGTTAATATTCACTTGCCACTGCGGAATATCCTCACTGAGTATTTGTTTGATGGTTTGCACGTCGTTCTGTACCTGAATATTTACTGCGGTACGGAACGATTCGGAATCTCTATCTGCTATGGCTGCTTGTACCTTAGAATTAATATTTTTTTCGATCTCACTCTCCTTCACTTCTAGCCACGAGTTGAATTCGGTTTCAATTTTAGTTGCTTGTTCGTTCCACTTCTGCTCTACAAGCTGTGTGGAATCTACTTCTAGCTTTTCTAATCGGTTGGCTAAGACACCTATCTCGTCTACCATGTTAGTGTTGGCTACTTGCAGGTTGTTGACCTGTTCAGTCAACTCCTGCACGGCCTTAGGTATCGACTCATAATTCTGTTTCATACAGGCAATGTCTTTTTTCATAATTTCTAACGATTGCACAAGTTGCTGGTCTCGCTCAGCTAGCTGGCGATCTCGCTCAGCTAGCTGTTGCGCAAATTTTGCCTGGTAATCCAGCACGCGCTCTAATATCGTCTGAAGTGAATATCCACCAGGCAGATTACCACTCTCTGGTTCCTGCTTTTCTGGAGGTGGTGCAATTTCTTTATCTACCTCTCCTTGAGCACTGGTGGGCGGTGGCACCACTTCCTGTGCCGCTGCCCCCACATTTTCGCATGGTATATCCTCAAAGAGAGTACTGGCACTACTTAATGCACCCGTTTCTACATTTCCTGCACTAACTAATGGCTGTTCCTCAGTATTCATATTGCTCGGACGTTGACTACGCAATTTAACCATATTCATAAATTACCTACTCGAACACAAGATCTGACAGTTTTTTCACTTGCACACAAAATATGTTAATTTATCTACAATACACTGCACACTAAAAATTACTATCTACAATCAACTTTGTCCTGTCATAAATACTAACATCAAGCTACACACCACTAGCGATATGAGATCACTTCACTGGAGTTAAGCTTCTACAAACAGGACAACTACACTGTAGTCTTACCTTTAATTTATCTGATCTCGGGGTTCGGCTGCCCCCGGATTATGTAGTCGTTACAGTTTCTCAGTACTATCAGGATCGTCTCCTCTGACTCGCTTGCAGTAGTGCGTTTTTTCATGAAAAATTTTTGTACATTCATTAATACATGGCATTAATCATGATACACATACATACATTTATCACTAAATACATACATATATATAACAATAGACACTGAAAGAAATTACATAATCATTTATTTTCGTGGCCACTGCAAATTCGGGCCCCGCGTTTTTGGGCGACAGTTTCGCGTCAGTTTCGCTTTTCGTAAAAACTCTTTTCTCTTATTTTGCTTTGTTTTATTATTATTATTTGCGTAACAACGCATATACGAAAAGAGCCGCGAAATACCTTTTATTAATGCTGTGCCATGAATTTCTTTACAATCATTAATTTTCAACAAAACAGAATATATTGGGTTCTTATTGTTCTGTATCTGGCTTCCTATTAAAGGAACATTTTTCGTTACTGTAACTCACTATAAAAGTCAACGTATCTTCCCTACTTTATAGTTATTGAAAATGAAAAATTATTTTGTTATGAAATATTTATGTTACAGTTCGCAAAGATTGTTCATCATCAAAATAATTTTGCAGTGGATTTTTGTTAAGAGTAAAACACCAATAATTACCACGACTAGCACAAGAACATGAGACTATTGTCGGAGAAAAATACGTTTTCACTATAAGGTTTGCCAGACAAGAACTAAGCACAGCGAAATTCCTATTATGTTACGAAGGTAAATTATCTTTTTTGTACTGTTAGTAATATATTATCAGCAGCCCGCGTCAACCTGCAAAACACATCATAAAATCTGCTGCTCTGCTCTGCAAGTCCGGAAGCTGAAAGAGATGATTTTATTTCACTATTACCTTCCCGCTTCTTTGCGGTATGATCGATTTCTTTTTATGCAGTTTGAATGCGCCGCGGCAGCGGCTCGTTCGTTCGTAGCGCAGCTCTGCACCACGGATAATATTTAAATAACTGAAAATATCTCAAAAGGATGGGATAATATTCCAAGAAAGCTATGATACACAATATTTTCTCTTTACTACAAAATATGTCTTTTGCTAAGGGACGTTACACCAGCAAACTCGCTTTAACTGTTAAACCTGATTTTTCCACCTTCATAAAGAACCCGTTTTCCGATGACAATCCTTCTCACTTAGAGTTAAATTGGTGTCAGATGAACCGGTCACAATTAACAGCCGAGATGGTGCTCCTTAATTCCAAGAGCACGAAAACTAGCTCTTATTTACAGAAATGCATACGAAGGTCGGCTGTCTATTCAACGTATCAGCGTACCGCACATATTACTTTATCCTGTCAGTGATACAATAATTACGTAATTCAGGTTGCAAAGTCTTCCCCATACAATCCTTCTTGATATGACCCAGTCTATTACAATTCCAATAGTTCAGTTTCGAGTTTTCACCTCTCACAGAATCTCGTTCCTCAGCACCTGCTGAGTGTGCCTTGACCTGGACGGTATTTCCCTCCGCATCCACTTTCTTCGTCACAAAATTCTTCCCCTCCCGTTTCTCACTGGAGTAGTCCAGGTACTCCCTAGCTTGACTTAGCCAGATCTGATCCTCCAATTGTGAAAATGTCCTAATTCCCTGACAGAATACCGTCCAGTATTTAACGTTCTAACGAGTGAGTTACGACCTGTTCCTCCATGTCAGCCACAGCCAGTGCCAATATTCGACTGTTAACTAGAGCAAGTTTTCCACTAACGGTTCATTACAACGGTGCTTCTTCTCATATTGTCAATAAAATATTTCCCTCAAAGCTCGTGGAGAACTGAGCCTATTTATTTGGCACATACACTTTTGCAAAGTCTTCTCATGTTGTATCCCTTGCAAAATCTTCTCATGGAACCTATGTTTCACTGCTATAGCTATTAGTCTTAAGGCATCAGTTTCATCTAATACCATGATCAAAGCCTTCAGCTCAAAGTCTAATGAAAAATACAAAAACTTCAAATTGAATCCACCAACTCAAGCGGCATGCTGGTGCTAGCATGCCGCTGTAACATATACTGCAACAGATTCTGCGATGTGGTAAACAGAATATTCAGCTTTGTTCCTCTCATGTCCTCATAGTACTCAAATGGTTCAAATGGCTCTAAGCACTATGGGACTTAATATCTGAGGTCATCAATCCCATAGACTCAGAATTACTTAAACCTAACTAACCTAAGGACATCACACACATCCAAACCGGAGGCAGAATCCTCATCGTGCGTCTCTAAATTATTGACATGATGCACGTGTTACTTATCTGTGCCCCTGTCATTCCCACCTAACCATTCCAGAACATTCTCGCTACAATTTCGTAACTGCTTGGACCGTCCCAAATCAACACCAACCAATTCATTCATTCTATCTAGATAATGAACGAATCAGGCCTGTAAGCTATGAACCTGACTCATCGTACAGCCCCCAAAGCCCTGGCTAATTCCTATGACCTTTGCCAATGTGTCACAAATAGCATAAGTGGTATATTTTACATCATTGGGTGGAGTCATTTTATACAGGGTGAAGCGAAATTCGAGCACTCGGGCTTCGCAGAGCGACTCTTCACATGCCAGCAATAAAAAAATGTCTGTCACAAAATTTCGTCCGCCGAGTACATCCGGCAGAAAAAGTACGTTAAAGTGGGGCAATCTTCCAACACTGTAACCACATGTACGGTAACTTCCTCTGACAGTAAACGTTATTCGTGCTGTAAAGTTGGTGCAGTGGCTACAGTTTTGGGTTAGCATGTATGAGGTCGACGGTTCGTTTCTGGGTTGAGGCATATGTTTCCTATTTCGTAAATGTAATCCAGGTGGCACGGTATCTGGCATCTTAATCGTCAACAGCGATTGCAGCAGGTCGTCTAGAAAACATTTGCACGTACCTACTACAATTGTAAAAATGGAACACTGGTAACCTTTGAAAGAAGCCTTGAAAGAAGTGAAGAAGTAAATTTATTTGCTCCACTTCCTCTACTAGATGCGAAACCTGTATTCTTTGTATCCTCCTCCAGTGGTCCCATAGATTAGTACCAACTATTATTCTTGCCTCATTCAGGTACATTACATTTCGCTAGGGCCTTACGTTACCAGTAGGACTAGCAACGTGCTTTGCGAATAATGTCCAAACTCGGTTACTATTTGTATGTGTTATCACGATGGTCCCACTAATTATGCCTGGTAACCGCATGCTGCTTAGTACATATCTCAAAGCATTATTATTATTATTATTATTATTATTATTCTATCGATGGGACTGTGGAAACATCATGTCTATAACCATTAGGGAAACAGTGAAATTCAAAACCGAACATTTGACTGTTAGCAGTGTCGGGATGAGCCACGCAGAACAATATGTCAGAGGGGAAATGAGCGATACGTAGAACAGCGCTCCGGACTGACTGCGTGTTTATGTTGTATACGCTGTCCACAAGACAGGGACTAGTTGCGAGAAGAGTAACGCGCCCATGGCAGACTCTAATGTACGTGCGTACACATATCGAATTTTCTCATTGTAAACATCCACACTCTGGAACTAATGTGCGAGAGTATTTGGGCAGAACATTTCCAGGGATATGGCTCGAATGTGGAGGTCCAGTAGTATGGCCACCGCACTCACCTGACCTAAATCCCCTGGATTTCTTCCTGTGGCGACACTTGAAGGAGCACGTGTGCTCTACTCCGCCGACGAATGTGGAACAATTGGTAGCTCTTGTTCAGGCTACTCTTGTTACTGTCGACGCAGCTTTGATGCGAAGGGTCCAGAGCTGTATGATTCGACGAGGTGAGCAGTGTTTGGACTTGCAGGGAGGTCGCTTTGAGCATCTGATGATCTGAAGGCAAAGTACTCTGTTGTGAAATCATGCAGGCATTAATATGGACATTATTATTGTCACTAGTTGCTAATGTGCGACATCTGTGCGCTCATATTACATGTAGTATAAATGACGAGTAGATGTTGTGTTATTGTACTGTGCTATCATATTTAGCATCTCGTAACTGATATTGTTTTTGTAGTTATTCTGTCATATGACAAATCATTTCTGTCAACTGTCTATTCCTTATTTGTCTAACCACATATTTTTTGTGTTCAGCGTTACAAAATGTTGCAAATTTAGGATATATGTGACCTAAGAAACGGTAAACATTACAGTATGAAATGTCAGAATGAAATTAGCAAATAAAAAATATCCGGCCCCGAAGAAGGATCGAACCCTCAACCTCCTGCAGGTCCATCCAGAACGCTATCTACTGCAGCAACTGTACAAAACAGTGGGAGGATACCGTGGAGGAAGTTGCGCCGACCCTCGACGCTGGAGCAGTTATCCACCGTTCTGGAGTCTGAAGATGGTTCTTAAATAGAATCGAAACCGGTCACTCAAACAAAAATAAAAAGTTGCGATCAAGACTGTTTTAATCTTTAAATTTTAATTTTACTAGATCGCTGATAATGTTTTGAAAAATTTTATCTACAGAACATCTAGTATGTGCAGACAGAAGTAGTTACTATACATGTGGTTACAGTGTCGCCATATTGACACTCTTTAACATCCCTTCTTTTGCCAGATGTACGCGCCAGAAGAAGTTTTGTGAGAGTCATCTTTTCATCGCTGGCATGTGAGGAGTCGCGCTGCGAAGCCCGAGTGCGCGAATTTGGCCTCACCCTGTATACCACCGGCAGATGATTGCACTGACGTACTTTTTCACGCAATTCCTGCACATGACCATTGGCTTCAAGCCTCTGTCGCTCGAATTTGTAAACAAGCTTACTTCGCCTCAGACAAGGAGGATACTTAATAACGCCAGGCATCTGGAAAATACACTCCTGGAAATGGAAAAAAGAACACATTGACACCGGTGTGTCAGACCCACCATACTTGCTCCGGACACTGCGAGAGGGCTGTACAAGCAATGATCACACGCACGGCACAGCGGACACACCAGGAACCGCGGTGTTGGCCGTCGAATGGCGCTAGCTGCGCAGCATTTGTGCACCGCCGCCGTCAGTGTCAGCCAGTTTGCCGTGGCATACGGAGCTCCATCGCAGTCTTTAACACTGGTAGCATGCCGCGACAGCGTGGACGTGAACCGTATGTGCAGTTGACGGACTTTGAGCGAGGGCGTATAGTGGGCATGCGGGAGGCCGGGTGGACGTACCGCCGAATTGCTCAACACGTGGGGCGTGAGGTCTCCACAGTACATCGATGTTGTCGCCAGTGGTCGGCGGAAGGTGCACGTGCCCGTCGACCAGGGACCGGACCGCAGCGACGCACGGATGCACGCCAAGACCGTAGGATCCTACGCAGTGCCGTAGGGGACCGCACCGCCACTTCCCAGCAAATTAGGGACACTGTTGCTCCTGGGGTATCGGCGAGGACCATTCGCAACCGTCTCCATGAAGCTGGGCTACGGTCCCGCACGCCGTTAGGCCGTCTTCCGCTCACGCCCCAACATCGTGCAGCCCGCCTCCAGTGGTGTCGCGACAGGCGTGAATGGAGGGTCGAATGGAGACGTGTCGTCTTCAGCGATGAGAGTCGCTTCTGCCTTGGTGCCAATGATTGTCGTATGCGTGTTTGGCGCCGTGCAGGTGAGCGCCACAATCAGGACTGCATACGACCGAGGCACACAGGGCCAACACCCGGCATCATGGTGTGGGGAGCGATCTCCTACACTGGCCGTACACCACTGGTGATCGTCGAGGGGACACTGAATAGTGCACGGTACATCCAAACCGTCATCGAACCCATCGTTCTACCATCCCTAGACCGGCAAGGGAACTTGCTGTTCCAACAGGACAATGCACGTCCGCATGTATCCCGTACCACCCAACGTGCTCTAGAATGTGTAAGTCAACTACCCTGGCCAGCAAGATCTCCGGATCTGTCCCCCATTGAGCATGTTTGGGACTGGATGAAGCGTCGTCTCACGCGGTCTGCACGTCCAGCACGAACGCTGGTCCAACTGAGGCGCCAGGTGGAAATGGCATGGCAAGCCGTTCCACAGGACTACATCCAGCATCTCTACGATCGTCTCCATGGGAGAATAGCAGCCTGCATTGCTGCGAAAGGTGGATATACACTGTACTAGTGCCGACATTGTGCATGCTCTGTTGCCTGTGTCTATGTGCCTGTGGTTCTGTCAGTGTGATCATGTGATGTATCTGACCCCAGGAATGTGTCAATGAAGTTTCCCCTTCCTGGGACAATGAATTGACGGTGTTCTTATTTCAATTTCCAGGAGTGTACAAAATACTGTGTACCCACAAATTAATTTTGTAATCCGATCCATTCCGGCCCCCTACCGCTGACTCAACCAACCACACCCTCCTACCAGATATGTAACACAGTGGCGGATGTAGAGGGGCAGAGCGAATGATTGTGTGTGTAATACAATTATGAAATACATTCATAAAAATATACCAATCTGGGACAATCTTAAGAGAACAGCAATAAAATACCACATTTTGTAAATATCGACTAGAATCGATCAAACCGACGAATCAAAGGGAATATAGAAACACACAAACTAATAACCTTTCGTATAGTAAATCCGGATGATCTGTCAACGTGTCATTCGTATTTTAGTAACGCAAAGACAATTGAAAAAGAAAGACGCATCATTAATTGACATTAACACCAATCTATCCGAATGGCCACATACGAGTATTAATCTCATGAGTAATAGAAGTGGTTTTAACGAAACTATTGAAGTGTACTAGTTCTCAAACTGGAAAACTAATAATTAGTGTCAGTGCATTATAAAGACTCTGTAAGGAAGACCATCATGGCAAGCACTCAGAAAATCAGTCCTAGCCAAGTAGTTGTACATTATGACCAACACTTACTTCAAGAATCCATGACAGGCAAGTAACATGGTTGCATTAAAATCACTGCGTCACATAGAGTGTAACCTTGAGTACTTCATGAACTAGACTTTGCAGACAGAGACTGAAACAGTATCCCAACGCTTAAAAGACAAAACGTATCTTCCCTTATTATCTGTTTGGTGAGAAGAAGCCAAGATATTGTCAGAGTTACAATCTGTCCACACCGGCCATGTCTCACAGAAGTTACACAACTGCTGACATGTCTTACTTTTCCACTATGAGTTGCAACCATCACTTACCAATCTGAAGGGCGATAGAGTGCCCCACCAGATAAATGACAGTAATTCAGCCAGGGTTAATGTTCGCCTCCAACTGTCCACACGCTTGGCTGTTTGTCTCACCTAAACTGTGGTTAGAGTTTCCTCCCCAGGCCGACCCTTGGAACACTTCTGAGCACCAGTGTCTGTTATTTGTGATTATCATTTTATTTGGTCGCGGGTACTGTGGCAGGCCTTCAGCTGTCTATGAATGTTGTCTGTTTTATGTCTAGTATATGGCCTTCAGTAGCCGGCCGGTGCCGCCGAGCGGCTCTAGGCGCTTCAGTCTGGAACCTTGCGACGGTCGCAAGTTCGAATCCTGCCTCGGGCATGGATGTGTGTGATGTCCTTAGGTTGGTTAGGTTTAAGTAGTTCTAAGTTCTAGGGGGCTAATGACCTCAGATGTTAAGTCCCATAGTGCTCAGAGCCATTTCTTGGCCTTCAGCCGAATTTCACTGCACCGAATTTCATAGCAACTTAAAGATTAGGCCTTCAGCCGTGTTACATTTAAAAATCTTGTTCCTCTGTATTTAGGTCTTCAGGGGCGTTTGTTTCAGAATCTGTGCCTTTAATATGTAAATCCTTGTCTGTAAGGTTTCTCTTTAACTATCCTGAATTCTTGAACGGCCTTCAGCCGTGTTCTGTTAATGTTTATCTTAAGGGGCTCCGGAAAGGCTCAAAATCATGAAAAGTTCAATTTTTACTTTTTTGCGTTTTCTGAATCTGCAAACTATTACCTTTTAATAGATATATAATTTATTCAATTCCGAAGACTACAACTATTTTTAAATTTTTGTTGAAATGTGTTCTACATGGGCGTGACCCACTGTGGCGCTGTTAAACTGCTGTCAAATGGTGTTATTATTAACGTCCGTGTTCATCAGGTACATTTTAGTAATGTGAGATAAAGTATGTGTTGTGGCTAACCTGTGGTGGTTCAATATATATCTCTGGTGTGATTGTCGATTGTTTCATGTTTATTTACTCTGTCGTTATCTCGAAAATATTCGTAATTAATTCTGTTTCTTGAGTCTCTGTTTTGTTGAAGTATAATAATGAGTAAAAGTAAAGTTATTAGAAATCCTCTGAAGGCTTTTAAGAAAAGGAGAAATGTTGGAAAGCCAAAGGTATGTGTTATTACTGTAAACAATAAAGACGATGAAAATCCCCAACATAGCTTGTGTCCCAAAGAAGAAGACAGTTGGTGTAAATATAACAAAGGATTGCTAACTGGTGAAGTGTACACTCATAAGCATAGTCTGCCTCATGCAATAATGGAGGTGATAAAACCTATTTTCAGAGACTTAGCAGCACCTGAACTGTTGAAAAAGTGTATTCACGGAAAAACTCAAAACCCCAATGAAAGTGAAAATAGTGTTATATGGTCGAGAATCCCCAAGACTGTATTTGTTGGAATAGAAACATTTCACTTCGGTGTGTATGATGCTGTTGCGACTTTCAGTGGTGGCAACATTGTAAGGTGCAAGGTATTTAGAAATATGGGAATGAAGATAGCTTCTAACGTGGTACGAGCGATGCTTGCTTTAGACAAGGAAAGGGCTGTAAAGAGTCTAGAAATATAAGCAAGGATAAACAGGAGGAGGAACAAGAGGAAGCTGGAGGAGGAGTTTGCAGAGGATGAAGATAATCCATCCTATGGACCTGAAATGCACTAAAAAGTTAATCCAATCTTTGTCGCTCGATTCCCAAAACTTTTATTTTCTCATACTAATTACATGTTTTCTATGGATCTTCCAAACATATTTGTTTCAAACTTTCAGTAAATGTTACACAGTACCTTCTGCATAATTTAACACAGCCTTTTTCCAAAAAACTGTATATTTTTGAATATATATATAAAAAATTGCAAAAAAATGCTGTGAATTTTCATTACAATTGAAAAAAATCATCTTTAATAACTGAACTAAAGTTTTGTAAAATCCCTGTGTTAAGTTGTAGCCCATATTCCAATAAATAATCTGTAAAAATTTCCACTTCCTACCTCAAATACTTTGTGAGGAAAGATGTAATTTATAAGCGTTATTTTAACATTGAAAGCATAGGGCGTTCCGGAGCCCCTTAAGGTTGTCATTAATTATCATTGAGTAATTTTTTGGACCTTCAGCCGAAAAGATACTTCATGTTTTCTTAAGATATTTTTCTGTTGTACTGTGTAAAGGCTTATCTTCAAAGTGTCTCTTTCTTATGTAAAGCAAATTTTTGTATTTGGGCTTTCAGCTGAAGAACTAACTTGAATTTTCTTTAATATGGCCTTTACCTGGAATCTTTAAATGCTTGGCTTTTAAAGAATTTCTTTAGCTGATGTTTTAAAAGCAATCATTTAAACTTAACTTATTCTTGAGAAGTTACTCGGGCCCTCAGCCGTGAACTGAGCCTTGTTGTTTTAAAGAGAAAACTGTCCATTGGTCTGACCAATAAAGTTGTGTGTGTTCTTGTATAACTAACAGGAATTGACCTCTGTCCCTTTCCACAACCTGATCCGCTCTGTCCTGCGAAAACAGATTTCAGGACACTGATCTCGTAGGAAAATCAACAGGAAACATCATGATGAAATTTGCGGCACCGGAGGAATGCACTCTCCTCGGGCGTAAACAACTACGTGGGGGCCGGCCCATTGCAAGTCAGGAAAACGTTCTGCCGTTGACCCCTCGGACGTTGCAGTGTAGCCCGCTCTGAGCCCCCCTCTGCATGTGGCTAGTAGACCCCCCTGCGGTTCACGCCACGTCCTCCACCTTGCCTTCCATTGTGTGAAACTGTCGGCCCAACCCTCCCCTGGCTCGGCCGATACACCTGCTCTCGTTCCCCTCCCGGTTCACCGCAGTGCCACAAATAAAGTGGCCCTGCAGCGGCTGTGACTGTCCGACAAGGCATGCGATCAATTCCATCGCCTTTAATGCCTTCATGCAACTATATTTCACCGAATTCAGTGTGACTACCACTGTTGACCCTCTACAATCACCCCCACTGATCACAGAGTCTTCCTAACCTAATTAAAATTCCCTAAACATATGTGTCTGACTTGGTAAATAAATGAGATGGAATACAGACAAGTCCAAAAGATTTGCCGCAGCAGACTTTCACCGGTTAGTGGAGGACAAAACTCGAGCCTTTTGCAGAACATACACTGAAATGCCAAAAAAACTGGTACAAACATGCATACTTAAATACAGAGATATGTAAACAGTTAGAACACGGCGCTGCCGTCGGCAATGCCTATATAAAACAACAAGGGTCTGGCGCAGTTCTTAGATCGGTTACTGATGCTACAATGCTAGGTTATCAAGATTTAAGTGAGTCTGAATGTCATGCTATAATCGGCACACGAATAATAGGATACAGCATTTCCGAGGTAGTGACTAACTGGGGATTTTCCCGTACGACCAATTTACCGGTGTACCGTGAATATCAGGAACCCTGTAAAACATCATGTCTCCGGCATCGCTGCGGCCGGAAAAAGATCCTGCAAGAATGAGACCAACGACGACTGAAGAGAACCAACCGTTCAATGCGACAGAAGTGCAACACTTCCTCAAATTGCTGCAGGTTTCAATACTGGGCCATCAACAAGTAGAGTGCGAACCATTCAACGAAACATCACCCATATGGGCTTTAGAAGCCGAAGGCCCACTCGTGTACTCTTGATGACTGCACCAAACCATACTTTACGCCTCACCTGGGCCAGTCAATACCGACATTGGACTGTTGATGACTCGAAACACGTTGCCTCGTGGGACGAGTCTCGTTTCAGATATGGACGTGTACGCGTCCTAATGAATCCATGGACGCTGCATGTCAACAGGGGATTGTTCAAGCTGCTGGAGACTCTGCAGTGGTGTGGGGCGCGTGCAGTTGGAGTGATATGCGACTCCTGATGCGTTTAGATACTACTCTGACAGGTGGCATATACGTAAGCATCCTGTGTGATTAACTGCACCCATTCATGTCCCTTGTGCATACCTACGGATTTGTGCAATTCCAGCAGGACAATGCGACACCCCACACGTCCAGAACTGCTACAGAGTGGCACCATCTGAGTTTAAAAATTTCTGTTAGTTGTCAAACTCCCTGACATGAACTTTATTGAGCATATCTGCGATACGTTGCATATAGCTGTTCAGAAGAGATCTCCACCACCTCGTACTGTTACGGATTTATGGACAGTCTTGTTAGTTTCAGTATGAATTGCAGTACTGGAAGGCACAAACACGTCCAAGTTGTCCATGCTACTGACGAGCACTGTGTTGTGAAGCATTAGTGCGAGACTGTTTCTTGTCCTTCGAACTTGTCCTTGCGGTGTGACAAGTTTCATCAAAGATCATTATTCAGTAGCAGTAGTGGTTGACATTAACTGGAAGGAAACAGCATGCAAAACACGCACGGAAACAACTGAGACGACGGACAAACATCCCGCTCCTACAGGCACCGAGGAAAGTGTCTATCAAAGCACCTAATATGCCACATCGTCGATTGGTATCATACAGATTGTCCAATGTTTGTGGTCTTCTCCCACCATTTACGGATGATTGAGTGAACAAGAAGTTTCTAACAGTTACTGCCAAAGCACGTTATGCTGTTGTCTTTGTTGTCGTTGTCTTCAGTCTGGTCTGATGCAGCTCTTGCTGCTGCTCTACCCCGTGCAAGCCTATTCATCCCCAAATAACTACTGCACTATAAATCCTTCTCAATCAGATCCTTCCCAATCTGCTTATTGTATTCAGCTCGGTCTCCCTCTAATATTTTTACCTCCCACACTTCCCTTCAGCCTTGATGTCTTAGAACGTGTACTACCAACCGATCCCTTCTTTTAGTCAAGTTGTGTCACAAATTTCCTGTCTCCTCAGTTCTATTCAGTGCCTCCTCATTAGTTATGTGATACACGTATCAAATCTTCGGCACTATTCTGTAGCATCACATTTCAAAAACTTCTATTCTCTTTTGTGTAAACTGTTTATATTTCAATTTCATACACGACTACACTCCAGATTTCCAAACACTTAAGTCTGTATTTGATAGTAACAAATTTCTGTTCTAGAGAAATGCTTTTCTTGCCATTGCCAGTCTACTTTTTACATCATCTCTACTTCGGCCATCATCACTCACTTTGCTGCCCAAATAACAAAACTCATCTACTACTGTCTCATTCAATATGCTAATTCACTCAGCACCACCTGATTTAATTCCACTACCTTGAAAGGGTCCTGCAGCCAACTTTCATTAGTGCGGAAGCCCATTTTCACTAGCATTTCTCTTTCTTTTCCTTGTTTCTCTTTTTTCATAACTGATTGAATGAATGTGGTTGTGTGTCACGTTGCTAGACGGTGGCGTAGTCTGCTGAAGGAAGTCTGCGATAGTCATACAGATTCAGCAGCAGTTATACAGAATAGCCAACTCTCGTAGTGGTCAAGTAGGCAAAGAGGTTTGCGCTACTTGTGAGAATTCCACCTGCGTTAGGTTGGTGGCGTAAATGGCATCTTTGGGTTTTCCGGGCCGCGCGGAGCGTGGAAAATGCTGGAGAAGAAAAAGGGAGGCAGTCTGCAACCGGTACGGGAAGCGTCCACAGTTGTGCTCCAGTCGAAGAAGGGTGAGTTAGACTGACCGCGTAGCGCGTTGTTACTTGGCGAGAGAAGAGCTGTTAGCTTTTGAACTCGCTTTTCAACTCTGAAAGATTGCTTTGCCTTGTCGTAACAAGGAATGCAAAACTTTGGCAGATCTTTCTTTTAGTAAATTTGTAAAGCAGACGCGGATCCGCCGGAAGAGCGCCACACAAAGGTGTCGATAAGAAGTGAGCATTTGCTTCTGTATGAATGTCTGTTTGCCTTCAGCTGTACCTGTATAAGCTTTTACTTTTCTAAATATTAATAGCTTTGCCTTCTCGTAAATTTTCCTTGCTTTATGTATCTTTCGTCCATGGGAAGACAACCACGTCGTTGAACATTAGAGTTTATTGGGCTACCGTCATCACTAAGTGTCCGATCTCATGTTTGTTTTAAAGAATGTTAACTGTTTATGATTGTGCGATGTGATATTGTTGCAAGTTGGCCATGTTACCTAGAAATTGCGTCTCCACAAACCACGTGAGCACGCGGGTGTACTGCGAAACGTGTACCGTTTCACGAGTTATTGCGATCAGTTATCAGGCAACAGCAGTTGTATGAATGATTCACACCAATGATTTTAGGTGTAGATTATAACGGTGAATGTATCGGTGCTTTTCTTTAATGTTTTAGGAATTAATGTTATCAGGAATTGTGTATATGCCTCACATCCATATCTTAGGAATAAATGATTTTATTCACAATTTTCTCTTGTATTCCGAGGTTACGTTTTTGCACCTACGGCACTCACCTCGTAGTTTTCCCGTTAGCACATCCAACGCGTTTCCTTACTCACAGGTCCAGTGACTAGTTTCCCCTTTTATTTTAAAACAAATGCCTTAGATTATATCTTATTTTCAGGTGTGTTGCTGGGAGCTGATCTTATACACAGTGTTCATGCATTTTCCATTTTATTTTAAATGTTTGATTCTCTTGAACAGTGGGGGCAATACTATTAATTACATCGCATCCCCTATGAGTGACATCACAACGAATGCATTTTTGTGAGTTTTTGGTCTGTGATCAAATTAATTTATTTTCCGACTCGGGCAAACCTTTGATTAGTTGTATGGTTAGAGTCAGAGGCGACCGTAATCTTAATTTCACAATCAGTAAGCATTTCCATTCCCAATAAAAACTTAACAGCCCGTAGAAAGAGATTAGTTACAAAATTCCATTACTCTTATTTTGCTTTTGTTGATGTTCATCTTATATCCTCTTTTGAAGACATTCCGTTCAATTGCAGCTCCAAGTCCTTTGGTCTCTGATAGAATTACGATGTTCTCGGCAAACCTCAGTATTTTTATTTCTTCTTCCTGAACTTTAATTCCAAACTGACTTTCCTCGAAGTCAGCTTATGTGTTTTTCCATTCTTCTGTAAAGGATTAGTGTTAGTATTTTGAATCCGTGACTTGTGCAACTGATATTTCGATAATTTTCTCACCTGTCAGCGATGTTTTGCTATGTAGGGTTATTACGATTTAGGATGCCAGGTCTGCACTAAAATATACAAAGCGTCCCTGTGTGCCATGTTTGGCTGGCCGGCAGGTTTACGTGTTTCATTAGGGCAGCGTCCACCCAATCAGGCAGTGCTGCAGAAGAATTTGTTGCAGCGGGCGGGACGGCGGGTCGGCGGCAGCAGCGGTGAGCGAAAGCCGCTATTAATCTGCCACCCTCACCCCCACCCCCACGGCCGGCCTGGAATAACGCCGGCTGCGCCGACCCCGCCGACCGGATCGCGCCGCGCATGCGCCGAGCGTCGAGCGCCGCGTCGCCAGCCGACGCCTTGTGGGGCGCGGCAGCGGGCAGTCGCGTCGCGACCGCCGAGCTGGGCGGACGTGTGTCCCACTCCGGCGCTGCTGAGTTCCGGGCTCGTGACGTGACGAGAAAAGCACGAGTCGTACTGTAGGCCGCGTCGTGTCGCGTCGCGTGGCGGGGACACAGTGAGTTGCGTGCAGTATTTTTCTCTACGTGCGCTGTATGCAGCCTGTCAGGGTGACGCGCCTGTCACGTGCTACCTTCCACCACACAGCCGTCCGAGAAGGTAACCGAGGCGTACTGTCTTGGAATTTGTTTGACAACTGAGACTTGCTGGGTTTATTTGTCAGCATTCAGAAAAATGTATGATGGCAACCAGTGTCGTTGTTCTAAGAGCATGTTGTTAATTTGAAGGAAAATGTCTATCCTAATTTTTGACTGCCCTCTCCAGAAATACTCGTTATCTGCTGTAATTCTTTGGAAGAACGTGGTGAATGCTGAAAACTGTCACATTGTAATAATTACTAGTGATCCCGTCTCCAGCCATCCTGATTTAGGTTTTCCGTGATTTCCCTAAATCGTTTCAGGCAAATGCCGGGATGGTTCCTTTGAAAGGGCACGGCCGATTTCCTTCCCCATCCTTCCCTAACCCGGGCTTGCGCTCCGTCTCTAATGACCTCGTTGTCGACGGGACGTTAAACAACACTAACCTAACCATTACTAGTGTCACACAAAGCCACAAATCTTCAGTGATACAATTCAGCGGTGTTGCCTGTCACAAATCAGAATGATGTTAGCCAGAAAACACAGTCACGCCTACGACAAAATCATTTCGCAAAGAAACAGCCTCAGTCTTTGAGGTGTTTTGTCTTATTTGTTTTGTCGTGCTCATCAGGGTCGTACCGTTGTGACTTGACGTTCGAACACTCTTGTCAGGTAAAACTACGCAATAAAATTTTCGAGAAACGTGTACCATGGAAGAAACAGCTATGATGAATAAAAGAACGAGCACTAGTCAGCTAGTTGACTGTATACGACGAAATGACGGCACCTCCCTGGGCTTTAATCCCTCAACTACTACTGTAACAGGGTTTATCTGTGTTAGACAGGCGACGATCGCTCCGCTACAAAAAATTATGTCTGGCAGAAGGCCGCAACTTCTGTCGAAGGATCATCAGTGTCGTGAAACTTCGGGTTTTCTTGAGAGTCATTTTTGCACCCAACACTGATCACCTTACGCTCCACATTACCCTCTAAGGGGCAACCTCACAGAAAGCAGACTCCAGTACCCGTGCGGAACATCTCAGCTGCCGTTACTTCATACTGTGAGCAGGCGCTCCCAGAGTTCAGATTATTCGAGATTTTTCGCCACCGCTCTGTACTTGCAGGTACAGAGTTACTTGAAACGAAGAAGAATATTGTCAGAGGGATTGACAACGTCATCAACAGGGTTCGGGTTTTGCTGTCATAGTACGAGGATAATCCTCCGTGGAGCTCTTGTTACATGTTTGAGCTCTTGCTATCGGACACCACTGAAGGCGGTATAACCGTTCATGCCACCCTAGAACAAAAACAGTTTTCATCAATCCGTCTTTTGCGTAAAAAAGAAAAGGGAAAATGTATAGAGAGGGGCCACACACTATGACGGATTCAGAAAACAGAGATATTCGTTAGACGCTCTCTAGAAATAAATTTATGCAAATTATTCTACAATATTGCTACATTCATGTGGTATCATGTTCGCTACGTCATTCGCAGCTTAAGGTTCTCCTCCCACGACATGTTCTTTCAAGACATCCGCGCGCGTTTTGCAAGTTTAGCCAACAGTTTCTCGCTCCACTAACTTCATCTTTCTGATATTTGTGACATATTAGACAAAGGTCTTAGCGGAATGCTATGGGCTTATACGATGATAGTGTCTGGGCAGCCACAATGACGCTGTGTGGTTGCACGATGATTGACACCGTGGCTCGTTACTGGCGCCGTATCCTCCCACGATGAATGGCCTTGTCCGACTGTAGTAATGTTGGCACCAACACAAGTACTGCGATTGAATGTAACTCAACGAGCAAGTTATTTTCTCCAAAGAACGCTGTTTAAACCAGTAAATTGTCTTTTATTTATTACATTACGTCGTCACATGTGTTGGCTACTGTCATTATCAGATACCACCAAACTTAGATTCGGCAAAACGAAATTGTGCGTGAGTTTCAGTTTTCCCAAACGGGATATCAGCTCCATCGTTACATCACACTTAGTTATAAGTTGCATTGCAACTCGCACTGACTTCCGCTTTACAAGTTTTGTGGGATATGGGGATGGCAGTAGCCGATATATTCGTGACATAATATATTAAATGAAAACTTGTCAAGTGGTACAGACAGGAAAGTGTAAGCTCAAAACGTACTCATTCTAGGAATTAATTCACCGTACTAGTCAGGCAAATTAGTTGCAATAGTTCATGTCACTGTTGTATGTCTCGTAAGAGAGAAGTAAGCTTGAAAGACGAGTCGCTTGATTGGTGAACGGCTTCTTTCTCAGAACGAGAGGCAAAAAATGGTCTGCTAACTTCAGAGACAAGCTATAAGTGCATAAATGCGACTGGGCGTCATATCCTAAGAAATTTCTTCATAGCACATTCAATGTGAAAATTAGCGCATTTATTCAGGTTCAGGAAGAGAGCAGAATCTGACTGCACACAGAGAATACAAACATTTGACATGACCACTCAACCTCAATACGGGAGGTAACACGTGGGCAACACTAGAAGTCACACGAGTGCCAGTCGACGCAGCAGCCGCAGCGTTGTGTTCTTTATCTCAACGATTAACCACTGGCGGATTATCTGCCGCGCAAATGTAGGAGACGAAAAGCTGACAAATTTGTTTCGCATGGACTGATGCCAGAATAGGGATGAAGGATCCTGCTGTACGGGAAGCTTGAAACTGACGCATTTCAGCATCTGCGTAGTCGGAAGTTACTTACCGTCAAAACATACTTAAAAGATTGTGCCGGATTCCTACTTCACCTCGAGACTTCGCTTCGTCTATAGGCACATAGTCTTAACCTGATGGTATGTTTGATCAGAGTGGAGTCTCTACATCTGAGACACTTTCCCTTCTGGAGATATTTTCTACTGGATTTATTCTCAATCATACGTACATATAATTTCTTTACTCAGAACGTAGAACATTCAGCAAACCATTTAACACTTACACCAAGGGATTACAAAGTTTAAGTATGGTAAGCAAATGGAATAAACGCTCTGTTTTGTCGTGTAGATTCCAGTTTCTCCAAGTCAGTCGATCATGAAGAGTCGTTACAAAGATGCGTTTAGACATCTGCGACACACATAAAACAGATGCGGAAGTAAAACCGGATGCGTCCCAAAGAAATGTAACAGAACCTCCAAATTTCTTGGTGTGTATTCAAGGTGTATCAACGTCTCTGCGTCAAACGTCTAGGCGTGATATATCACGTCATGGAAAACGATTTTTGTTAGAGACAAAATGTTCGCTGACGCATTTTGGCGACATTAAGAATTCGTCAGCCCTCGGAAGACGAAATTTCACTGTGTTAGCATGGTCAACTAATGAGTGGTACTGCATACATGACAAGGTGCCCATTGGAGACTGTTGACTAAGTCAGAGAATAGGGCTTAGTTTTCCAGATATGTGAATGGCTCGAAGAATCTTTACATAATAGAACCCAGTGCGCTGTCCTTGGCGGCGACTTTTCATCGGATACATGGGTATCGTCAGGAATGCCCCAGGGAAGTGAGACAGGACCGCTCTTATTTTCTGTATACATAAATGATCTGACGGATAGCGGAAGCAGCAATTTATGGCTGTTTGTGAATGACACTGTGGTGTAAGGGATGGTGTCGTCGCTGAGTTACTGTAGGAGTATACAAGATAACTTGGACAGAATTTCTAGTTGGTGTGATGAACGGCAGCTTGCTCTAAATGTAGAAAAACGAAAGTGAATGGAAATCAGTGTGAAAAACAATACTGCAGCGTTCGAATACAGAATTAGTAAGTTGCTGCTTGACACAGTCACATCAATTAAATATCTAAGTGTAACGTTGGAAGTGGATGAGCAATTCAGGTTGCTAGTCGTGAAGGCGAACGCTAGGCTCCGTTTTATTGTAAGAATTTTGGAAAGGTGTAGCTTTATCATAAAGAAGACTGCGTACAGATCGCAATAGCGACCTGTTCTTCAGTTCCGTACGAGTGTTTGGGATCCGCACCAGGTCGGATTAAATGAAGACTTCGTAACAATCCATAAGCGTGCTGCTAAATTTTCTACCGGTAGGTTCTGTCAGAACACAAGTATTACGTAGATGCTTCCTGAACTCAAATGTAAAAGCCTCTACGGAAGAACACGCTATTTTCACGAGGCAATGTGTTGGAAATTTAGAAGACCTGTATTTGATGCTGACTGCAGAGCGATTCTACTGCCTCCATTGTACACGCAAGGATCACGAAGATAAAACTCGGCTCTGACGGAGGTTTTTAAGTGTCGTTTTTTTCTAATTCAATTTTCAAGCGAAACAAGAGAAGAAATTAGTAGTAGTGCTACGTGGTTCCATTAGGAATGCACGATACGCTGGCATGTGGAGTGTGTACGCAGATACACCTCTTTCACGCACACTACTGGATTATAGGCAACACACAAGACCCACACACACACTGCAGGGTACCTACGGCCTCCTACCTCTTAGGGGAATAACCAATATAAAAGGACATCTAGAGGCGACAGAAAATTGCAGCAAACATTTTGTCCCTAACAGAAGTCGTTCCCCACGAGGTGATCTGTCGCTCCTAGACGTTTGAGGCTAGGGTCAGCAACATTATCATATTATTCGCTGAAGTAGCTGTTGCCTACAGGAAAAATATCGGTATTAGACAGCTGCCAGAAAATGCACAAGGAAGATTTTCACTATGCGCCAAGAACGACAGCTCTTTTTTTAATGTAGATAAATGCAAGATAGTGAGTAAGACAAAGATAACGAACCGAGTTGTGTCCGAACACCTGACACAAGATTAGCGGCGGGGGGGGGGGGAGGGGGGAGGATGGAGGGGACGCAGATTTGGAGTATGTCACAACCTTCAAATATTTTAAAGTAACACTAAAAAAAAACTAAATAGGACAAACATGTACAAATGAGGAGGAGGGAAAGCGGAAGGGAGACGTCAGTTTGTTGAATAGGTTCAGGGAAGTTTCAGACGTGCAACCAATTCAGACATGCGCTACTGGGATTTTAAAACATCGGTATAGCCTTTGTCGGGATGCTCGAGGAATTTAAATGACAATCTGTGGCAAAAGGGAGACATTATTCTGCCGGATCTCTGTCGGATAAAGTTAAAGGACCGGTGTTGGATAAGAACTCTGCACTAGTTCTCCTGGCAAATTCTACATATCGCGTAGGGACAATTAAAGAAAGTCAAGTGAAATCAGGTCGTGAACAGAGAGATAACCATTTTTCTTCGCTAAGTACGCGAAAGGCATCGAAACTCACTCACAGTACACTCCGCCACACACTCTACTATTGATTGCTGGATATATAGGTTTGAATGTGGAACGCATGTGCATCAACCACATGCAGAAGCTACGGATTCCGTCCTCTGTGTCTCTTAGTCCATTGTCGCTGAGTGGCAGCAAAGATCACACTTGTGTTACTAGCGGACAGCACTGGTCCAGGTGAGTAAGGAACGCAGTCCCCCAACATCCGAGACCGAGGGTCGGCCATTCTACAACAACTCCTGTCCCACGGTGCAGCTGCTGTTGCCACGCGTCTACGTGGTGGCATCTCACGTATTTCTCAAAGAGTGGGATGTGGTCCACCTCCGGTATTCCTGTACGATAGTACACAACTATAAACGTATTAAATCCGCGACTTCATTCACAGGGCGATCTTTGGCATACCTAAATGGAACCTCTCACTTTTCCTGCTACCTGTTAGCTGTCAGAAACTGCACAGTACCGCATCGATGGACCTCCAGAGACCAGTTTATAATCTACAGACAGTCATCTCACTTACCTCCAATTCATTCGTAGCATCTGACTTATCGACATTCCACATGAGGACTTTTTACTGTTAGCTTACTTCTAACAGAACCATTAAAACACATATGTAGTAGGACGGCAAACAGCCAACGATGAATTCCCAAGGCATCGTTTAGCTGTGGACAGCTCGCCATGCCATCATGAACGAATTCCAGGTGACGCAGTAGTACTACACCTCCGGTCCACCTGCCGGCATCTCTGGGCGGCTCTCGGAAGCCTTCTGCAGAATGAATGATATGTAGCTTGCAACGAGGGCCCGTGCATGGCCCTTATCGATACTGAAATCCATTCTGCTAGATCCAGGTTTTACTGCTCAAAGCACTCACAGCATCAGGGGTTTTCCCATTTCTTTTATCGTACAGATGTTTACTGTGGCAGAAAGGATGATATCTCAAACACAGTATGTTACCTTGGAGAGGGAACAATATTCGATTGATGAGTATATGTACATTGGACGCTATTTTTCGACACCACCTGAGGAGAACTCTGCTTCTTTGTTGTCGCGATGCATTTAGTTCACTCAGAACAGGCTGACCAATGTAGCGGGTGATATTACGTTCCCGGTATGTGTCACAGATTTAAAACGTTGGTTTTCAGTTAATATGGTGTGACAATCCGCAACACAAAAGACCAGTTTAACAGAAGATAACCATAATTTGTAGAGTCCTTAAACGTTCTACGGAATTTTCAATATTAGTGATGTATTGTTCTTAATTTTTGTAGCTCTGTTTTCCGTTCAAATGGTTCAAATGGCTCTGAGCACTATGGGACTCAACTGCTGAGGTTATTAGTCCCCTAGAACTTAGAACTAGTTAAACCTAACTAACCTAAGGACATCACAAACATCCATGCCCGAGGCAGGATTCGAACCTGCGACCGTAGCGGTCTTGCGGTTCCAGACTGCAGCGCCTTTAACCGCACGGCCACTTCGGCCGGCCTGTTTTCCGTAGAAGAGAGCTGAAACGAGAGTGACAGTCGAGGAATTAGAGTGGCTGAGACCGAGAGGGTGACACAAATTGGACATAGTTTGAAGTTCGTTTGCCTGTTCTAGAGACCTTCAGTTACATTGATGTCAGGCTAGAGTATTCACTTATTGACATAACTGTTTAGAGTGACTGACTGTTCTGCTAGGGTAACCTGGACTTTGTGGAAATGCGGGCAAGTTCATTATCATCAGCGTAGAAAAATTCTAGTGATTTCTGTGTGATTGCACTTGTTCATGAATCTCACTTAGGAGATTTCTAGCGAACGGTCTTAATTTCCTGTCTCAAAAGATTACATTCGTCGTGTAACCGCTAACACGGAATGGACCGCTTAGCTTCTGAAGTTGCCTACTTTGGACTGCAGCGACGCGCGCTACATTTTAAATTTCGTTGTATCTATTTCCTTGACAATTTTTGTGACTGACAAATAAGGCAGTAGCGGTAAGTTCTGAAGCGCGCTCTTGTTGATAATCATATGCATCGATCGCCGTTTAAAGTAGCTAAGTGACTGAAATAAGCACTTCGATGTGACAATTATTGCTTCTTTGATATCGAATGGACGCCCTCCACTTACGTTTGTCCTATGCCTTCTCCTCAATATTCTGATGACTTCGTTTATTTTAATGTTCTCCAGGCTTCCTCTTCCGTCGTCTTCTCTTTCTTGTGATCTTTCCTTCCATGACTCCTTTTTCCAAACCATTTCTCCGCAATGTACGTCACACGAAAAATTGTACCCTCAGTTTTATAATTTCTATTAGTTTCATTTCCTCTCCCCTTCTTAGAAGTACGTACTCGGAACTATTATATGCCTCTCTATTTCGGTTTCAAACATTTTTCGTCAGAAACACAGTCCAAATCCTCTCTTTTTCTCTTTATTATCCATTATTCATTTACACTCCAGACAAAACACTTGCGGAATACCTGTCTTCTATCAGAATTGTTTTTACTGTCACTAAATCTTTCACTTCTTCAAATTGTCTTTGAAGTATCGATATTCTACTTCTTATTCCTCCACACATCTTCCACTTTCTGTCACCGAAGTTCCAGAATACGTAAGTCATTTCTTCTCAATTTTGTCCTAGTGGAAGCTTCATGGTTGGTGATTTCGACCAGTTTGGTCTTCACTACATTTACCCACACTTCTATGATTCGCCATAACTTTAATAGTAGTCTTTCCTCCTGTTCTCCCACGCTGCTAATAATCTGCATGTTTAGCTATGTTTAACCTTTTGCTTCCTACTGTTACGCCTCTTGCTTTTTCTAACACATTGTACGTTAGTTTTACAGCAGAAATATTGAAAAGCATTGGTTATGAACAACAGCATTGCCTAACACCTCTTCCAGTAACTGTCCCATTCCTTTCGTCTTGACAGTCGTCACCTCCCCACTTCCTGCCTTGTGTAAAGTTCTTTTATCAGTCGTATGTCTTTCCAGATTACAGGAACATGTTTCAAAAATTTCAGATGCCATTGACCAAGCAATAAAATAAATACATGTACTCCTGTGAACTCCTATCGTTCTTTCTCCTGCCGTCATCAAACATGAAAAGTCATCTCGCATTACTGCTCATTTTATGGACGCGAAGTTATCCTCCCCCACATTTACTCACATTTTCTGTCAAATACTTGTAATATAGCGTCTGAAACTAATCATCCTAAAAAGTTTAAGTTCTTAGACAGTGTGTTATGTAAAATATATTTGTTTCAGCTAAATGTTGGGCTTCAACGTTGACATTATACAGGGTACATATTTAAAACGACAGGCTCTTAGAGGTTGCACGGGACACCGAAACAAGTATTTTTCTGTCATGTCATATCTTGCATTGAGAATTTTTGTAATCCGGTAAGGGGACTTTCCTCTGCATGAAAATTAATCAAACTAACAAAATCTGTGAGGTTGCCTAGGAGAATGGAAACACTTTTCGAATGTGTTATCCTGTGAAGACAATAACGTTAACACAACACAGTTACTTGAATTGCAGTATAAATTCAAAAATGTCACCATTGACTTGTGAACAGGGATTTCAGCGGTCGGACGTGTTCTGTCTAACACGGTCACAGACTGCATGGGTATCGTTAATTCCTACTGACGCGGCTAATACCCGGCAACCTGATCCTCTTCCCATTCAAAAGGCGTTTTGTAAACAACGCTGCACATCTCTCGTCACACAAAAAATTGCAGTCGAGTCAAATAGGGAATCGGGTAGGCCATGGCATAGCACCAGTCCACTTCTCCGGAGGAGTCGGTTCAAGAGGACGACTGAAATGTTATGGAGCCCCGTCATGTTGAACCATGTGCGCTGTCTCGTAACGAATCGCCAATCACTCAGTATTTCTGGAAATGCTCTGGCAAGGAAATTGTAATAATGCCTGTCATTTGATGGCCTGGGTAGGAGATATGGCCCAATTAAACAGTCAGCAACAACATCTGTCCTCACATTCACGTAGAACCACAAATGATGAATGCGAGTAAATGTGGCATGTGGATTATCATTATGCGAATTTTGGATGTTGAAGAACCCATCATGCCCGGACGTTGTTTCATCTGTAAACAGCACAAGGGATAGAAATGTGGGATGTATCTGACTCTGCGAAAACAGTACTCTGACAGGACAATCATCCGGTTCCAGGTTGTGCACTCGCTGTAAGTGAGACGGGTTAACAACTGCTTTCTTACATTCTTCATTCCGTTATGTTATGCAGTATTGCACGAGTGCTGTGACCGATCCCGCTCTCTACCGTATTGAAAAATCCTCACAGGTAGTTATGGCATTAGAGGAATATGTTTGTTTTGGTGTCCCATACAACCGCCCAGAGGTTATAGGTTTAAATAATTTTCAACCCTGTATATGCTACGGATAACATTGGATGGCCTAGGTTTTGCTATACCTCCCGAGGCTTTTAGTACCTCATATGGTACTTTTTAGCAACAGTTGCAGTTAAATGGAAAATATAATAAGCTACGTCAATTGAGAAGAATACATACGCACATAGCATGAATTTCTACAAAACTTTGCAATTCGAGCAACGTAAGATTCGACTGAATTGTCAGCGGCAGCTGGTCTTTTAAGAGTTTAGATACTCTTACCGTGGGTGTCTTAATATTTGGAAGTAAACATTCAGACCACAACAGGTCGGTAGGTTGACCACCTGGCGGCGATGCTGGCAAGCGTCAACGAGTGGCAGCGGCCAAGTGGGAATGGAAAGCTTCCTGGTGCTTCAGCTCCATAACGATAAGTCCCAAAAGACCTACCAGAATAGAGGGAATAACAGAAGTTTCCGAGCCCGTAACAGGAGAGATCTACAATTTCCACTGGAGCTCTCTCTGGAGTCTGTTGTGTTCTGATTCCAAATTCTACAACTCCAGCGATCGTAAGCTCTGATATACGCGGGCGTTCTGAAAGGTAATACCTCGGAATACTTTTTGTGAAAAGTCTTAACTATTTTCGAACGAAACAAACTTTATTAACATTCTAAATTTTACACTTCATGTCTACATGTTTAGTTCTCAACCTAGTCACCTTGGTGACGAACATATTTCTCCCGCCGAGTGACCAATTTTTTGATACTGTTGAATGTTTGACGTTGTTGACGAAGCCACAACCTCACCTCTGCTTACACCTTTTCATAGCTATGAAACTGAGGTCGTCGAAGGTGTTCTTTTGTTCTTTAACTTTTTGAAGCACATGAAAATCGTATGGGACCAAGACGGGACTCTATGAAGCATGGCCGATGACAGTGTAATCAAGGCCCTGGATTGCTGCAGATGTCGCAGCGCTTGCGTCTGTGTCTGGCAATTTTATGCTGAGGGAGAGGGTGCTGCACTCCTGGACGAACTGTTCGGATTCGAAACTCGATTACGGCACGCTGTTTCTGACTCACCGACGTAGTTCCGTTAAGCGTTAGATGCGACAATTCGGAGCGATTTAGCGGCACAGGATTGCAACTTGCGGTATCGAAGTGGGAAAGTCGACTGAGTAATAGGCATGACCCATAATACCTCAAACCAATATTGACAACAGAATAAAAATTTGGAGGAATTACTTTTCAACGCGCCCTCGCGAATTATCGTTGCTCCGGGTGACTTAAGATATCAAGAATATTATCACGTTGACTTAAGTTTTATATGAAGATAGTAAATGTTCTCAAAAGAGCAGATACCATTAATGACCGTGCAGCTTCTCTAGAATAAATGATAATTAATTGAAACCCTCATCTGCCGACAGGTGTTGTTGATATACCTCGATGTAAGCAGGAAATCACAGGTTCGAGTTCCCGTTGGGGCACATATTATCAGCTGTACCCATCGAGGTATATCGACAACACCTGTCGGCAGCTGAAGCTTTCAATTAATTATCATTTAGACTTCAGTTTTGTTGCAGTAAAGTTCCTTGCAGGTTAATGCATTTCGTTCGTTATTGTCAGCTGCGTTATCGGCATGTGTCGTACACTCCCAGTTCCTCGCCGAGAGCTGATTCGTAGTCTCTTACCCGAGTCTCGGTCGTCCGGTTAGTAAAGGTAGTAAATAGGTGAAGTTGTCTGCCAGTACCCTGCCTGGTACTCTTTTCGGACCTCAGGAGGCTCATTACCTACACTGAAACGAAGCTGACACAGATCCAGACTCAGGTTGGTGTGGCCACTGCTCTCCGCAGGCAGCATGGCGTTGGTAGGTTGATTTGGGGGAGGGGACCAAACAACGAGATCGATCCCATCGAATTAGGGACGGATGAAGAAGGAAGTCGGCCGTGGACTTTCAAAGAGACCATCACGGCATTTTCCTAAAGCGATTTAAGGAAACGACGGAGACTTAATTCAGGATGGCCGGACGTCATTTCGAATCGTCGCCCTCCCGAAAACAAGGCCATTGTGCTAACTAACCGCTGCGCCACCTCGCTCGGCCTACATGGCGCTGCAGTGCTGCGTCACCTGCGCAGCTGAGCCTCAGCTCGTTTTGCGTGTTCCCTGCAGTTTGGGCGAGTGTCCCACATACCGTCTCTCTGCTGTTGTCGACCACACCCGGTATGAGGGCAATAAGCACGCCAAGTTTGGGCTACGGGCTGTCACTGCACACAGTGTCAGCACAAAATTGCTTCCCAGAGACAAGAGTTTTGTGAGTTCAGTGACCACCATTTCCTCACCTCCATTTCGACAGCGGAACAACCAGTCTTTCAAAGTTTTTTTTTTTTTTTTTTTTTTTTTTGTGTCAGTGTCACACCTGAGCTATGTGCGTAACATTGCTGCCAACATATTCCCACTGTCGCCTCATATAGTTCAGTTGGTGGATAATGCGCCTTGATGGCCTTCATTTTTTAGTTATTCTGTCTGAATTTTAACAGTTTGACTCATTGTCTTTTATTTGTGTAATACGTAAACTCTTCAGACTTGTCGAATGGCTGAAGTAAAAGGGAGACTTCCATGTGTAATCTTCAGGCTGCAAGTAACGCTGTGCTGAATAAAAAAAAAAAAAAAAAAAAAAAACAGGAATACTGCAAGCTGGGAAAACGTTTGTCGTATAGAGGTCACCAATTTGAGTAAGATACGTAAAATGGAATAAATGAATAATAGTGACAGGAATATAGAAGCTGACAGACGATTCACAACAAATCTTCGTTCACCAATGCGGAAAGATATTTTCTTCTTAGTCGCAATGACATAAACCTGACAGGAATTGTATGAAACGATTTCCCACATAACGTTTTTGAAGTAAAGATCTGTACCGCTCGAAAGTCGTTGACTTTAGAGTTGAAAAGGTAAATAAGATCGAAATCAAAATTCTTCATTGTCTGTTCATTCAAGAGACAGGAAAAAAATTACTTCTTTCCGAATCTGGAAAACAAAGATTGAAAGTATTCAATAGTGTTATTTCAAACAGTTTTACTATTAAAGGCTCTGTGTGTTGGTATTTAAATTCACTTTATGACACGAAATATGGGAGGATCTTGGTTTTACAGTAAGTTATACTCATCCCGCTGGTTGGTGTTGAAAGCATTAGGAACACGTACTGGAAAATGCCCTCTTTCATTGGGTTGGATGGGACATTAACCATAAAAACTAAAGTGGAATACTTACTTGTACACTCCTGGAAATTGAAATAAGAACACCGTGAATTCATTGTCCCAGGAAGGGGAAACTTTATTGACACATTCCTGGGGTCAGATACATCACATGATCACACTGACAGAACCACAGGCACATAGACACAGGCATCAGAGCATGCACAATGTCGGCACTAGTACAGTGTATATCCACATTTCGCAGCAATGCAGGCTGCTATTCTCCCATGGAGACGATCGTAGAGATGCTGGATGTAGTCCTGTGGAACGGCTTGCCATGCCATTTCCACCTGGCGCCTCAGTTGGACCAGCGTTCGTGCTGGACGTGCAGACCGCGTGAGACGACGCTTCATCCAGTCCCAAACATGCTCAATGGGGGACAGATCCGGAGATCTTGCTGGCCAGGGTAGTTGACTTACACCTTCTAGAGCACGTTGGGTGGCACGGGATACACGCGGACGTGCATTGTCCTGTTGGAACAGCAAGTTCCCTTGCCGGTCTAGGAATGGTAGAACGATGGGTTCGATGACGGTTTGGATGTACCGTGCACTATTCAGTGTCCCCTCGACGATCACCAGTGGTGTACGGCCAGTGTAGGAGATCGTTCCCCACACCATGATGCCGGGTGTTGGCCCTGTGTGCCTCGATCGTATGCAGTCCTGATTGTGGCGCTCACCTGCACGGCGCCAAACACGCATACGACCATCATTGGCACCAAGGCCGAAGCGACTCTCATCGCTGAAGACGACACGTCTCCATTCGTCCCTCCATTCACGCCTGTCGCGACACCACTGGAGGCGGGCTGCACGATGTTGGGGCGTGAGCGGAAGACGGCCTAACGGTGTGCGGGACCGTAGCCCAGCTTCATGGAGACGATTGCGAATGGTCCTCGCCGATACCCCAGGAGCAACAGTGTCCCTAATTTGCTGGGAAGTGGCGGTGCGGTCCCCTACGGCACTGCGTAGGATCCTACGGTCTTGGCGTGCATCCGTGCGTCGCTGCGGTCCGGTCCCAGGTCGACGGGCACGTGCACCTTCCGCCGACCACTGGCGACAACATCGATGTACTGTGGAGACCTCACGCCCCACGTGTTGAGCAATTCGGTGGTACGTCCACCCGGCCTCCCGCATGCCCACTATACGCCCTCGCTCAAAGCCCGTCAACTGCACATACGGTTCACGTCCACGCTGTCGCGGCATGCTACCAGTGTTAAAGACTGCGATGGAGCTCCGTATGCCACGGCAAACTGGCTGACACTGACGGCGGCGGTGCACAAATGCTGCGCAGCTAGCGCCATTCGACGGCCAACACCGCGGTTCCTGGTGTGTCCGCTGTGCCGTGCGTGTGATCATTGCTTGTACAGCCCTCTCGCAGTGTCCGCAGCAAGTATGGTGGGTCTGACACACCGGTGTCAATGTGTTCTTTTTTCCATTTCCAGGAGTGTATTACTTATTGTGTTTGCAGCTTCATACATGGTCTCAGGATGGGGAAACCACAAAACCAATTAGTTAGGGTAGAGAATAATTGCGACATTCATCCTAAGCAACTCTAGCGACCTGTTTGAGTTTCATGCAAGTAGAGTACGATACACAACATCCAGACCTCTATAGTGAGTAATCTCCAGATCTGCCGAGAAGCCACCGTGACAGGAGTTACATCGAGTTGAGTGACTACGAGCTGTTTTCAGAAAGTGACAGCATAATTTTAAACTTCCGCAAAAAGTTTTATACATTCGTCTACATCAGTTTTACTGTTCAAAATAATCTCCAATGAATAGTATACATCTACGCAAATGTTTCCTCGAATTCCGGAAGCGGTTCTGGGGCTCTGTCTTTGTGAGAGCTTTGGATCTCTCAAAGATGCGATTTAATCTTATCTGCACTTGTAAAACGGCGGTGTTTCAAGATTTTCTTTATTTATTCCCAAAAGAAAACATTCTTTGGGGCCCTGTCTGTCGAAAATGGAGGTTTCGGTGTCACTGCAGTGTTATAGATTATTGTGGAATAAAAGCCATGAATTCTTTCACACCAAATTTGGGCATTTTCTTCTGACTTTTCACGCTAACGGAATTGGGCTCGTAAGTAACGCCCTTCATGCATCGTTCATTTTGTAAAAAAGAGCTTAATGTGCACTTAACTATCCAAATCAGTGAACACAGAAAGCACAATTTTCAAATTTGAGCGCACTGTCAAGCTTCTGTAGGTCTTGGCGATCCAGAATGCTTCCTCTGGGCAGTAGAGTTTTGGGTTCGACGTCATAACCATAAACCTGTGTTTCATCACCGGCTACGACACGGTTAACTAGTTCTGCAGCGCTATTGACTTCGTCCCGTTGTTGATTTTTGATGGCCCTCGATCTTCCACCATAATCGAGTCCATCAACATGAAGTGGCAAATATGAGGTAGCCAAGTAGGTGGAAACGTGGGTTCTATTATGCTAAGACTGCTTGGTAGCCACAACGGGAAAATACAATTAATTGGCAGGAGTACAAAATAAGAAAGTATTTATTACTTCACTTTGCTGTAGTGCAAGATCAGTTGGTTGACAGTTATAGAAGACGCGACTAGACTAAGCGTCTATAGTATCTTGCAGTGATGAATTGAGCTCTCGTAATCTTGAATGTCGAATCCAGTGAATTTGAAGATCAATTTGGAACGGAGCTACAAAAACTCGATGGCAGCAATGACTGAGCTGCAGACGATGTCTAACATCGGCGCTGGCTGACCACTGAGCGCGGCCACTAACTGTAGACTGGCACAACTGCACCACTCTCCTGCTGCACATGAAGTGGCCTAGCGGCGTCTGGCTGCGCTGCGACTGCCTGTGTACTCTTTAGCTAACACAGGCGTTCTTCTGATCCGCTTATCGAGAGAATCGCATCCGGCGGATCGATCTCTCAGGCGGCGGTGTGATCGTACGACTGACGACATCACAATTTCCTCCCACTGCTTTTCTTCTAAATTCAACAATTTTGGGAGAAATTTTAGTGTCACACGTTTCATATCCAGATCGCCTGAAAAAAGACATGAGCCAACTGATAAGCCAACACACTCATTGACATCACGGATTGTGCTTCAGCCACACTGTTCGTACTCATTTGTTTCACTTTTGCATGATTTCATCAGTTAACGATGCCCTGGGGTTTTCGGGACCTCATCCTCTTCAGCGTCCTCATAGCCTTCTTCGATATGCTCATAGCAGTCGTAACCCCTTGTTACACACATAACAGATGCACAAAACGCAGAATTCAACATTTTTAAAACTCTGATCCACTTTGTATAGTTCTATTTTCTCCATTGTTACTATAGCGCCCCCCGCCCCTCTTTCCGTGCAGGGAGGGGCAGCTAAGAGCGAGGGTGGTATGAGTGGTTGGTGGCGGCGAGGGGAGAGCCCAGGATGCTCCAGCGAAAGGCGGCTGCAAAGTTAACAGGTTCTTTACCGAATCATCTGAGCTGCGTTACACGTTGGGTCGGGGATCAGTGGCCAGCCGGCCCCTGAATGTTGCTGGGCTGACCGCTTGCACGCCTTGCATTGCTGACTCGGAGTCTCCACCACGTGCTGGAGGTCTCGTTACCTTGCAGTGAAACGTTCGCTCCAGCGGGACCTGCTGCGGCACGTCGGCTGTGTCGCAGCTCGGAAAAATTTTCTGTTGCCAAGGTGGCTTCACTACACCGCTCAGGTTCACACTGTCCTATATACGGTCGTTGCGCTGCATTCTACAATGTAAATGGCCGCCGATACTACGAAAACGCATGTAACCTCCTTCACAGCTGACAACACGCTAAGTATCCGATACCATTAACACCGCACAATGGATTCATTGAAGAATGGAACTCTCATGTGTAACGTAGCTTCAGTCGTCTGATTAGTTTACAATTCAATTAGTCTGTCAGATACTTGATATTAAGCTTTCAAGATCTTCATGTCAGAAGGTACAAAGTCTGCAAATCGTGTTTAAATCGGTGAGTGCCGTCATTGTCAGTAACTGTGTGAGTACAGTCTGTATTTGCACTCTGTATTAAGAAAAAAAATCAACGTCTTCACGCTTCTAAAAGTTTATGACGTCGTATCCGCAGTACTTCGTGTTGTGCGACGACATAATTTTGCAGGTGTCTATTACTGAACTACGTGAAATAAAAGCGTCTTAACTTGTGATCGGTTTGCGTTAGGACGTTCAAACGGCACGGTTGGCTGCGGGGCATGACGGGAAGTAGTATGCTAATGTATGGTTTGGTTTTGCGAAGAAGACTACTTTCATTTCGATAGATTCGTTAATAATCAAAACTGGCGCATTTGAGAGTCTAAAAAATGGTTCAAATGGCTCTGAGCACTATGGGACTCAACATCTTAGGTCATAAGTCCCCTAGAACTTAGAACTACTTAAACCTAACTAACCTAAGGACATCACACACACCCATGCCCGAGGCAGGATTCGAACCTGCGACCGTAGCAGTCCCGCGGTTCCGGACTGCAGTGCCAGAACCGCTAGACCACCGCGGCCGGCTGAGAGTCTAAGAACCGCATTTCACGATCGAGAAGTCTCTTCACCCTCAACGAGTGACTGTGTTGTGTCCAACGTCCAGTCACCGAGTAATCGGTGCTATATTCCTCGATGGAGCGGTGACTACCGAACGTTACGTCAATGCTTTGGAAAAGTGATTTCATTCCCATTATCCAAACTGAACCTGATTACGACAACATGTGGTTGACGCAAGATGGAGCCCAACCACACTGGAGCGGGAGAGTGTTTGATATCCTGGAGGAGCACTTCGGGATCGCATTCTGGCTCTGGGATACCTTGAGGCCTCTGGCATGGGACTCGATTGGTCACCATATTCTCCGGATCTGAGCACATGCGACTCCTTTTTGTGAGGCTATATTAAACACAAGGTGTACAGCAATAACCCCGAAACCATTACTGAGCTGAAAATATTCATCCAGGAGGACATCGACAGCACCGATGTTCCGACACTTCAGCGGGTCATGCAGAATTTCGCTATTCGTCTGCTCCACATCATCGCCAATGGTGGCAGGCATATCAACACAGATTTGTTGCTGTCTCAACACCATCAACATTTGTCTTCAGCCACGGTCTCAAACAATGCCATCGTATGAATAAATTGCACTAAATCCCAATATCTGTAGAGATGTTTACGTGTTGAATAAAGTGTATGGACGCTGTACTTTGTAACAAATTTATGTTTTTACCATATATTTCAATAATTGTCACCCTATACTTTCAGTGGTGTGTGTCGATACTACCTAAAAATGTGTTGCTACCATAGTTGGTAGTAAAGAAGTAATAAGATGAAACGTCATTGCTGATTCTGTATGAACTGCGAAAATGTAGTAACTGATAGACTTTTTCGTGTCCTTAATTTGTGGAAGGAGTCAGCAAGAAAAGTTTTCGAAAATATTGCAGATTAATCGTATAGTGTTTTGGAAATGGATAACCGCTCGTATTTTCAAATGCTTTCTACACCACGATTTATGCTGTTTGAAGACATATAAACAGTTTCCTACTGTAATATTTGACTTACTGTGTTAAGCCTGTAATGCTAGATTATTCCTCTAAATGAGCCTATGACAGCGCTTCAAATTTTCAGATTCGATCAGTAACTAAATGTAAAGTAGCCTCGTACTAAGGAGTGATCGAAAAGACTTTCAAAAGAATACCTGTTTACTCACAAATACAAAATTCATTTACAATGTCCTTGGATGAATACTACTCAGTTAAACACAACAGAAATGTCTCTCCTACGACGCTGTATGAGTTGTGCCTACACGACGAATCTTAGAGTCGTGGTAGGGGAGCTACATGAAGACCTGGGACGTCACTGGGCAGGCTCTTGTTGCTTGGAGCGCTGAACCGAACTGCTGATACTGCCGACTTGAGGCGTAGCGCGTAACTGACTATTCGTGTTTCCGCGCCCATATCGGGGGGGGGGGGGGGGGGGGGGGGCTGTCAGTGGTATAGGCAATCCGCTCTTCAGCCAGTTGATAAAATGAAATTAAATGAGACGAAAACAAGAAATATATAGTGGAGATATTTATATTGAATGTAACACTTTTTAAACAATGAAATTGAAATGGAAGTTTGTAAATACATGTCAGATGACTTCTTTCACTGGTAGTTGAAAAGAGTGATAATAATGGCAAAGGCAAAAAGGAAACACAATAAGCCACGGCCGGCCAAACGCTGCACAGTGTGCAGACGTGCGGAAGTGCTGCACTTGTGCGCACGTGTGCAACAGCGAGCGACAGCGACATCTGTTATTAGACATATGTCCTAAATGAACGGCGGCCTCTCTGCTTCCCCGTTTATGTGGTACAAGCGAGAGCGCAACGTACCCAGTCTCGTTTACCCCTTGGTGGCCGTAACCTTAGCAGAGAAGTACTTGGAAATGGCAGGTACTGTGAAAAAGCAAAGGACTTGAGATCTATGTTCTCAGTCGTTTAAAAATGACTGCAAACTGCAATTCTTTTTTGTAGCCGTTGGTGAAAACTCACAGTGTTTGCTGTGCCTCCGAATAATAGGCGGACAGCGCATGTTTTCAATTGGAAGACACTACAATACATACCACAAGGACTAGTGTAGCGTAGCCAACTGTGAAGAACGACAACCAAAATTAAATGTCCTTAAGGGGCTCCGGAAAGGCTCAAAATCATGAAAAGTTCAATTTTTACTTTTTTGCGTTTTCTGAATCTGCAGACTATTACCTTTTAATAGATATATAATTTATTCAATTCCGAAGACTACAACTATTTTTAAATTTTTTTTGAAATGTGTTCTACATGGGCGTGACCCACTGTGGCGCTGTTAAACTGCTGTCAAATGGTGTTATTATTAACGTCCGTGTTCATCAGGTACATTTTAGTGATGTGAGATAAAGTATGTGTTGTGGCTAACCTGTGATGGTTCAATATATATCGCTGGTGTGATTGTCGATTGTTTCATGTTTATTTACTCTGTCGTTATCTCGAAAATATTCGTAATTAATTCTGTTTCTTGAGTCTCTGTTTTGTTGAAGTATAATAATGAGTAAAAGTAAAGTTATTAGAAATCTTCTGAAGGCTTTTAAGAAAAGGAGAAATGTTGGAAAGCCAAAGGTATGTGTTATTACTGTAAACAATAAAGACGATGAAAATCCCCAACATAGCTTGTGTCCCAAAGAAGAAGACAGTTGGTGTAAATATAACAAAGGATTGCTAACTGGTGAAGTGTACACTCATAAGCATAGTCTGCCTCATGCAATAATGGAGGTGATAAAACCTATTTTCAGAGACTTAGCAGCACCTGAACTGTTGAAAAAGTGTATTCACGGAAAAACTCAAAACCCCAATGAAAGTGTAAATAGTGTTATATGGTCGAGAATCCCCAAGACTGTATTTGTTGGAATAGAAACACTTCACTTTGGTGTGTATGATGCTGTTGCGACTTTCAATGATGGCAACATTATAAGGTGCAAGGTATTTAGAAATATGGGAATGAAGATAGGTTCTAACATGGTACGAGCAATGCTTGCTTTAGACAAGGAACGCCTTCCGGCTGCAGACAGGGCTGTAAAGAGTCTAGAAATACAAGCAAGAGTAAACAGGAGGAGGAACAAGAGGAAGCTGGAGGAGGAGTTTGCAGAGGATGAAGATAATCCATCCTATGGACCTGGAATGCACTAAAAAGTTAATCCAATCTTTGTCGCTCGATTCCCAAAACTTTTATTTTCTCATACTAATTACATGTTTTCTAAGGATCTTCCAAACATATTTGTTTCAAACTTTCAGTAAATGTTATCACAGTACCTTCTGCATAATTTAACACAGCCTTTTTCCAAAAAACTGTATATTTTTGAATATATAAATAAAAAATTGCAAAAAAATGTTGTGAATTTTCATTACAATTGAAAAAAAAATCATCTTTAATAACTGAACTAAAATTTTGTAAAATCCCTGTGTTAAGTTGTAGCCCATATTCCAATAGATAATCTGTAAAAAGTTCAACTTCCTACCTCAAATACTTTGTGAGGAAAGATGTAATTTATAAGCGTTATTTTAACACTGCAAGTATAGGGCATTCCGGAGCCCCTTAAGAAAATGGATGAGACACATCAACTCGATTTTACTGTACGTCAAAGTAACTGATACTTCTTGAACTCTTAGTTTCTTGTGTTACATTAATGTCTATTTTACTGTACGCTCCACAATGTACTGTTTTCAGTTTTCCAGAATGACAACCACTCTAAATCTTCACTGCGAGCAAGTTTTGAAATCGCATTAAGAATTGCACAATCTGGGAAACCCTTTTCCGAAGGAGAGTTTGTGAAAGGGTGTCTGATTGATGCTGCAGAACTTGTGTGTCCCACGAACGTTAGCAGGTTTCAAGAAATCAGTCTATCCAAACAGACAGTGACAAGACCTATCAGTGATATGGCCTGCGATGTGCACAGGCAGCTCATAAATAAGGTTAAAGACTTTGTTGATTTCTCTGTTGCGCTCGATGAAGCAACAGATCTTACAGATACAGCCCAGGTTGTGATATACATACGAGGTGTCGATAACGCACTTTGTGTAACAGAGAACGTTTTGGAATAGTACCTTTGAAAGGGACTACTGCAGGTGCGGACCCACTCAAAGATGTCGAGCAAGCGATTGATGGTGTCGGTATGGACTGGAATCGGTTAGTCTCAGTGACCACAGATGGAGCACCATCAATGCAAGGTCATCAGAGGCTGCACAGACGAGGCGTGCAAAATCAGTAACGTTAGCAAACGTCATGCAAATTGTTGTGCGTACTGTATACTATCTGAAGACACACGGGCTTACGCATCGCCAGTTTCGGCGGTTCTTGGAGGAATTAGGAGCGGAGTACGGCGACATACCTCACTATACCGAACTACGCTGGCTCAGTCGAGGTAAAATGCTGAAAATATTTTTTGATTTACGTTTGGTCATTGTAACATTCTTACATGAGAAGGGAAAACGTGAACCTATGTTGGAAGACCCTTGTTGGATATCAGACCTTGCATTTCTCGTGGACATTACGTCTCACATAAACAGCCTGAACGTCAGTTTGCAAGGTGAAAATAATTTAATTTCTGACATGTTGGAAAAAGTAAATGCCTTTGTAGGAAGCTTGAGCTTTGGGAGTGCCAGCTATTGAGAGAAAACACTGCACATTTCCCGACTCTTGGACTGGTCCATGAAAGTGCTAGATTTCAAGAATACGTGTCAATAATTGTAAAAATTAAGGAACAGTTTCGAGCACGATTTGCAGATGTTACGAGTTTGTCTCCTGTCATTCGCCTCTTTGCTCGACCGTTCTCGTCGTCAGTTGAAGATGCTCCGAATGATCTACAGATGGAACTGATCGACCTGCAGAGCAATACGAGGTGCATTCAAGTTCTAAGGCCTCCGATTTTTTTTCTCCAGACTGGAAAGAGATAGAAACATGCGCATTGTTTTAAAATGAGGCCACGTTCATTGTCAATACGTCCCAGAGATGGCAGCACCGTACTGCAGATGAAATTTTACCGCCAGCGGTGAGAATGAGAACTGTTTTAAATACTTAAAATGGCGACGTTTTCCTTACTTGAACAGCGTGCAATCATTCGTTTTCTGAATTTGCGTGGTGTGAAAAAAACTGAAATTCATCGACAGTTGAAGGAGACATGTGGTGATGGAGTTATGGATGTGTCGAAAGTGCGTTCGTGGGTGCGACAGTTTAATGAAGGCAGAACATGGTGTGACAACAAACCGAAACAACCTCGGGCTCGCACAAGCCGGTCTGACGACATGATCGAGAAAGTGGAGAGAATTGTTTTGGGGGATCGCCGAATGACTGTTGAACAGGTCGCCTCCAGAGTTGGCATTTCTGTGGGTTCTGTGCACACAATCCTGCATGACGACCTGAAAATGCGAAAAGTGTCATCCAGGTGGGTGCCACGAATGCTGACGGACGACCACATGGCTACCCGTGTGGCATGTTGCCAAGCAATGTTGACGCGCAACGACAGCATGAATGTGACTTTCTTTTCGTCGGTTGTGACAATGGATGAGACGTGGATGCCATTTTTCAATCCAGAAACAAAGCGCCAGTCAGCTCAATGGAAGCACACAGATTCTCCGCCACCAAAAAAATGTCGGGTGCTGAAAAAATGATGGTGTCCATGTTCTGGGACAGCGAGGGCGTAAACCTTACCCATTGCGTTCCAAAGGGCACTATGGTAACAGGTGCATCCTACGAAAATGTTTTGAAGAATAAATTCCTTCCTGCACTGCAACAAAAACGTCCGGGAAGGGCTGCACGTGTGCTGTTTCACCAAGACAACGCACCCGCACATCGAGGTAACGTTACTCAACAGTGTCTTCGTGATAACAACTTTGAAGTGATTCCTCATGCTTCCTACTCACCTGACCTGGCTCCTAGTGACTTTTGGCTTTTTCCGACAATGAAAGACACTCTCCATGGCCGCACATTCACCAGCCGTGCTGCTATTGCCTCAGCGATTTTCCAGTGATCAAAACAGACTCCTAAAGAAGCCTTCGCCGCTGCCATGGAATCATGGCGTCAGCATTGTGAAAAATGTGTACGTCTGCAGGGCGACTACGTCGAGAAGTAACGCCAGTTTCATCGATTTCGGGTGAGTAGTTAATTAGAAAAAAAATCGGAGGCCTTAGAACTTGAATGCACCTCGTACAAGACTGGAGGACAAGTTCTTTGCAGTGCGAAGTACAAAAGAAATCTACGAAAATTTTTCACAACGAGAATTTCCACGCCTGCACCGAGAAGCCGCGAGAGTTATGTCCATGTTCGGGTCGACATATGTTTGTTAAAGATTTTTCTCGGTGATGAAAATGAGTAAATCAAGGTTTCGATTAAACATAAGTGATGAAAATCTTCGCAACTGCTTGCGTTTATCAAGGAGCCTTGCTTTTGTGCCCGATATTAACTATATCATTTCTCATGACCAGTGATAAATGTGTTTGGATTTATTGCTTTCATAATTAAAAATTATAGTTTACTAACTGTGCATTATTGCCTCATTCTGCTCCATGTTACATTATTATCAAGAAAATTGGTCATTAAATCAATTGTTCCAATCTATACTTACATTTAGGGATTTTTTTAAATGTGTGAAGGGCTACGCTCAGCTGAAGTCGATAAAACATAACATTTATCGAATTGTTGGTTATTATGCATATTTCAGACAGAACTGATGAAAGAAATAGCAAGAATGGTATTGAAATAACAGGTGATCATCGAGAGGTCTGCGGTTATCATTGTGTTCAGAGGTCAGTGAGACAGAAATTATGTGGGTGTAACTGAGGGCACCGAGAATTAGTTATAGGAAACCTTGCATTAGTTTAATGTTATTTGAAATCATGAATAAGGTTCGTTGGAAGTCGCTATTTTTTTTTCTTTATTGATTTTCAATTCCCCCCGAAGGGGGCGGGCTGGCAGCAGCTTACTACGCTGCTCTACAGCCTACAGACTTTTTTTAAATAAAGGAAGAAGAAAGAAACAGGGAAAAACAGGCGATAAAATGGTGATTTAAAGTGTAAAATGGCGTAAAAATGCGGAAAGTTAAAACAGAAAGCAAAAGGGGTTTGCAATGTAGATAAAATACACAGGAATCAGACAAGTAACATAGTAGACACACAATTAAAAAACATGGCGACCGTCTGGTTTCTGTTTGCAAGAGATAAAAGGCACACCCAGCGACAGTATGATGGCCGTTCGCAACAAGTCCCAAAAAACACAACACGGAACACTCACTGTAAAACACGCACTGTAGAACACTCACTGTAGAACACTGCACGAAAGTGGCAGCACGAAGATGACACTCCCGAGCCAAAGGCAGATTGGGGGGGGGGGGGACCTACAGGAGGGGGAAAAACAAGGAGGGAGGAGAGGAAAAAACGAAAAGGGGGGGAACCAAGGAGGGAGAGGACTAATAAAGTGGGAGAAGGGCAGATGCGAGAGGGAATGAGAGGAGGCAGAGGAGGGAAATGTAAAAGGACACGGGGGAGAGAAGGGGGCAAAGAGAGGGGAGGTGGGGAAGAAAGAGGATGGAAGGGGGGGGGAGAGGGAGCCCGGGAAAAGGACAGAGGAAAGGAGGGGGAGAAGTCGCTAAGTGCTCCCTTTCTTAAATACTAGATCAAAAACATTACGCGTATTTACGTGCCGTCAGTCAAGCTGCCTTAATAAAAACTGTATTACTCGTCTTACTTGGTTCAACTGTTAACATAAAAGTAGACGTCTCAATCAGTAGACTGTGACAGTATTTTAAATGTTTAATACGCGAAATACCTTCCCATGGTTGGCTTGCAAGCTGTGGAAAGAGCACTAGGTTGCGCCGGTACAGAGTATCCGAGCAAGTGGATAAAGCGACATCTGTGCGTAGAAACATGTACTACATGAAAGCTGACGGCTGCGGCGTGCACGCTGTGACCCGGAAGTTGCACATGCGCGGGAGCACCGCACGCGTGCAGAATTTCTGGCCGGCCCTGCTATAAGCGCACATTTAAAACACGTTGCCCAGACATTGGTATCAAAAAGAAGCACTTTCCTGTCACTAGAAACAGGAAGGACTTGCCACTGGATAGGTAATTAGTTGCTGAAGGAGAAGAGGTTGGACGGTGAGAGGGGTAGGAATGTGATGGTATAAGGATGGAGGACTGCTGCATAGCAGCAATGGGGCTGTTGGGAGCAGAGGGGGCAACTGGTGACACTAACAGTTGTTGGGGTCTGGGATGGGCAAAGAAAGGTAGATGCGGAGAAAAGAGTAAGGAAATGTGGGAAGGGGTGAGAGAGTAAGTCCTCATAAGGCGTATTGGGTGGGGTGGACCTATAGCTGACTTAATGATGGTCGAAGTTTTGTTGGAGAGCATGTGGAGGATATGTAAGTGGAGAGTTTGCGGAATGCGTCGGTTATGGCGGGGCAGCATATCAGGAGCGGAAAGTAGAGGAGAAACGATAGAATTATTGGAGTCTAGTTCGCGGATGATCTGGATCGTTCGGAGGTGTTCAGTGTGAGTGAGGAGAGGTGGGAATTCGATGAGTTGGTAAAGGATCCTTGTGGGAGATGGTAAACGATTGCGGAAGGAAGGGTGGAGTGCATGGATTTCCAAAATCTGGTTAGGCGGAAGTCTAAAGTCAGGGGCGGATGCAACTCAGCGTGGCGCTAGGAGGGCACGTGACCTGGCGTAGTATAATAGTGCCCTCCCGACAACGCTTTCTTCTGCGACAGCCGTAGATCGTACAAAGAAAACATCTCGGTGCTTATGGCAGCTGTGCAGGGGCCTGCCCGGCGTGCGGAGGAAACGACTTCCAGGCGGATACAGCAAAATGAAATACTGGAAATAAAATTTTTGTCCTGTCTGGAAGCTGTTAGATGGCAGATGCAAATAGAACCGGTTTTTTTGTAGCTGTTTGCTAATATAGATGGCTATGACAGTACACTGTACGAACATGTTTACCAACACAGCAATGAGAAAAATCACATCAGTGGGACTAATGCTACACTGGAAATTACAGAATTCCCGTTAGTTTCTGGCGACACCTCGTACGTTCTCCGGCCGAGTGAGACGGTAAGGCAGGTTTGTGTGTGTTGTCGGGCAGGTGGGCGTGGGCGCGGCCGGTGCCCAGTCGCCGGCGGGCCATGCCGGAGCGCCGCCGCCGCTGACGCCGCCTTGGCTACGGACGGCCCGCGACATGTCGCCATGAGGCGGCGGACCCCACAGCGACGCCATGCCGCCATGAGGCCGCTGTCGCTGCTGCTGTTGCTGCCGCTGCCTCTGCTGCTGCTGCCATGTGAGTACACAGTCTCCCGTGCCTGGTCGGAGAAAGTTTCAGTCATGTAATCGCGTCCTTGTCAATGACATTAGATGACGTCCGTACAATTTTCTTGGGTCACGATGCATGTTAAAAAACGGGTCGCACCTCAGCTACTGTGTTTCTTCCGAATGCTCTTGCCACGAGGTATGCAGTGAGGACGAAATATAGCATGCACTTAAAAATGCCTCATACACCGTAAGACAACCCATCTAACATGGAGTGAGGTTGTCCATCTTCGGGCGCACGAAATATTTTTCACAGCAGTCTTATTTCCCCAAATCTGTACACACAGATAAAAAAAATAGCAACACCAAAAATAATTAATACAGATTAACTAAATATCGGAAACACATTTGTCTAGGTAACTTATTTAAGTGGAGATTGTACCGTCCTAGGGGGCAATTTATAAAAAAAAAATTTGCTAATAAACATTTCTTGAAGTGTATTTTACTACAGAAATGTTTTGTAAGGGCATTTTAGCCGTTAAAGACTTTAAATATTCATTTAGTTTAAGGGCAGCACACGTTTCTACGCCCTCCTTTTGCCTTCTGTTAACTTCTTGAACTTGAAAAACCTAATTTGCTGATTTCTGAAAATATTTCGTGCTCACAGTTGGCTGCCCTGTTCGTGCGCTACATTTACTTGTTCCTTGTCCTTGAAGAACACAAATGAGCCATTTAACAGTGATATGCGATCTAGAATTCCTAAAACAGTATTTGCTGGTAATGATAGATAGAATTTGTTTGTTTATATGCAGTTCTTTCATTTACTTATGGCAGTGTGGGGAAAGTTAGGGTGCTTTAAAAGTTAGGCATACAACCTGGGGAAAAATGGTGCTGGCATGTTCCGAATTAGAAGCTGTCCGTGTGACGAAAGCAGATTATGAACTGACTATGACAGCTAGGAAGCCAAGAATGCACTGAAGGAATGCTAAGAGTGCCAGGGAGGATGAAGAAATTGCAGATGACGCAGGATATGGTGCACGGATGTCTAAGGTCAGTAACAAACTATGTTCATTCTTAAAGCCGGATTGCTGAGATTTTATTTTTTAATGATTAGGTACATATTTTCAGGAACTGACCATCATACATCAGTAAATCTTACACAACTTACAGAAACTGGGCTGAAAATCGATGTTGCAATTTTAAAAGAATTTCAGTTTAATATTATAGAAATTATCATTTAATAGATCTTAACTGTGTGGAAAAATTTTAGAAATTGCAAAAAGTTCCCTAAAAATAAATAATGAAAGCTACTTATCTACAAAAATTTGTAAATGGAGAGAGACTCTTCCTACATCAGCTTTTGTATCCCGCCTGGGAGGCGGCGCGTGGGTAGGAACGGGAAAAGGTAATACAAGTCGGTATTGCAAGAATGTGGTTTACTGGTGCAAAAACAAGGTGATAAACGATAACATAGCTTTGTACGTAGGTGCGATGCTGAAGCGAAGTGTCCTGGCCGGCTGCACCTGATCAAATGGCTGAAGCACTCGCGGAGGTCGTAGACCTCGACCGCACCGGCTAGAGGGCGCTGTCGTCTGTGTCTCTCGTAATGCCAACTTGAGAAACTATTCCGTGGCATCGTTGCTATCGATACCACACCAGCAAATAAAATTTTATAACATTATCATGAACCGTTCACGAGATAAATGTACCTAAATTGACAAGTTTAACATTGTAAGTATATAATGTGGTTAAGTGATTAACACTGCAGAAGATCCCAGGTTAATGTAACTGCAAGTGAACTCATTGCAAGTGTGAGATGGTGGTACATTAATAAACGGTGTAACCACCAGAATCTTGTTGCCGATGACACCGCCTTCCTTGCCCTTGCCCCCACCCTACAGCGCTCCCAACACCTTCTCCAATCCCATCTTGACCGGTTCACCACTTGGTGCAACCAGTGGTTGCTCAAGGTCAATCCCTCCAAAACCCAGGCGATCATTGTAGGCAAAACACCCCTTCCTTCCGCCTCCTTGATTTCTATCTCACCATCTATGGCCGTCCTATCGCCCTCACTCCCACCCTTAAGTACCTTGGCGTCACCCTCGACCGTCGCCTCTCCTGGATTCCCCACCTCCAGACAATCCAAGCCAAGGCACGCTCCCGACTCAGTCTCCTCAAGCTCCTCTCCGGCCGTACGTGGGGACTGGACCCCTCCACCAACCTCCACACCTATAAGTCCCTCATCCGCCCTATCCTTTGTTATGCCCATCCGGCTTGGATCTCCGCCCCTCCTACCTTTTATAAATCCCTCCAAATCCTTGAACGTCATGCTCTCCGCCTCGCCTATCGCATCCGTCTCCCCTCCCCCACGCAGATCCTGTACGATCTCATCCCCTTCCCCCACCTCCTCCTTTTCATTGAAAGGATACGGATCCTGCACACCTCCCGCAAACTCGATGCTCCTCACCCGCTCGTCTCCCCGATCCTCTCCCACCCCCGCCCACTGCCGCGCCTGTACTCGCACGTCCCACCTGGTCTCCATCTCTCCACCCTCCTTACCCTCTCCCAAGGTGGCTTCCGCCAGCTCCCCCTCCCTGATGGTGCCCTCCTCCCCTCCATCTACCCCTCCTACCAACTTTGATCCTCCCCCCCTCTTCCTGTTTCTGTTCCCTTGGGCACCCTCCATCCCTCCTCCCCTTCTCCTCACTCCTCCCCCAGGCCTCCCCTCCCCTGTCCTTCTACTCCTCCTCCCATCTCCTCAGCCATTGGCATCTCTGTTCTCCCCTCTCCACCCTCTCCGCCCGCCCTCACCCATCTTCCCCTCTTGGCAGGTCCCCGGACTCGCACATGCTACGTGGACTTTCGCGCGCCGGAGATCATCGCCATCTGTGTCTCGTGTGTGTGACGTTTGTGTTTTTAGTGTCCGCCGTCACGCTTCTACGTTCACTTGTGCCATCGGATTCATCAGTGTTATGTGCGCCGTGCCAACGTGTTTTCAGTATCTTTCTCGTCGAGTGTGAACGGCTCCGTGTTTTTTGTGTGTCTGTGCCTGCTATTTTTTGCCCGTCACTATGTTCATTTTCATTCTCCATTATTGTACTGTGATTGTCAACTCTATGGCTGAAGAGCGGCGTAGCAGGCCGCTGCCAGCCTACCTGATTGTTCAGGTGTTAAAATAACAATAAAGTAAAAAAAAAAACAGAATCTTTAATGCAAACATGCATGCGTGGTGCTTACAGGTGCCGGGTGTCAGTTTGTGGGATTTAGATCCACCCCTGTTGCACTTAGTCGGCCAGTACAGGGATGGTTAATGCTGTTCGTTAATGAATCTGGAGATATCGTCTCGTCATGTTCTATATGTGCTCGACTGGAGACAGGGAGAAAAATCCGCTGATCCATCAGGCCAATAAAACACGTTGACACTGTAGAGCGTGTTGGCTTACGACAACGGTATGTGGGCGAGAGTTATCCTGTTGGAAAGCACCCCTTGAATGCTGTCCGTGAATACTAGCACAACAGGCTGAATCACCAGACTAACGTACAAATTTGCAATCACTGTGCGTGGGATAACTACGAGAGTGCTCTTGTTGTTATATGAAATCTTATCCCAGGCCGTAACTCCAGGTTCAAGTCCAGTGTGCCAGCACGCAGACAGGTCGGTTGCAAGTCCTCAGTTGGCTTCCTTCTAACCAACACACGGCCGTCACTGGCAGCGAGGCAGAACACCTTTCATCAGAAACACAACATACCTCCGCTCTGCCCTCCAATGAGCTCTTGCTTGACACCACTGAACTAGTAAACGACAGTGGTTTCGGGTCATTGGAGTGCACGCTACAGGGCGTCTGGCACAGAGCTGTCCTTGACGTAATCGATATGTAACAGTTCGTTGTGCCACTGTGGTGCCAACCGCTCCTCAGATTGCTCCTGCAGGTCCGGTACGATGCGCCAGAGCCATACCACGAACACGATCGTCTTCAGTTTTGGTAGTTCCACGTGGTTGTCTGGAGCTCGGTCTTCCTGCGTCCGTACATTCTCGTGACCACCGCTGTCGACAATCATGCACAGTAACTACATTCTTTTCAAATTTTTATGCAGTATCCGAGAAGGAACATCCATCTTCTCGTAGTCCTATAACACGACCTCGTTCAAACTCAGATAATGGCGTATTTGTCGCCTTAAACATATTCTTGACTAATATCTTGATTAATCCAATCTCTAAGGTAATTAACATTCACGACAGTTGCAGCGTGTAATTAAAACAAACCTGATTTGCGCTCTCGTAGTGGCGCTACTAGCACCACTCTTATGCGACTGGCGCGAAATTTGAATTAACATCATCATTCAGATATAGAAACACGACTACCAACTTCCGTTTATGTCGCACAGTTCCTCCTTGGTGTTGCGATTTTTTTCCGACAATGTATTTTTCGCCCATTACATTCACCGATGTAGTTGACTGCACTATAATCATGTCTGAGGACGTGCCTATTGATCGTTACCACCTTTGCGAGCAGATCCATACACTGTTTGAGGCCTTAGTCCGATGGAGCAGAGAGCAAGTTCACCCAAGTTCCACAGTGCCGACCTCCACCTCACAAGAACTGTTGTGCTTACTTAGACCTGGGGTGTTCGAAGAGCTGATAGTACTAAAGTGCCAGATGAGATCAACATTTTGTTTACTTAAATGGCTTGACTGTCGCTCTAGCTTGCATAGAGGCGTACCTGTTCTGAGGTCCAAATTATGACCACATTGCTTTCTGTGATTGTCTATGCATGCATGATATTGTTCTTGTAGCATTGTGAGTTGAGTTTTTTGCCCTTTTCTTAAGTTTTATGCCTCTGAACGGAATGGATGCTGTCTTGAAAAGAGGAAATGAGACACTTAAAGTAGTAAAGGAGTTTTGCTATTTGGGGAGCAAAACGAAGCAGAGAGGATATAAAATGTAGACTGGCAATGGCAAGGAAAGCGTTTCTGAAGAAGAGAGATTTGTTAACATCGAGTATAGATTTAAGTGTCAGGAAGTCGTTTCTGAAAGTATTTGTATGGAGTGTAGCCATGTATGGAAGTGAAACATGGACGATAAATAGTGTGGACAAGAAGAGATTAGAAGCTTTTGAAATGTGGTGCTACAGAAGAATGCTGAAGATTAGATGGGTAGATATAACTAATGAGGAGGTATTGCATAGGATTCGGGAGAAGAGGAGTTTGTGGCACAACTTGACTAGAAGAAGGGACCGGTTGGTAGAACATGTTCTGAGGCATCAAGGGATAACCAATTTAGTATTGGAGGGCAGCGTGGAGGGTAAAAATCGTAAAGGGAGACCAAGAGATGAATACACTAAGCAGATTCAGAGGGATGTAGGTTGCAGTAGGTACTGGGAGATGAAGAAGCTTGCACAGGATAGAGTAGCTTGGAGGGCTGCATCAAAGCAGTCTCAGGACTGAAGACCACAACAACAACAACATTGAATGTTGAAGTACCAGAGGCCATTGAAAGAAATTCGTCGAAATTTGACGTGATCCAAAGCAGCAAATTGTGTCTATGCTTTTCCAGTTTTTCTGTTTCGCACCCTGCTGTGGTGTGGTCATAAGGTGGATGCGACGTTGACACATGCATGATTAAAGTGGATAATATTCCCTCGAAGATCCTCCTACTTTGACAACATGATGAGAACCATCTGTTCGCCCGCATCTCGTGGTCGTGCGGTAGCGTTCTCGCTTCCCACGCCCGGGTTCCCGGGTTCGATTCCCGGCGGGGTCAGGGATTTTCTCTGCCTCGTGGTGGCTGGGTGTTGTGTGCTGTGCTTAGGTTAGTTAGGTTTAAGTAGTTCTAAGTTCTACGGGACTTATGACCACAGCAGTTGAGTCCCATAGTGCTCAGAGCCATTTGAGCATTTTGAGAACCATCTGTTCACTTTAAAAATGTAGCTGTATAGAGACTGTGCTTCACTGATTCTTAGGCGCCAGCAAGCAGGCAGTCCCTCGACACGCTATAGTCGTGTAGCGGTATACTGATTGTTTAGCGCCTACTTGTGGGCAAGTGGCATTTGAGGGATGTACAAGAGCAAAACCTTAAGTCACGTCACAGTCCAAAGGGGTGAGGTCACGTCCGATGCGGTTGCATCCCCACGATACCCTTGGTGAAGTGTTGAATCATCCACGTGGTACCAGCTGTATCACGTCGTTCTGGTCGTACTGAAAACTGTCGTTCTCGTCAACTTACACCACAATGAAAGGTGTTCTTTCACTGACAACCTTTATTCCACCTTCTGACGTCTTTTCATGTTGATTGTCAACGCCGGTGTACCTGAAATGTTTTCCTGAGCCACATATAAATCGTGTGATTTCAATGTTTGCCGTCTCGGTTCTGACCGCCATTGGCCTCAATAGAGGCGGGCGGGGGGCGGGGGGCGGGGAGCGGGGGGAGTGGGTGACGACCTTCTCATCACGTGACACGTCCACAGTGGCGTTGGGCAGAAGTGCGACAAATTTAGTGTTAATGTGACCTCATTAAATCACATTAAACCTTTCATAATTTTCTGAGCTGTGGCCTTTTTCTCGCATGTGTCAACATCTTGCTGTCTGAAGCATCGCGAGGTAAATGTCGAAGGGCCACGCTTTTGCACCGTTTACAGAGCAAGGTTGTACACACATTTGAGCCGAATCTGAAATTTCTGAGTCGCAATCAAACGCAATTACGCCGTTTCGGTAAAGTGACCCTTTAAATCTTTTGCACAGAGAAATCAGACATCAACTGCTTACACTATGGCCACACAAGTGAAAAATTTGGTCTAATATATTCTCAAAATATCGGTATGCTGGAAAGATGACGTAATTTAATATAAGGAGATGGCTTGAATCTCATCTAGTTGGCTGCTCTTAGAAAGGCAGTTAATGTTCCGCTCGAGACCGCGTCACAGAGCAATTTGAGTAGCTGCTACCGACCTGTCACGCGCAGTCTTCTCAGGAGCTGACAGGACTTCGTTTCATGCTGGACAAGTCACAGGAACGCCTGCTGGGACGAGGAGGTGCGCGTGCATTTTCGTATTTTATAAGCATGTCGAAAATCTAAAATCTGATTAGGCACTAGCTTCAGGAGGAACAACAAATACTGCGGTAGTCGCTAAAATGTATAGTTTAGAGTAGTTTACTTTTATTAACTTGTGCGTGATGGAATGAATATTAGTAATTATAGAGAACATCCTATGAGAAACACTAAATCTAATAACGGAACGGAGTAAAAAATTGTAATTCACGTACAGACCATTCTGAATGACATACCGCTTGATGCTTTTAAATATTTACCACATTTACCGGGTCTAGTGAAATATGATGTAAGGGGCGGGAGAGAAATGACTGTAAACGCATTTGATTAGTCGAGAACAGCACTCAGTAAGCCGGGAAAGCAGTTTATGTTGAGGTCAACAGAAGGAGTTTGCTCGAAGAACACTGCTTTATCTGAATTATGCCTGAACAACTGTAACATAGAAAACAGACAACATACTTGACTGTTATTTTTTAGTCGAAAGACGTAAACGTTATCAGCGACAAAGTAAGTAAAAAGGTATTGAAGCGGATAGGATTAACACTGGATCTCTAGTAGCAATTGAGAACAGAGGAGAGCGCTGTGCTGAATACTTAATAAGTCACGGAAGTGTTTAGCAAATAACACTAGAAGGAACAGAACAGGGAGAAGTAGATGCAGGATAAAGGCAACAGGAAAGGCTAATAGGGAAGGAAATGATGGCAACATACAAACAGTGGATATGAAGGAATCGTTTAAGTTCACAGCCATTCCCCCACCAACATTTGTGGACATTTTGTTCTCTTTGAAATCTGACAGTGGAATATGTAAAAATCTTTGGGACTCTTCTTACTTCAAACCAGTAGTTGGCATCTCCGTAGAAATAGCTCCAGGCTTCTCCAAGAATCGGGCACCTGTACGGAAATGTAGTGGTGATTGAATAGACCACTGATTTGCTTCAGAAATATTACGATTCCTCATTTGGGTAAGGTGGTATTTATTAGAGGTGTGTTTGTGTAATAGGGTGTAAAGATTTTCCCGACGTTTTTGCATATGATCGACGTATGACGCATTGATAAGCTGAGAGGAGCAGTTAAACGATATCCTGTCCCATAATATGTTGATTTTCAGAGAACGGTGTCGAAAATAACTGTCGACGTAGCGTATTGAATTTTCGTCAAACCACCGAATGCAGCTCCATCAGTAGAAGGTTTTAATGGAATTAATGTGCTATTATCACGTAATTCCATCGCGACCGAATTACGGCCGTTATAATGATAACGACAGACGCTATGCGGACGCGGTGTATGCCATATTTTTGCATGTTTAAACAGACTTGCATAAATTCGCCGAATATTTGCCAGATATATTTTATTTTTCACTCCTGATCGACTTCGTTGGAATGTTCAGTGGATGTGTTTACTAGACCAATGAACTGTTAGTCAGAACTGAACGATACTAAACGCTGGGCCCTCATCACAGGCCACGAAGGCTGTCATTAGACACACGTCTTCACCCTCCCTCCCCAGCCACGCACTACTATCGAGACATTACACGCACAAGCATAATTCCACCATAGTTAGAAACTATCATAGTATGCCTGACCCCTGAAAGCAGTGGCGGTCAGATAGCAGCTCTGTTGGCCGCTCCTAGTATGCGCATCTTAACAGAGCCACACCTCTTCGTATCTTGTTTACACAAAGCACTAAAAATCTTTTAGAGTGATACCAGAGAAAGGGACACAATCGTAACGAACAGTAACCAATAAAAATGACTGATTAATGTAGCTTAGAACAATAACATCGCCGGCCGAAGTGGCCGCGCGGTTCTGGCGCTGCAGTCTGGAACCGCGAGACCGCTACGGTCGCAGGTTCGAATCCTGCCTCGGGCATGGATGTGTGTGATGTCCTTAGGTTAGTTAGGTTTAACTATTTCTAAGTTCTAGGGGACTAATGACCTCAGCAGTTGAGTCCCATAGTGCTCAGAGCCATTTTTTTGAACAATAACATCCTCTGAAGTAACTGGTAACCTATTGTATTAATGGTGAATATCTGCATTTACATCTACACAGATACTCCGAAAGACACCGTGCGGTGCGTGGCTGTGTGTAACCTACACCACTGCTTCTCATTTCGTTTCCTGTTCCACCACTCGCAAATGGAGCGAGGGAGAAACGACGGTCTATATGCCTCCGTTTGACTCCTAATTTCTCGTACCTTACCTTCGTGGTCCTTACTCGCGATGTACGTTGTCAGCAGTATAATCGTTCACCAATCAGCTTCAAATGCAGGTTCTCTCAATTTTCTCAGTAGTGTTTCTCAAAACGAATGTCGCCGTCCCTCCAGGGGTTCAAATTTGAATTCCCGGAGCATCTCCGTAACACTTACGTTTTGTTAAAACCTACCGGTAACAAATCTAGCGGCCCACCTCTGAATTGCTTCAATGTTTTCTTTCAGTCTTACTTGGTACGGATCCCAAACGGTCGAGCAGTACTCTAGAACAGATCGCACCAGCGTACTATATGCGGTCTCTTTTACAGGTGAACCACTATTTTCCAAAATTCTCCGAACAGACCGAAGACCACCATTTGCCTTTACCACCACAGTTCTCACACGCTAGTTCCACCTCATATCGCTTTGCAAAGTTACACCCAGATATTTAAAAGACTTGACTGTTTCAAGCAGGACAATACTAATTCTGTATCTGAGCATTACATGTTTGATCTTCCTACTTATCCGCGTTAACTTACATTTTTCCACACTTTAGGCTAGCTGCCATTCACCACACTAACTGGAAAGTCTTCTTGTATCCTCCTACAGCTACTCAACCTCGGCACATTACCGTATACCACAGCTTTGTCAGCAAACAATTGTAGACTGCTTCCCACCCTGTCCTACGGATCATTTACGTATAGAGAGAACTAGAGCGGTCCTATCACACTTCCCTTGGGCTCTCCTGACGATAACCTTGTCTCGAACACTCGCCGTCGGGGACAACATTCTGCGTTCTACTATTTAAGACGTCTTCAAGGCGCTAACATATCTGGCAACTAATTCCACATACTCGTAACCTCGTTAACAGCCTGCGATGGGGCACCGTGTCAAATGCTTCCCGGAAATCTATCTGAAATCTGCCTGTTGCCCTTCATCCATAGTTCGCCGTATATCATACGAGAGAAGGGCAGGCTGAGTTTCACACTAGCGGTGCTTTCTCAAGCTGATTCGTGGACATGCTTCTCAGTCTTAAGAAAGTTGATTATATTCGAACTGAGAATATGTTCAAGGCTACTTCGGCAAGCTGAAGTTAGGGGTATTGGTCTGCAATTTTGCGGGTCCGTTCATTTACCCTTCTTATATACTGGAGTCTCCTGTGCATTTCCCCAGTCGCCTGGGACTTTGTGCTGGGCATGAGATTCGCGATAAATGCAAGCTAGGTAAAGGGCCAATGCCGTAGAGTACTCTATGTAAAATTTGAGTGAGATTCCATCTGGACCTGGTGATTTATTTGCTTTAGAATTTTCCGGTTGTTTCTCTACGCCAGGTATGCTCATTACTATGTCGTCCATGCGGAAGTCTGTCCGATGGTCAAACGACGGTATGTTTGTCCGATTCTCCTGTCTGAACGATTTCTTGAACGTGAAACTTAAAACTTCGACTTTCGTTTTGCTACCTTGAACTGCCACATCAGACTCGTCAACCAAGGGACTGAATGGAAAACCTTAGAGCCACTTAGCGATTTGAAGCAACACTAGAATTTTCTCCGGTTCTCTACCAGGTCTTCTGCTAAAGGTGTGACGGTGGTAGCTGTTGTATGCTTCTCGCATACACGGCATCTGAACTTAATAATAGCCAAGGAAACTGGAAACTGTCACCATCGCCGAATGATAGAATCCATTTTGCTATTCGCGTGGAGTTATCTGAGACAAAAATCGAAAGTTTCATATGCATTGTTAAATCTGATAAAAATCATACCCACGTCACGAGAATACCTCTCATTTTTCTAGATTATTGTAGACACTCTAGTTTCGGAAAGCGACGTACGAAAACTCCAAGACGTACAGAAAACAGACGCACATCAGTGGTAGAGCATCTATCTATGTTTCCAACTTACATCATGGGTTCTCAATATGGATGCACTTTTCTGATGTGGTGAGGTTCACTGAGGTCGCTGATACGAACTTCTGAGAACGCGCGACTGGAGACCGCGTGAGAATTCTGCTCATTTTGTTTCCTGTGTGTAGACACAAAAAGCTTTCTGAGGGCACTAAACACGAGTCCAGTCGGAAATTAGCTAACTAGTGCCTAGTTAGTATTCAGTATTTTGGATCTGGCCTACAATACTTCAGAAAAGTGAACGAGGAAGATGCTACAGATATTCTAAACGAATCAGTGGACACTAATGTTGATGATACAAGTGAAAGTGACGAAGATTGTGTCCAAACTGTTTCTGTAATTTAAATGAATAAAAAAATACTGAAATCGACCGGTAGCAACACTGAATGATCAACTATTTTCATAAATGAGATAGTAATTCAGCTGAAAATGTGAGACTAAAATCCCTTCAGAAACTTTTATACTGAATTTGAATTTTTTTTCTTACAGTTTTGCCGCACAGTCTATTTTGCGTTTAAATGTGAAGTTTCAATTGTGTAGGTTAGTATCTGTTGCTGATGTCAAGGAATATTCCACGTTCTACATTTTATGCACTTCACGGTGTTTTTTATAACGATTATATGACCAAAAATGATGACTGCAGTTTCAAATTGGTAGTAATAAATCCTTATTAAAAGATTAATATTTAAATTCCACATAACTGTCTGTATTTTTGCCAAAACATAGTCCTGGGGACCCAAATCTACCTGATGCGTTTCAATTTTTAGATTTACCATTTGGTGTTGCCTATCAAGAGTGTTACCTACAGTTTCTCAGAAAGAAACCTAACTCTCAACATTGAGGGCGGACAAGCATTCCTTGCAGTACTCCTTGTCTAGAGACACTTGCTTCACCCACACGCTGCAGCCCCATTAAAAAATCAACCAAGTAAAAATGCGTATACTATGCCGTTAAAAGAATGCACAACGGGTAGTAAGCTACCTGTTAGAAAGATATTTGTGTACATGACGTGTTATGAAAGATGTCCTTGTAAGCTGATTGGTATGTGCATGACCATATCAGTAACATTCAACATGTGTATGTGTGGGAACGTGTGTGTCCCCACATAACACGAAATAAACATTTTTAAATGTGTCACAAACATCACCAATATAATCTAAGTAAGTTAAACAACAATTGCAATACACAAGTTTAGTGTTATCCCCTAATATATCTTACTGTACTTTTGGTATTATATTGCAGACATCTCTAACGACCTAGGCCCGATACTGGTCTGCAATGTAATTTATATGCATAGTGCATTAAAGGACGAGGACTGACAGCCTACAATTATTAAAATGGTTCCGCCATTTAGACGATACCTTGAGGCTATGGACCGACACATGAAGAAATTACTATGGTTACCATTTGTGAAGCAGTCAACTGCTGGACTCTTTCCTTCTGAAAGGGCAGAAATTGGAAGACTTCACATTAACAATTATTTGTGTCCGATAAAAGTTACTTGTGGTAATAACGTAATTAGAATAATAATAATAATAATAATGATAATAATAACCGTGACATATGTAGAACAATTCAAACCATACATTGACTTCATCAGATCAAACAGGAATTACAGAAGACTTATATGTAAGTCCATCGGACGTTTTTAACGGAAACTTTTGCAGACAAACAGGAAGCAACTGCAAAGTTCTGCAGCATAAAGAAGTAACCACCAGACCAAGTAGAAACCGAACTGGAGAAAGAACAAGAACTCACGGAGTGAATATGACAGCAGCTTGGAGCCTCTGTCACTCCTAATAATAACAAAAAATGATAATAGTAGTGTGTAGGTCTTACAGCAGTGAAGTAGCCACTATAAACTTACTGTTGTGATATGCTGTCGGTTAGTTCATTTATTGTTGAGAAGTGAATAATCAAGCAATTTCTGGTCTATTTAGAGAACTACCTATAACTTGCAGAAAACATTTGCATAGGTTATTTAAGCATATGTGATGTATATGTCTGAATTTTACTATCCTACTTGCATGGTACAAAGTACAAAGTAAATGTGGAGTGGGTGGACTATGTGAGCAAGATTACGTTGCTGCAGTTGTTGCACAAGCTGTAATCTCGACCACATCTTGTCATATGTAAATGCTAGTACTGGAAAAATTTAACTGTTAGTAACTTACGAAATAGTAATGATTTCGTATGTGAAACACAAGTGAACCGTATTGATTTAACCACTCAGAAAAACTGATTTTACCCCTCAGGATAAGGAGCTATAGGTCGGGAGCCACTGGTCCACATGTTCTGACAACCCTGACCCCTAGTGCAGCTACGCCACTGCGCATGTTGCGAATCTAGACGTGGAGAGATGTGGTTCAGGGTGCACTTATTCCCCCACTCACTGCTCGCCAGTTTCGTACCACGATGATGAAACGTGCGCACATAATTTTACCGGCGCTCCCCGCCCTGCTGTTGCCTACTAGGTGCAATACTATCAGAAAGTAGTGTCTGTGTTTCACTTCATTTAACGTTATCTTCTTCTCATTATAATGTCAGGCATGAAAATCTACAAGTGACAGATGCAGTGCATGAAGCACATGTGGATAAAAACTGACTAAACACTATCTCAGAGCGAGTAGGCCTAGGAATTGCTCCTTAACTTACATTACGTAAATAATTTTGTGGAGAATATTTATATCTTAAATTATTCTGGTTCAATAACATTTCATATAAACTGGAAAATTTGTTACTACATACATAACTGTCTGAAAAAGTGCTATGGATGATTGTTGAATTGCTGTTGGAAGTGGTACAGCGTGTGTGCAGTTTGAAAGTTCTACATTCGAAGGGTTCATCCATGCCTCGTCTCCTTTCTCTTTGTAACACTTTGGCGTGAAATAACTACGGTGACTGTCATCAAATAATGTACAGAACATGCTGAAAACATCCCCCAGGCTGTGGCTAAGCCGTGTCTCCACAATATCCTTTCTTTCAGGAGTGTTATTTCTCCAAGGTTCGCAGGAGTGCTTCTGTAACGTTTGGAAGATAGAAGACGAGGTACTGGCAGAAGTAAATCTATGAGGATGGGGCGTGAGTCGTGCTCGGGTAGCTCAGTTGGCAGAGCACTTGCCCGCGAAAGGCAAAGGTCCCGAGTTCGAGTCTGCCAGGAAGTTTTCATATCAGCGCATACTCCGCTGCAGAGTGAAAATCTCATTCTGGAAATGTATAAAATATAGTTTCTGCTTCTCACACTGAAAGTAATCCACCCAACTAGCAATATGAACAGCTGGAGGCTAAAGGTTCCCGGTGAGAAGCAAGACACGAGCGTGAGCCGGCAGTGAAGTTGCAACAAAAGCGTTCCCTAGGGTGCCTCTGTGCTGCCACTTCACCGCTCCATTGTCGCTCACGTGACACTGCGATGATCAGTCGAACCCACTGCATCTTCCAGCATCATCGCAGCTCACCCCACTGCTCGCTACGACCCTCGCCAGATGACGATGTCCGGCTGGTTTGCGTTTCGCACTGCGACCTTCACCTTACGAACTGAAACTTGAGGCGGGACTGGTTGCTTCAAGGTCAGTCCAGGAGTTCTGCATTTGACTCTGCTTAAATAGCACTCTGCTCGATAGATGAACAGCTGCAGGGCAATTACTCCAGGCGGGGAGCGAGCAGCGAGGTTACAGTCTTAAGTGTAACAAAGATGGCGAATAGCAGCGAGTTGCGATTGCCAGCAGCGAGCTGTAAGGTACCAGCGACGAGGATGCAGCACAAATGTGTAGCCACTATATATATGGTGCTCTGAAACAAAGCTTGTAAGGGGGTTTCAGGGGAGCCTGAGCTGAGAAATAAGTGTTACGACAAGTTTTCGCTTTGTTGCCTCGTTTCTGAGTAATTTAGCATTGAAATTAGGCAGTCAGGTCACTTTACACACAAATTATAGAAATGTTCACTGCCAGTTAAAATGTGACCTTTTCGGAAGTGATAAATATAAGCTAGGTGGACAAAACCCATGTTCGTTCAGTGTGAGGAAACTAAACGACACTGTCTGTGATAGGCTGGCTGCGACAACCTGATTGGTTAACTCAATCCTAAATAATTCCGAAATGTTGCAACGTATCAATTTTTTTTCTTAACAATAATTTTCCAGTGCAATCTCCCCTGCAATATCATTACAAGTTCTGCAGAGTGTGATCACCCTATATACATACATAAACACACCCACTCACCCATCCAAACACATGGCGCGTGTGTGTACAAGGCGTTAGTGGTATAAGTGCAAATGTAAAGTATGTATTCACTCCAGTGTGTTAGTTGTTCTTTCTCTGCATCTTCTGAGGAAACGAGATGTTTTCTGTACAGTCGTAAATGTATCACTAAATGTAATAAATCTGTCAGTATAGGCTATCCGTTCTGTGTCCACGCGTCCACGCTTCAATATCTGACCTGCTGTCTAGGGGAAAATAAGTCACATGGAAAATAAGCCACATGTGCCTTGGAAACATTAGCAACTCTATAAACATACTATCCCTAGTAACTATAATTATTAGTTTTGAAAAGAAAAAAACACTGTTGTAATGTTCTTCAGTAAACTGTTCTCAGTCACCATAAAAATATCTGCTTTAGAACCCAACAGCTGTTACATCTCTGCAGAGTGTAACGCGTTTAAGTATAGATGTTTATATATGTGATACCTTAATACGCATACACATCAGTGAGTTGGTTTTCTCTCTGTAATTAACAGTCTTCCCACAAACATGTCAGAAAATGTATGACCTGACTTTTCCTGCATGGTCATAACTGCACCAGTTAATGCACTTTGCCTACCAGTATAGACTGCTCACTTTGTGTCCACACTTCAACAAACTGCTGCACGGGGGTAAATAAGAATTAATGGGCTTACCCTTGCTGCATCCACTTAGAGGAACTAACCAACCTGGAAACACACTACGCGTAATAGCTATAATTAGTAGCGTGCAAATGAAGTGAATACTGACGCAATGTTGTTCAGGACGTTGCTCTCAGTCACCAATAAAAATATCTGCTCTTATACCCCAGACACCATTAACACATGTAAAGGGTGTAACAACCCCGCCCCCCCCCCCTCCACCCCACACACATATATATGTATAATTTTTGAACAGTTGTAGTAATTCGATGGTTGTGTTAGACGGCCAACAACGCCGGTAAGGCACGTGTCTTGCTCGACTGTGCGTGTTCAGTACCGATTAGGCGTCAGTGCAGTTTGCTTGCGAACAGTGCACACTTCGTTTTTGCATTCAGAGGCCGAGGACGACGGTTCAATCCCGTCTCCGGCCATCCTGATTTAGGTTTTCCATGATTTCCCTAAATCGCTTCAGGCAAATGCCGGGATGGTTCCTTTGAAAGGGCACGGCCGATTTCCTTCCCCATGCTTCCCTCACCCGAGCTTGCGCTCCGTCTCTAATGACCTCGTTGTCGACGGGACGTTAAACACTAATTTCCTCCTCCTCCTCAGAGGCCGAAGGTCGCCGTGCAACGAAAGACCTAACAGAGTTCCAAAGAGGGCAGATTGTTGGGGCCCAATTACCTGGAGCATCAGTAACCAAGACTGACAACTTATTGGATGATTCAACAGCAACTATTTCAACAGTCATCATAACCAGCACAAAACATGGAAAGACATCATCGCATAAACCTAACAGTGGGCGCAAGTCAAAACTAAATGACAGAGATCGACGTACGCTAACACGAATTGTGTCAAAACCATGGCGGCTACAGTGACTGCAGAGCTTAACAGCCATCTTCGAGACCTCTTATCAATCGACATTGTCCGCCGAGAACTCAATGAAGCGAATATTCATGGACGAGCTGCTATACCGAAACCATTAGTGACGCCAAGCAACGCAAAGAAGCGTAAAGCATGGTGTCAGGAGCATAAATCATGGACGGCTTATCAGTGCAAACATGTCATATGGTGCGACGAGCCAACCTTTTCGTTATTTCCAACATCGGGCCGGGTTTACGTTTGGAGAACACCAAAAGAAGCATGGAAGTGTAATGGTGTGGGCACCCTTATCATGGTATACTGGTGGTACCATCATTACTCTCAAAGGCCGTGTTACTGTCAATGATTATGTCAACAATTTACGTGACCAGGTGCACCCCATGATTCAAATGTTGTTCCCCACCAATGATGCCATATTTCAGGACGATAGCGCACCCATTCACAAAGCCACAACAGCACAATCATGGTATGAGGAGCATGCAACTGGACTGCACCGTCTTCCCTGGCCAGCAGTCCACTGGGTTGATCATTTGTTCAAATGGTTCAAATGGCTCTAAGCACTAGACTTAACGTCTGGGGGCATCAGTCCCCTAGACTTAGAACTACTTAAACCTAAATAACACACACATCTGTGCCCGAGGCAGGATTCGAACCTGCGACCGTAGCAGCTGCGAGGTTACCCAGACTGAAGCGCCTGGAGCCGCTCGGCCACACAGGCCGGCGGACTTGAACATTATCGATCCCTATTGGGTGGTATTAGAGTGCAGACTACGGGGCAGATTTCACCCTCCCTCGTCACTACAGGAGTTAGAAAAGGTTCTGATCGAAGAGTGGCATAACATTCCACTGGAGACTATACAAGCAGTATATGGCAGTATTTCAAGACGAATCGCAGCTGTATTACGGGCAAATGGGGATGTGGGCCCAACCCTCATTAATAAACCATTTACAAGTAAGTACTGGTGTACGCATTATTTTGCCTATCCCCTCTACGTATATCTTTTGATGGAGTACTGTGTATTGTACATTACATCAATATTTGGAATGGCTCTAAATTTGGTTAAGGTGTTTGTTACCTGTGTCATTTATAATCTCACAGGTTCCTCAAACAGAAAGATGTAACTGTATCCATTGCCTTTTAGGTGGATTTTTACAAACGACGTGAATATTTCCGTCTATAACTGTCTGAGAAAAAGAGTAACGGACGATCGTTTTACCGTGAGCTGCGTTCACCTGTAATACTGCTGCTGATGAGATTTACTGACAAGCTGGTATTTCCGCTGGGGTTGAAAACTGAGCTTTAGCTGTATATGTTACTGGCGGTCTTGGGTTAAAGCGTTTTTGAACAGGGATGTACCTAATTTGAGGACTGGAAGACCATGTTGCAAACTGCAGAAGCTGATGGAGATTGCGTCAGGGACACAGGTGCCCAAGGAAAGAAATTTAAATTCGCGTCGTATCTCCGGTTGGGAGAACCTGACGAAGGTTTCGCATTGCGACAGAGACAACGCCTGCAGCGTCAGAGGATGATGAACAACTCAGCTGGCATAGTCGACGGTGCCGGCGCACAGTCGTTCAGAACGGCCGATTCCCTGGCCAAAAGTCGAGAAATGAAGGTTGAAAGATCGATGTGTTAGGAATTAATTCTTGTAGAGGGTGTTATGGGGCATTCAGATCGTATCAGTAGATGTCACAATGTTGTATACATGCTTCCCTGCAACAGTCGTAAGTTGCCTCTCGTAGAAACACCGCGCGATGCTTCAGTGACCATTTATACAGTGCTTCAGAATATCATACAGATTTTTACAACGACGCGTCCGATTCCTATTTTCCAAAATGCAAAATGTTGGTGAAGGTATGTAGAAACGTTTTATGTACTTCAGTTTTCGAAAATGTTTATTGTTACTTATGAAGCGTTATGCTAAAGGTAGTCGTGATTATCATGTTGTTTCGCTTCTTTAGAAATACATTTGTGTCGATGCAAAAAAAAAAAAAAATGACATATTTTATCGCTGGCATTGACAGTGACATGTTCGTTGAACTATCCATTAATGAAATTTTCAAGAATTAGCTGCACGAAAGTCGCCCATTTTGAATAATAACGATTTCAGTGTTACCGTGAACGTTCTCGAGCGCATTACGCACTGTGACTAATGGCGGTATTATCCCCTCAACTTCCTATTTTTAACAGGACGTACATCCAAAGAAATTATTTGTACACGCAGACAAATATTCTTGGCCCTCCGTGATGGATCAAATGGCTCTGAGCACTATGCGACTTAACTTCTGAGGTCGTCAGTCGCCTAGAACTCAGAACTAATTAAACCTAATTAACCTAAGGACATCACACACGTCGATGCCCAAGGCAGGATTCGAACCTGCGACCGTAGCGGTCGCTCGGTTCAAGACTGTAGCTCCTAGAACCGTACGGCCACTCCGGCCTGGTCTCCGTGATGAATGGAGCTCAAAATTTGACAAACAAGTACAGGGTTATTGCAAATGACTGAAGCGATTTCACAGCTCTACAATAACTTTATTATTTGAGATATTTTCACAATGCTTTGCACACACATACAAAAACTCAAAAAGTTTTTTTAGACATTCACAAATGTTCGATATGTGCCCCTTTAGTGATTCGGCAGACATCAAGCCGATAATCAAGTTCCTCCCACACTCGGCGTAGCATGTCCCCATCAATGAGTTCGAAAGCATCGTTGATGCGAGCTCGCAGTTCTGGCACGTTTCTTGGTAGAGGAGGTTTAGACACTGAATCTTTCACATAACCCCACAGAAAGAAATCGCATGGGGTTACGTCGGGAGAGCGTGGAGGCCATGACATGAATTGCTGATCATGATCTCCACCACGACTGATCCATCGGTTTTCCAATCTCCTGTTTAAGAAATGCCGAACATCATGATGGAAGTGCGGTGGAGCAACATCCTGTTGAAAGATGAAGTCGTCGCTGTCGGTCTCCAGTTGTGGCATGAGCCAATTTTCCGCGGGCTACGCGTGAAACTTGGCCGCACGCGTTCAACCGTTTCTTCGCTCACTGCAGGCCGACCCGTTGATTTCCCCTTACAGAGGCATCCAGAAGCTTTAAACTGCGCATACCATCGCCGAATGGAGTTAGCAGTTGGTGGATCTTTGTTGAACTTCGTCCTGAAGTGTCGTTGCACTGTTATGACTGACTGATGTGAGTGCATTTCAAGCACGACATACGCTTTCTCGGCTCCTGTCGCCATTTTGTCTCACTGCGCTCTCGAGTGCTCTGACGGCAGAAACCTGAAGTGCGGCTTCAGCCGAACAAAACTTTATGAGTTTTTCTACGTATCTGTAGCGTGTCGTGACCATATGTCAATGAATGGAGCTACAGTGAATTTATGAAATCGCTTCAATCATTTGTAATAGCCCTGTAGAAGTTCTGCAAAAATATTTTATCGAATCGGAAGGATGTCCTTTCGTAATTTCAACTGATGAAAGGAAATGTTTAAGGAATCGCCTATTTACAATGAAGAAAAAATGGAAGGATAGCCGCAGTATTCTGGAGACCTTTTACGCCAATCATGAAGAATGGCTTGACCAGTTCGTAGCTAATGCGGTTTGTCCATTTTCCTATTTCTTATACACTGGAACCTTGTTTATGTTGACTGCCTCGAAACGTATACCTCGCTTTTATTTTCACTCGAGAGGGGTTCCCACCACTATGACTTTCTCCTTCCTCATTTCGCCTTTGCGCACCAACTACGCTTTGCAGTGTGTTGATTACTCAGGTGTGGGAACAAGAGGTCAACATAAACGAGAGGTGGGAGGTGAACATAAACGAGAGTCAATATAAAAGAGGTTCAAGTGTATCTTTGAAATTATCATTTAAACGTTTTTTTCTTTTAAATTTCGAGCTAATGTTATTGCGATTTGTTGTAGAATACGGAATTCAAAAACAGGGACTAACCTGCTCCTAATTCTGATATATCACGATCGGATAAAAGCCACAAATTTGGACTTTTCATTATCCAGCGAACGGTGTTAGCGACGAAAAGTCGACGATCTTCGAGATCAACAAGTCCAAGAGCATTGGCATTCGCAACGGAAATGAATCTTCGTGCTTCTAGGTCTCACTGTGCAGCAAAGATGCTCAAGGATATTACAACCACTTCTCCTACGCGAGCCTCACGGTATCAGTTAGCATTCGAACAAAGTTCTAGACAACTACGTCAAGAAATTAGCGCAGATCTTGCTTTAAGGGGCTCCGGAAAGGCTCAAAATCATGAAAAGTTCAATTTTTACTTTTTTGCGTTAATAGATATATAATTTATTCAATTCCGAAGACTACAACTATTTTTAAATTTTTTTTGAATTGTGTTCTACATGGGCGTGACGCACTGTGGCGCTGTTAAACTGCTGTCAAATGGTGTTATTATTAACGTCCGTGTTCATCAGGTACATTTTAGTGATGTGAGATAAAGTATGTGTTGTGGCTAACCTGTGATGGTTCAATATATGTCGCTGGTGTGATTGTCGATTGTTTCATGTTTATTTACTCTGTCGTTATCTCGAAAATATTCGTAATTAATTCTGTTTCTTGAGTCTCTGTTTTGTTGAAGTATAATAATAAGTAAAAGTAAAGTTATTAGAAATCCTCTGAAGGCTTTTAAGAAAAGGAGAAATGTTGGAAAGCCAAAGGCATGTGTTATTACTGTAAACAATAAAGACGATGAAAATCCCTAACATAGCTTGTGTCCCAAAGAAGAAGACAGTTGGTGTAAATATAACAAAGGATTGCTAACTGGTGAAGTGTACACTCATAAGCATAGTCTGCCTCATGCAATAATGGAGGTGATAAAACCTATTTTCAGAGACTTAGCAGCACCTGAACTGTTGAAAAAGTGTATTCACGGAAAAACTCAAAACCCCAATGAAAGTGTAAATAGTGTTATATGGTCGAGAATCCCCAAGACTGTATTTGTTGGAACAGAAACACTTCACTTTGGTGTGTATGATGCTGTTGCGACTTTCAATGATGGCAACATTGTAAGGTGCAAGGTATTTAGAAATATGGGAATGAAGATAGGTTCTAAAATTGTACGAGCGGTGCTTGCTTTAGACAAGGAACGCCTTCGGGCTGCAGACAGGGCTGTAAAGAGTCTAGAAATACAAGCAAGAGTAAACAGGAGGAGGAACAAGAGGAAGCTGGAGGAGGAGTTTGCAGAGGATGAAGATAATCCATCCTATGGACCTGGAATGCACTAAAAAGTTCATCCAATCTTTTTTGCTCGATTCCCAAACCTTTTATTTTCTCATACTAATTACATGTCTTCTAAGGATCTTCCAAACATATTTGTTTCAAACTTTCAGTAAATGTTACACAGTACCTCCTGCATAATTTAACACAGCCTTTTTCCAAAAAACTGTATATTTTTGAATATATAAATAAAAAATTGCAAAAAAATGTTGTGAATTTTCATTACAATTGAAAAAAAATCATCTTTAATAACTGAACTAAAATTTTGTAAAATCCCTGTGTTAAGTTGTAGCCCATATTCCAATAAATAATCTGTAAAAAGTTCAACTTCCTACCTCAAATACTTTGTGAGGAAAGATGTAATTTATAAGCGTTATTTTAATATTGCTAGTATAGGGCGTTCCGGAGCCCCTTAAGCTTGATAATAAGCGGTAAAACGACGAAAGTAACATCCAATATGGTCCGGGAATTTGCCAATGTAAACAGCGACAGGTCGGTTTATCCCAGTTATCATAAAATATTAGCTGCTAAATCTCGTTGTTACTCACCAGAGTGTTCAATACGTATAACGGAAACAAGTGCGAAGTACCACTGCAGGCTTTAGTAGACCATACTACAGCTCGATTGCTTCAAGTGCAATCTGATGTCCTGAAAACACTCGACAGTTCCTTCACGAATAACATGAAGTTAATTTTGAAGTGGGGATGCGATGGTTTGTCATCGCAGCAGTAGAAACAAAAATTTGACGAAAGCGACAACTCTGACGCTTATGTATTTTTTACTTCCGCGGTTCCGTTACAAACGCTAACTTCAAAAAAATGGTTCAAATGGCTCTGAGCACTATGGGACTCAACATGTTAGGTCATAAGTCCCCTAGAACTTAGAACTACTTAAACCTAACTAACCTAAGGACATCACACACACCAATGCCCGAGGCAGGATTCGAACCTGCGACCGTAGCAGTCCCGCGGTTCCGGACTGCAGCGCCAGAACCGCTAGACCACCGCGGCCGGCGCTAACTTCAGACGACATATCTGAAAAGTAACCTGTCGTTTGGAAGAACTCAAGGCCTTCTTCACCCCGTTACTGCAGACCATTGAAATTGCAGTTTTTGAAAGAAACCGTGCAGTCAATTGTTGGTGAAAAAATACCGTTGATAAGCAGATAGCATCTCTCGTCACATTCACTACAGCAACGTATTAACGTTGGAGTAAAATATGAATTATCGTTTACAGTGATAGATGGAAAGGTGAGAAATGCTATTACTGTCACTAAATCTGCGCAAAGACGTTATTTATGCAGTTTGACGTCGAAAAATTTCAACAATTTACAACTGGTGGAACAAAAAGAAAGTGATAGCTCGAAACTAAATTCTGGAATTCTTCCTTATACGCGTGGATAAGGTTTATGGAATTGATGCTTCATATTGCAAATAAACTGAATGACGGAACGAATATATGGCAGGAGCCTAAGTAGATGAAAAGGAAGTAGTTGAAGATCTTAAGGAACAAATACAAAAGAAACTTAAAGCCGCTTTAGGTTTAAATATCGATATGCCTAAGCAAGGATTTGGCAGCACAAACGACGTCAATACAGCCTGACGTCTTTTTTCGAACGCTGCCTTAACAGTAGAAATTTAGAATTTGGACGAGAAATACGTAGCAAGTTGCAAAGTAATTTTGCAGACAATGACGAGCGGTTTCGCTGTACATATCGAAAAGTAGAGTGTTTATTTCTTAGACGTCGCGAAACGATATGTTGAGCTATATTGCTGGTACCCGATGCCATCATTGATACATACCGTTTTAATTCATGGCTACGTAATAATTGAAACGAGTGTCTTGCCAATCGCCCGCATCTCATGGTCGTGCAGTAGCGTTCTCACTTCCCACTCCCGGGTTCCCGGGTTCGATTCCCGGCGGGGTCAGGGATTTTCTCTGCCTCGTGATGGCTGGGTGTTGTGTGCTGACCTTAGGTTAGTTAGGTTTAAGTAGTTCTAAGTTCTAGGGGATTGATGACCATAGATGGTAAGTCCCATTTTGCTCAGAGCCATTTGAATCTTTTTTTTTTTTTTTGTCTTGCCAATCGGACATATTTCCGAGGACGCTCAAGAACCGAGGAACAAGGACATTCGTCGGTACAGCGCAAAATTTTTCTCGAAAATATACGCGAGCGAAGACAATAACTGACGTTTTTCGTCGGCTTCTTGCATCCTCGGACCAACTGATAACTAATTTTCAAAAATTAATTACGCCCAGATATTTAGACCACTTGATTGTGTCAAGCAGGACACTCCTAATGCTGTATCCGATTATAATGGGTATGTTTTTCCTATTCATCCGCATTAACTTACCTTCTGATGTACTAGAACTTCTACTGGAAATACCAGAAGAATATGTCACACATAGTAGCTTACCCTCAGCAGAACTCGAAACATATACGAGGAATTTATCTGACCCAGATTATGATTTTTAATTAATCTAATGTATTGCATGGAATTATGTACGTAAAATAAAATCCAAATCTACATATTTTACAAAATTATTTTTTATTTTGGAATTTCATATCATGAATCTAATATCAAATTCGTAATCGGCGGCTCCGAAAACCCAATGGTGCAAATTTTCGGACAGATTAAGTGATTATTTTTCCAAAATGTCCGCCATTTTGAGTTTCATAATTTTGATATCAAATTCGTAATCAGCGACGTCGAAAACCTATTTGTGCAAATTTTCGTACCGATAAAGTGATTATTTTTCCTAAATTTTTGTCCGCCGTTTCGAGTTTCATAATTTTGGAATCAAATTCGTAATCAGCGACCCCAAAAACCTACAAGTGGAAATTTGGGAATTATTATGCTCACTTTTTGACTTTTCGCCAGGGATTAGGCCGTTCCGTACAGCAGCTTAGTCCGCCAAGGGATGAGAGCAGAGCCCTGGACGAAGCAATGGACGGCTGCTGCGGCCACGAACGCTGGCGCTGAGCTAACTTTTAGGAACTGGACAGCGTATCGCTGTGAGCGGTCCAGACGGGTGTGGTTAGGGACAGTGGGGAAGGGCTTTGCATTGGGGTCCTTGCGTAGGCGGCAGCGGCGGCCGGAGCAATTCGAGACCGACAGCCGCTTATCGGGTAGACGCAGGCGGGCAAAGCCTTACTCTTCACATAAACGTCCTCAGCCGCGCCGTCGCCGGAAACGCTGTTCCAACAGAAAACTCACCTCTCTTTAAGCTCAGTGGTGAGGTTTTCTCCTTCACTTGCGCTCAGCCAGTGTAGATTTACACTGATGAGAAAAAAATTATGACCGCTCGCTTAATAGCGTATCGCTGTTCCTTAGGAACGCAATGTAGCGGCAGTTTCTGGATTCCACAAGTGCTTGCTGGGTTTACCAACCATTTACCAGCAGGCGTCTACGCACAGGTCACGCAATTTCTGTGAATTACAGGCCGGTGCATCGCTGGCGCCGAGTTGCCGCCCCATAGCGTCCCAGATCTACAGCCGGCCGCTGTGGCCGAGCAGTTCTAGGCGCTTCAGTCCGGAACCGCGCTGCTGCTACGGTCGCAGGTTCGAATCCTGCCTCGGGCATGGATGTGTTTGATGTCCTTAGGTTAGTTAGGTTTAAGTAGTTCTAAGTCTCGTTGACTGATGTTAAGTCCCATAGTGCTTAGAGCCATTTGAACCATTTGAACTAGATCTACATATACGTACACACACCGGAATCCGCCCTACGGTACGGGGCGGAGGGCACTCTCCACCACTCTTAGTCACTTTCCTCTCCAAGTCGCAAACAGAGCGAGAAAAACAATGTCTACATGCCTCCGTACGAGCTGTAATTTCTTTAATCTTATTTTCGTGGTCCTGGAGCAAAATGTATGCTGGAAGCAGTAGAATCGTTCTGCAATCAGGTTCAAATACCGGTTCTCTAAATTTTCTCAATAGTGTTCCTCGAAAAGAACGTCATCTTGCCTCCAGAGATTCCCATTTATAGCCCCCAAAGCATTTTGTTAATAATTGCGAGTTCTTCGAACCAATCCGTAATAAATCTCTGTACTGCTTCGATGTTACCCTTTAATCCGACCTGGTGCGAATCCCAAACTCTCGAGCAATAGTGAACAATGGGTCGCACTAGTGCCCTAATGCGATCTCATTTACAAATGAACCACACTTTTCTAAAATTTTCCAAATTAACTGAAGTCGTCCATTCGCCTTCTCCACTACAATCCTTACATGCCGTACATGTTCGTTCCATTCCTCCTCGCTATGCAGCGTTACGCCCAGATATTCAGACCACTTGACTGTGTCAAGCAGGACACTGGTAATGCTGCATCCGAACATTACTGGTTTCTCATTCCTATTCATCCGCATTAACTTACATTTTTCTACGTTTAGAGAAAGCTGCCATTCATCACATCAACTTGAAAATTTGTCTAAGTCATCTCGTATCGTTCTACAGTCACTCAACGACGACGCCTCCCCGTATACCACACCATCATCGTGAAAAAACCGCAGATTGCTGCCAACTCTGTCTGTTAGATAATTTATGTATATAAACAATAATGGCAGTCGTGTCACACATCTGTAGGGCACGCATGAGGAAATCCTTTACTCTGATGAACACTCGCCCTTATTCTATTACGTAAAGAGCCTACGACCCACTCAAATATCAGGGAATCTATTCCATATGCTCGTACCTTCGTTAACAATCTGGAGTGCAGCATCGTGTCAAATGGTTTACAAAACTCTAGAAACAAGGAACCTTCCTGTTGTCCTTCATCCATACCTCGCAGTATGTCATGTGACATAAGGAAAAGGTGAGTTTCGCACATACGATGCTCTCTAAAACCGTGTATATTCGTGGACGCAAGCTTCTCAGTCTCAAGAAATTTTATTATATTCGAACTGAGAGTATATTCAATAAGTATGCAGTAAACTAATGTTACGGATATCGGACTCTAGCTCTGTGGGTCTGTTCCTTTATCCTTCTTATGCACATGAGTCATCTGCACTTTTTTCCAGTCGCGTGGGACTTTTCACCGGGCGAGTGATTTGCGATAAATACAAGCTAAGTAAGAGGCCAAACCCGAATCGGAATTTCGTCTGGACCTGGTGACTTACTTGTTTTCAACTCTTTCAGTTGATGAGGTCATCAACGTGAGTTACCTCTCATGCTCCTGAAACTACTGTACTGTGATTGTGGCCTTGTGACACGGACAAATGGAATTATCGTTGGGGAGGACATCGAGCAGAAATGGATGCAGCTGGTCCACATTCATGTTCAAGTAGTCCTCAGCTGTCACGGTGCTTCGATTACTACGGCTGGTCTCATGGAAATCCAGGTAAATGTCCCCCCTAGCATAGTACTCTCCTACAGCCCACAGCGGCCTGAATGGCGGAGATTCTGCATACGACCATCTTCCCAGTGTAAAGCGAAATGATAGTATGACATTAATGTCCGGGAATCCCGAAATGCTGAAGTTGCCAGTCTTTTCAATTGAAGCCACATTGAGCGACTTACGTGTCGATGATGATGAGAACACAGCACCAAGTACCACCCAGTACCTCGTGACACGGACGCATGCCACTACCGTCGGGCTGACTACTCAGGTAAGTAGGCACACTAGTAGTATAGTGTTGTAGTAATGTAATCACAATTGTGAATTTCAAAGTTTGTGATGTAGTATGGTTCACCAGACCAATGGTATGCGCCTTCTGGATTCCGTCCGAAGATACATCTGTCCGCCAGGTCGACATAGGAAGCGTGTAGACTTCTAAAAGTGCTTTAAAATATTATTTTCTTCGTGTACACATTTTACATGTTTTCCTCTCACACAACAATGCTTAGTGAAACAAAGAAGTTAAAATATAGCGAGTTATATTCAAACCCATCACGTGCAACATTGGGTCTATTCTTATTTCTAGGTAACAGACTAAAAGTAAATAGCAAATAAATAAATAATGGGCTCCTTGGTCCCACCCACACTCCGTCAGTGATTGACGATGTGGTTGGGTCAGCTTTGGAATAGGTAGGTGTCGTCCGCTGCAGTCCCTCATGTTCAGCATTGAGCGGTGTGTTCGCAGCACTAGTTCCTGCACCAGCATCGTACTCTATTGTCAGAGTCAAAAAGTTGGAAATTCAGTCTATATCGAAAACCTATGTATAAAAAACCACTGTGCTGACAGCGGAACACGTAAAAACTACAGTAATCTTTCTCCTGTAGAGTTCACAAAAGTAAACTGAAGCGGTAAAGCACGAATACACGTAAGAAAAATCAGGGTCATATAGGCAGAAAATTTTGGAAAGAGAATGTACAATTACCGCACTAGCAACGAAAGAAGAAGCACAGGACTTCAGAATATGCAACAACAAGCAAAAACACTGCAAGTAAATTGTGCGGCAATTTTATGAAGATGTACAGGGTGATTTCGTTTTAACATTGCAGACTTTCAGGCATGACGAGAAAGGATAAATGTGCCAGCGCGCCCTTTGTCCGCAGCTCGTGGCCTAGAGGCTAGCGTTCCTACCTCTAGATCACGGGGCCCCCGCTCGATTCCCGGCATGGTTTGGTATTTTCCCTGCCCTGGGACTGGGTGTTTGTGTTGTCCTCACAATTCATCATCATCATCATTTGTGACCGCTGATCAGTTCGAATGTGAAAAAATAGGGACTTACACGGGGCTGGTGACCGCGCAGTTGAGCGCCCCATAAAGCGAAACATCACCATCATGACAGCGCATACCTTAAGAGACACCAGCACTTGTTCATCTTCGATGCTCTAGAAAATGTCTCTTCTATGAAAAACCCTTTCGTTTCAAAACTTTTTGGGGACAAAAATGGCTACTAATTATGAACTCTACAGTACATATCTTAACACGTATGGCTACTTGTTCAAAAGAAGAGATATGTTTCACAGTAGTGAAGATGAGTATGTGCTCATAACCGTCATAGCTGTTAATGTAAGCATTTCAAAGCCCATGATTAGTAGATATGTTTTTCTTGTTTTGACCAACACTAGCACCTTTTAAAGTTGTCTACACTACATTCTTAGCAACAGCAGTACCGGTACAAGTGTTCCTTTGTCAGAGGTATCAGAACTATATTCGCTTATATCTTTTGACTCTCTAGTTTTCCGTGAACTGCGTCTGTTACTTCTCCATCGTACCCGAAGATTTGTAACAACTTCACGAAATCTCCTGTACCGTTTTTGAACTATTAATTCTATAATGTACTGATACATTACGCAATCCGTACACTTTCCAGAATGCCCAAAGAAGACGCTTCATAAGTGAACGTCAAAAGGCGTCTCGTGCGAAGAACCGCCCAATCGCAGTAAGCTTAAGACCAGAACACCTGTAGTACTTGAATGTACGAAGTGATTCATTACATGAGAGATTAGTTTCGGTAGCTAATAGTTCAAATGGCTCTGAGCACTATGCGACTTAACTTCTGAGGTCATCAGTCGTCTAGAACTTAGAACTAATTAAACCTAACTAACCTAAGGACATCACAATCCATGCCCGAGGCAGGATTCGAACCTGCGACCGTAGCGGTCGCTCAATTCCAGACTGTAGCGCCTAGAACCGCACGGCCACTCCGGCCGGCAGTTTCGGTAGCTTTTTAAAATCAAAAATGCATCACGAATCTGAGTTGTTTTCGGTTCTCGTCGACATAACACACTGGTTTGATGAAATTTGTGGTTGACATTTGTCACATCCGAAGCCTGCAGGTGCTGCAACAACACTCCGCTGTTTGAGAACAATACTGCGCACGTAGCTAGAACAACTGCGGCCAGCAAGGACGCTTTGGACACAGGAGACGGGCGCGCGGCCCCATTCACGTGTAGCAGGCGAGTGGCTTGTCGCCTTTTGTAACTCGACTGCTTTCCGCGCAGAGCGCTTTGTGAGCTGGCCGCGGCGCAGTACTTGCTTGCTGTTGCAGCAGTCCGGCGCGACACAATACAAACAGCGTGCAGCGCTACGAGAACGCCGCGACACTGATTTATTCTTAATTAACCTGATCCTGCGCCGGCTGCGACCGCCGGAAAATTAGGTCTTCTGTGGCGGTATTAAAGGCAGGTATTCTGGACTGTCAGCAGTGATTACCGGCTTATTGAGGGCGTCGTGGTTCACGTGAAAGCATTACACAATCCCGCTAATGGCTGATGAATATTCTTGCTTCATAAAGGTTTGACTCTATTCGAAAATCCTACCACGTAAACGCTCGCAGCTGTATAATTAGCTAGTAGTTTCAGGATGACGTGAGGACGGAGTACAATTTCTGTAATTGGTTTATCGCGCTGAAAGGCTACACGAGTCCTTTTGCGAATATTCCGAATACCAATGAATGGAAATGAATTAATTTGGCGACACAGAATTCGGAATCTGATATTCAAATTCGACTGTGCAACAAACTTTTATGGTGTCTCATTTAAATTACGACCTGAGGAGAGGAAGCAGCAGTTAGTCGTTAGTCGTTCGTTATGCAGGTGAAGAGGGTCTTCTCATGATGTACTTGGAACCTGTGTGTGAATACGTAGTGATTTTTCCTTCGTCCAGAAGCATTCTGTTGTTTCTCCACTGGCTTTGCTGTTAGTATCTAATTCTGCGCTGCAGCACCTGGTGGCAGCTAAGGTCTGAAATATGAACACAGCCTCCTGTGATTACCACGTATAAAGCTATCTCCCGTGGTTCTTAAACTAAATTATTAAAAGATTCTACCATGGGGCGTCCCCATTCATTCCTTATGCACCGTCATTCATCTATTATTGTTTCCTTCACCTCCTTTTCAGTAAATCTCCCATCACAATAATTTTTTTTCGGCTCGTTAATGATTTCCATAATTTCTTGTATTTTGTCACATATTTATCTATCTCTACATCATATAGGTAACAGGCATATAAACTCATACTTCTGAGGTGGTTGGTGGCTTCGCCTGAGCTTGGCCAGCACTGTCTTGATTTTACTGTTCATAGGCGCTAACCTTCAGACCTACTTTCTTACACACTATTAGATGTATTCCCGCATCACCCCTATTATGCTGTACTATGGAGGCATATATTCCAAATTTTATGGCAACGCGCTACCGTATTATTTTCAATGTGAGCGTTATTCTGAAAGAAGTGGAAATAGTTGCTGTAACTGAATGTAGTTGTCCTGCAATTAGAGAGAGGCGCTTTTACAAAAAGGGCTAGTGGAAGCGGTGGCGTAGAACGGGGCCCACTGCCAGTGCTTAACGCCCGACAACGTCCCGACTTTATCTCAATTCATAACATGAGGTGTGTTGTGGCGTAACAAGCTAGTCACGCCACATTGAGGAGGAAGCCGATTTGCACGCGCTAAGCTACAGCAGGATGGCTTGAAGTCTGGAACAGGATACGTATTGAATACTATAAATAAAATACGTAGCTTTAGAATATACTTAACTTTTAATGCTTCCTTTGGTACATCTCTCTTGACTATACAAATGAGACTCGTAAGATACATGCACTGTAACAATTGGCGCCTTGCTAAGTCGTAGCCATTAACTTAGCTGAAGGCTATTCTAACTGTCTCTCGGCAAATGAGAGCAAAGGCTTCGTCAGTATAGTCGCTAGCAACGTCGTCGTACAACTGGGCGAGTTCTCGTACGTCTCTCGAGACCTGCCGTGTGGTGGCGCTCGGTCTGCGCTCACACAGTGGCGACACGCGGGTCCGACATGTACTAATGGACCGCGGCCGATTTAAGCTACCACCTAGCAAGTGTGGTGTCTGGCAGTGACACCACAAGGTGCACAGTACAGACGTACGTGGCTCCAGTGATTCAGTATTTCAAGTACCTCCACTATCATCACACGAAAAACACAGTTCAATATGCTCTGGTTCCCACATAAGCGACGCTTCTGCGTGGATAGATACACTGCATACAGTCATATATATTGTATATTAGTGGGGAACGACAGGGCGACGCTCAAAACAACTCGAAATTTCTTGATTACGGAATTCGAATGTATGTACAATGTAGAATTATTCTCCAAAATATTATGAGCGAACTCCAAAAAGTAACGATTCCGTGAGCGTTTGAAGGCGATCGTGCACAGCACACGTTGGCATTTGAGAACCAGTTGCCACAAGTCGTTATCGATATCATCACCACTATTCATAACGATCTGAGTTAATCTGATTTGCCGGAGTGTTGTTTGGGTGGTATTACAGAAAATGTGAACGAAGGTTTCAATAGTCTCATTTTGAGATACGCTCCAAAAATAACATCCAGCCGCAGAGAAATTGCCAGATTTGGCCCTGTGTCTATTCATTGTAGGTCACACTGGACTAACTATCGTGGCAAATGATGAGCCGATTTTTGAAGACAGAGACGCCAGCGGCGATGCACTTAGCGACCAAAATGGCTTTGAGGACGCAAATGAGGACTTATCGGGTCAGAATAGCAGAAAGCGGCCATCCACTCGCGGGGCGATAGTTATTATGGGCGAGGCATCGATGATATCACGTAAGTTTCAAGCTGTGTCCTTTTCTTTATTAGAGAAATACTTGTCCAACTTTAAACGCGTTTTTCTTAAAACTATGTTTTCCAGCATGGTTGTCATCGCCCAAGCTACAATTTTCATCCGATTTTAATGATTTTTGGTCTCCCTTGAAGCAGACTGAATTCTCTTCAGGTCATTGTAACCTATTTTTTTATGTTGATATTTAGTATTTTTTCGGCCAAGAAAGAGCGTTCCAAAAATGGCTGTTTTGATCAAATATCTATAACTTTGCCATTTCTTTTCAAATCCCAACGAAAAACTAAAATTGCATCTGTAAGGATCAGGGTGATACGTTAATTTCATGTTTCACATAACCAAACCGGGGTTACAGCGACGACCGTCGATCTATCTCTTTTCAGAGCTGCCTCGGGAAAAACCCAATTACACAGTGAAGACATTAATGTTGTTCATTAAAAATACCAATGAAGACTTCAATGTATCTTTTATTGATTGCAGAAAACCCAATTTGTCTACTACATTACAGTACAGAAAATAATTGTGAATTTGAGCAATATTTTCGTCCGTCACCCTGTCGTTTCCTCTTAAGTAGAAACATCTAAACATTAGACACCTAACCCGGCGCAAGGCCCTGCTTCCTGGCTTCGCCGGCTCCCAGAGGCAACAAATCTAATTGACCAAATTTAAAAATTTAAATTTCTGTTGTGATCTAGTCATTAAGATCTATAATCGTATGTGAAAGGTTTATCACGACAAGTCAAGTATTACAGTTAGGAACAATGTATATGTCTTCTCGCACTGTAGCTCATAGCGCGCATTTCATGTAGACTACATGCGTTCCGTACTTGAGCATCAGAGCACTTGTAGACATCCGACGAACTTAACACATAATTTCAAACATTTACGAAACTTCTGCTCATTGACATATCCACAATATAATAAAACAGGAGAATTTCGTCGGTTATTACGTTTTTTACACAGCAATGCTGCAACATAAGCATAGAGTCTCAATTCATTGCTTCTTCACTACTAACTTTATGAGGAATACGTTTTAGAGACAGTGGCCAGTTACAGGATGACCTAAAAGTACATCAGCATTTGAAAATGTTCTAATACACGAAATAATGTAGATAGATAGGAAAATAGCCACACGTGTCTAAAATGACATGCGGTTTTATTACAACCAAAAAACTGGCCAATAGATGACGCAAGACGGTAACACGACAGTGAAACCGCACAAGAACTGTGTAAGAAATGAGCTACAGTGAGACAGGAAGTCGGATCATCCCTATACCCGCTTGAAGGTCCGACGTTTACGCAGGATTGCGCTTCACCCCACCATGTTACTCTCTCTCTTGCTCTTGCGCACACCGTTTGTTGCGGATCACGTGCTGAGCTGCCAGGTCCTTTATGCTTGGCCTCGCAGATCACCAGAAAGCTATCCGTGAGATCTCTGATCGTAGGGTTACGGTTAATTTTCTTTGAGTCACCAGTCTTCTCACTGGTGCGAACCTCTTCGTCTCAGTGTAGCACTTGCAACCAACGTACCAACGTCCTCAGTTATCTGCTGGATGTACTCCAGCCTCTGTCATCCCTACAGTTTTTTCCTCCACAGCTCCTTCTAGTACCGTGGAAGATATTCTCTGATGTCTTAACATATATCCTATCATCCTGTCCCTTCTCCTTGTCAGTGTTTTTCACATATTCCTCTGCTCTCCGATTCTGTGCAGAACCTCCTCATTCCTTACCTCATCACTCCATCTAATTTTCAAGATTTCTCGGCAGCAGCACATATCAAATGCTTCGACTCTCTTCTGTTCCGGTTCTCCCGCAGTCCATGCTTCACTGCCATACAATGCCGTGCTCCAAACGCACGTTCTTAGAAATTTCTTCCCCAAGTTAAGGCCTATGTTTGATGCTAGTAGACTTCTCTTGGCCAGGAACTGTCTCACGGTCTTTCTTAAAAACGGGAACGACCTGCGGTTTCTTCCAGTCGTTACGTATCTTTCGTTGCCCAAGCGATCTACGACAAATTGCTGCTAGAAGGAGAGCAAGTTTTTTCACAATCTTTATAGAATCTGGTCCTGAAACCTTTCCGCTAGTAGTCGTTTGTAATTGATTTTCAATTCTGCGATATGTTATCTCAATATCTGCCACTTCGATGTTAGTACGACGATTGAAATGAGGGGCAGCGTTACGATCTTCCGCGGTGAAACAACTTCCGAAGCCCGAAGTCGTGCCTTCTCTCTTTGTTTTATTCTTTTTTGGTGCCGGTGTGGTCGCTGAGAAAATGAGTAGATGATTTTGACCCACTTACTGATTTTACATACGACCAATATCTCTTAGGGTTTTTACTCAGGTCTGTCGACAATGTCTTACTTGAAATAGCACTGAACGCTTCTCTCATTGTTCTCCTAACGCTCATTTTCGCTTCGTTCAACTTTTGTTTGAATGTGAGGTGGAGTGCTCTTTGTCTACTTAGCGCTTTTCTAACATGGCTATTAAACCATGGTGGATCTTTCCCATGCCTGAAAACCTTACTCGGAACATACTTGCGTAGGGCATATTGAACGCTACCTTTGAATTTTTTCGATTTGTTCCCCACCTCTTCGTCCTCATCACCGAATATTTGACGCTCACTGCAGGGATATTTTGAAATTTGTATCTTGTCACCCTTCCTGAGTAAATATATCTTCCTACCTTTTTTAACATTCCTTGCAGGACCCTTCGTCATAGATGCCCCTCCTCGCTCCATCCGTCATGGGTTATTTTGCTGCCTACGTAGCAGAATTCCTTAACTTCATCTACTTCGTGACCACCAGTTCCGATGTTAAGTTTCTCACTGTTCTTTCTGTTACTTCTCATTACTTTCGTCTTTCTTCTATTTACTCTCAACCCATATTCTGTACTCACCAGACAGTTCATTCCATTCTTGTTCACTTTCAGCCAGGATAGCAGTATCATCTGCGAATACCTAAGGATGCTAAAAGACAACACCCGAGGGCATTTTGTCATCATACGTACTGATAATATGTTTCACAGTGTTGTTGACAAGATTGTCCGTCTATTAAGGTATTTTTGATGAATGGCAGCCGATATGGTGAGAATTTCTTGTAAAGAACATCTTCTCTGCTAAAAACAGTTGCTATGGTAATAACTGCTTTTCTATAATAACAAACGCGATCTTTTAACCATTTTGTGGTCCTCTTCTTGGTTTCAGCACAACTCTATGTCATTTCAACCGTGTGTATCAGTTTTTATCCCTCTATTTATATTATTCAGTGAAGTATTGAATTTCCAACTGTTAACGGACTTATAGGTCACCGTGCATTTCATTGCAAAATTATATCATTGCACGACACATTTCGAGAGATATGACGTTTTGAACACGGGAGTTCGATTCTTTAAGGAATCGGCGGGTGGGGTGCTTAATTTTATCAACCAAGTTATTGCATAGTTCATGAAATTTCATTCCATGAATCTTTCGCCTAACAGTAAACAGAGCGTACACGCAGACACATGGCAGCAAGTGCTGCGCAGGGCAGTGGAAAATTTCACCCCTCTGTAGTCGCGCGCTGCGACAGGGGACAGCGCAGCGGCAGTGCAGAATTTGGCAACTGCCCCTTCCCCTCCGCTCACCCACCAGCCGGTACTGCTCTCACACCACACCACGCCAGACTCCGAACGGCTCATCGCAACTGAATTTCAAGGACGCGGCCACGCTGTCCACCCAATCCAACCCGCACTGCGCGCGGCTACTGTAGCCGCCCGCCCACGCGTCGCTTCCCGCGGTATTCAATGTGCCGGCGACAGACTGTGCGCCTGTTAAGCCCAGCCGCCACCACCACTGCACTTCCCTGATGTTTGGCCCTTATCAGTTATGCGAAACCCGTATGCGCCGTAATATCACTGAAACATGACAAGTCCTGCTAAACGGAATTTGCAATATCGCCGTTAAAATTAACACACTACTGAGCCGTGTGCACTTCCATCTTTCCACGGCTCGTTTCCTGAGCGTCGTGTGGCGCCAATAGTTTTGGTAATCGACAGTGTTTGGGCGCGATCGGGATCTAGCATCTCGTTGCTGTCTTTTATTGCTTCGCTTCTATCTTGTTTTTCCGCGGTTGCTCAGGGTTGGTCATTTATGAAGCTCTTTCGTTTGAACACCCGCCCGTAGTGTACCCACTATCGATTGCGAGTTCTGTCTTTGGTGTACTTAGAAACCGTAGGTTGGTAACACGACCGCCCCACGTGTTTACTGCAGCAGACTCTTTGGCCTGTACTATTTATAGGCTAGAGCGGTCACGTTGGAGGAGGTTTTCGCGCTGTGGCCTTCGTGTCTGCTCTGGTGACGTCGACATCCTGCCTTCCGCGTATGGGTGTTGTTATCGAACCCTCACTTCTACCCGTGGAGGAACGCCGGCCTGGTTGGGCCCCTCTGTCCGCTCTTTACTGGTTGTCCGCGAGAGGCGGATGGCAGTCTAATCATGGCCTGCGTCGACGAAGGCAAACAAGCAGTGACCATCATGGGGCGGTGGAGCCGCCGTTTGGCGAGGGTTTGAGTCCGGGAGCAGTTCGGCTGGGTCGGTGTCTGCCGGGACGACTGGGGACGGCTCAGAATTGTGCACAGCAGTCCCGGACAAACGACGAAGTGCGCCGAAGGAAAGGAGAAAAGAAGCTAAGTGTGAATGTTTCAAGTTGATCGTCCTTTGGGACAGAGTTCATCCAGTCGTCTTTCCCGCCTTGTGGCCACCGCTGTGGCAATCCTCTGTTCTGTTCAATGGTGCAATTCTGACAGTGCAGATTCCTCCACGCATCGTTGCTAACCGGTGTAGTGGTGTATTTTGTTAGTTATTTGTGTACGTTTGCACTTCTGGGTTTTGGTAGTTCATCTTCCTGCCCTGGGGTTGCAAAGTTTCGGGTGGGGAGTTAGTTCCTTATCTCCCAAGATCTAGTGCTGTATTATTAAGGTTAATTCTAGTTCAGTCTAGTGTTCTGTGAATCCCTGGGTATATGTATCCGCCATACTATTTGCGCTGTATTTATTCTAAGTGAGTTGCACTGACAGTAGTTGGGGGTTCGAATCCTGTCACGGAGCTGATAAGGGGTCACATTGGTTTCGGCTTGTCAGTTGGAGGGTGTTGCCTTAGAGGTTTGTTAACATTGGCATGTCAGCGTTGTCTAGCGCTACCGGCACCTAAAGAAGATCATTGTGCTGATTAGGGAATGTTGTTACACGTTCTTGTTTTCATTTCGATACCTGTATTTGTGAAGGCAACCGCATGAAGTAAGATCTGTCTGAAGCTATGGTGGATATTGCTCTTTTGGGATTTTTGGTTTTGTTTTGATCCCGACTATTTCGGTGTCAGGAATATGGAACTGTGTTGCTAATGTTTGGCTTGAACAGCGGATACGCAGCTAGTTTAGTACGTGTGTAGTGGCATGGCGTCCTCGTGAAGGCGTGCCCGCTAGATTGCTATTGCGTCTCCTCAAAGTGTAATTTTCACCTCACTAAAACCCCGTTGTTAAAAGAGAGGAAAAAAAAAACTTTAGGAATACCTTCTATTTGCATTAACTATCTTACCTGTCGCTTAAGTAAATATCCGCTCAGTGATTAAGCTAATGGGAGCACCTATCCTAAAAGCAACTAGCGCACTTCTGTTATGGTGGCCCTCGTGCCTATTTTGGTCCGAAAGATTGTATAAACAGGCTTACATGCTCCGCATCGAACTTCTGATGTTGTTTTTTTGAGTGATTGTGGATTATTAAAATTCATTATAGTGCAAACGTTTGTATTTTACCGACCGTGCTTATAAGTTAGTAATGTGATTGGCTGGAATGTAATACGAAAGTTTTAGGACCATAGGTTGTCCAGGTAGAAATTTTGAAGCCATGCTGTGTTGTGAATTCATGTATTTATGTTTGATATTGCAATGAGAATTTAAATGTGGTAAACCCACGCCTTGTGATTAATAATTAAAGATTTAAGAGTGCGTTCACTTAGCGCTTACTTATGTGTTGTGTTAAATTATTAAAAAAAATTATAATAGGCTTTTTAGTTTCTTAAATTAAAGCCTTTCCAATTCGAAAGTGGTGGCCCTCCCATTTTGGGCAACTGTAAGCATCGAAGCAGAATTTACCTAGTTGGTGTTATGTATTGTATGTTATGAATAAATTATCACGTCTGATATGTCAGTTCCTTGGTCCCGTCCACACCTTGGTCGTAGACTTTTAATATTAAATGATCAGACCACCGTTCCAACTACCGTTCCTTCTATGTTTTGGACAGCCTTTGGACAGCTGCTGACAATACCAAAGAGCTAGTATTGAAAATTGTTGAGTGGATTTGCTAGAAAGCTTGGCAATCGATATTGACGGCACAGCAAATAGAAACACACAGGTAGCAAATGTGATACGTAACCGAAACTAGTATCTGCTATAGTATTATCACTATATTTTATGAAATGCTTCAGAGTGTGGTGTAATTTTGACTCTGTATACAATAAGGAAAGCAATTTCTGTGTCTAGAGAGAACATCGTTTAGTTTGTGTGATTGCTGAATCTTGCCAACGGCCAAGGGCTTATATTAATTGTTCGACAAACATACTGCACTCAAAATCCTGGCGTTCCTTGGGCCGACAGTGATTTGTGACTACGAGTATATGCAGTGGTGAGTGTGATCACTTTCTAAACTGAGCACGTATACAGGAAGAGATAAATCGGGTACTTCCATTCTGGTCAGATACATCCCCAGGGATTGACAAGTTTTGTTATTAGTCGCTACGTTATCTGTCATCTCAGTAACTAAATCGCGTATGTAACATCGTGAACCGCATTCGGGCGAATCAGACCTATCCATCAGAGATAAAAGAGGCACATACTGTCCACATTTTGAGACGCTGGAAACAAGGAACGGAGAACGAAGCATTTCTACATATCAGCTTTCCAAGTTCAGTAAGTACCCTGGACATAATAGTCAAACATAGACTCGATCGGTGGTGTGAACGGCACGACACACAGCCACTGCTGCAGATGGGATTCAGGAAAGGTTGTGGCTCCAACGAGACGCCAATGAAATTAGTAACAGGTACACGCCTGGGTAAGAGGGAAAATAGGTACCTCATAGGAGTATTTACGGACACAGAATGGGTACGATAATTTTTGTATCGAGGACAGGAAGCTGATTTTTAAAGTGAACAACGAAACTTCGAGGACATATCACAGGGAGCAACACTATAGCGAGTTGCTGTTTCATACATTTACAGCACACGCTTCCCAGAGTTCAAGACGCTCAAGTACGCTGACGACATCCCTCTACGTACGACTACTTCAATCTGGTCAGAGGGATGCGGGGAGCAGGACTGATCCGTAGGACAGCTAAGTATATGGTTGAATCAAGCACCAACATTTGCAGCGCTTATCTTTACTCACCAAAAACGTGTGACTCTCACAACTTTGAGACTGAGTGCATATAATATCCCTATGAAAATACTGTCGAAATAACTGGTTATTCGTATGTAGTACAAACTTAGATGGTTCAGGCACATAAAGCAAGCACTGAATATATGCTAAACTCCTATTAACGTACTCCACATACGAGTAACTACCGTTTGGGTACCGAGCGAGGTGGCGCAGTGGTAAGACACTGGACTCGCATTCGGGAGGACGACGGTTCAATCCCGCGTCCGGCCATCCTGATTTAGGTTTTCCGTGATTTCCCTAAATCACTCCAGGCAAATGCCGGGATGGTTCCTCTGAATGGGCACGGCCGACTTCCTTCCCCATCCTTCCCTAATCCGATGAGACCGATGACCACGCTGTCTGGTCTCCTTCCCCAAAACCAACCAACCAACCAACCGTTTGGGTATCACCTATAGCACTCCCTCATGCAAGTGCATACGTTGATTCAGCGTGTCAGCTGTAAGAAAATGTCTTGGAGCTATGGTTTGCAGCCCAACAAATGCTGTCTAAATCGCGGCTAAAACAGAAGTACGGAAACCACAAATTGTTGATGAAAGGGACCCATTTCTGCTGGACAGCGCCCGTTAACTTTCAGCCACTCACGTCACCGATCGATGCATATATAACAAGAACCTTCCGCCTGTTGCAAGAGAACATTAGGACGCTGTCCTGATACGTGTGCATCTACATCCATCACGCGAATCTCATTGTGTAGGCAAGTTTCTGCTACACCGTGATGCAGATGTAGACGCAGACGGACTTTCCATCCACAACTCGGTGTCACTGCTCCTGTTGGTGTTACGCCCTGCTCTCTTCCCTATGACGCCTGTGAGGCTTTTCAATCTTTTTTAGCTCGTTACGTCGACAGGCGTTGCAATTATGACAAAATAAAACACCAACAGAACGTCCTGATGATTTGATTTTATTTTGTTGCAACCAGTTCCAACGCTTCAATGCGCCATCTTCAGGCTGTTGTTGACGCGGTACGGTTTGATATGATCCCTATATACATCCCATCAGTTGCCAGCATAACTAGATACGCAGGGAGTTGATGGTTGGAGTGCTGACACATTATCTGTGTATCTAGTTATGCTGGCAACTGATGTGACATATATAGGGATCATATCAACCCGCACCACATCAAAAACAGCCTGAAGATGACGCATTGAAGCCTTGAAACTGATTGCAACAAAATAAAATAAAATCATAAGGACGGCTGTAGGTGTTTTATTTCGTCACAATAGTAAACGGCCGTCGTCCGAAAGACCTCCTGCCAAAAGGATCGACATTCAAAAGCACTGCAATTTTTCTGTAGACAAGAGCATTGTCGTAATAGCGTCCAACGGTATTCAGCAGACCTTATATATATATATATATATATATATATATATATATATATATATATATATATATATATATATATATTTTGTGGTGTCACTGCCAGACACCACACTTGCTAGGTGGTAGCTTAAATCGGCCGCGGTCCATTAGTACATGTCGGACCCGCGTGTCGCCACTGTGTGATCGCAGACCGAGCGCCACCACACGGCAGGTCTCGAGAGACGTACGAGAACTCGCCCCAGTTGTACGGCGACGTTGCTAGCGACTATACGGACGAAGCCATTTCTCTCATTTGCCGAGAGACAGTTAGAATAGCCTTCAGCTAAGTTAATGGCTACGACTTAGCAAGGCGCCATTAGCCTTAAATAGCTTGTATATAAAGAGTCACTTGTATCGCCACAATCTCCAGATGTCTCATCAAGAACGATGTATACAAGGATGTATTAAAAGTTAAGTATATTCCAAAGATACGTATTTTCTTTATCACATTCATTAAGTCTCCTGTTTGAGACCTCACTCCATCCTTCGTGAGTTAGCGCGTGCATCTTGGCCGCCTCTTTCAATTAGTGTGCGTAGTGTTGGTAAGTCTGCCGACACTACATATATAATGTCCAATCACATTAATGTGACCACCTGTCAGAGACCTGAAGATCTACCTTTTGGAGTGCAGACCACTGCGGGCCACGCAGGGAGAGCGTCAGTGTGGTTCTCGAAGGTACCGACAGGGATGTGGAGCGATGCCGCCTCCAGTGTCGTAGCCAGTTGCGCTACATTTCGCATATAACCTTCTGTGGTGAGAATAGCCCGATCGACATGGTCCCACAAAATGTCGATTCTGTTTAAATTCTGTAAGTTTGATGGGACTCATCCTGGTGCTGTTCGAAGTACGCACATGCACTGCGAGCTGTGTGACATGCTGCATTATCCTGCTGGTAGATGCCATCGTACCGAGGAGAAATAAACTGCGGGGTGGACAGGGTCCACAAGGACAGATGCATACTCGTGTTCATCCACTGTGCCTTCCAGATTTATGTGATCACTCAGGGAATGCCGATCGGCCTGGACCCTTCTAACGATTGTCGCAGGGTGTTTGTTTTTAGGCGTTTCATGCCGTGTAGGTCTGTCTTTCCGATGGAGCATAAAACGTGATTCATGAGAAAAGGCCACCTGTCGGCGCTCAGTTGACGTGCGGTTGCGGTATTGGCGAGCAAATTGCAGCCTTCGTCACCGACGAAGAGCAGCCAGCATTGGTGCTCATACGCACCAACTTTCGCTGAACGGTCGTTGAAGAGACACTGTTCGTATCCCCTTGGTTGATCTTGGCGGTCAGCTGCTTAACAGCTGCACGTCTGATCGCCCGTACACGTCTCCGCAGCCGTCGTCCACCTCAGTCATCGATGGACCGCGTGCACCACTTTCGCCTCATCGTCGGTTTTGTGTAGCACCATTTTGCCATGCACGGTACACTATTACCACGGGGCCAAGGGAACAGTTACCAGTTTTTAGCAGTTTCGGAAGTGCTACCATCCTCCACCCGAATGCCAAAGATGGGGTCCTTTAGGGCGACAGATAAATCGCTTTGTTTCCGCATTATGACAACAGCTTCCCTATCTTCCGCATCCCACCCGACACACTTCACACACCCTCCGCTGCTATCGCTTCCACCTGGCGTTTGTGAGTGGCTATTGCCCGTTGTAAAGGGACATCCTCCTCTAGCATTACTTTTCCTCAACAGACGTAGTCGATCCAGAAATATTTTCCGAATTGTGGACAGGTCAACAATATCACAGCTTCAACTTTTGTAGTCCTGTCTTCCTCAGTTGCGTGTAATATTACGGTATATTGATAATTTTTTACTTATGGACCGTCTGACAGCAACTGAATAAAACACAATTATGGTGCCATACGCGTTTCGCCTTTATTTTCTGCAAGGCATCATCAGTGGCAGGTTGCGTGGACAGTTTCTTACATATTACGCTCCTGTTGCATTTTTGGTGTTGTTCTTCTTATGAACGCCAATTTGCGGTTTTTTCCACATTCCACAGCACTATGCACTGAACGCTTGTTTTAATGCCAAATTGGCGTCCATAGGAAGAAGAACAACACCAAAAATGCAACAGGAGCGTAATATGTAAGAAACTGTCCACGCAACCTGCCACTGATGATGCCTTGCAGAAAATAAAGGCGAAACGCGTATGGCACCATAATTGTGTTTTATTCAGTTGCTATCAGACGGTCCATAAGCAAAAAATTATCAATATACCGTAATATCACAGCTGTTTTCCTGAAATATTTCATACTATATTATACACAATTTGTTATATTTCAAGGTAAAATGTATGAAAAGGAATTACTTTATTTTCGTTGTTATAATCGATAGGTACGAGCTCTGGATGTACAGTTAAAATTTTTTTTAGAAACGTTTGAAATTACGAAATATTTGACACACTTAAAATTTCTATTCATTAAGAACTGGAGCCAACTAAATGAGAAAAGATAAGTAAAATGTCTATTCCATATCTTAGTCCTCTCGAGTCTTATGAAAAGACTTAACCATAAAGACATTAGCGACCTCAAAGGGGAACTGCGAGACCGCTACGGTCGCAGGTTCGAATCCTGCCTCGGGCATGGATGTGTGTGATGTCCGTAGGTTAGTTAGGTTTAACTAGTTCTAAGTTCTAGGGGACTAATGACCTCAGAAGTTGAGTCCCATAGTGCTCAGAGCCATTTGACATCAAAGGAGGAAGGAGTAGATTACAACGTTGACGCCAAACATAGGCGGTGGTCACGTTATTGTGACTACATCGTGTTGTAAATGGTTCAGACATATGCTGGGATGGGCGAAAATCGCGTACCATCATTATCATTACGTTTCGCTACACAGGAAGATGGCAATTTTTCGCTGATGCTACGCAACAGGCAGCAAAATTGACAAGAGGTATGTAATCGAGCCAGATTTATTTGTAGTGCGTGTGGCCGGTTCGGGAAATATTCGGCGAATCTCTGGAAGCGAGTGCGTCCGCAGAGCCGGCTCGACAATGGGCCGTAAGTCAGGGCGGTTTGGGTCTCCCCTTGCACACCCAGCGCGAGGGTGCGCGGGCAGAGTTTAAACCGCCCTGGCAGCCCCCTGCAGATGTATACATCATCCTGCCGCCACACTCCGGCTGCCGTAGCACGCCATGTGCACAGCGCACAATATCTAACTCTCAGGAACATTGGTGTTCTCATTTACAACACAACGCCATCACACGCAGGAGGTATTTCGTTAGGAAACACATACCTCGAAGAGATAGCAAGAGCTACACTAGACTGGACGAAATCTAGCGCGAAACGAATTTCTCCTTAGAATTAAAATCTACAGTGTGGCCAAGTAAAGTAGACACCATAACTTACAATCACACTCCTTCGAAGGAATAAAATATTGCCTCATCAGAAAATGTGCGAAGGCACGACTACATTGTTCAGAGCTGCTATATACTGAGTAAATCAAGTAAAACTTGCACTGTAGACATTGCGGAAATGCAAAGTTCTGTTTACGGACGGCTCTCACAGAAATGATTAGTAGTCAGAAGCTCGTATTGTTACCCAATAGAGGCGCTGCGGTCTGGAACCGCAAGACCGCTACGGTCGCAGGTTCGAATCCTGCCTCGGGCATGGATGTTTGTGATGTCCTTAGGTTAGTTAGGTTTAACTAGTTCTAAGTTCTAGGGGACTAATGACCTCAGCAGTTGAGTCCCATAGTGCTCAGAGCCATTTGAACCATTTTTTTTTGTTACCCAATAAACAAACTGTAATAATACTTAAAAATGTATTTTTCTGCAAATCTAATCTACATCTACAGCTACATTTATACTCCGCAAGCCACCCAACGGTGTGTAGCGGAGGGCACTTTACGTGCCACTGTCATTATCTCCCTCTCCTGTTCCAGACAGGTATGGTTCGCGGGAACAACGACTGCCGGAAAGCCTCCGTGCGCGCTCGAATCTAATTTTACATTCGTGATCTCCGCTGGAGGTATAAGTAGGGGGAGGAAATATATTCGATACCTCATCCAGAAACGCACCCTCTCGAAACCTGGACAGCAAGCTACACCGCGATGCAGAGCGCCTCTCTTGCAGAGTCTGCCACTTGAGTTTGTTAAACATCTCTGTAACGCTATCACACTTACCAAATAACCCTGTGACGAAACGCGCCTCTGTTCTTTGTTGGATATTGTCTGTCTCCTCTGTCAACCCGACCTGGTACGAATCCCACACTGATGAGCAAAACTCAAGTATATGTCGAACGAGTGTTTTGTAAGCCACCTCCTTTGTTGATGGACTACATTTTATAAGGTCTATCCCAATGAATCTCAACCTGGACCCCGGCTTACCAACAATTAATTTTGTATGATCATTCCACTTCAAATCGTTCCGTACGCATACTCCCAGATATTTTACAGAAGTAACTGCCACCAGTGTTTGTTCCGCTATCATATAATCATACCGTAAAGGATCCTTCTTTATATGTTTTCGCAATACATTACATATGTCTATGTTAAGGGTCAGTTGCCACTCCCAGCACCAAGTGCCTATCCGCTGCAGATCTTCTTGCATTTCGCTGAAATTTTCTAATGCTGCAACTTTTCTGTATACTACACCATCATCCACGAAAAGCCGCATGGAAGTTCCGACAATATGCCTATTGACTAACAAACTGAAAGTAGCGTAAATTGGAATGTCACTGTTGTTTGTTGCAGGATGTTAATGCTAGTCTTTCAAGAGATCTGGTTTTTTAAGAAGTTTCCGCACCGACACTTGCTAGTACCATTCAACCCGCGTAGTCGGTAGGTACAGTGCGACTGTGTGTTCCCTGAGTGCACTGTAACAGTGTGTGACAGTCCAGGCAACAGATAGTAACTGTTGTTGTTGTGGTCTTCAGTCCTTAGACTGGTTTGATGCAGCTCTCCATGCTACTCTGGACGATGGCAATTACCAATGTAGAAAAAGTCTCTTGTACGGCGTATGCGGCAAGATACCCCAATAGACGTCAACCGTCTCGGTAATTATTTATCAACCTCGTCAACCAGTTACGTGGGGCTGGCAGTGTAATACCTAGACACCGTAACAGTAGGAAGCAACTGACGACACAAGAGGAGGAAGTTAATGTTCCTGCTAATCCGCACATTAGCTCCCATTCAATCGCACGATGAAGTAGCATGAGTCAGGCAAGTGCCCTACGCATTCTCCATCGATATTGGTTCTATGCTTCATGAAAACGATTATGATAATAAATTTCGGTACATGCGCATTTATACAGGATGCTCCAGATGTATCACGTACTTTCTTTAGTGATGAAGCCACATTTACCAATCAAGGTCAGGGAAATCGCCGTAGCATGCACTGTATGTCTGTTGACAATCCCCGTTGACTTCATCAGGTGGAACGTCAGCGTCCATGGGGTGTATGCATGTGGTGACGGATAGTGAACCATCAGCTCATAGCCCCTTTTCGATAAACGCAACACCGAACTCGCACAAGTATTACAGCCTCCTAAAACATCACCTTCCACGGGTGCTAGATGACGTTCCACTGCAGACTGGAAGGAACCTGTGGTACCAACAAGACGGCTGCCCAGTCCATAGTGAACGAAGTACTACAGCATGTCTTAACGAACTGCTTCCAAATCATTGGACTGGACGCAGAGGACCTGTACCTTAGTCGGCTCGCTCCCCCAGTTTGACGCCTGTAAACTTTTTTCTAAGGGGAACGCTGATAGATGTTGTCTACAAGGACAGACCAACCACACCCGATGTATGCAGCGAGATATTCCTGCCACCTGCTCGGAAATCTCCGATGAAATTCTATCACGTGTGGAGCTGTTGTTCTATACCAGACTGCAAGTTTGTACTGCCTCTGCCGGTCGCCGTTTTGAAAACAACCTCTGATAGTCAATTGTCTCGTTCGGGACAGAATCCACATAACCGATGTATGTACTTATGTTGTTCTTTAGTATGTGCTACCACAGGTAACGTACAAGTCTCGGTGTGCAAACTTTTCAGAATATGATAACTCGTAAACGACTCCTGCAACAAACACTTGTGACTTTACAATTTACCCTACTTTTAGAGTGTTAAAGTCAGTAGGTAATGTTACATTTAAACAAGTGTATGTCTGGGAAAAAAGAGAATACAGTTTCTATGTATTATTACAGTCTGTTGATTGATTAACTTTAAGAGCCCCTGATTACGAAACAGCACTTCAGTAGCACTTTCCATTTGCGCAATATTTGCAGTGCAAGTTTTATGTGATTCGCCCTGTGTACGTCTCGAGACTTTGATAAGAATATTTGTTTTACTTGTAAAGATACACTTCCTTCAGTGTCATTCGATATTCCTTGATAAGAGTATTACACTGCTTATCTATCACTTGAATTAGATTTATTGAAATGATTAACGCTTCAGTGACGAACATTAAGTAAGTGAAACCGGCCAGTAATATAGACTCGACATTGTAATGCATGTGTCGTCATTGAAACGTAGTTTACTGGGAAGCACTGTGCTGCTAGCCTATGCGCATGTGCAGCCAGCAATGGTGAATCTACTAATAAGTAACATTGATCTGGATCGAAGGCCACAACGGAATCCGCGGCAACGAACAAGCCGAGCAACTGGATGAACAAGACACAGGTGCAGGAGCGCCATGGAATCCAAAGGTGCCGCACACCGATGTCATACAACGACACAAGGGCGATGCGAATGAGGTGCAATGAGGAACGGAGGAGACGAACCAACGACCAAAGGGAAACAGTACAGAGCGATACACTTATGATCTCGTCAACGATTTGGTACACGAATCACAGAGTTCCAAGGTGGTTTTATACCACCATCGCAAGAATGACATTCAGTTAAGGTCGTTTAAAAAAATGTTATTGCCTGTGACTGATGGACAGCCCTTCTGGTACTTGTGAACAAGAAGAAGTAGACATGAACCATAAGTCTTGAAAAGACGGACATCATATGAACTAAATCAACTGAGAGTTTTGCGGCACAATGGCCCCCATTGCGTTACCACTCTTTTGGCAACAGCAGACGTTAGGGTCTATAAACTCAAATACACAGCTCTCACGAAACAGGGAGTGTCCGTCTAATCAGCTACGTCAAAATCCAGATCCTGAGAGTACGGCAGGGAGGAGCAGGACGAGGCTGGCAACACAGGACAACAGCAGAGGGCGGCAGTTCCGAGAGGGTGGGGCGGAAACGAACAATTGCATAACACGTCATAACAAAAATCGGAAAAATAAAGTAGACTTTGTACATAACAGTTTTATAAAAATTATTATTCGTTATAAATGCATTGAAATTTGTACGTAAGTAATAATCAAATCCGACAGTTGTTGCTGGAGTGTTTATACTACGGTTCGTTGTAGGGCAATGAAACCAAAATCCAAATAAATAACTAAATAAAAGAAAAAAAAGAAAAGGTGATTGAGTTTTGGAGCGTCCCAACTATCAAAACGCTAAATTGTCAGTTTCGTGTGGTTTTACGTTTGGTGAAGTTTCAATAGATACGACATTGAGCAGTTAAGTTACGCATAGGTGCTTGTGGGACGTTAATGATAATTTTTACAGGAATGAAGTACAGCTAAGTACTTCCTCGAGACAATTGTTCGTGATATGAACAGCGAAGGTTTGACGATGCCGGAGTTACTGACCGAAATATATTGTGTACGAAATGAGAAGACATCAGAGATTAATGAAGATCTCCTTCTTCATTTACGAACTTCTGCAGTGCTGTTAGATCTGTATGATATCGTACCGAAGAGACTTCAATCGAAGCACAACCACACGAATGCGGCAGCTGTCCAAAGAAAGCGTGCAGCTAACCTCGGAAATACAAAATTTAATATGAACGGAGCACTATGGGACTTAACATCTGTGGTCATCAGTCCCCTAGAACTTGATCTGTAAATGTCGAAGAAACAGATCAGGCAATTCCGGCCTTTGTAACGCGGTATGGATTAGATAGAGGCGAGGAATAAAAATCTCCACTTGCCAAAAACGCTACGTTATCCGCAGTCAGTTTCGACAAAAATCTTCAAGCATTAGTTTATGATCTCTGCTTACAGCATCTTGAGCTCACTACCACTCTTACGTGCTTGAAGTGGCGTCTGGAGGAATCTAAAAACAATTCATCAAAAAAATAAAAATGGTTCAAATGGCTCTGAGCACTATGGGACTTAACATCTGTGGTCATCAGTCCTCTAGAACTTAGAACTACTTAAACCTAACTAACCTAAGGACATCACACAGATCCATGCTCGAGGCAGGATTCGAACCTGCGACCGTAGCAGTCCCGCGGTTCCGGACTGAGCGCCTAGAACCGAGAGACCACCGCGGCCGGCAACAATTCATCGCTGACCACCCGAAATGAATCCTCCTCTTTATCGAGCCACTAGGTGAAAGACGTTTATTCTTTTTCTTTTCCACTGATTTTAAGCAGACATCCTGAACTCCACCATTACCAACGCAACTTCCACAATATTCATTTCAGATACGACAATGTTGCTTCAGTTCTCATAAGATATCGAAGAGTCTGATACAGCCTTACAGACTGCCATTTAGCAAACCAGTTCCGCATCACTGCTTTCAAGAAATCTAGCCCTGCGAGAAAAACCGGAAGCAAATGCTATAACAAATACTTGGTTCTCTCTTTATTAAAACTGTCTTATGTATTTAAATCTGTCCAATTTCAAGGGTTATTTTGATACATTCCGTGTGCTTTGCAGATCAATGCTAAAAATCGTTACTAAATAATTGCTACTCACTGTATAGCGGAGATGTTGAGTCGCAGATAGGCACAACAAAAAGACTGTCACACAATAAGCTATCGGCCAATAAGGCCTTTGTCAGAAATAGACACGTCACACACACACACACACACACACACACACACACACACAAATGACAATCTAGCTTCAGCTGCCAGAGCCGGTGGTCATGTGTGTGTGTGTGTGTGTGTGTGTGTGTGTGTGTGTGTGTGTGTGTGCGCTTGTTGTGCCTATCTGCGACTCAGCATCTCCGCTATACGGTGAGTAGCAACTATTCTTTTCATAATATTACAAAAATTGTTATTACTTTATATCCTACTACCTGTGTACCCGTCATTTCCCAGTTATGTATTTATTGAACTCTTAGGTATGACAGTTATTGAAGTATATGAAATAAAATCGTCATAACTTCTGAACGGTTTGCGTTAGACCGTTCAAACTGCAAGGTTGTCCGCGGAGCATGACGCGAGTTAGTATGTGCATGCATGGTCTGGTTTAGCAACGAAGCCCACTTTGATTTGTATGGATTCGTCAATAAGCAAAACAGATGCAATTGGGGGAATGAGAATCCGCATTTCGCGATCGAGAAGTCTCTTCACCCTCAACGGGTGACTGTGTGGTGTGCATTGTCCAGTCACGGAACAATCGGTGCGATATTCCTTGATGGCACGGTGGCCACGAAACGGTAAGTGAAGGATTTGGAAGATGATTTTATCCCGATTATCCAAAGTGACCCTGATTTCGACAAGACGTGGTTCATGCAAGACTGAAATCGAAACCTTCGGAACAGGAAAGTACCTGATGTCCTGGAGGAGCACCTTGGGACCGCATTCTGGTTCTGGGGTAACCAGTGGCCATTGGCATGGGCCGCGATTGGCCGCCATATTCCCGGGTCTGAACACATGTGGCTCCTCTTTTTGGGGCTATATTAAAGACAAGGTGTACAGCAATAACGCCAAAACCAATGCTGAACTGAAAACAGCCGTTCAGGAAGTCATCGACAGAATTGATGTTCCGACACTTCAGCGGGTCATGCAGTATTTCGCTATTCGTCTGCGCCACATCTTCGCTAATGATGACAGGCATATCGAACATGCCATAACTAAATTCGAATATCTGTAGTGACGTTTACATGTTGAATAAAGCGGGTGCACACCTTGGTTGGGAAGTAATTTACGTTTTTTCCTTATAATTCAACAATTGTCACCCTGTACATTAGTCCATCTCCTCCCTCCCCCTCTCTCTTTGTTCGTCCCCTCCTTCCCCCTCTACCTGTCCACCTACTCCTCCCCCCACTCTCCACGTTATCACTCCCACCCCAACAGGATGCTGGTGGTTCTTATCTGCACAGTATTTCTTGCCAGGTAGTAACTAATATGTGTACCTAATTTCACTGAAATCGTTGCGCGGGTTTAAAATGAGCTTTTCACCCGTACACACATTTTCAACGTATTTCACATAAATGTAACATACTTCGTGCATAGTTGTACACATATATCACCTGTAAGTCGAGCCAATTTCGCCCTCCTGTTTGATTTTCATGCATCTCAGTGTTTATTACTTCGTATCTCGTGAACTATGTGCTCTAAAATAGTATAATGTGGCACATGACCACTGTGGCCAAGCGGTTCTAGGCGCATCAGTCTGGAACCGCGTGACCGCTACGGTCGCAGGTTCGAATCCTGCCTCGGGCATGGATGTGTGTGATGTCCTTAGGTTAGTTAGGTTTAAGTAGTTCTAAGTTCTAGGGGACTGATGACCTCAGATGTTAAGTCCCATAGTGCTCAGAGCCATTTGAACCATTTGGCACATATATCCAGCGATATATGTGTCTACTGTCGAAATGTGTTGCGGATAGAGTTAGTAGCAAAGAAATAATAAATTAACACGTCTTTGTGTTTATGACGTCAGATCTCCTGAACAATGTGTCGTGAAACGACATAACTGTGCTGATACATTCAATGGTATATGTTATTAGTGAGTGAGAAATGTATCGCAAATGCAGTGAAAGGTCTCTGTTGGATTCCTTTCATGTTAATTTCTTAAATCTGTTGTCATTTACGGCATTAATTCCTCTTCTAACCAACCGATTCAATTTTCACCCAAAGAAATTACGTTCGTAGCGCAATCCTGTCCGTCATGAAATTACCACACATTGGTATACTAAATTCATACTTACTCTCTATGAAATCTTCCCGAAAAGAATAGCTGAGGGCTACTTTGATGCTTACACAACATGCTTCACGTGGTCAACTTGGTTTACACAAAGAGTGTAACTCCACAATAATTTTGATAATTAAAATAAATTACATCGAAACGCAATTTACAAAAGAAAAACCTCGAACTGGTTACTATCGTCTTACTATTAACCTGATGGGTCAAACAATTTTATAAGCACGTGGTACTGGTCTCACAAAGTACACCCCACGTGGGTTGAACATAAAGAAAAGTTGCTATATTGAAAAATATTGTCAAGACGAGACGTTATAATCTCACACACATTCGCATTTAAGATTGATGATCTTAGAGTTACTGATCAACACGTGGTTCCATTTTACTCACAAAGTAGTGACAAAGCAACTACCGGAAGATATTCTGAACTTCACACTCGAATTACACTGCGTTGCAATTTAAGATAACATTAGATATTTTAGAGCTAAACCTGAAATAAGGGTGATTAAATTTTCAGTTAGGCAGAACTTAAGAAATCCATTGTCCTACAGACTTAGCAGACATGCGCTTAGCCGGAGATCTTACCGCTTCAGACGCTCGCCGAGGACAGACTGACCTGGGTCCCTACCGAGCGTGCTTAACAGATACAAACGGAAGTGACCAGAGAGGCAGCTTCCTTTACCAACATGACAAGGGATGGACAGGACCATACTAAGAATAGAAACCTCTCTGCTTTTAGAAAGTGTAGCTACCTGTTCCGACGTTGGTCTTACTGTTCTCTAGCAGACAGGCTTGTCTGCTACCATCAAGCATGCAACTAGAAATGCATTTGCTCATTCATCCTCTCACACAGAAGGGAAAGGGGATGACAGTATCTTATCATATACAGTATATAAAAGAAAGCGGATGTAGGTTCTGTATGAGACTGTGTGACATGAATTACATATAAACTGTGTTTTAAAGTGTAGTAGTGTGACAAATCGTTCTTGTTTATGTGTAAAAGTAACACGTTTCACTGCTCAGTCTCCCCCCAGATAGTCAGAAACTCTCCCCCCAGATAGTCAGAAACACCACAGTAAATTTAGAAGAGGAATTTATGCCGTAAATGACACCAGATTTAAGAAATTAACATGAAAGGAATCCAACAGAGACCTTTCAGCAGTTATTAGTAAAGAAGTAATAAATTGAAACGTCGTGCTTCATGCGGTTGTTTTACTGCTTGGACAACGAAAATGTAGTTGGCGATGAACTTTTTTTACTTTAATCTCTGTGTGGGGGTTGTTAGCGAGGAAAATTTCGTAAAATTTTGAGATTATGTGTAAAATTTGTTGCAAGTCACTAAGTGCCTTCATGCTCAAATAATGGATGAATAATGTCTGGGTATTCGTGTGTCGTGGGCTATACTGCTGTTCCTCCACAACCCCCTCGATACGTAGCGCCTTCTTACTCCCACAGCGATTCTTTCCAGACTGTAAATGATATGTGTACCAAGTTGATTGAAACCGATCCAGCAATTTAGGACGAGATGTGGCACACCTCTGTTCGTATCAAGTGTACGGATTCATTATAATGGTCCATTGTACTCTACGTTTAACCCTCTGAAACTCCTTGCTCCCCTCCCCCTCTTTGTGACCGATATACGAAAGTGTTAATTAACTCTTTTTAAAGCTAGCAGCGTCTTTTTCAGGATTTTGATGCTGGTCGTTTTCCTCCGGCAGCGTTATGCCTGGTTTATAGTATTTTTTTAGGTTATATTAAAATAATACTGATACATCATTCCATTCTGTTTAATGAACTTCACCAAAGAGTTTATCAAATATTATTAATGAAGAAGCTATTCATCACCGAAAACTAGAGGAATAACTGTCGACTAAATGAGCAATGAAGATGCTCTCACAGGATGTAAATTTCTAATGATAGGTTTGTTTTCGAACAGTTCCTTCTGTGATAAACCTTTTGCATTTCTTTTATGTTTTCGTCTTCTTTAAAGTCAAAGAGAAAAGATGAAGCGGTAGCCCCTCATAGAGCCTACGCCTACCGTCATTTATTTTTGATTTTCAGTTGTTGAAAAAGAGAGATTTTCTTGTACCAGTAGGAGGAAGGAAGGATTTGCGCTCAGCTAGTGAACGAGTGAGAAGCACGCCATTTTAAGCGAGTAATTGTAGACCGCCATTTTGGGGTCGCTATGAATAAGTGAGGAGTATGTATTTCATATGTGCACAGTTTAGAAAATACAGTATTGATTTATTAACAGAAAGGTCGTGTGAGTTGTTATTTCAAATAGTACGATAATTACAAGAACTGAAGCCCACCTGTGTACTTTGGAATATTACGAAGATCCGATAAGTTCAATGGGAACACGGTCAAGACTTCGAAGGTGAACACGGCGACCAAACGTAGCATTATAAAGAAGGATAAGCACAAATCTACAGCGGAGAAAGAAACTACTTCCCCCTGCAAAATAATATGAACTAATACGATTTCCAGGCATAGCTCAGCTTATTGTGCTTGTCATTCATCCCAAAAAATTTATCTCATTAATTAAATACATTTTAAAAAGCTACGCATTTCAACATTTTATTATCATCTATACCATTATTTTATTATATTATACTTCAGAAAACAATTTTGTTCCTAATCACTGCATATTGAAAATTAAAGCCAACTTCCGCTTTTTTTTTTTTGTCTGTATGTGAAGGCCAAACTCAGGTACTACTTTACGGATTTTGATATGCTATTCAGTAATGGACAGAATGATTCATGAGGAACGTTTGTGTGCACACTATATAAATATCTCGAGCAAATTGGTTTAACTATGGTAACGTTTGTCGATTAAGTAGTACCTCCTAAAACTTTCCTAGCATTCGCTGCTTAAATTGCGGAAGTGATAGGATGGAATTGTTCATGTCACATAGGTTTAAAGAAAAGTCTGTGACACTATATACTGTCTGCTAAGATGATCTTGCAATCACGAGTTGAATAACTTGCAAGATAGACGCAATAACAAGCTGAATATCTTGCAAGGTGGACGATGAAAACCTTTTGTTCAAGTGAGTCATTTGGATAAATATTCAATTACCCAACGTTGACCTCTGAATTTTAATCAGAGTTCTACGCAGTGGCCTGTAAATGGAATTACCGCTACGTCAGTCAAGTCGTGTCCTAGATACTTGCGTGCGAAACAAGGACGGGTCACCAGTAAAATTATAATTCTAATTCTTAATTTATTAGTCAGAGAAACACAAAAGAAGTTTTCCCGATCGTTTCCACTTCCTGTTCTCTAGAAAGTTCGAACCGATGTTCCTCTCCACTTTGCTCAAGAAGCCTACGGTAAATTACGCTCAGGAGCGGTGTTAATTAATTCGCGTCTTGTGTGCAGGACTCGGAATGGACACCTTCGGACGTCGGTGCCGTATCACGTTTTATCGACCGAAACTGTTTTTCAAAACCACTACTACTGATTTCCATGAGACTCGTCTTAGAAGGAAAATGTCTAATAGGAACGTCACCAGATTTTCCTTTCTAGCGGAAAATTTGAAAGAGGCATCTTTTCGACCTTCCTCTGTTTGCTGTATCTTTCTCAAGGGCACAGACACTGCTTTGTGTATCAGACTCACATACCGTGCGACCAAAATTTCTTGGGATAATGTTTTGTGACGTACTAGTTATTGAAGACAGACCTGAAATTAGCTACATCTGCATCTGTACTACGCAAGTCACCTTACGATGATTGGATGAGGGTACATTATGTAACACTATCGATTCCTCTTTCTCCCGTTCCAGGCGCGAGTGGTTCGAGGGCACAAAGAAACCTCCGTGTGAGCTCGAATTTTTTCTGATTATTTCATCATGGTGTCTTCGCGAGATACACTTAGGAGGAAGTAATTTATTCGTTGACTCTTCTAGTAACGTGCACTTTCAGGCCTTTAACAGTAAACCACACGGTGATGCAGAATGCCTCTCTTGCAGCGTCTGCCTCTGGAGTTGCATGAGCATCTCAGTTACGTTTTCGCGCTTACTAAGTGAACCCGTAATGAGATGCGCTACTCTGCTTTACATGTTCTCTGCTTCCTTTATGAATACTATCCAGTAAGGATTCCACGCTGACCACTAAAATTCCAGAATTGGTCGAACGAGTATTTTGTAAGCTTCCTGAGGGTTGTTGCAATGAATCTCTGTCTGGAATTTTCGTTACCTGTATATTTTCGTGTAGTCGTCCCAATTTAAACCGCTCCCTACATGTACGCCTGGATATTTTATAGATGTGTGTGCTTCCAGTGACTTACAATCATGTAATCATACACTAATGCATTTCCTGCGTATTTATAACCAATGTGGTACATTAATTTACGTTGAGAGTCAATTGCCAAACCCCGCAACAAGGCTCAGCCTCTGCCGATCCCCCAGCATGTCCCTCCAGTTTCTTAGCGTTGCGACTTCTTTGTGTACAATAGTATCGTCCGCGAAAAGCCGGATGGAGATTCCGACGTTACCTACTACCTCATTTACACTCCTGAAATGGAAAAAAGAACACATTGACACCGGTGTGTCAGACCCACCATACTTGCTCCGTACACTGCGAGAGGGCTGTACAAGCAATGATCACACGCACGGCACAGCGGACACACCAGGAACCGCGGTGTTGGCCGTCGAATGGCGCTAGCTGCGCAGCGTTTGTGCACCGCCGCCGTCAGTGTCAGCCAGTTTGCCGTGGCATACGGAGCTCCATCGCAGTCTTTAACACTGGTAGCATGCCGCGACAGCGTGGACGTGAACCGTATGTGCAGTTGACGGACTTTGAGCGAGGGCGTATAGTGGGCATGCGGGAGGCCGGATGGACGTACCGCCGAATTGCTCAACACGTGGGGCGTGAGGTCTCCACAGTACATCGATGTTGTCGCCAGTGGTCGGCGGAAGGTGCACGTGTCCGTCGACCTGGGACCGGACCGCAGCGACGCACGGATGCACGCCAAGACCGTAGGATCCTACGCAGTGCCGTAGGGGACCGCACCGCCACTTCCCAGCAAATTAGGGACACTGTTGCTCCTGGGGTATCGGCGAGGACCATTCGCAACCGTCTCCATGAAGCTGGGCTACGGTCCCACACACCGTTAGGCCGTCTTCCGCTCACGCCCCAACATCGTGCAGCCCGCCTCCAGTGGTGTCGCGACAGGCGTGAATGGAGGGTCGAATGGAGACGTGTCGTCTTCAGCGATGAGAGTCGCTTCTGCCTTGGTGCCAATGATGGTCGTATGCGTGTTTGGCGCCGTGCAGGTGAGCGCCACAATCAGGACTGCATACGACCGAGGCACAAAGGGCCAACACCCGGCATCATGGTGTGGGGAGCGATCTCCTACACTGGCCGTACACCACTGGTGATCGTCGAGGGGACACTGAATAGTGCACGGTACATCCAAACCGTCATCGAACCCCTCGTTCTACCATTCCTAGACCGGCAAGGGAACTTGCTGTTCCAACAGGACAATGCACGTCCGCATGTATCCCGTGAAACCCAACGTGCTCTAGAAGGTGTAAGTCAACTACCCTGGCCAGCAAGATCTCCGGACCTGTCCCCCATTGAGCATGTTTAGGACTGGATGAAGCGTCGTCTCACGCGGTCTGCACGTCCAGCACGAACGCTGGTCCAACTGAGGCGCCAGGTGGAAATGGCATGGCAGGCCGTTCCACAGGACTACATCCAGCATCTCTACGATCGTCTCCATGGGAGAATAGCAGCCTGCATTGCTGCGAAAGGTGGATATACACTGTACTAGTGCCGACATTGTGCATGCTCTGTTGCCTGTGTCTATGTGCCTGTGGTTCTGTCAGTATGATCATGTGATGTATCTGACCCCAGGAATGTGTCAATAAAGTTTCCCCTTCCTGGGACAATGAATTCACGGTGTTCTTATTTCAATTTCCAGGAGTGTATATGTACGGAGTGAACATTAATAAAACAGTAGGGACGGATTACTGACTGGAAATGGAACAAAAAGTTGCGACGAACATGTGTACGGAAATGCGCCGTTACCACGGTACATGGCGCTAGCAGAGTTTTGTATAAATTCGAAAGATAGCGCGTACTTCAATGCCAGTTACTTATAATAATTTCCATAACGAAATTCTGTCTCGAAATCTGGCAGAAAACTCAAAGAGATTCTGGTCATACATAAAGCACACCAGGGGCAACACGCAATCAATACCTACACTGCGCGATAACGACGGTGAAGTCATTGATGACAGTGCCACTGAAGCAGAGGTACTGAACGCGGTTTTCAGAAACTCCTTCACCAAGGAACACAAAGTAAATGTTCCTGAATTCCAATAAAGAACAACTGCCAAGATGATAGCTCCGTATTTAGCAGTTATGTACACCCGATCGCTCACAGAAATATCCACACCGAAACACTGGAAAATTGCTCAAGTCACACCAATATCCAAAAACGGAAATAGGAGTAATCCGCTAAATTACCAGCCCATAACAATAGCGTCGATTTGCAGTAGGGTTTTCGAACATATACTATGTTCGAAAATTGTGAATTACCTCGAAGAAAATGATTTATTGACACATAGTCAGCACGGATTCAGAAAACGTCATTCTTGTGAAACACAACTAACTCTTTATACTCATGAGGTAATGAGTGCTATCGACAGGGGTCGTCAAATTGATTCCGTATTTTTAGATTTCCAGAAGGCTTTCGAAACCGTTCCTCACAAGCGTCATCTAAAAAAACTGCATGCCTATCGGATATCGCCACAGTTGTGGGACTGGATTTATGGTTTCCTGTCGGAAACGTCACAGTTCGTAGTAATAGACGGAAATTCATCGAGTAAAACAAAAGTAATATCCGGCGTTCCCCCAAGGAAGTGTTATAGGCCCTCTAATATTCCTGATCTGTATTGACGACATAGGAAACTATCTGAGTAGCCATCTTAGATTGTTTCGAGATGATGCTGTCATTTATCGTCTTGTAAAGTCATCAGATAACCAAAACGAATTGAAAAATAATTTAGATAAGATATCTGTGTGGTGGGAAAAGTGGCAGTTGATAATGAATAAAGTAAAGTGTGAAGTTATTCACATGAGTGCTAAAAGATATCAGCAAAATTTCGAGTCAACTAAAAACTTAGGTATTACGATTACAATCATCCTGAACTGGAACTATCACAGAGATAGTATTGTGGGTAGTGTAAAGCAAAGACTGCGATTCATTGGCAGAACACTTACAAGGTGCAACAGGTCTACTAAAGAGAAGCTTACGCCATGCTTGTTCGCCCTATTCTATAGTATTTCTGTGCGGTGTGGGATCCTTATCAGATGGGACTGACAGATGACATCGAAAAAGCTCGAAGAAGGCCAGCTTGTTTTGTACTATCGCGAAGTAGGGGAGATAGTGCCACAGACAGGATACGTGAATTGGAGTGGCAATCATAAAACAAAGGCGGTTTTCGTTGTGACGGGAGCTTCTCATGAAATTTCAATCGCCAGCTTTCCCCTCCGACTGCGAAAAGATTCTATTAGCACCGACCTACATAGCGAGAAATGATCAGCACGATAAAATAAGAGAAATCAGGGCTCGCAAGGAAAAATTTAAGTGCTCTTTTTTCCCACTCGCCGTTCGAGAGCGGAACGGTAGAGAGATAGGTTGAAGTTGGTTCATTGAATCCTCTGCAAGGCACTTTATTGTGAGTAGCAGAGTAGTGACGTAGATGTAGACGAACGACTGTTCCTCTGACCACGTGCCGTGTGTTCCTTGTGTGTTTCAGGCTGCGAGATTGATACAGCGTGTTGTAAGCAGCAGAATGACCCGGTATTCATGTCAAGAACAAGCTGAGATGGTGTCTGTGTAAGGCCGAGCAGATGGAAACGGTTGAGAGGAAGCACGGCTGTACCAAAACAAGTACCGTAACGGACACCAACCACATCGCACAACATTCCAAGTCCTTTTGAGTGATAATGGGTCCTTTCGCACAGACGAACATGCAGGGAGGTGGCGGACTGTGCAAGCACCAGATTTCGAGGACCGCGTTGTACACGATATTTAGACGAAATCTAGTACAAGCTCCAGGCAAGCGACCCGCCAATATGGTGCAAGCCAAAGTATATGACAACCGTTGCTATCCCTGTCTCCTGCAATCCCATGGAGGCCACTTTGAACATCTGTTGTGACGTGGATGCGATGCCGTTCTCCACTGTGTTCCGGGATGAATTTTTGTCGTTGCACGCACACCGTCCATTTCACACCACATGTTCGTAGAACCATTTCCCGTCCATTTCCAGTCATAAATCCGTCCCTGTAGTTTTTTGTTAAAAAAACTTCTTTATTTCCGAAAAGCTTATTAATTATACAATCTAGCCCACTACCTTATATGATTAGTGGGCCATAAGTACTTATACATTTATACAAGTTGCAGCTATTCTAAGTATGATTTAGTAACTAGTTAGTAGGCAAAACTATATGGGAACTACAATGGGCAAAGGAGTATGTTTTTTTTTTTTTAAGTACTAAATGGTAACCTAACTAACTATAGACTAGTCACTAAAGCCTGCAGCGTTACAAATGTGTCAGCTGAGAATATAAACCTACTATAGGGCCTTGCTCATTGAGCTAACCCCAATTAGCGTGCCCCTGACACTGGGCAGGCCATGGTGTTGGTCGCTGCAGGTTCCTAAGAACAGTATCTATAAACTAGGTCCTACAACTAAACTTATCCTAAGGTCAAATTAGGTGCGTTGTCTGGATCGGTGTAAACTGCACCCCACTCCCCCTAATTCCGAGGCGCGGCGGGTTCTAGACTGAAGAAGTCGGCCTTTCCGCGCCCAGGCGGTTTGGGAATAGGGTACTAGACTTTATCGGTATTTAAGTGGGTCTCTAATAGGTGCTAATTTCGTTCTCTCAGGTAGTCCTTTAAGACTTTCTGTGATACCGCGTTAGGCAGTTCGTTAATAATCTGAAAGGTGTCGCGTTGTCTCAGCAGTCTGTACGTGTCATTGTGGGGTAGTTGGTCTCGTAACACTGAGGCCACATCATTGAAAAGGGGGCACTCGTAGACTACATGGTCAGGAGTACCCTCCGGAACACCACAGTCACACGCGGGTGTCGCCTTTTTCCCGAATCGACATAAGTATGTCGAATAGGGTCCATGTCCAGTGAGAAAGTGAATCAGTCCCGTGGTTGGTTCAAAATATGACATTCCCATTCTTTCCCTGACATCTGGTAAGAAGTCAAAAGTTCTGCGCCCTGTTTCTTCGCATTCCCATGAAAGTTGCCACAGCTGATCCCCTCTTAACCTAATCTCAACTTTATTCTCAGTCCTGCTTCCCAGAATTTTCTCTAAGTTCCCCTTTTTGGCCAGTACCAAGCGGTCTGCTCCAGAATTTTGATATCTAAGGGGCAGAGCCCCATTATGACTAACAGGGCTCCTCCCGGTGTGGTCCTGTATGCCCCCACTGATCTCATAATCATGTTCCTCTGCACTCTTCTCACTGTCATGGCGGGCACCACCCTCGTCAGCCTGTGTGCCCAGATTCCCGAGCCGTAACCGACTATGGAGGTGAGTATGCTATTATGATATAGTTTGATGATATGTGGTGGAGATGGAAGCGTTTGTGTCCAATGGAGATGAGGTTGTTGAGTACTTGTAAAGCTCTTTGTGTTACGGTTTCAATGTGCCTGCCAAATGACCACCTTTCATCAATGATGATGCCGAGATATTGAGTCTCACGTCGCCTGAGAACTGGTGAGCCCTCTATCCTGACAGTTGGATTTCGAACTAGTTGTCTCTTTAGAAGGAGGTATGTGGACTTAGTTGGTGAAATCTTCATCTTAGTGTTCCGGCATCACAGTTGAAGTATTTCTATTGCTCGCTCTATCTTAGGCTCTATGTCTTCTCGGCTTCGGCCGCCGACCAGTAGGAGGAGGTCATCGGCGTAGGCTATCACCTCCAGCACTTCACCACTTTGCTGTAATTTGTCTAGTAAAGGTTCCATCTGGATGTCCCAGAACAGGGGACCTAGTACGGAGCCTTGGGGACATCCCTTAGTGATTGTTTTTCTTACCCTTGTGCTGGGGGATGATAGCCAGACCTCCCGATCCTCGCAATAGCTCCTCAGACACCCATATAGCGGCCCTGGACACTCCTTCTCCCGTAAACAGGAGAAGAGCGAAGGCCACCACAGGTTGTCGAAGGCGCCACTTATGTCCACCATGATGCCGATCACGTACTTGTACGGGGTAGAGCCACAGACCTCAGCCGCCAGGGCGATTGCATCAGATGCCGATCGCCCAGGCCTGAAGCCGAACTGCCTGCTGCTCATCCCGCACAGCACTCGGTGCGCAGCCAGTCTGTCAGCCAGCAGTCTCTCCAGAACCTTCCCAAGCAGATCAAGCAGGTAGATTTGCCGGTAGGATTTTGTTTCTGCTGGGTCTTTGTCAGCTCCTTTCTTAATGATTACTACATTTGCCCTCTTCCAAATTCGAGGGAACTTTCGCTGCCTGAGACATTCATTGTATAGGTGAGTTAGAGGGGCGACTATCTGGGGGGCCAGAAATTGCACCACCTCCGCCACAATGCCATCTGGCCCGGGAGCCTTCCCTCTCTTCAGGGATTTTATGTGGGCAGCTACCTCCTCTTCAGATAATGGGTAGACTGCCGTATCATTTCCATATGCATTGCTGCTGTAGGTTTCTCGCAGCTGCCGTTGTTCGTTTGTCTCTCCATCCGCTGTGTCATCAGACAGCAGGGACTGGAGAAGGACCTCAGCAGTCTCCTGCCAGGACTCCGTCATCCCATCCCCACGCGTGACGGTTGAGAGCTCCATCGGAGAGCGGATTTTTTCCCGGACAAGCTTATAGGGAACTCCGCAAGGGTCTAAAGCAAGTTGGTTTAGAAGAAAGTGTTCCCAGCTTTTAGATGTTTATGGAAATTGTCTTTCGCTTCCCGGTATAGCTGCAGCCATCGTTGTCTTTCTAGCCAGACGACACTGCGCTGGTAGTGCCTCCTGAGCCTTCTAACAGACCGGCGCATCTCCTCTAGTTCAGCTGACCGTGGTGACGGAGAGGCCGCCATGGCCTTCCTCCTAGTAGGTACAGCGGCCTTCACCGCTCGAGTTATTACTGTCATCAGTTCCTCAGCTCTGTTGTCAACGTCAATGTCCAGGTGTCCGTCACCTTCTGGTAGTGCAGGAATGTCGCACTCCGTAGCAAGTTTCTCCCAATTGGCTCTTTTGTAGTTATATTGCACCTCCCACCCCATGGCACAGCGGCTCTTCCTGTCTCCCATACTGAAGGTGATAGTGGTGGCGTTCTTTACAACTTTCCACTGCTGGATTAGGTGCGCAGCATTAGGCGTAGCCAAGGTCACATCGATGTTTGTGCCTTGGCCACCTCCCGCCACGTAGGTCGGAGGGTTGCCAGGCTTGTTTGCCACCACCAGCTGCAAGGCCATGATGGCCTCTTCTGCCCTCTCTCCGTTTGGGTCCCTGGTGCCGCTGTACAATAGGGGGGATTTAGCGTTTATGTCTGCAGTTATAATTGCTTTCCGCCCCCGCAACGCCGTGATGACTGTGGTAAGGTGTGCCAAGTGTCTCTCAATGTCATCACCATACTGAAAGTACATGTTGATGAAGATAATGGTTCCAGATGGAGACTGCAGCTCCACGACGTTACAGTGGCTGGTTGTGAACTGTGTTAGTACTATGGCTCTTAGGAGTTTGTTGGTTATAATTATTGCCGATCTTGGGTCTTCCCTCTTCTTATAACTTGCCAGGTCGCAGCTGTGAAAGCTAATTTTCCATTTAGGGAGTACGGCTCTTGCAGACAGACCAGATCCAGTCTCCTCTCCTCCACTTCCTTACGTAGCTCCTGCATCACAAGTCTGCTGTTATGGGCGTTAAGTTGGCCAATGGTGATTTTCGTCATTTAGTTGTTATGGAAAATATGTGTGAATTCTGTCGTCAGGCCAAGTCTTGTTCCAGTCAAATGTGATGCGTCCATTTGCCAAAACTGCTTGCTCGTAGATTTCGTCCAAGTCGAATGTTTCGCCACGTCTTTCGAAGACTTTCTTGAGTAAGTCCCGCAGGGCTCCGAAGTCGGTGGGGAGATTCACTGACTTGAGTTGGATTCTGTCTACAGCCTCCATTACCGAGAAGGTGGACTCTCCTACCATATTCATGTCCCACCCGGACCACGTGTCTTAAGGCAGTGGTCAGGGTAGTCGGCTACTCTAGTCTCACCAGTTGCATTTTAAATTCAAGGTTTGGATAGACTCTGACTGGGTCGATGGGTGGCAATCTCACGACAGGATCTATTGTGGCTAGTTCACTAGAGCTAGTTATTTTGTTGTCCTGAACTGGTTCGTTTGTATTTCTGTTCTCCTTCGTTGAGATTGCCACAGTCTCTGTTACAGGATGCCATTGCCGTTGATCTTTAGTCGGCCTTGTCTCCTGGCTTTGGGAGGAGGGGGGCTTGACTGTAAGACGCTCAGTTTGAGTTCCTCTGTCAGTTGTAGTAGAGTCCGTTTGAGTACTCGCCTCTTTGGTATTGATTGTGGCGTCAGTAATCGACCTCAAAAATTACTTAAAGGCACTTGCCCTCATGGCATCCCTCCTCCTTTTGCTCGGGGATTTTCTTTTGGGCATCCTGTTCGCTTTGGCTTGTTCAGCCATAGTCTATCCTCGAAATTAGTCTCTGTTCCAGGAGTCTGTAGGTGGGGCAGTTTCGCCCAGTGGCACCACAAGGTTTTTTGCCCCTTCTCTTACAAGGGATGCAGACTGCTGCAGCCCTACAGTCTTTTCGCACATGTCCGTCCTCACCACATTTTGAGCAGGCCGACCCCCTGGTACAGTGCCTCAGAACGTGGTCGAGATCTCCACAGTTGTGGCAACGCGGTACCACATGATAATCACGTGTATTTATGGCATGAAAGCCGATATACAGTTTGCCCATTGAAGTTAATTTCCTCCACATTTGAGCGGAGACCTCAGCGACGTGGTGAACCACATCATGGTCCCGAGGCCCCGTTTTAAATCTCAGTTTGAAATTTTCTTTGAATTCATCCTCTGACATTTCCTCAAAATTTTGTGCCCTTACAGTTTCATGTAATTCCTCATTCGTCATAATCGTTGGTACATCATATAGGATGACCAACGGGTTTCTTTTCCTCAGTGGCTCGCATTTGACCATCGAGTTTAATTTAGCATTGTTTAATAGTTTTGCTTTGTCCTCTTCGGAGGCAACTTCTACAATCACTGAATTTCTACTTGGTTTAACCTTGTTAATTTTAGTCTTGTCTTTTACCGGGTTTATTGTGGTGGTGAGCAGCTCCTGTATTTTCCTCACGCTAGTGTCTTGACCGGGCAAGGTCTTTAGGAAGACCGTTGTGTCTGCTTTTTTCTGTAACTCTTGCAATGGTGTCCCTTGTTGTTTGAGGTTTTGGTGGCGCTTGTGCGACCACTCCCGCCCAGGTCTTAGTAGGTTGTTTTCTCAGTCTTTGATTTTCCTTTTCCAACTCTTCTACTCGTCCCTCTAGCTTGGCGTTAGCGATGGCCCACGCCGCCAACTCATTTTTGATTATTGTCAGTGCTGCCTGACTGATTTTTCCATTTTTGATATTTTGCTCAAGGAGCGACGTGATCCTTGAGTGTCTTTGCAGCACATTTTCCTCGTTTGCCTGTCCCGACTCGTCCTGAGGAGCAGGTACAGGCATCAGAGAAGCTCGCGATAGCGCACTCGAATCACTCGTCTCTGGTGTCTCCATATTGAACGAGTGACTTTACTAATATTCACGCTGTATTGAGACGAAAACTCGAGAAAGGGCGTCGTAGGCCAGCGTGGATCACCTCTTGCCGTGGCGGACGTAATGCGGGCGCTGCGCCGAAGCGCCCGGCGGAGTGGTCCCCGGCGCTGCCCTGAGATGATTGCCCGCCCGAGGGAGGCCCACACGCTACGGCCCACGCCCTACACGGCAGAGGGAGTCTCGGCGGCAGAAGAAGCGCTCACAATCGAGTTTCCGGCGCAGGCGAATGAGCCCGACCCCTGGCCTCTGCCCGCGATTCAATAAAGGCGCATGGCGGCGCAAACGATGGACGTCAGTGCGCCGCACGGCTGCCTCTGCGGCTCCTGTGCCAAGTACAGCGCAACGCGACTCGCGCGCCCCTTGTAACTTGTCCCAGTCCGCAGGCTTGCCTGGCTTCCGTCACTGGAGGAAGAAACACCTACGTCCTTAAGCCGCGTCATGTTCCACTTCAGTTCCTTCTCACATACTCGATACTTCGACCATTCGCCTGCCATCTCCATCAGGAATTCTACCAAAGACCGTAGTGACTCGCGTTGTGAAGAAGTAGGATTATTAGCTGAAAATTTCTGAGCTGTTTTCGTATTTCATAAACAGCCAAACGGGTGGAGCAAAAGAGGGAAGATGTTTATCAAAATTCTAGCTCTGTACCCATCACTGCCCGAGCGTATTTTAATTCCAATCTTCTATTACTCCACCTCCTTCTTCCCCTCCCGTGTGTACATCTCCTCATTGCCCTCCACCTCTGTCCAATTTTTTCACCCCTCTCCCTCTGTCCACTTCCTTCAACCCCTATTCTCTGTCCACCTCCTCCTGCCCCTCTGTCTGTCAATCTCCTCCTACCACTCTTTACGCCCATCTGCTCCTCTCACCACTCCCTCTTCTCCTCCACGTCTTGCCATCCTTCTCCTCCTCCCCCGTTTCTATGTTCACCTCCTCTTTCTTTTTCTTCTATCTCCTCCCCTCCACTCACCCTGTCCACATCCTACTGTCACTCTCTCCGCTTATCGTTTCATCCCTCGTCTCCGCCCATCTCCTCTGTTCTAACTCTGCACATCTGCACCTCTCCCGTCTCTCTGCTTATTTAACCTCTCCACCTCCACCTCCTCCTCCTCTCTTCTCTGCGAGCTATCATCCCCACCCCTATAGGAGGCTGATGCTATTCTTACCCTCATAGTATATCTCCCCGCCCTGGCTGTAATAAGTATTTTTACAGACATTGCGGAAGCTTTTATTCTCCATGTGCAATTTTGCCTGCGGTTTCCCAAAGTCTAAAATAACATATCCCTCCAGATCGTAACTAAGCAAAATATTAAACTTCCTGGCATATTAAAACTGTGTCCCGAACTCGGGACCTTTGCCTTTCACGGGCAAGTGCTCTACCAACTGAGCTACCCAAGCACGACTCACGCCCCGTCCTCACAGCTTTGCTTCTGCCAGTACCACGTCTCTTACCTTCCAAACTTCACAGAAACTGAAACTTCCTGGCAGATTAAAACTGTGTGCCCGACCGAGACTCGAACTCTGGACCTTTGCCAAAGGTCCAGAGTTCGAGTCTCGGTCAGGCACACAGTTTTAATCTGCCAGGAAGTTTCATATCAGCGCTCACTCCGCTGCAGAGTGAAAATCTCATTCTGTTCACAGAAACTCTCCTGCGAACCTTGCTTGGGTAGCTCGGTTGGTAGAGCACTTGCCCGCGATAGGCAAAGGTCCCGAGTTCTAGTCTCGGTCCGGCACACAGTTTTAATCTGTCAGGAAGTTTCATATCAGCGCACACTCTGCTGCAGAGTGAAAATCTCATTCTGCAAGCAAAATATTTCCGTTTTAAACATAACTGTTCGTCAGCAACCGTATACAATTTAGAAACATAGGAACTATACAGCCAACCGGTTGCAAGTAACTTCACCTAGGTTTCGACGCATACTAGGGGTGTCTTCGACAAAATGGAATTTTGAGAAAGAGTAAAATTACTTTGCGAGAAATAAATAGTCATAATTTAGAACAGCTATGTTCAAGTCAAAATTAAAATAAAACACATTCCAGCCTAGTTAGGCAAGAAAGTTGTAGTCATAATTTATCTGCTGTAAATTCTGACCATTGCTTTCTCGCAAGGTAATTTTACGATTTCTCAAAATTTTATTCTGATGAAGACACCCTTAGTGGATGTCGAAACCTAGGTCAGTTGTACCAAACAGTTATTTGCAACCGGTTGGCTGTATAATCCCTATGTTTCAAAATGAGTAAAATATGTAAACCAGATTTGGTTGAAATCGTTCCAGGTAACCCTTTACCCGTGGATTTGCCTGCGTCAAGAACGTTTCATACATAATTATCACATTTCATACTATTTGTACACATATTCACCTGTATCTCCAGTAAATATCGTCCTGCAGTTTCTTTTTCAAACAGCTCATTGTTTGTGACGTAGTATTTCCTAAACTATGTGTCGCGCGACGATATAATTTTGCTTGTACAGTCAATGCTGTAGCTGAATACTTTCTCCAAAATGTGACGAGAATACAGTTAGTAGTAAAGGAGCAATAACTTAAAATGTCATGCTTCATGCGACAGTTTAACTGCATGAAAAGGTGAAATGTAGTAAGCGACAAACTTTTTTACTTTCATCATTTTGTGGTAGTTGTCAGCGTGAAAAAGTTTCGTATAGTTTAGAAATTATTTGTAAAGTTTGTTGCACGCTACCCAGGATGCTTTCATTCTTAGGTAATGGGTGAACAAATTACGAGTATTCGGCGTCTTGGGCTACACCGATTTTCACCCCCACCCCCAAATCACTGTCATGGGTAAGTTGTTCTTACCCCCTCGACGATTCTTTCCAGGCAGTAAGTGTTACGCCCAACGAGTTTTCATGAAATCGGTCCACTAGCTTACGAAAACGTGTGGAACATAAATACGTACGTACCCCCATTTTTTGGATTATTGTGCTGCAGCTGAGGTCCTCCTCGTCGCTGTTTGTATTCTTCGTCGTCTGTGGCTGCGTTTTTACCTCCTTGATGGCGGGATGCCACGGAGCTGGAAACGTTTGCCACTGTAATTACATTCGTTTTTCGAAATTACAACCACGTCTCGGACTTTCCTTTCATACACGTTGCTCTCCTTGGCTACCACACATACCTCGTAGAATCTGTAGGTTGGGCGCAATTTACCTGATGTCCCGCGTAGGACATTTGCGCTGTTTAATATGTTTTCTGTCGTCCCGGTTTCGCTTATATACACATTACCCGCGCCATGCGTCACTTCGTGGTCACTCGCAATGTGGAGGCAGTCAGGTGCGTCAGTTTGAAGTCGGAAAAAGTCTTTGATTTTGTTCTGACTCTAAACACTGTCTATTTTCGAACAAGTCTGCTTGTGCGGTCAGTAACTCCAGTAACGAACAATAACGTAACTGAGTGAGAAGACGGGTCCTCGACTTTCTTACTATCGTAAATAATTCTATTTCGTTTGAAAGTTCTATTAATGGGCAAAACATGATAGCTGTTGGCTTTCAGTGCGTTATTTAACATATGCAGTTCCAATTCCAAGCTGTTATTGTCACTGGCACGGTAGCAGAAGGCAGAGTGTTTAGCACTACTTGATTCTCAGCTGGGCGGTATTTAAATGCCTATCCCTTTTTGTAGTCTTTCTATGCACTCTCTGTCCTAGCGTATTGTGAGTAAACGCAACAATGGTCTTTGAGATAGCTAGCCAGCAACACGAGAAGATCCTCAAGGATGTCGCAGCACAGGGAGAAGAAACGTCCTTTGTGCAAGAAGAAATTGAAGACTAACAGCGTAAAGATTTTATCTTCACTAGTGACTTGGTTTGCAATGAACATCTACATTTAAATCCGTATTTTGACACACATGTTTGTTCCAGAGGGAAATTCGGTGGCTTCTTCCATTGTTGAAGGTTGCGCGGGCAGAAGCGCTGCTGGTAAGTCATCGTCTGAGATCCAATTCCTGTGATCATCCTTACTTTCGTGCTCATTCCACGAGCTGTTTGTTGGGGATATTAATATGTTGTCTGTGTCTTCTTGCAGTTTACCGTCTCGAACCCCTTCGCGCTCATTGTACGAGTCCATGACGAAACGTGACGATCCTCGTTATATTTTGGTTCAAATGGCTCTTAGCACTATGGGACAACTTCAGAGGTCATCTACATCTACATCTACATTTACATGACTACTCTGCAATTCACATTTAAGTGCTTGGCAGAGGGTTCATCGAACCACAATCATACTACCTCGCTACCATTCAACTCCCGAACAGCGCGCGGGAAAAACGAACACCTAAACCTTTGTGTTCGAGCTCTGATTTCTCTTATTTTATTTTGATGATCATTCCTACCTATGTAGGTTGGGCTCAACAAAATATTTTCGCATTCGGAAGAGAAAGTTGGTGACTGAAATTTCGTAAATAGATCTCGCCGCGACGAAAGACGTATCATATCTGCCACACTCTCTCCCCTAGTACGTGATAATACAAAACGAACTGCCCTTTTTTGCACCCTTTCGACGTCCTCCGTCAATCCCACCTCGTAAGGATCCCACACCGCGCAGCAATATAACAGAGGACGAACGAGTGTAGTGTAAGCTGTCTCTTTAGTGGACTTGTTGCATCTTCTAAGTGTCCTGCCAATGAAACGCAACCTTTGGCTCGCCTTCCCCACAATATTATCTATGTGGTCTTTTCAACTGAAGTTGTTCGTAATTTTAACACCCAGGCACTTAGTTGAATTGACAGCCTTGAGAATTGTACTATTTATCGAGTAATCGAATTCCAACGGATATCTTTTGGAACTCATGTGGATCACCTCACACTTTTCGTTATTTAGCGTCAACTGCCACCTGCCATACCATACAGCAATCTTTTCTAAATCGCTTTGCAACTGATACTGGTCTTCGGATGACGTTACTAGACGGTAAATTACAGCATAATCTGCGAACAACCTAAGTGAACTGCTCAGATTGTCACCCAGGTCAGTTATATAGATCATGAACAGCAGAGGTCCTAGGACGCTTCCCTGGGGAACACCCGATATCACTTCAGTTTTACTCGATGATTTGCCGTCTATTACTACGAACTGCGACCTTCCTGACAGGAAATGAATCCAGTCGCGCAACTGAGACGATACCCCATAGGCCCGCAGCTTGATTAGAAGTCGCTTGTGAGGAACGGTGACAAAAGCTTTCCGGAAATCTAGAAATACGGAATCAACTTGAGATCCCATGTCGATAGCGGCCATTACTTCGTGCGAATAAAGAGCTAGCTGCGTTCCACGAGAACGATGTTTTCTGAAACCATGCTGATTACGTATCAATAGATCGTTCCTTTCGAGGTGATTCATAATGTTTGAATTCAGTATATGTTCCAAAACCCTAATGCAAACCGACGTCAATGATATAGGTTTGTAGTTCGATGGATTACTCCTACTACCCTTCTTAAACACTGGTGCGACCCGCGCAATTTTCCAATCTGTAGATACAGATCTATCGATGAGCGAGCGGTTGTATATAATTGCTAAGTAGGGAGCTATTGTATCAGCGTAATCTGAAAGGAACCTAATCGGTATACAACCTGGACCTGAAGACTTGCCCGTATCAAGCGACTTGAGTTGCTTCGCAACCCCTAAGGTATCTACTTCTAAGAAACTCATGTTAGCAGCTGGTCGTGTTTCAAATTCTGGAATATTACATTCGTCTTCCCTGCTGAAGGAATTTCGGAAAAGTGCGTTGAATAACTCCGCTTTAGCGGCGCAGTCGTCGGTAACAGTACCATCGGCACTGCGCAGCAGCCCTAGAACTTAGAACTACTTATACCTAACTAACCTAAGGACATCACATACATCCATTCCCGAGGCAGGATTCGAGCCTGCGACCGTAGCGGTCGCGCGGTTCCAGACCGTAGCGCCTAGAACCTCACGGCCATCCCGGCCGGATCGTTATAACTTCTTCGGCTTCTGTATCAGTCCTACCCGTTATGGGTCGCAGATTGATGAGCAGTACACTAGAAACGGTAGAAAATGCGTTTCGTGAGCTACACCTTTCCTAAATATATGAACCATATTTCCTTAGGTTTATTTGAAGGAATCAGTCTGCAATATGATTTTCGTAGAACTATTAGTACGTAGCCACTATGGACGCATAGCCCTAGATACATAATGTATAGTTAACTGGAATTGGAAACTGCTAGGAACCACTGGCGGACCCGTCAAGTGGCGTCTTCAGTGAGCAGCTAAAAAACGGTAAAAGACAACGATAGTGTCTAACAGTGGTAGGGCACCGAAAACAAGACAGCAGAATGAACCAAACGATGAGCCAAGACGCAGCAACATCAGAAACCAAAAGAACGACGAATATCACGAAGAATACGTCAGCGCAGGCGGCACATGACTCAGACCCGTGCCCTTTTTTTTTTTTACTTTATTGTTATTTTAAAACCTGTACAACAGGCAATCTGTCAGCAGCATTCTACGCTGCTCTTCAGCCATAGAATACACAATGAGAAAAAAACAGTAAGAATACACATAAGTTACAGAACGGTGGGCAATAAAACAGTAGACACATAAAGACAAACACGGAGCCGTTCACACTCGACGATAATCCACACTGCAAACTGTTGAGACTACGCACAAACACTGAAGATGGCGATGGCACAGGTGAACGATGGAGTGCGACGGTGAACACTGAACACTAAACATGACGGCACACACGAGACACTGATGGCGATGATCTCCGGCGCGCGGAAGTCCACGCAGCGTGTGCGAGTCCGCCACCCGTGCCCCTGCGCTGCTAGCTTTATAGCGCGGCCGCAGGCGCTGAAAGGCTGGCCCTGAGGTGGCGCCAGCAGCGCTCGTAAATATTAGGAGCGCTTCCTAGCGGCTGTCGTCATGGTCCATGCTTTCTGCCGGTGTTCGAACTTGTCGGATCGGGAACCGGGTCCCACCGACACGGAATGGGATCATAGGGCCTGAAGCACCCTGGACGGTGTTTCTGGAGATGAATTAGTGGGGCGGTTGGTGTCACAGTGGTAAAGCCCACCAGCTGGGAGAAGGACGACGGTCAGTGCGCTGGAGATTGGCAGTGTGAAAGCCGCTGTTACGGGGTTGGACGCTGCAGAGAGATCTCAATCTCCAAACTTGCATCCACAGGAGCATGACAATTGTTGAAAGCAGAGGGAGAATCCACCACCACAGTGGCACTCACATTGTTATCGAGCAACTACAGGATCGCCCTTGTGCATGACTGCAGCCCAGCAATGCTCCTCCATGGGTGACTGCCACGCACTTCATCGATCACCTGGCCCCACAGCACTCAAAACACACATCTTGCACTGTGAACTATGCAACCTGGGTTCAGCGGTCTGGGCACGTTCATGTGAAGAAAAGCCTTCGTGGATGCTGGCTACAGTGCTGGACACCCACGTCTGAACACCAGCTCCGTCCCTGCCTGCTGGCTGCACTACCATCGGTGGGTCACTCGCAGTTTGAGAGCCCACCGTTGCAAATCCCTCACCCACATTAGTGCACAAGTCTGCTGAAATTCGATCTACCTTTCTATTTTCCTGTATGGATGTGGCTTCTAATGTTTTGATAGCGGGTACAAAATATATTTCTTTCAATATCCTTGGCTTCGCCAAACTACAGTTTTATAGCTTCCTAATAGCTGTTTCAACTATTAGTAAATTTGTCCTGCAGCACTGTCTTTGGGATGAATTTACCCCTAAAAATGCATAGAAAACTCATTGGAAATCGCTGTGATATAATGGATACTATGTTGGTCGGACTAGATGTGTTTTTATCTGTCCAGGTAGCCTATTATACAATGGCACTTAGCTGCCATTCGTGCAGCGTATGACGTGACTGACGGGGAGGTAATGCATGAGCGACACGCTTGTGAGAACATCCCTCTCCCCTGAGCGATTTGCCAAGCTCTGAATTCATAAGACCCGCAGAACTCTTCATCCAAGGCTTATCAGACCGTTCAAAGAGTGACACGTTTTTCACTCTAATTAGAGGAACATTCTCAGTAATGTGTATCATGCTGTTCTCAATATATGTTGTGGGCGCTGATGACCGCGCAGTTGAGCGCCCCACAAATCCAACATCATCATCATCAGTATATACTGTATAATTATGGTTACAGTCGAGAGTGTTAACTTCATTATCTTTTATTATTACTTACTGATTTTTCCCAGGATCGTTCGCCAAATACCCCTCGGCTTGTCTTAAACACACTAGTTCCGTGGTAATCACTTCCCAAAGACTTCTGTACCGAGCAGTAAACTTCCCTTCCTACATTTGCGCTTTACGCCATGCACTGTTAGACGCCACACACCGTCAGGTGGTTTGCGGAGTATGGATGTAGATGTTGATATAGATGTCATATGAACTTCTTCGGTTATCTGATTTTTTTTATCTGTCCCCAAACCATTGCAGCTACTAGAGACAGCTAGACTGAAGTAATCAGATTAAAAACAATTCCTGGATCTTTTCACTGATCTGGAATACTTGAATGTAATTCCGTTTTCTGGACTAGATATAACATTATACTTCTGCATAATGAAGTTCGACAGAACTGAAAAGAATAGTTCCTCGTGGAGGTCATACGGTTGTGCCTCGATGAAAATAACGGTGACGTCCCTCACACTGATTGCCATTGCAGGTGATGCTGCGGCAGTCTGTACACTTGCCCACTGTCACAGTCAAAGTATTTGGGTACAAAGCTTTTTTCAAAGAAATAAAACGACTAAGTAATTTATAAATTTAATTTTAGTAAGAGATATTTTTATAACATTTATTTTAATAAGAATTATATATCGAAGATTGCTTAACGTAAATGAAATGCAGCTTTTAAGCTTTAACAGTTAATGTAATGCACTTAACTTATAAAAGAAAATTGAACGGTAGTTTTATTTACGATACAGAAATATCGTTGTTCACACAACATGTTAACATGATTCGTAAGAGCAGTTCATTTGATGCTATGTGTGGATTATTTAAGACTGTAGTGTAGGTGCGGACGTTTATTGCTACAGTGAATGAGGTTAGGTTACTTTGGAGCCAATGTACGATCGATGTAAATTGTAACAAGTAGTCAGTTGTATGAGGTGTAAGAGGAAAGACAACACTGTCAGCACCCTGGCAATGCTGTGTTGTAGACCGCACCGTTCATCCCTTCAGATGCTCAGCCTGAATTTCAGCAGTGTGAAGTCGTCATGTGATTTTCGAGAGCGCCATTACTGAAGTTGTGTTTCTATTGTGTGTTACGAAAATGGAACAGCGGAATTTAGAATAACGTTATTCCATCAAGTTTTGTGTTAAACTTGGGGAATCCGCGAGTGTGACCTTTGAAGAATTGAAACTGGCATATGGGGAAGATTACTTGTCGACAGCACAAGTTAATTTTTGGAAGGCCGAAAGTTCATTGGAGATTAACCTCACTTAGGAATACCTTGACCTACAAAAACCTACAAAAACGTCGAACGTGAGAGTGCTCTTGCTGAGATCGGACTAACATTTAATGACAGGGATGATGTGTGACCTGTTCAACTGTCGAATTTTAGCCGAAGGTTTACACATATGAACGGTTTGTGCAAAATGGTGACGAAAAACCTCACAAATAATCCACTCAATCACGAATTTTGTGGCCTCAGAAGGCATTCCCGCTGCCCGTCTATTCACAGTATCTGAGTGCTTTTGATGTTTTTCTTTCCAGAAATTGAAAAAGTTTTAAAAGGACATCATTTTGGGACTCTGGAAGCGATTCAGAGTGTGATCGATATGTTAAAGGCCCTACCGGTCGAAGCGTTTCGGTGCTACTACCAAGACGGGAAGCAACTACTCCGCCGGTGTACAGTTCTCGAATGGCACTACTTTGAAGGGGACACTGTTGTTGTTTGAAAAAAATTAAAGGTCAGTCTCGTTACTTTACTTACAAAACTTGTACGATGTTCGAATAATTAAACTTTGGTAGATAAAATGTCAGCCTCGTTACTTTTCTTACACGCCTTGTACGACGTCCTAATAATTTTTTCGTGATTGCTGAAGTTTCTCAAACCTAATAATTTCGAAAATTTACTGATATTTTCGTAAAATTATATACCAAAACTTATCTGCTTTGAACAACGTAGTTTCTCAATATATTATGAAACGTCCCCTTAGAAAAATTCATGAATTACTGTGCTGATAAACCTCTACGTTATATGATTTTCAAAACTGAACGTACTCATACATTACTCTCTTTACTTATTCTGATCAACACTAAACTGACACACAATTTTTTGGCGCAACGCAGTTTGACTTTGAAAAATCCCTACAAAAGAATGGCCTTGACTAACAATAACCTATACGTTTCATGTATCACTTACCTCACAAAAATCTTCGTTACTCGAACTACTGTAATACAGCGAGCGCCACTACTGCCAGCTAAATAGAAGATTCAAACTACTGAAGGCACTAGCTACTGACAGGCATAGTTAGCAAATGAAAGATTTTGATAGAGAACAAACAATGTATTTACCTTAATAGTGTTCAAAAGTCATTACATATATGTATCAGTTCATGATATCCAGTATAACAAATTTACTCTTTCTGGCGGACATAGGTCCAGATCGGCCGCTCTTAAAACTCCGCCATTTCTCTCCCCACATCCACCACTGCTGGCGACTCACCTCCAACTGCGCAACGCCCACCACTACAACAGCGAATATTTCAACAATGCCAACCAGCCACATACTGTACACAGCACAGTCACTAATTTTCATACAGAGCGCTACGTGGCGTTACCAACATAAAAACCTAAACAGCCTACTTAAAATATCTGCTAGAAAGAGGTTGCTAATACTGCTATAGCCGTAAGTGCAACCATCTGTAAGTGTGAAATTATGAACGCAGGAGGTAACTGAATTAATCTGAGCAACAGTTCAGTGATGATACGTTCACTAAGCACAAAAATCGAGCGTTGCAACGGTTGGTAGTTGTCTCCAGGCAAATGATCGACTGGAATTGTTCTGCAAAGTGAAAGTACATTTTGAAGGGAACATTCTTCAAATGGTTCCTCTGCCTCGACGCAGCCGATTACGCGATAATTAGGTCCTCCTTCGACAATTCGCGTTTCGAACTACGACGTCCCAAAATATTGTGCAGTGCCTGCCGAGGGAACCGAGCGGTCGCTGCCAGGGAGGCGGATGAATAATTTTCTGTGTGGGGAGAGGCCGCAGGGCGCCTCCACAATGGCCGACCCCGGCGTGTCAAACAAGGCGGGCGCAGCACGGCCCACAGTGCCCTGGCCGGTACACGCGCCGCCTTCCTTCATTTCGTGGCACCATTCCTCCATCTGGTTTGATGCTGTTCTTCGTCTTCCTCCACGTCCTTTTCATTTCCAGGCACCTAGTCCACCCAAAATTATCTGTACTCCATTCGAGTGTATTTCATATTACCCTGTTCCCGGATGCGAAAGCGGATGTCTCACTAACCTTTCCTTCACCTGCTGACAGTCTGCCATAGATTACGTTCCCCACCTACTCTTTTTCCTTGTCCATCGTCTCATACATTGCCTGTCCACTTAATATTTTACGTCCAGCAATAGCAGCATGTTTGCAGTTCCAGCTTCTCCGGATTTACAATGCTCCATGTTTCACTTTCGTACAATGTTGTCTCCGAGACACACATTCTCAGCAACGTTTCCTCATCTACATATCTTTATCTGATAAAAGCAGAGTTATTTTGTTAAAAAAAAGCTTACTTGACCTACTTATTGTAATAGTTTTCCTTCGGTCATACCGTGTAATCTTGCTTCCTAGGTAAGAGAATTCCTAAGTTCCTTCATTATCGTGTCTTTTCCAGTTTTGATGTTAAGCAAGTCTTTTTTTACATTTTTTCTACTCTTCACCCTTTTCATTTATCAAAAAATGGCTCTCAACACTATAGGACTTAACTGCTGAGGTCATCAGTCCCCTAGAACTTAAAACTACTTAAACCCAACTAACCTAAGGACATCACACACATCCATGCCCGATGTAGGATTCGAACCTGCGACTGTAGCGGTCGCACGGTTCCAGAATGTAGCGCCTAGAACCGCTCGGCCACCCCGGCCTGCGTTTCGTTCATCCTTAAGCCATACTCGGCATTGAGTATTCTATACACACCTCAGAACAGTTTTTATGCGTCTTTCTTACTTGTGGCCAAAAGGTCAGCTTTAAGTAGCGCTGTTATCTGCCCCTTTCCACTTCTTGTCACGGCGTAAAGTGAAGCGCCGGCACGCCAGTCGGGAACGATAGAGCAGAGGGGGCTGCGAGAAAACGTCAGCCAGTTGCACGCTGACCGACCCCTCTCCAGGATGACAACGTGACAGCAGCGGCCGCTATACGAAGAGGACGTAAGACTAGCAATTTGAATAGAAGCGTCAACTCTAATCAGTTGCTTGTACTGTCTGTGTAACACGGACATAGGAATTGTTATACTGAACAGATTTCTTATTTTATCTGTCGCCCTTTGCAGACGACACGTATGTGTAATACAAAGTTAAGTATTGTATTTTTTCCATATTATAATAAAACTCATTAATACAGTTTGTTTGAATAATGTCCAGCAATCCAAGAAAGAAGGTTTCCTAGACACCCCGTAATTGACGACTATGCTAGTTTTAACACTTGTAACCTTGTGCCAGCGTTTTCATTAACTACCCTCATTTATTCTTCTTACTAGTTGAAAAATGCCGTGGTGAGCGACAACCTTCCCTGACACCCTTCTGAACACGATTTTGTCTCTCTTGACCCTCCAATTTCATCATTCCTAACTGCTCTCCGCACATGTTCTACATTATCTATGTGCCCCTATATTTTAGCCCCAGTCTTTTAAACATTGTGAATATGTTATTCCTTCTTGCGTCATCGAAGGCTTTCTCTGTGTCGACATATAAATTGGTATCCCGATAATTCGGCATCCGGTCTCTAGCACCAAGGCAACATCAATGAGCTTTTTTAATATTTCCTCCTACATCAACACTATTTCATGTGACAAATGGCTTCATATTTTCGCAGGTGGTAGAAATAGCGTGGTAAGGTACGTGGAATGCAATAGCAGTGACTGAACATATCGGATAGTAAATAACGTCACCACGTGGCGTCTGCGAAACGCTTTTGTCGCTTGCCTCTGCCTGTGCATCTATGCTCCTCAATCCAGTTCTGTGTCTGGGGCAGAAACGTCAACTCAGCATCTCCCTACTCGAGTTCCGCAATGAGCGACTGTCGCCAAGCATACGTGCAAGCAGGATCCCTCATTTCCTAAGATGAAGCTCGGATAACCCAATATGCTGCTTGATTTTTCACGGAATGTCCACAGAAAGTGGCTCTGAGACGACGCTTGTGGTGCGTCCACTTTCTCCATTTTGTTTCACTATACCGGATACCCAGAACTTATTGGGGACTAATTTACCTCACCTGTTACTCCGAACTGCTGAGAGTCCCGGACTGGCGATGAAGGTCGATAACTGCACACTACAGAGGAACCCATCTGACTGGGTGGTGGAGGGTACTTCTGCAACCACTGTTTCTTTTCCACTGTTCCCTGTACCATTCAGGGCTCCACGTGCCGGAAGAGAAACTGTACGTAAACCTCCGTGTGGCACATTGTGTCTTTGACTTTTCTCGTCGTGATCATTTCGCGAGACCTGTGTGGGAGGGAATAAAACGTTGCTCGACTCTTCCAGGAATGTAATCTCTCAAAATTTTAATAGTAAACATCTCCGAGATGTACAGCTACACTTTTGTAGCAGTTGCCACTATAGTTGGCAGAACAACTCCGTAATGCTCTCGTGCCGACGGCTCGAACCTTTAGTCTTCGCTGTATGTTCTCTATCTCTTCTATTAATCCAACCTGGTAAGGCCCCGAAACAGATGAACTTTCATACACGTTGTTTTGTCTGATCATTCCACTGTAGCTCGCTTTAGGTTGTTAGTGCCAGGCATTTTACGTTAGTTCCTATTTCTAGCAATCGTACAATAGAGGATATTTTTCACGTTCTCCAGAGCAATACAATATACGTACAGGATGGTGAGACATAGTCTGGAAAGCTTTTAAGGGTGTTGCAGGGGAGGGTGAACTGAGAAAAGATCGCTCAGAAAAGAAATCGAAATTTGGCGCCGTTTACGAGTTATTTAGCATGGAAGTGAGCCAGTCAGGTCATTACATGATCAAGTTCAAGCGCTCGAACGCACTAAAATGCGGTAATCCGCAGACATCTTTGTGTCCGTGAGTTAACGCTTGCTCAAATGCTCATTCTAAGCTAAACTATACCTATTTTCGGAACTGATAAATATAAGCTACGAGAGCGAAAGCTACGTTTGTTCGGTCTAAGGAAACCAACTGAAGAACTAGTCTCTGGCAGGCTGCTTGAATATACACGCGAAGACCTGGTTAGTTAACTTCAATGCCAAGTAATTCGAAAGCGGTGCAGCGTACAGAATTTTTTCGCGACAGTTATTTGTCAGCGTAGCCTTCCTCCCCTGCAACAACCGAGGAAGCTTTTGGTACTGTTTCCGACAACCCTGTGTATTTAGACGACTGCCAATGCCTGCACAAATCATGTAACCTTCCCAGATCTTCCTGCAGTTAGCTACAGTCTTCTGACGTTGCCATCTTATTACAGACAACTAGATTATCTGCCGACAGCCTCCTGGGGCTTTCCACCTTATCCACATTTATATATTCTGAAATCAGTAACAGTCCTGTCATACGTCGTTGGGGTACCCCTGAAATTACGTTTACAGTAGACGATTTTCTTCCTTTAAGAGGAATGTGTTGACTTGTTGACTTCTTTCTATAAGGAAGGCATTTTTCGTGCAGATGTTTCTAGAGTTCACCACAGCAGAGAACGAGATGCATGCGTTTGTACAACCAGAATTATGTCGTTTGGCAGTTACTAGTCCCCAAAACGGTTTGGAATAATCAGTCTGTTTTAACAGAGGCTGCATAATCGGAAATCTCCTATAGCCTCCCACACTCTGACATGTCGACTGCACACTTCATATAGGAGTGTGTGTCGCTGCTGAAAGAGGTTCAGCTTCCGTCCCTGCATTTTCTGACCACAAGGAGACGTCTCAGCTAACGGGTTGTAAACCGGATATGCTTCTGATTGATTACTTGATCAAAGTAGAAACGAATTGTTCCCCGTGCGGTTTTGGAATGTCCGTAGCCTATCTCCAAATCCTGTGATTAAATATGGTAAAGATGAATTACACCGAACCGCTAAGGAATCTGGTATAGGCATGCTTATTCAAATACAGAGATGTGTACACAGGCAGAATACGGCGCTGCTGTCGCAACGCCTGTATAAGACAACAAGTGTGTGGCGCATTTGTTAGATCGGTTACTGCTGCTGCAATGACAGGTACCAAGATTTAAGTGAGTTTGAACCTGGTATTATAGTCGGCTCACGAGCGATGGGACACAGCATTTCCCAGGTAGCAACGAAGTGAGGACTTTCCTGTGCGACCATTCCACGAATGTGCCGTGAGTATCAGTAATCCGGTAAAACATCAAAGCTCCGACATCGCTGCGGCCGGAAAAATATCCTGCAAGAACGGAACCAACGACAACTGAACAGAATCGTTCAACTTGACAGAAGTGCAACGCTTCCGCAAATTTCTGCAGATGTCAATGCTGGGCCATCAAGTGTCAGCGTGCGAACCATTCAACGAATCATCATCGATATGGGCTTTCCGAGTCGAGATCCTACACGTGTACCCTTGATGACTCCAGGACACAAAGCTTTACGCCTAGCCTGTGGCTGTTAACACCGACGCTGGACTGTTGATGGCTGGACAAGTCTTGCTTCAAATTGTATCGAGCGGATGGACCTGTACTCGTATGGAGACAACCTCATGAATGCATTAACCTTGTATGTCAGGAAGGGACTGTTAAAGCGGTGGAGGCTCTGTAGTGGTGTGGGAGCGTGCAGTTGGAATGATATGAGACCCCTGATAAGTCTAGATATGACTCTGACAGGTGACACGTACGTAAACATCCTGTGTGATCACGTGCTTCCACTCATGTTCATTGTGCATTCCGACAGACTTTGGCAATTCCAGCAGGAAAATTGGACACCCCACACCTCCAGAATTGCTATAGAGGGGCTTTAGGAACACTCTTCTGAGTTAAAATACTTCCTATGGCCACCGAACTCCCCAGACATATACACTCCTGGAAATTGAAATAAGAACACCGTGAATTCATTGTCCCAGGAAGTGGAAACTTTATTGACACATTCCTGGGGTCAGATACATCACATGATCACACTGACAGAACCACAGGCACATAGACACAGGCAACAGAGCATGCACAATGTCGGCACTAGTACAGTGTATATCCACCTTTCGCAGCAATGCAGGCTGCTATTCTCCCATGGAGACGATCGTAGAGATGCTGGATGTAGTCCTGTGGAACGGCTTGCCATGCCATTTCCACCTGGCGCCTCAGTTGGACCAGCGTTCGTGCTGGACGTGCAGACCGCGTGAGATGACGCTTCATCCAGTCCCAAACATGCTCAATGGGGGACAGATCCGGAGATCTTGCTGGCCAGGGTAGTTGACTTACACCTTCTAGAGCACGTTGGGTGGCACGGGATACATGCGGACGTGCATTGTCCTGTTGCAACAGCAAGTTCCCTTGCCGGTCTAGGAATGGTAGAACGATGGGTTCGATGACGGTTTGGATGTACCGTGCACTATTCAGTGTCCCCTCGACGATCACCAGTGGTGTACGGCCAGTGTAGGAGATCGCTCCCCACACCATGATGCCGGGTGTTGGCCCTGTGTGCCTCGGTCGTATGCAGTCCTTATTGTGGCGCTCACCTGCACGGCGCCAAACACGCATACGACCATCATTGGCACCAAGGCAGAAGCGCCTCTCATCGCTGAAGACGACACGTCTCCATTCGTCGCTCCATTCACGCCTGTCGCGACACCACTGGAGGCGGGCTGCACGATGTTGGGGCGTGAGCGGAAGACGGCCTAACGGTGTGTGGGACCGTAGCCCAGTTTCATGGAGACGGTTGCGAATGGTCCTCGCTGATACCCCATGAGCAACAGTGTCCCTAATTTGCTGGGAAGTGGCGGTGCGGTCCCCTACGGCACTGCGTAGGATCCTACGGTCTTGGCGTGCATCCGTGCGTCGCTGCGGTCCAGTCCCAGGTCGACGGGCACGTGCACCTTCCGCCGACCACTGGCGACAACATCGATGTACTGTGGAGACCTCACGCCCCACGTGTTGAGCAATTCGGCGGTACGTCCACCCGGCCTCCCGCATGCCCACTATACGCCCTCGCTCAAAGTCCGTCAACTGCACATACGGTTCATGTCCACGCTGTCGCGGCATGCTACCAGTGTTAAAGACTGCAATGGAGCTCCTTATGCCACGGCAAACTGGCTGACACTGACGGTGGCGGTGCACAAATGCTGCGCAGCTAGCGCCATTCGACGGCCAACACCGCGGTTCCTGGTGTGTCCGCTGTGCCGTGCGTGTGATCATTGCTTGTACAGCCCTCTCGCAGTGTCCGGAGCAAGTATGGTGGGTCTGACACACCGGTGTCAATGTGTTCTTTTTTCCATTTCCAGGAGTGTACGTTATTGAGCATATCTGTGATGCCTTGCAAGTGCTGTTCAGAAGAGATCCCCACTCCCCCGTACTCTTACGGATTTATGGACAGCCCTGTTGTAATCATGGTGTCAGTTCCCTCCAGCAGTACTTCAGAAATTAATTGAGTCCATGCCACGTGCTCGTTGGGGCCCTTCACGATATTAGGCAGGTGTACCATTTTTTTGGTTCTTCACTGTATCTGTGCAGTTGCTTACGTTTCCAAATTCTTTCTGTTATTGTTCCATTGAGACATAATTTGATATTAGTCTAGTCTTCTCACACAGTCATACAAGTTTTCAACACCATGCATGTCTCGCAATATTTTGGCGTTTTACTCCATCTACATGCCTGTAACTGTATGATGAGCTAACGGTGGCCTCCTTGCATTAAGTTCCAACTCTCAGAGTACGTGCTCATCATCCAAAGTTTCGCAGCGGCTGGTTATCCGTGGCTTTAGAAAGACCGCCGTGAAATATGCATACTGTAAGTTGCGCGAAACTTTTATAGGACAGTCACGCATGCCCACGCCAGTGCAGCTGTGAAGCCGAAGCAACAACACGCACGTAGTGGGGCGATCGGTTCTGAGGCAATGGCCTGTTCCCTGTTACATGACAGGGAGCGGCATGAGGAATTACGGAAAGTCTTATTATAAGACGTGATAAAAACACGAGCACGATGTGTAACAGAGAAACTGGCAACGACCAACAAAACTGGTACATAACCAAAAATGAACAGTAAATCTGCCTGCAGATCGAGCGTGCTCGGTGAGGGCCGTGTGGGTTGCAAGAACTGTCTTTGTTCATGACTAGAAAGCACCCCATGAATAATTGACCTTGCTGAGGTAGGATGGCTTGCGTGCCCCTGCCATACAGAAAACCGTCTGTGATACAGAAAGCCACACCGTAGGTGCAACTGTATTATTTTGAAGAGACGCCAGACAAACTTGTGATTTCCAAAGGGAGACAGCAGTACTTAAGGAGCAATAGTGTATATGATTGACTATTCTGGTCTTGTAACATTAGTCAACATGGCCAGTCTATAAGTATGTTGGTTCATCGAACGGCTAAAAGCAATGACAAACCACAACCCTTGACTTCCACGAGGACACGCAGCCGTACCGTATAGCTTAATGATGACAGCGTCCTTTTAATTAAAATATCTTTGGGTCAAAATAGTCCCCTTTTGATATATCCGTGTAGGGACTATCCAGGGGGGGGGGGGGGGGGGGGAATAAGCAGAAGAAACAAAACTGGCTTAACTAGCGCTCTACGGGTCGTAGGATCTAATTTTAGATCCCTTAATCAGTTTGTGTGGCTAGGGCCGTTATGAAGGGAAATGTACAGGTTGAATTAGTGGGAATCAGCTAAGAAGTACTGTGGTAGTAGGAATATGACTTCGGGTGAAAAAAAAATGGTTCAAATCGCTCTGAGCACTATGGGACTCAACTGCTGAGGTCACTAGTCCCCTAGAACTTGGAACTAGTTAAACCTAACTAACCTAAGGACATCACACACATCCATGCCCGAGGCAGGATTCGAACCTGCGACCGTAGCGGTCTCGCGGTTCCAGACTGCAGCGCCAGAACCGCGCGGCCACTTCGGGTGAGGTTGGTACAAGATTATCAACTCAGTTTCAAAAGAATAATGAAAAGAAAAATGGGAATGCGGGTAATCTACTATCAAGAATATAATGAACCCATTATCATAAACAAGATACATACACTGACCACAACGGTACACGTTTATGCGCCTACCAACACCAAAATGGTGAATGGTTCTGTATTCTTGTCTTGACTACCACATCAGGAATCTGTCTCGTAGATATGAGATTGTGATAGTCTGATATTGACTGCTGACTGCTAAGTCTAGCACAGGAGAATTACAATTTTCCCATTAAAAATTAATTTAAAATCGAGCTCACTAAATCAGTAAGTTGTCATCTCAGTCAAACCATAGGCTTAGATGTGTCAGACTTGTTAGGCTACCATATGTCGCCAGTTATACTTTCTGTATAATCCCTCCATCTATCAGGTCATATAATAAATGTTTTAAGAAAGAGTAATTTTCTATATTTGAGCTCGAGAAGAGACGACACGGGAAAAGATCATATAGTAGGGCCCCTTTACGAAATATTTTGACATTGACTGTCTTCCATGAAATACTTTTGTATTGACAGTCCTGCAGTCATAACTTTAATAAATTGTTCAGATGTAATACGTTATTCTCTCCTCATATAGTAGAACGGATAACAGCGGCATATTCACTGAATACTTGCAAAAATTAGGCTCGTACTCTGTTTGTAACGAGATATTTGCGTGTTTAAGAAACCATTGCGTTCAGTTATGTGAAGCTGTCTCAGCGACCCGCTTTGGGAACAGCACCTCCTCTGAACCTTGGCGTTCAAAGTTGCGCTGTAAGATTTGTCCCATTCGCTTCATCATACCTTTCCCTTTATTGGCAGATATCGAATTCGCTAAACAGAAGTTCACATGACAAGAAGACATTCCGAAACCAAGTTTCGTAGAATGACCTATAGATTATGAGTACTTCCTAATTTAAGCAATACTGAACTCTCTGCATGAATATGAAATTGAGAGATCATACCATAGTGGAAGCGCGAAATCAATCACTTTAACAGTGACATATTGTGCTGTACGAGGCAATCCGTCTTATTTTATAATGTTCTTTCAATAGTTACCACAAGCACAAAGAGTATATCCTAATATTTATCACGATATGATGAATATGCTGTGCTCTCCATTGTAGGCGTATTTTAGTGTTAGCTCTGTAATTTTGGTAGTTACACATATACATATTATTGGTCAGTAAATTTTAATAGTCTGGGATATGTTTTTATTTTAATATGGCATTTGATTTCTGAAACTGACATTTGTCTCTTGATTTTCATCGTAAACATGAGACTCTTTCCGGTTGTAGAACAATAACTCACTGTGTGTATTATTACGTAAACACAATAAAATTGTAAGTCATATGGTATGGTTTCAAACTGACAGCTCCAAATGGGGGTCTTAGATAAGAACAGATTCATGGATTTGATAGAAATTGTTAATTAATCGATCCTACACACAAAATTCCGTATAGGGTACGACGTAAGTAATATACTCCAATAAATAAAGTAGACTTGAACAGTAGATATGTTAAGAAGACACATAGCGATCACCATTCTGTACCAAGGTGTGTAATGTAATGTAAATTGTGTGTGATATGTATACTATGTATAATCTACAATGAAGACAGTATTAAATAGCTAGGCTTGAAGTACAGGCTGCGTTACTGAAGTGACTAATCGTATTATGAGGCAAAACCATACGTCAACAAAAGCATATTGACGTACTTCATCCAGAGACGTCTCTTGTTAAACAACAAACAGCAGTTACAACATTTACTGGCAATCTCGTTACCACGAATGAGAGGTAGAAGAAACAATGCACGCTCACAAGCAGAATAAAACGTAACTTTAGTTACCCTGGATATGGAAGCATTAATGGCAGGGAGGTTTCAACACAAAGATAATGGGACACAAATGCGCATGAATGTTTCGTTTTAAAAATAAAGTGATCAGAAAACGAATGCAGTAAACTCTAAATCTTCGCTCATATTTTTAGTTAAAATGTAAGCAAAACAAATTGTGCACGGTGTTATACGATACAGACAAACTTCTAGGGGTTGTAGAGGGTGTCGTGTGGAACAAACTGAGGGTAGGAGCCCGTGTCCGGAGACGCCATCCAACGAGGCCACTCAGCGTCGAAACTATAGGTGCCAGCGCCTGAGGCTAGCCCACCCGTTCGGCAGCAAACGTGGATTTTCACGATGGCAGACCGTAGGAGAACCATCTCGCAATGTTTGTCAAGTGACTCCAACTAATTGCCACGATCGGCAGCGGAAAAGATGGAGCTACCTGCTCCATAGACTAGCCGTGTCTACTACGAATTAGACGCTGTGTTGCCTCTGAGGATGACGGTTTCAGACTAAAATTTCCATCCGTAGTTTATTTTTCTCCTGTAACCCTCTAAAATCTCCATTATTTTTCGGTATACGGGAGAAAAATAAACAGTGGATGGAAACTCGTGACCGAGGCAACAGAGCCTCGCGTTAAAAGTAGACAAGGAAGGCCTGTCTACGCAGTGGCTAGCTCCATCTCTTCTCCAATGGCGATCGTGGCATCAGTCACAATTCCAGAATAACGAAAAACATTGTGAGACATTCCGCCTACGGTCTGTCAGCGTACGGAGTCACGTTTGCTGCTGAAGGGGTGGCTTGTGTCAGGCCCCAAGCGTGTAACTGCGACGCTCTGGTTCCTATCATTAATTTGTCTCTTACGGCACCACGACAAATCGAAGTTTGTCGGTATCGCTTTATAACAACATGCATAACGTGTTCTGCTTGCATTTAACTAAAAGTGTGAGCGAAGATTTAGAGTTTACTGCGTTCGTTTTCTGGCTTATCGTGAGGTTAAAAATTAACGTATGAGGTAGGTAGATTTTACATACCTTTGTGTGTTGTGTAGGTTGGAAATTGTATCGATTAATTTCTAAAAGCCACTTCTGATACAAATTCGTGGCTTTCGGAAGCTGAAATAACAATACCTTTATTTCTGTAAGTGTCACGTATTGGTACACAACATTATTGTAAACCATGTTCAACATAGATCCACAAAGAGTAAAACGTTTTTACTGCTGTTTTTAATGACGAACGTAGCACTGGAACGCAACACATGTGTACATTGCAATACCATCGAGAGAACATAATCTTGTAGCTGTCTGATTAAAAGGGAATGACGTCACGTACTAGATGTGAATAGGTCCGTTGCGTATGCGACACGGTTAGACAGGGATATATGCTTTTGCTTTCAACAATCTGGTAACTCATTCTGATTTTTTACGCTTTTGCTATCTTTAAAAATGTCGTGTCAAGATTTATGAAGGTAAACGCTTCTTTTTTTTTCATGGATATGCCACTAATTACGACGAAATATACAAAGATTACATTTACGAATTCTCAAACGGTGGAGATATGTGTACGAAGTGGATATCGGCGATCAGAAGGTATAATTTCGTTCCAAGAAGTTGTTTTGTAGTTTTCTGTTTAAATATTGATAGATGTCTGTGGCAATTTACTTATTATTCACAGTACGTATTTCAGCAGGGACATTACAACGCAGTTTCTTTTGCCGTCTGCATTTTTTCCATACCATTGTGGGAAACAGAAGCTGTAGGTTGTGAAACTAGCAGCACCTTTATTTTTGAATCAACTGCGCGACCACCATTAATTGGCCAGTTTTCTAACCCCCAAAGTGCCAGCAGCTATTTGAAAACTTATATTTAATATTCGTATTTCCATGTACGCATCTGCACCACATTACCAGTTTTGTACTCTATATCAGTACATCTTATTCTCAATACATATCGTACTTTTTTGTGTATTGTTCTCATGTTTTGAAGGATGTCTTGTTTGTGGTTTAATTCTTACTATACTAGTTTCCCTGTAATGTGCGGTCAGAAATCATGCAAATTTACTTTGGTTGTTAGTTTTTGGGTGTGACATTTTGATTCTCTTGCTGCTCTTTTTTCCCTCAGTACTATATAACACGTTGGTAGGCCAGCTCATCCTTTATGCTGCTGATGAAGAATAATCGTTTCTTTATCATCTTGAATATTGGCAATACCTGCTATTAGTGTAATATTGTCAGTTTTCTGTGTATTTTCGAATTCTGTTTTCATTATCCAGCTGCCGGTAAGGTACTATAGTCTCAGATAAAGTTGTATAGTATTTGCTTTCAAGAGCAACTTGTCAATGTGATTCTGCGTTTGGGATGATTTTTTTCATGTGAAATACAATTTGATTAGCGCTCTTTGCTATGATTTCATTATGCAGAGTTGGAGGAGAAGTTTTAGCTAAAGTTTATTTCTGTTGATTGTGGTAGCTATTGATCTGATAAGAATGACTTGCATATGTATTTTTCTGGGTATGTCATGGTTTAGGATACTCATGTATACACCGTATTTTTTCAGATTTGTCAGATTTTGACTGAATGTTCTCAGTACCCATGATAAACAAGATGATAATTCCTCTTATAATGGGAACATATTGTCAAGAAACATTTTGTATGTGTCTACAATTCATGTATATACTTTTGCTAGAAGTTTCAGTTGCATATAGTTGATAAATAATTTAGCTCACACTTAATCATACGAGTATTAGTAAAAGAGAGTGTTACAATAAATACTTTAGAAAAATATAGTGCCTCTTTAGCAACATGGCCAGACATCAATACTTTCCTAGGTTCCTTGATGTACTTTTCGGCTTTGGTGATCATTCAAAAAAAATGGTTCAAATGGCTCTGAGCACTATGGGACTCAACTGCTGAGGTCATTAGTCCCCTAGAACTTAGAACTAGTTAAACCTAACTAACCGAAGGACATCACACACATCCATGCCCGAGGCAGGATTCGAACCTGCGACCGTAGCGGTCTCGCGGTTTTGGTGATCATTGTTCTTGTAACAGCATTGAGCTCGCTAATCCCTCCCTCATTCGTAACAGGGTCAAGAAAATCAGGTCTGTTTGTAACTGGCCGGTATAGAAAATTCATTTTGTGCGTGGATCGTTGGGCTAGTTGTTCGAAGCAGTTGTCAGACATTCAGTTCTACTTAGCAAGACTTTGCCCTTGGAGACTATGACCGATGTATAGATCTGGAAATCAATAGTAGAGAGGCTAAAGCAACCATTTACACCACGCATTTCCGTCTAAGCTACCTTTGGATGACTGTCAGCGGCGTGTTTGAATCTGTCGGTCGGATGAATCCTCCGTTTATTTATCTTCTTTTCATTGTTTCCAACTCAGCTTGTAGTTTATGGCAAATATTTATACATGGAATTTATACACTTTCGTAGATTTTTTTTTCTTCTCGTATATTTAACGACTGTGTTTTAGTGCTAATCGACACAAACGATACAAATAATAACAATTTTCAGAACTCAGTATTTCCAGTGAAATTTTTCATCAACATACTGGCGTGGACAAAAGTTGTGGAAACAGGAAAAGCAGAACACATTGTCATGTCTAATATTGCGTAGGAAAACCTCTTGCATTTGAAACAGCTGAAAATGGGCACGGAATGAATACACACGGGTCCTGTGCGGTTTCTAACATAATTTCACACCTTCCCTCCTGCAAAACTATGGCAAGATGATGGAAATGGATAGCGATGACGCACCATTCTCTCCAGAGTGGACCAGAAATGCTCAATAATATTGACACCTGGTAATTGTGGTGCCCAGTAGGAGATGCCACAATTAATGCTCATGCCCACTAAACTACTTCTGCACAATTCGAACTCTGTGAACATATGCCTTGTGATCTTGGAACACAGCAGCACTGTTGGGGAACAAATATTGTGTCACGGCAAGGACCTGATCACAAGAAAACATTTCCCTGGCAGTCATGAGGCCTTGCAGAGTAACCATGGAATCCATGGAACATCACGATATGACTGCAGAAATCATCACCGTGCTATGTTTCACTCTAGGCAGCAAACAGACTGCATCGAAGGTGGGTGACCGTGTGCGCTAGACGTAAACTCGGTCATAAGTTGGAAACCGTCTCAAACAAGACTCGTCCTACCAAATGACTCTTATCCACAGCGCCGGGTTTGACACTACGTTTTTCTATTACGGGCATTGACATCACTGAAGTTTGGTTTTAGAATTCGAGCTTCCTCTTCAGTTCTCAGATTATGGAGACTTTATAGTGTTGTTTTGGTGCAGACAGGGTTCTGGAATGGCTTTTGTGGCGGTCGTGGTCTTATTTTTCGTCACAATCCTTCCCAACGACCATCTGTCACGGTCACTCAAGGGTCATTTTCGACTACATTGTGACTCAGACGCCGGCCGCAGTGGCCGTGCGGTTAAAGGCGCTGCAGTCTGGAACCACAAGACCGCTACGGTCGCAGGTTCGAATCCTGCCTCGGGCATGGATGTTTGTGATGTCCTTAGGTTAGTTAGGTTTAACTAGTTCTAAGTTCTAGGGGACTAATGACCTCAGCAGTTGAGTCCCATAGTGCTCAGAGCCATTTGAATTTGGTGACTCAGAGGATAATGTTTCCTCGCTTTCGCTGCACTTTTAGATCCGGTGCCTCCTGAAACACCGGACGCTTCGGCTGTCATAGTTACGGAATCATCAACAATAACATCACCAACTATTTGCCCACTTTCGAATTCTCTCAGCTCCGACATGAGGTACTCACAACTTCAGAGAACAGTGTTCTGGCCACGACTGGCACCGGCAGCGTGCTGAGGTCGCTGCTCAGGCGCCTCATGTGTTCAGATACAACAGAGCAACCGGCAGGCTTGCCCAGCTCCTGCTTTTACGATCAACCACACATTAGTCCCGGTGTTCCCACATTTTTGTCCAACTTCTGTATCTCTTTTGCAAAGTTTTTCATTTAGATAGACGAAAAGACATGTTGCTCAGTTGCGACAGTGCATGCGGTCCCACGCGTTGGATGACATGCGCAGCAATTTCTGCTCGCCTTGTAAACGCGGTACCTGGTTTTTGCGGCTGTGATATAGACATCGCTGTCTTCCCTGTCAGTGAAGAGCTCACCTCGATTCTGAGTGAATGACTTACTACATGGCTCGTACTACACACGCGGTGCATTTCTAAAAATGTATATGACCTTACTGTCGAAGAAAAAGCTATGTTCATAAATTCAGGCGCGATGTGACACCAATTTTCTGTGTAATTTTGTAGTTCTGTCACGGGAAATCGGTCAGAAAGCGGACAACACAAGTTAATGATACTTAATGCGTACAGATATTGATTTTATATCAGGATGTCAGACATGTCATTCTACCACGACAGTTGAGATCTCAGAGCGATAATCCGAAGCGATAGAACGTGAAATGTCCGGAGTATCGATTAGGGAATAAGGTGAGTGGCATGTAGCAGTTCCTTGGAACGTTCTCGACAACTGGAGCCTTCGTGACGGATCGACACGACAATAGCTTCGCACAATTTCACCGACGCTTGTGGGACCCCTATAGAGCTGTCATGGCTGGGTTAGGTATGCGATAGTTAACACGAGATGTCCGCGACGACTACGAGCATTAATTACGTATAAAATCACTATCCTTCCAGGTAAAATTTCCAAGAAAATACCGAGAAGTTTTTTTTTTCATTTAAGGATCGGAATATTCGCCGATACGTACGAGGGCTGTTCGGAAAGTGAGGAACGATCGATAGCGAAATAGAAACCACAGTGAAAATCAAAATCTTTCCTTTTTTTACATTGCAACTATTAGCTACACTTTCCAGCTACCTCTGCACATCGCCGCCTCTCCGACTTAAACATCTGTCGTACACTGTAACAACTTTATCTGGGCTGGCTCTGAGCATTATGGGACTTCTGAGGTCATCAGTCCCCTAGAACTTAGAACTACTTAAACCTAACTAACCTAAGGCAGGATTCGAATCTGCGACCGGAGCGGTCCCGCGGTTCCAGAGTGTAGCGCCTAGAACCGCTCGGCCACCCTGGCCGGCACAACTTTGTCGTAGTACTGTAATACATTTCCAATACCCACGTCCTGTACTATCCGACAATTTTCTACGATGGACTGCAGATCGTTGTCCGTGCCAGAACGTCTTAATAACCAGCGGTTCATTGGAGCAGAGATGAAGATCAGAGGGAGGCAACTCTCAGCTGTATGGTGGGCTGTCAAACACTTCCGATCGAAAACGCTGCAGGAACGTCCTCATTGCCCTTGCAGTGTGTGACCGAGAACTGTCATGAAGAATGAAATACATGACAGGTACACTATGTGGGGTTGCATGAAATCAGGAGGAACCTCCCGGCAGGTACCCATACTTGGAGGGAGACACTACTTTACGCTGTCACCGTGAAAAAGACGGCGTGATGCCATCTAGGAGCATACATTTTTCCTTTATTTTTATTTTCATACCTTTACAATAAAGGTAGACCGGCAGCGGCCTATCGACGCCACTCTTCGGCCACTGTTGTCACATACAAGAGACAGAAAGACAGAAAAACAAAACTCGCATGGTGGTGCACAAAACGGGAGACAAGACATAAATAAATGAAGACGTACACGGGCGCACTGTTTGGATAAAATTCATCACGGTGCACAACGGGGAAGAACGAGTTTACTCGGGTGAACGGAGGAGCACAAATGGAGAGACACGAAGCACTGACGCGAAGACACACACGAGCACTGGCGACGTTCTCCGGTGCACGAAGATGCACTGTTCACGCACAAATCCGGGGACCTGCCAAATGGATGAGGTGCGGCTAGGAGAGAGAGGGGGGAGGGTGTTGATGCCAGTGGGAGAGGAGAAGGGAGGGGGAGGGGAGAGGGTAGGGGCCTTATGGAAGCCCAGGGGGGAAGGAAGGGAGGACGAGAGGCGGGAGGCGGGAGAGAAGGTAAAGAGGGTGCCCTGGAGGAAAAACACAGGGGGAGGTTCAAATGGTTCAAATGGCTCTGAGCACTATGGGACTTAACTTCTGAGGTCATCAGTCCGTAGAATTTAGAACTACTTAAACCTAACTAAACTAAGGACATCACACACATCCACGCCCGATGCAGGATTCGAACCTGCGACCGTAGCAGTCGCGCGTTTCCAGACTATAGCGCCTAGAACCGCTCGGCCACCAGGACGGCCACAGGGGAAGGAAGGGGAGGATCAAAGTTGGTAGATGGAGGGGATGAGGGCATCATCAGGGAGGGGGAGTTGGCGGAAGCCACCTTTGGCAAGGGTATGGAGTGTGGAGAGACGGAGAGCGTGTGGGATGTGGAAGTACAGGCGCGGCAGCGGATGGGGGTGGGAAAGGATGGGAGAGACAAGCGGGTGAGGGGGATCAAGTTTGCGGGAGGTGTAAAGGATCCGTATACGTATAAGCATACTGGCGACAGTGTCCAATATACCTGAGCAATCCTTCATCGGATTTGGTTTCCATGTCACCAACGATCGCTCCTTTCTCTCTCAGTAGCCCTTGTATTTATGTTAACGTAGGGAAGACCTGGGCCACTTTACGCACAGGGCACGTTCACACATAGCGCTTTTGTCGGGAACCATACTTGCCAGAACGTTACCGACGACGGACCATTGACACTGAAAGTTTAGTGCTCCCATCTATTGAGGGCTCTCACAACCTTTAAGGCAGCACTTTAGTGAACATCTCAGCGCCAAGAACATATTTGTGGTTTTGTGCATTAGATAAATTTTGTTACTCAAATATCGATGCTCCTACGAAGCATAACTATTGTTATATAATTTGAAATCATGAAATTTACTACTGTCATTTCCAAACTAAATCAAACATGGCGAAGGTACACGTTCACACAGTATTGATGGGGAACGTTTCCGCACCATTTTGCATTGTCATCCAAATTGATACCTCAGCCAATGTTCGTGCGGTAGCGTTCTCGCGTCCCACGCCCGGGTTCCCGGGTTCGATTCCCGGCGGAGTCAGGGATTTTCTCTGCCTCGTGATGGCTGGGTGTTGTGTGATGTCCTTAGGTTAGTTAGGTTTAAGTAGTTCTACGTTCTGGGGGACTGATGACCATAGATGTTAAATCCCATAGTGCTCAGAGCCATTTGAACCATCAGCCGATCTGACTTTAAGACAACAACTGTTGGAAACACAAATTTAAAAAAAAAATCACAGGAGAATATAAGGTAGGAAGTGCTAAAGAAGCTGTTTGAACCTAATGAATCACGCAGAAAAAATTAGTTCTACGAGACCGTGGACTGATGAGGATAAGAAATCGCTAAAAGCAAGACCAAGGAAAAAATGCAGACAGGCCTGTTTGCGATGCCATAATTGTATAATTGTTATTCTGCCTAAGGCCAGGTTTTCACATTGTACCTCTCCATGCTCTCCTACCTTCTGGAACCCTGTTTAGGTTCGCGTAATTTTCGCTTCCTTGTATGTCCACTGTCATTTTGTTTCTCTTCAGTTCTCTACATCTCCTCTCGCAAACCAGACCTTCCAAAGCTTATGTTAGCAAGCTCTCCCAGCTCAACGAATGCCTCGTGCAGTTTTCCTTCCTTTCTCTTATGACCTGCAGCAGTCTAGCGAAGAGGAAGGAAATTGCGTTTGCACTTACTGCTCGAAACAATACAACCAATCAAAAAGAAATGAAGAATGGCTCCAGTGCCGTAGATGTAGAAGGTGGACTCACGATGACTATACCACAGGAAACCCATTATTTTTTGTTTGCATTAATTACACCTCTGACGTTGATGATGAATAGGCCTGTAAGTAACACTCAAACTTCTATAAAGACCATATTATGCTAACACTTGGATGTTCGGAAAGAAAACTAGTTACTGCTAGCAAACTTTTGGTATTTTACCACGTTAATTGGTGTAAGTTAGTGTGGAATTTTGATTGCTGCCAGTTAAATATATACTGAAAATTTTAATGACTAGGTGTTTTACTTACTCGTTATTGTGTTCTACGATATGTGTAAGCATGTCCCCACAGGCGCGCAATATTGTCACAGACGCGGAACAGTTTGCACACTCGACTTGAGCCTACGTACAGTTATTTTGTGCTCTTAAATGTAATGTTGAGTTAGAAAGTATACACACCAAGTTATACTACAATAACCAAGTTATACGGCCAAAGAATTTTAAAAATGATAAATCTAACCAAGAAAATTTAAAAAAAATCGAAAATAAATCCTCGTAGTTGCCCCCAGGACTGCCCTACACTTTCTCTGAAAAATGTTGCGGGCAAACAGCTTGCAGTCACCCGTTTTCCTTGCAGTCCGTCGCTTGTCGCCTTGTCCCCGTGAACCTCCAGCGTCACTTCTACATTTTTGCTGCTGCTAACAGTTCTCTTCTTTTCCGTTATGCTTGGCGGAAACCGTCTCGCCTCAATTAGAGCAAGTCTGCAGCATGGAGTACAGTGAGTAAATCTTCGGATACTCCTAGGTATGAAGGCAGTCATTAATGGGACTAGAAATAACGCTGCAGGTGGCCACAGATTTTGCGCTATCGATTAGAGGTACTTTGAGCGTATACCAAGGAAGAACTAGAACGATCGCTTTACGGTTTACGGTACCCATGTAGTCTCAGTGCGTTCGCTCTAGCGTTAATGGCTCATACACGAAATGTGACAAAACCGTGCTACGGAATTCAGCGCTCGTTAGACTCCAGTGTATCACGGAGAGAGAGGCGGTCGCGGACTGCACCTGGATCGACAGTATGGAGACGGACGCTGCATTTCACACCGTGGTTCGACGTTACAAGCCGAGCTCCTTTGGGCAGATCAGTTCTGTTGAGGCAACGCGTCCGCTATGGGGGCAGCACTGGTTGGAAGAGAGCCACGTGGTGCGGCAGGAGTAGCCTCTGGCTCGGCCTGCTGCTGGCGCGGTTTGATTGCGCATTGCGCCAGCGGCAGCACATGCATATGTCTGAGCCCGCTTGCTCACTAAAGAGCCGTTTTACGCGCTCCGGCTTTTATGAACAGACCACGTTCGCAACGACCCTCTGCACATATGGCCTGTAGCGATCAATTCGCATTTACACCTCCCAACCACAATGCAGTATTTCGACGTTCATGAATCGCCAGTCTGAGAGTGCCCAGAATTTCCTGGTAGTGGCCAAAGTAAGTAAATTTACTTGTAAGGTAATTATTCTGTCTAGTGTTATTACATTGTCACCAGCCTTCTCGCCTGATCACCGAAGTTAAGCGCTTTTGACCTTGACTAGCACTTACGAGCTCATCGTCCTGGTCTGCCATGCGCTTTTGGCAAGCGGGATGCTCTCAGGCCAATTTAGAAGCAAGTTGATTTAGAAATACCGGGTGTGATCACGAAAGCTGTCAGCCGCTGGGAGAGCATGGGCTAGCCACGTACCTGTCGGTATCCGCGTCCAGTGACGCTCGGTATCCGCGTCCAGTGATACTTACTGACTGGGGATGACATGGCAGTCGCTCGGTACCGTTGGGACTTCAGAGACCAGTTCGTTGATTGGTTGATTCTGGGCAGGGGACCAAACAGCGTGGTCATCGGTCCTATCAGATTGGGGAAGGATGTGGAAAGAAGTCATCCGTGCCCTTTCAAAGAAATCATCGCGGCATTTGCCTTAAGCAATTTAGGGAAATCACGGAAAACCTAAATCGGAATGGCCGGACGTGGGTTTGAACCGCAGTACTCCTGAATACGAGTCCACAGCTCAAACCACTGCGCCACTTTGCTCGGTCCAAGACCTGTTCGAACGTAGACATGTTTTCTGTTATTGCTTTGGAAGTTATAAAAAGAAGTTGATCGGTACGGAGAAGATGGGCAAAACAAAGATTTCTAAAAGGTGTAACGCTTCTACACGTTAATCTTTTGAACCGGCCACTGTGGCCCAGTGGTTCTAGGCGCTCAAGTCTGGAACCGCGCTGCTGCTACGGTCGCAGGTTCGAATCCAGCCTCGGGCATGGATGTGTGTGATGTCCTTAGGTTAGTTAAGTAGTTGTAAGTCTAGGGGACTGTTGACCTCAGATGTTAAGGCCCATAGTGCTTAGAGCCATTTGAACCATTTTGTTAATCTTTTAAAGAAACTAAAAACTGAAAAGAGGACTTCTTTATGTACCTAACACGAACAGAGATTCTTTATGTTGTTGCAGTATGTTAATCCGAAAACAAGGAGAAACGACACTTAACGAGAAAATCAATTAGGTGCTTATCAAAAACTTAAAACTGAAGTACTTGCAAACTCACAGTAGCTATGCTCACATGAAATTTCTTGCTATGATGTCACCTACATTGTTGAACCACATAATTCCGGAAGCAAGTCCTGGTGCGGTTGTTTTTACTTGATACAAATAAATAACTCGAAAACGATGCGTTGTATGAAAAACGGGTTCTAGGTGAAAACTTAATGTTTGTAAACGGGACACCTGTGTGTGGTACAACCGGTCACCACCTATCCCGCAGAGACGGTGTGGTGTCACCGCCAGACACCACACTTGCTAGGTGGTAGCTTTAAATCGGCCGCGGTCCATTAGTACATGTCGGACCCGCGTGTAGCCACTGGCAGTGATCGCAGACCGAGCGCCACCACACGGCAGGTCTCGAGAGACGGACTAGCACTCGCCCCAGTTGTACGGACGACTTAGCTAGCGATGCACACTGACGAAGCCTCACTCATTTGCAGAGCCGATAGTTAGAATAGCCTTCAGCTAAGTCAATGGCTACGACCTAGCAAGGCGCCATTAGCATTACATAGCAATTGATAGTTATCGTATGAAGCATGTCTCATCAAGAGCGATGTACCACAGGGATGGATTAACGTTAAGTATTCCAGAAGCTACGTACTTTTCTTTATAGCATTCATTACGTATCCTGTTTCAGACCTATCTCTAGCCTGCGTCAGTAACGCGTGCCTTTCGGCTACTTCAGAGTGGCGTGGTTGTCTTACTACGCTACAACAGACGGGGTCAATTTTGTATTCCCAAACGAAAACCCCTCATTTCTTATCGCAAATTCGGATTCTACTCCCAAAAAAATACGTACAGTTTACTCAAACCGTTGTTTTCCTTTCTTGGTAGATGACGCTGTAATTGACGAATATTATGCGTGCCTGTTTATGCAATTAAGAAATGATGCATCTGATTCTACATTTCATGTACGATGTAAATATAAACCACGGTGTTCTAAAGGTGGATATTCACATTCAAAATTTATTTTAGTGTTGCAAATGTGATTGTACAGTACAATACGGTTAGTCATTTCAGTGTCAGTTTAGAAACCACATTTATCGTGATTCAGTAACAAAGACGTGGATTTAATAGTTTTCTGACCCCATCTGGATGCTTGATATACGTGAGCCCCTTGACTCTCACAATTGGGTGCTTCATTTCGGTGAGTATCCATTTCAGGTGCCCCTGCCACTATCACGTCATGGACGTTTTACCTTATTGCGCAAGAGTTTGACGCTTACGCTTAGATGGAAACACGCACCGGAATGAGTCACCTTGATGGCGAGGTTCGAGGGCGGCCTCCGAAACCAACAATTCCGATGTACTCATCAAAAGCAGCCCCTCATGAAATACAAAACCATGTAACCATACAAGCAGCTTATTTGCCAGAAATGTCAATGTCTAGCCATATTATTTGTACTGAACAATCACATTTGTAACACTCAAGTAACGTTCGAACATCGATCAATCATTAGAACACAAAGATTTACAGTTACATGAAACGTAGAATCAAATGCATCGGTTCTTAATTGCAAAACCAGGCACACCTTATATACGCCGATTACAGTGCCACGGACCACGAATGGGAAACAATGATTTAAGTCAACCGTACGTGTGGTGTCACCGCCAGACACCACACTTGCTAGGTGGTAGCCTTTAAATCGGCCGCGGTCCATTAGTACACGCCGGACCCGCGTGTCGCCACTGTCAGTGATAGCAGACGGAGCGCCACCACACGGCAGGTCTAGAGAGACGTACTGGCACTCGCCCCAGTTGTACAGCCGCCTTTACCTGAGATGGATTACTGATAAATACGCTCTCATTTGCCGAGACGATAGTTAGCATAGCCTTCAGCTACATTTGCTACGACCTAGCAAGGCGCCGTATTCAATTGATATTGCGATTCTATTAATGTATCATCAAGAGCGATGTTCTACAAATGTGGATTAAAGTTAAGTATTCCAGAAGCTACGTACTTTTATTTATAGCATTCATTACGTATCCTGTTTCAGACCTCACGCCAGCCTGCGTGAGTTTAAGCGGGTGCCTTTCGGCTTCCTCTCATTGTGTCTAGGCTGTCTTGTCTAGACACAACAGTACGTATTTTTGGCATAGAATCCGAATTGCCGCAAGAATGGGGAGGGGGGTGGGAGAGGGTCCCATTTGAAAATACTATATTGACCCTGCCTTCGCTGGAGGGGTGGTTCGGAGGTGGCAGTTGTACCACAGACATATGCCCCTTTTACTTACATTAACTTTTCAATTTGGACTTTTATAGTACGATGCGTAGTTTTGGAGACATTTGTTGTGACAAGTCAAAGGCGTCACCTTGTATGCTACAGAGCCCCTTACACGCTAAGATATTTGCACAGACTGGTCTGTAGATATAATGTATGAAGAGACAAATCGTTTCGTAGGAGTGAATCGCCAACTGAAACATTCTCGCTATTGTTTGTGTTCGGCCTGCGCGAATTCTGTCAACGCTTGAATTGACGCAGACCGGATAAAGTGCTTTAGTGCTACATATATGGCACGACATGTTTCCGAAATGTTATGTCTGAACGATGAATGGAATATCACAGCAGAAAATTTCATATTAGCATACCTTCTGTCAGTTATAACGAACGTCAGTGTTACTATGAGTCCTTCACAAGTAGTTTTCTCCTTAGGCACAATGCAACATACTACACTCCTGGAAATTGAAATAAGAACACCGTGAATTCATTGTCCCAGGAAGGGGAAACTTTATTGACACATTCCTGGGGTCAGATACATCACATGATCACACTGACAGAACCACAGGCACATAGACACAGGCAACAGAGCATGCACAATGTCGGCACTAGTACAGTGTATATCCACCTTTCGCAGCAATGCAGGCTGCTATTCTCCCATGGAGACGATCGTAGAGATGCTGGATGTAGTCCTGTGGAACGGCTTGCCATGCCATTTCCACCTGGTGCCTCAGTTGGACCAGCGTTCGTGCTCGACGTGCAGACCGCGTGAGACGACGCTTCATCCAGTCCCAAACATGCTCAATGGGGGACAGATCCGGAGATCTTGCTGGCCAGGGTAGTTGACTTATACCTTCTAGAGCACGTTGGGTGGCACGGGATACATGCGGACGTGCATTGTCCTGTTGGAACAGCAAGTTCCCTTGCCGGTCTAGGAATGGTAGAACGATGGGTTCGATGACGGTTTGGATGTACCGTGCACTATTCAGTGTCCCCTCGACGATCACCAGTGGTGTACGGCCAGTGTAGGAGATCGCTCCCCACACCATGATGCCGGGTGTTGGCCCTGTGTGCCTCGGTCGTATGCAGTCCTGATTGTGGCGCTCACCTGCACGGCGCCAAACACGCATACGACCATCATTGGCACCAAGGCAGAAGCGACTCTCATCGCTGAAGACGACACGTCTCCATTCGTCCCTCCATTCACGCCTGTCGCGACACCACTGGAGGCGGGCTGCACGATGTTGGGGCGTGAGCGGAAGACGGCCTAACGGTGTGCGGGACCGTAGCCCAGCTTCATGGAGACGGTTGCGAATGGTCCTCGCCGATACCCCAGGAGCAACAGTGTTCCTAATTTGCTGGGAAGTGGCGGTGCGGTCCCCTACGGTACTGCGTAGGATCCTACGGTCTTGGCGTGCATCCGTGCGTCGCTGCGGTCCGGTCCCAGGTCGACGGGCACGTGCACCTTCCGCCGACCACTGGCGACAACATCGATGTACTTTGGAGACCTCACGCCCCACGTGTTGAGCAATTCGGCGGTACGTCCACCCGGCCTCCCGCATGCCCACTATACGCCCTCGCTCAAAGTCCGTCAACTGCACATACGGTTCACGTCCACGCTGTCGCGGCATGCTACCAGTGTTAAAGACTGCGATGGAGCTCCGTATGCCACGGCAAACTGGCTGACACTGACGGCGGCGGTGCACAAATGCTGCGCAGCTAGCGCCATTCGACGGCCAACACCGCGGTTCCTGGTGTGTCCGCTGTGCCGTGCGTGTGATCATTGCTTGTACAGCCCCCTCGCAGTGTCCGGAGCAAGTATGGTGGGTCTGACACACCGGTGTCAATGTGTTCTTTTTTCCATTTCCAGGAGTGTATATCAACACGAAGAGTGCCTCTTCGTTCCATGTTTAGGTAACTAAGCGGCTATTCCTTTTTAAATTTGTAGCTTCTTCCAAAGATTAACCTGCAGAAACCGTACACGTTTCAGGAGCCTCTCTTCTGTCCATCTTCTCCGTACTGGTCGTTTTCTTTTTATAACTTCCGGAATAATAGAAGTAGGTAGAATAATCACCTCATAAGCAAACTTACTTTGTTTGGTCAAGAACAGAAAATACTCTACACTCTCAGACTACTGTTCAACACTGTACAAAAGCTTAACTGTAGCTGGAAGGTGCAAACGCTAACTGTAAACTGCAGACCAGGTGTGTTGGTGGTTGTTACAAAAAGGATCAGCTCAGAAAAACTGGAGCGTGTAGAGGGCCCTTAAAACAAGTCGTTTGGTCTGCGTCAATTAAATGCCAACCAGAGTTCGCACGAGCCGAACACAGAAAAATTTTTCGGTCGGTGATTCATCCACACACAAAGATTTGCCTGTGCAGACACAGTCTGTGCAGCAAGTCGGTTCGAATATCTGAGCGTGTACAAGGCCCCTTAGGACGGGGCATGGAGGCGAACCGCTCTAACCTGCCTACTGTACTCGACAATTTGTCTCGATTTACCTTGCTCCCCCGCCCCCTTCCATGCTTCCCAGCAAACCGACAATTCCTCCATGTCTCAGCAGTGATCTCTTCCTTCAGGCAAGCTGTGCTATAAATTTCTTTTTTCCCAAATTCGTTTCTGTACCTCAAGCATTGTGCTCCACCATCGGATTTCAAAAGATTCTATTTTCTTAATGCGAGAACTGCTTTACCCCTGATGATAACTTCCTGACCCTTTCCTGAGCTGTGAGTGGGGAAAAAAAAATTGAAATAAGCCTATGACGTTGCTGGCCGGAAGGGCCCGTCCGGGTAAGTTCGGCCGCCAAGTGCAAGTCCAATTGCAGTGGACGCCACACTGGGCGACTTGCGTGCCGGTGATGAAATGATGATGAGAACAACTCATCACCCAGTCCGTGAGCGGAGAAAACCTCCAACCCGGCCGGGAATCGAACCCAGACCCGCTTGTACTAGAGGCAAGCACGTTACTATCCAGTTAAGCAAGCAGACTGCGAGTGGGAAATTATAGTACTTCCGATATATCTTATACGATAGGATTCCATTATCATTATGCCATAGTGCACAGCTGCATGTTCTTCACTTTTAGTCGTTCGCGGTACTAAGACAGGTAGGCCATGTCTGCTGAGGTTCCAAGGCCAAAATAGTCAGTCATGTGGCCCATTTCCGGCCACCGCTCGCCGCGTGTGGGTGAAGGCCCGGCCTGTCATTCGGCTTTGCTCGGTCCTTCTCGGCAGTCAACTCTGTTCACCTTCCGCTATATTTGTTCCGGGTATGAATGACGTTCACAGGTCCAGCGGCTGTTTGCGCAATAAAAGAGGCTGTCTAGCGGACTGTCGTCACAATCCTTTAGAATGAATGGGAATGGCGGCAGAGGGGGACAACAGTTCTCGGTTCGCATAAGGGGTGGATACTGGCAGTCTGCTACAAAATGGCAATATAGTTCCTACATCTTCATCTACATCTACATCTACATCTACATGATTACTCAGCAATTCACACTGAAGTGCCTGGCAGAGGGGTCACCGTACCATTTTCATACTACTTCTCTACAATTCCACTCTCGAATGGCGCGTGGGGAAAGGAACACCTAAATCTTTCCGTTTGAGCTCTGATTTCTCTTATTTTATTATGATGATCATTTCTCCCTACGTAAGTGGGTGTCAACAAAATATTTACGCTATCGGAAGAGAAAGTTGGTGATTGAAATTTCGTAAATAGATCTCGCCGCAAAGAAAACCGCCTTTGTTTCAGTAACTGCCACCCAACACGCGTATCATAACTGTGACAATCTCACCCCTGTTGTGCGATAACACGAAACGAGCTACCCTTCTTTGCACTTTCTCGATGTCTCCGTCAATCCTACCTTGTAAGGATCCCATACCGCGCAGCAATATTCCAGCAGAGGACGGACAAGTGTAATTCAGGCTGTCTCTCTAGTGGGTTTGTCGCATCTTCTAAGTGTTCTGCCAACAAAGCGCAGTCATTGTTTCGCCTTTCCCACAATATTATCTATTTGATCTTTCCAGTTTAAGTTGCTCGTAATTGTAATTCCTAGGTATTTAGTCGAATTGGCAGCCCTTAGATTTGTTCGATTTATCGTATACCAAAATTTATCGGATTTCTTTTAGTACCCCTGTGGATGACCTCGCACTTTTCTTTGTTTAGTGCTAATTGCCACTTTTCGCACCATACAGAAATTCTCTGTAGATCGTTTTGTAATTGGAATTGATTGTCTGATGATTCTACTAGACGGTAAATTACAGCACCATCTGCTAACAATCTAAGGGGGCTGCTCAGATTACCACCTAGATCATTTATATAAATCAGGAACACAAGAGGGCCTATGACACTACCTTGCGGAACGTCAGATATCACTTCTGTACTACTCGATGCTGTACCGTCTATCACTACGAACTGTGACCTCTCTGAGAAGAAATCACAAATCCAGCCACACAACTGACAAGGGGAGGCCGCCAATTGTGAAATTCAGATTCGATTCATACTGCGCATAATAAAAGCTCATGGCCAGAGGTGTAATGTGACATAGCACCAAGATGCACTTCTCAGCCGTTGTCGAGAAAATCGACAGTTAAAAGAAACCGTTGCGGTGAAATACTCTCTACGATTGATAATTTTCTACAGCGCCGTGGCGCAGCGGTAAGTGCGCCATGCAACCCTTTTTTTAGTATTTGTTTTTTGTAATTCATTCCCGGCAATCAGTTGCAACAATTATGCATATAATAAGTTGTTGAAAGTCGTTTGTCGTGGAAAAACTGGCGACTTCGAACATCATTATGTTTTCCGCAAACAAAGTTGTATTTCACAAATGTTATTAATTGTCTTCATAATGTTAACCACGTATAGTGAACGGAAGACGTAGAAACGGTATTCCGAAACGAATACGTATAACGTAAGTAAAAAGTTCGAATTAGAATAGAGACCCCACGAACACAAATTTGCTGCGGCAGGTATGAAATATAAACGCCGTTACTCCCTTGTTACACTTGAAGGACAGATGTTGAATGGGCCGAAACGAGCCGCCGCATAACAGCGTAGTTGCCTGCTAATTTAGAAAGAAGGTAGATGCAGTCCCTAGCGCAACTTATAACATCGTCGAAAATCAGTGCGGACGGGAGAGCTTTGGTACAGCCTGTTAAAAAAACGGAAAAATGGTGGCGGTACAATTGAATTACAAAAAAATAATAATAAAAAATGCATATATATATATATATATATATATATATATATATATATATATATATATATATATATATTTGAATTACAAAAAAATAATAATAATAAAAAATTGCATGGTGCGAGATTCGATCCGGCGACCTTCGGATTACGAACCCGAACACTTACCGCTGCGCCACGACGCTGTAGAAAATTATCACGCGTAGAGAGTATTTCACGGCAACGGTTTCTTTTAACTGTCGATTTTCTCGACAACGGCTGAGAAGTGCATCTTGGTGCTTTGCCACATTACACCTCTGGCCATGAGCTTTTATTTTGCGCAGTATGAATCGAATCTGAATTTCACAATTGTAAGACGATACTCCTTATGCACGCAATTTGATTAATAGTCGCTTGTGAGGAACAGTATCAAAAGCCTTCTGGAAATCTAGGAATATGGAATCGATCTGACATCCCTTGTCGACAGCCCTCATTACTTCATGGGAATAAAGCGCTATCTGTGTTGCACAAGAACGATATTTTCTGAATCCGTGTTGGTTATGCATCAATAAGTCATTTTCTTCAAGGTGATCCATAATGTCCGAGTGCACAAAGAATTTAAACTTTTAGACGACAATGAGAGAGCAAAATATTACATTGATCTACCGACGGGATTCATTGTTTTGTACATTATGTAGTACTTTGTGCTTAATTTGTAGGCATGAAGCATTTTAAGAAGTTGGTGCTACGAATAGAAAAATTTCTGAAGTCGCACCCATTATTCCATTTTCACTTGCAACAGTTTTCAATGGAAATGAACGAAGAGTATGGAGACTTCATAAATTACTGTAAAGTACGTTGATTAAGTCATTGAGCTTGTCTGGAACGATCTTTCGATTTAAATTTTGATATTACTGAATTTATGAAGGCTAAAAAGAAGTGCAGGAAGTCAAATTAGAACATTCGGAACGGATTGCTGGTTTTACATTTCAATTGGACTTGTCTGCACACTGCCCACAGTAAGATACTGCGAGGTAACTTATTTCCATTTGATGGCCATGCAAGTAAAAACAAAATCGCGCTGTAGAAGCGACACATCCTGACAAAGACAATCCAGTTTCCAAAGTTCACTGATGTTAAAGAAAGCGCAAGGCTTCAAGAATTCATTGTGGCCTTGTAAGAATTATAAAAAAAACTTTTACAACGCTTGCACTTGTTTTCGAGCTGTTTTCCAGACCGTTTGATGTTTAAGTTGACAGCGTCCCTGTGCATGTGCAGCAATGTAATTCCACTTTTAATTGAAAATCTTTTTAAGTGAAAATTGTCCAGGACGTCTACATTGCTTTTTCTCAGATATTGACAGTCTCCACAAGTAGGTTGCAAAAGTGCTACAATATTTCGATCGACTTATTAGTGTGAAAATCCTTTTGTCGAATATGAAACTAAATAAGTGATGATTACGCGGCAACTTGGTGCGAAAGTCAGTGAAATTGTCTGCGTCTGCCTGTATGCTGCCAGTTTGTACCAGATAAAAATTGCAGTATCTCTTCAGCATGCCAAAAACAATTAATTAATACCGAAAAATTAGTCTGTGATCTACTTCTTTGAGAAATGCGAGATATATAAGCAAGTTTATTTAGTATGACTGTACTGTCATTAAAATGCGGCTCGTCACTGATTTCCCCTCTTCCCCCTTCTCGTGCTCAGATAGCCTGGTCTGGTGGTGGGGGAAGTGTGAGCTTTTTAGCACTCGGGCCCAGGCATGGCCCACCAGTCGAAATCTTGGTCGCCCCTGACCTAGACTGTTGCCCTTGCATCATCTGAAAAGACTGATGCTCTCTTCAGGAATTCAATCTAAACCTGGCCTCCGGACAGATAACATTTTCAGAATATTGCACTTACTGTACGTCTGTCTGTATCACTGAGGCACGCAAGCCACTGCGCGCCACGGGGATCTCCATATTCGTCGAGAGAGGAAGGGAGTGAGGTACCGGAGTAATTGCTTTGGACTAACAGTCACAACAAGAAACCATGCAAAATTCGTATGTCTGCCTTGTGCATCAAATGAGGGGAAGTGTGTGATACACAGCAACGAGAGTACTGAATCCACAGTAGAAACCTGCTCGAAGACCGCTGTTATTTCACTTGAGGGGGCTCTAGTCGGCTTCCACCAACAGGTGCTACACGAGTCACGTAACGTAACTTCCGACCACAATCCCACACTATTTACGTAGGAAGTTACTTAACGATGCGTAATAATGTGGTGTGTTTTAAAGACTCGTCGGGGTGGGAGTACTCGCCGACCGACAGGCAGGTAAAAGAGTAGTCGGTCGCACAGGGATTTCGATAAGCGGAAATGAAATGTTCGGTAAGCACTCTGAAACGAGCCTTTTTTTAATTAAAAGATAATTCACGCAAGATTTTCCGATGAACTGTTAAAAACTTTGCTTCTTTTCATCCGGACGGTAACTGAATAGAAAGGTAATTAGCAAGCCCCTTGCTACTCAATGTAACACGGGCAATAAAACAATGCCTTTATTTGGCGTCGCTTACGGAACGATTGGGCCCCATGCGCCAGTGACATATTCGCGGTTCACAGAACTCATTTCATAGCCTCTCTTTAATTAACTGCCACAAGTAAATGCATTCATTAGTACAGAACACAGCAGACGTGGAATTATTAAAACACCCAGAGTCTAGCCCCACAACTGGTGGATAAACCAGGATAATGGATATTCATTTGTTGTTTTATCCGCAAAGTAGCGGAGACTAACTTTCTCTATCACAAGTTGTTGAAATGTAAAAAGATCCCCAGTTTCGTTCTGTTTGGAGTCCAGTTACTTTATAATAAATTCATAGAAAGATTTTTAATGAAACGATCTGAGATCTAAGGGAAGAAAGGAAATTAACTGAAACCACTTAAAGATCTTTTAGTTTCTTTTAGCCACATGAACTGCTGCGTGCACGGTGACTATCGTTCAATATCAGCCATTAAAGCACTGTAAAAATTGATTTAACAGGACATTCATATTAGATTATATAACTAATGAAGCGGTTCTGAATCGAACTTGGGAGAGAGAGCATTACAGTACAACTTGATTTAATGCATCAACGTTCACGTGGGCTACAACACGACAAGGTGGTAACTCCTGGAGTGGGGCTGTCTGCAATAGCTTAGTGATTATTAATGTGGCAACGCCCTTTATGGATAGTTGAGAAACCACTTAGGCTAGACACTAGGCGAAAGGAATGAAGGAGGTAACCTAGTGGCAGAATTTTGAACAGACTAATTTGGTCATGGCTAACAATTCGTTTAAGAATGATGTAAGAACGTCGTATTAATACAGAGGACCTGGAGGGGCTGGAAGGCTTCTCACTGCTTATATAATGATGAGGCAAAGAGTTTGAAACCAAATTTTAAACTATAAGACATTTACAGGGTAAGATATGGACTCTGATTGTGATTTATCGAGTATGGACTATAGATTTTAACTGAAGAAACTGAAAGAGGTGCGAAAGTGAAGGATCTGGGCGCTCGAATATTGGAGGAGCTCGACGTTGTTGAGAGAAGCATTTGGCAACCTTTCACTGAAACAGATGAGAGGAATGCAACACGAAAAGAATGGGAAGCTTTAAGAGATGAAATAGTGAAGGCAGCAGAGGATGAAACAGGTAAAAAAGTCAATGCGTATTAGAAATCCTTGGAGAAGACTGAAGATGTTGAATGTAACTGCCAAAAGGTGAAAACTTAAAAATGCAGCAGTGAAGCAGGTGAAAGGGAATACAAAAATTAGACTGACAGAAAATGCAAATGGTTAAGCAGGAAGGATTAAGAGAGAAATGAATGTTTATAGGAGCAGACACGACCAGGGTAAAGGTAATGTCGCCCGTAAGAAAATTGAAGGACACATCTGAAGAAATTTGAAGCAGCTGTATGAATATAAAAACTGTCAGATCGGAATTCAGTTCTATGTACAGAGGGGAAATCTTAAAAGCTGGAACTATTATGTAGAAGGGTTATGCAAGGGAAATGAAGTAGAAGGCAATATTACGGAAAGAGAATACGAAGTAAATTAAGATAGTGTAGAAGATGTGATACGGCTAGAAGAATTTGGTAGAGCACTGAAGGACCATGTCCAAACAAGGTACCAGGTGTAGACGACATTTCCTCAGAATTACTCGGAACCTTGGCAGAGACAACCACAACAGAACTATTCCACCCGCCGTGTAAGATATATGAGACAGGTGAAGTACTCTCAGACTCCTAGAATAGTATAATAATTCAGTTACATGAAAGGTAGGTCTTGGCAAGTGCGAATTCTGTCGAACCGCCAATTTAAGAAGTAATCTGTGTAAAATGATGATAAGAGCTACAAGAAACTAGTAGAGCCTAACCATATGGAAGATCAGTTTGGGTTCCGCAGAAATGTAGGAAGACATCAGGTAGTACTGTCCGTAGGACCTACCTTACGAGATATTTTGAAACAGGGAAACGTACGTTTATAGAATTTATACGTTTAGAGAAAACTTTAGACGATGTTGAGTGAACTATATTCTTTTAAACTTTGAAGATAGAAGGGATAAAAGACAGAGAACGAACTGTTGCTTGCAACTTGTATAGGAACCAGAATGCTGTTATAAGTGACGCAGGACATCAAGGGAAATGAATGTCAAACAAAGGAATAGGACAGGGTTTTGGCCTATTACTCAGTCTGTACGATATTATTCAGTCTGTAAACGTAGCAAGAACTAAAGGACAAATTGGGAAATGAAAGATATTTGACGGAGAAGAAATAATAACTTTGAGATACGCCGATGGTACTGCAGCTCTGTAAGAGAAGGCAAAGGAAATGAAAGAGCAGGTTGACAGAATAGTTAGCTTTTCGAAAAATTATTATATAATGAAAGTTAACGTAGGTAATGAAGGGAGATGGAATGTACTTAAATTAAATCAGGTTGTGCTGAGGGGATTAGGTTGAGTTTTGATACACGGAAAGTAGAAAGCGTACTTTCCAATTTAAGTACGAAATGACTGATAACGAACAAAGTAAAGACGACATAAAATGCACTCTGGGAATATACGAGTTTCTGAAGAAAAGAAATTTAAAAACCTATAATAGCAATTTAAGTGTTAGGATGCTTTTTCTCAAGGTAATTGTGTAAAGTGTAATCTTGTACAAAAGTCAAATGTGAACGTTGAACAGTTCAGACAAGACGAGAATAGGGGGTTTTGAAATGCGGTGCCACAGAATAAATCTAAAAAGTAGGTTGGTGGATCGAATAACCATTGAGGAGCTACTAAACCTAACTGGGATGAAAGAAACTTTTGGTATCACAGGAGTAAAAGAGGGAACTAGTTGAGGACACATCCTGAGGTATCACGAAACACTTTTGGAATAGATAGACGTGTGGAGCACAATAATTGTAGAGGAAAATTTAGACACGTGTATAGTACGCAGTTTCGAATGGATGTAGGTTACAGTAGCTGAACAGAGATGAAGGGCTTTTCACGGGATATCCCAGCGTGGAGAACTGCAACGAAGCAGCCTCCAGACCGAACTCCGCGACAGCAACAACGCTAGAGAGGAGCAGCTCTCCCAGCATGCTGATGGCCAGGCAAAGTTCCAGCGCCCACGAAGCGGCGAGTGCCTCGCATACTACAAGTCACCTGTGTTCCTCAGCTGCTGAGCTGGGGGCTCCCGGCAGGCGGTCTCACGACGCAGGTGGATGGTCTGACGTGCACACTGTGAGGGTTGCAAGCGCAGGTATTTCTACTTCTGACTCAGGACAGTGTACCAAACAATATTATTTCATTTGCAGAAAGATAATTGTAACTATTACTAATACGCTTTTGGTTTGCTTACAAGGGAACCTCCCCATCGCACCCCCCTCAGATTTAGTTATAAGTTGGCACGGTGGATAGGCCTTGAAAAACTGAACACAGATCAATTGAGAAAACAGGAAGAAGTTTTATGGAACTGTGAAAAAATAAAATATACAAACTGAGTAGTTCAGGGACAGATAGGCAACATCAAGGACACTCGGACACCAGGAGCGCCGTGGTCTCGTGGTAACGTGAGCAGCTGCGGAACGAAAGGTCCTTGCTTCAAATCTTCCATCGAGTGAAAACTTTAATTTTTTATTTTCAGTTTATGTGACAAACTCTTATGTTTTCATCACTTTTTTGGGAGTGATTATCACATCCACAAGAAAACCTAAATCGGGCAAGGTAGAAGAATCTTTTTACCCATTCGCCAAGTGTACAAGTTATGTGGGTCGACAACATATTCCCGTCATGTGACGCACATGTCGTCACCAGTGTCGTATAGAATATATCAGATGTGTTTTCCTGTGGAGGAATCGGTTGACCTATGACCTTGCGATCAAATGTTTTCGGTTCCGATTGGAGAGGCACGTCCTTTCGTCTACTAATCGCACGGTTTTGCGATGCGGTCGCAAAACACAGACACTAAACTTATTACAGTGAACAGAGACGTCAATGAACGAACGGACAGATAATAACTATGCAAAAATAAAGAAAGTAAAATTTTCACTTGTGGGAAGACTTGAACCAAGGACCTCTCCTTCTGCAGCTGCTCACGCTACCACGAGACCACGGCGCTCTTGAGCTCACGTTCTCCTTGATGTTGCCTATGTAGACCATGGACTACTCAGTTTGTATATTTTGCTTATTTTTTCACAGTTCCACACAACTTCTTCCTGTTTTCTCAATTGATCTGTGTTCAGTTTATCAAGGCCTATCCACTGTGCCAAGTAATAACTAAATCTGAGGGGGGTGCGATGGGGCGGTTCCCTTGTTCAAGAAAACGTGGCACAGGCAAGCCATTAGTCTCTGTTTTCCCATGGGCAGCTGGCCAGGTATTGAAATATGGAAACGTGGGCGCAAAACAGTTCCACTATACAGACAAGCGTTATCCACGTGACGAGCGTGCACAAACCATCTGGTAGTAAAGTATGTACTGTGTTCATGGGGTCACTGTTAGACGTAGAGAAAAAACAAACTCTCTGAAGTGGATACATATTAACGTACCAATTATCACTATATCTGTACCTATATCCAGTGTATCACTATGTGTCTTACGAGACACACAGTGGCAATGAAATTATGCTGGGAAACATGAATGGAGTTGTGGCCTAGACAGGGAGATTAGTTTCTGAAATAAAACAATTTGCATACTTTTACTTGCCTGGAGTGAGATCAACATCTGGTCTCCATATTAAGCGTCGTGAATGTCTTTAAACAAACGTATCATTTCTTGACGAACTCACATTACCTGTGTTCGCCATGTAGTTAGTCGCAAATTGGTATCAAATACTGAACGAAGAGTGGAGGAAGATTTGAATCAGTGTGCAGCCGACGGCTAGGTCTTGAGAGACGCAACAGGTCATTGCTTACAGCAGGAGATAATCTAAACTCCTTCAGTGACCTTAACGACGCAGAAACGTGACTGCAGCTGAATGGCAGAGTGTAGTGCGGTGTAACACGTCGCGATTCACCTCTTCCGAAACGGTGCAAGGCACAGACGTCACAGCTGTTAACCCGCAGAGTATGGAGGGCGTAGTTCTGCCAGGAAGTAGTGTTTTGCGAGTGTTTTTACACCATGACGTCGGCCCACTAATTCTGGTTCGTCGTTAACACGAACCAGGTTATTTATTTGACCTTTTTGGTGATCAAGCGCTTCCTTTTCTTCAACAACATCACAATGAGTTTGCTGCGGACGCAAGAAGGCAACAGGAGTGTTCACAAAGCGGCACGCATACACCACTGGTCTAAAGAACACACAGGCACCCGTATCTTGACTGGCCAGTTGAGTTGCCCCATTTCAAATCCGCGGATAATATGTGGGTCTATTTGGACTAGCTGCTGAATCTTAGCAGTCAACAACACAGCTATTTTGTTTGTGTTCAGCGAGTCATTAGTTACAGACGCACTTGACTGGCTCAACTGGAGTTATTAAGGCATCCAACAAACAATTTTGGCATAATAGTAGAATTCCTAGTTGTCCCAATTGAAATTCCCAACACTTACTACACGTTAGTTGCCCACGATTTGGATTTACGTACATGCCGCTCTATGTGAATTGCGGGCGACGTTTTTCGCTTCCTGTGGTCCCATTTCCGGGCAATCCTTGGAAACAAAGCTCCTTTCGCACTATCTTTCAGTGTCAGCTTAACCGGCTGCAGTACTGCAGAGTGTAAGAATCAGTCTGCAAATCACGACTTGAAACCGAGGATCCAATGGGTATACCTCAGAACGGATCTCTTAATAAGCCTGAATATCTTAGCTTAATTTTACCCACTGTGGATATTTCTAGAATCATTACCGCAGTACAGGAATAAAATATTAAATGTAAAACAGCAGCTCACACTCACGAATTTGTATTTCCTTTCCATTGTCTTAATATAGTTTTTATTAAAATACTTGATACATTTCAAACCCAGCTTACATCAATATGTCGTCATTATTTGTACATCGCATATGCAGTGTTTTGGAGTATAACATAAGTTGAAAGAAGTGATTTGCGGAGCAGACCAGTGGAAAGTATTAACTGTAAACAGTGGTGACGGCTGAAGATGGACATTCAAGGTTCGAAACGCACAGTGCCATTCAACACGAACTGTGATTTAGAACTGAATCCGTACGTCTTCCCTTTCATATTTCAGGAATACCTCACATTTACCATCAGGAATCGTACCTGCTACACACCGTATCCGCACCGACTCGAAAGGTGACACGGCCGTCCGGACAGGGAAATGTTTGCGGAGCGTGTCGCGTTCCGTGCACTCCAGGCGCGCAGAGTGGCAGCAGGTCAGCGTGGGAGATATCAGAGTGCGAGTGAAAAAACCATGAGGCGCTCCCCGGAGCTGCGGGCTGCATTTTTCAGCCGCTGAGAGGGGCGGCTGTCGGCCCGTCTTCAGCTGTCTGCAGGCGGCGGCCGCGCGCCCGCGCTAACGCCGCTCTCGCTGAGCACACACGCCGCCGTGTTTCGCCTCCGTCACCACTCGCCTCTGACCGCCGTGTGCGGACGTGTACCTTCTGCTCCCACACACAGTTGCCACCTGCTCGCAGGCACACACGCCGCCGTGTTTCGCCTCCGTCACCACTCGCCTCTGACCGCCGTGTGCGGACGTGTACCTTCTGCTCCCACACACAGTTGCCACCTGCTCGCAGCGCACTCGAGGTGTGCTGCCTCGCTTTAATTAAAATCAAAGTAATAGCGCCAGTTCAAAGTGTCGTCAAGAATGATGAATGGGTGCAGCAAAGATATTAATTATGAAACGCTACTGACATTTTATATTTATAGAGACTCGAGAAACACACATCTATATTATGAATGGAAAACGATATGTAATACCAGTACTAAATGATAAGACACGAGTTGTGTGAATTACCTTTACTAGAGAGGAAGCTTTTGATAATGTTAACTGGAATACTCTCTTTCAAATTCTGAAGGTGGCAGGGGTAAAATACAGGGAGCGAAAGGCTATTTACAATTTGTACAGAAACCAGATGGCAGTTGTAAGAGTCGAGGGGCATGAAATGGAAGCAGTGGTAGGGAAAGGAGTGAGACAGGGTTGTAGCCTCTCCCCGATGTTATTCAATCTGTATATTGAGCAAGCAGTAAAGGAAACAAAAGAAAAATTCGGAGTACGCATTAAAATTCATGGAGAAGAAGTAAAAACTTTGAGGTGCGCCGATGACATTGTAATTCTGTCAGAGACAGCAAAAGACTTGGAAGATCAGTTGAACGGAATGGACAGTGTCTTGAAAGGAGGATATAAGATGAACATCAACCAAAGCAAAACGAGGATAATATAGTCAAATTAAATCGGGTGATGCTGAGGGAATTAGATTAGGAAATGAGACACTTAAAGTAGTAAAGGAGTTTTGCTATTTAGGGAGTAAAATAACTGGTGATGGTCGAAGTGGAGAGGATATAAAATGTAGACTGGCAATGGCAAGGAAATCGTTTCTGAAGAAGAGAAATTTGTTAACATCGAGTATAGATTTAAGTGTCAGGAAGTCGTTTCTGAAAGTATTTGTATGGAGTGTAGCCATGTATGGAAGTGAAACATGGAAGATAACTAGTGTGGACAAGAAGAGAATAGAAGCTTTCGAAATGTGGTGCTACAGAAGAATGCTGAAGATAAGGTGGGTAGATCACATAACTAATGAGGAGGTATTGAATAGGATTGGGGAGAAGAGAAGTTTGTGGCGCAACTTGACTAGAAGAAGGGATCGGTTGGTAGGACACGTTTTGAGGCATCAAGGGATCACAAATTTAGCATTGGAGGGCAGCGTGGAGGGTAAAAATCGTAAAGGGAGACCAAGAGATGAATACACTAAGCAGATTCAGAAGGATGTAGGTTGCAGTAAGTGCTGGGAGATGAAGAAGCTTGCACAGGATAGAGTAGCATGGAGAGCTGCATCAAACCAGTCTCAGGACTGAAGACCACAACAACAACAACAGAGAGAAATCTACTTCACGGTATTGATGATGCGCAGCCAAGTGAAAGAAAATATACAATTCAGAAGGAAAAGGTAATACTTAGGAAATTCGATGCATATTACTCCGGTTAAAGTGCGTCAGCTTAAAATCTCTCCTGATGTTGTTGTTGTGGTCGTCTTTCAGTCCAGAGGCTGGTTTGTTGCAACTCTCCATGCTACTCTATCCTAAAAATGGCTCTGAGCACTATGCTACTTTAACTTCTGAGGTCATCAGTCGCCTAGAACTTAGAACTAATTAAACCTAAATAACCTAAGGACATCACACACATCCATGTCCGAGGCAGGATTCGAACCTGCGACCGGAGCGGTCGCTCGGCTCCAAACTGTAGCGCCTAGAACCGCCACTCCGGCCGGCTACTACACTATCCTGTGCAAGCTTCTTCATCCCCCAGTACATACTGCAACCTACATCCTTCTGAATTTACTTAGTGTATTCATCTCTTGGTCTCTCTCTACGATTTTTACCCTCCACGCTGCCCTCCAACACTAAATTGGTGATCCCTTGATGCCTCAAAACATGTCCTACCAACCGATCCCTTCTTCTAGTAAAGTTGTGCCACAAACTCCTCTTCTCCCCAATTCTATTCAATACCTCCTCAGTTACGTGATCTACCCATGTAATCTTCAGCATTCTTTTGTAGCACCACATTTCGAAAGCTTCTATTCTCTTCTTGTCTAAAGTATTTATCGTCCACTTTTCACTTCCATACATGGCTACACTCCATACAAATACTCTCAGAAACGACTTCCAGACACTTAAATCAATACTCGATGTTAACAAATTTCTGTTCATCAGAAACGCTTTTCTTGCCATTGCCAGTCTACATTTTATATCCGCTCTACTGCGACTATCATCAGTTATCTTGCTCCCCAAATAGCAAAACTCATTTACAACTTTAAGTGTCTCATTTCAACCGCGCGACCGCTACAGTCGCAGGTTCGAATCCTGCCTCGGGCATGGATGTTTGTGATGTCCTTAGATTAGTTAGGTTTAAGTAGTTCTAAGTTCTAGGGGACTGATGACCTGAGAAGTTAAGTCCCATAGTACTCAGAGCGATCCTAATGTAATTCCCTCAGCATCACCCGACTTAATTCGACTACATTAAATTATTATCGTTTTGCTTGTGTTGATGTCCATCTTATATTCTCCTTTCAAGACACTATCCATTCCGTTCAACTGCTCTTCCATGTCCTTGGCTGTCTCTGATAGAATTACAATGTCATCGGCGAACATCACAGTTTTTATTTTTTCTCCATGGATTTTAATTCCTACTCCGATTTTTTGTTATGTTTCCTTTACTGCTTGTGCAATATACAGACTGAATAACTTCGGGGATGGGCTACAACCCTGTCTCACTCCCTTCCCAACCACTGCTTCCCTTTCATGCCCATCGACTCTTATAATTGCCATCTGGTATGTGTACAAATTGAAAATAACCTTTCGCTCCCTTTATTTTACCCCTGCCGCCTTCAGAATTAGAGTATTCCAGTCAACATTGTGAAAAGCTATCTCTAAGTCTACAAATGCTAGAAACGTAGGTTTTCCTTTCCTTAATCTATCTTCTAAGACAATTCGTAGTGTCAGTATTTCGTCACGTGTTGCAACATTTCTACGGAATCCGATTTAATCTTCCCCGAGGTCGCCTTCTACCTGTTTTTGCATTAGTCTGCAAAGAATTCGCGTTAGTATTTTGCAGCTGTGACTTATTAAACTGACAGTTCGGTAATTTTCACATCTGTCAACACCTGCTTCCTTTGGGGTTGGAATTATTGTATTCTTCTTGAACTATACTGAGAGGAAAAGAATTCGCAACATAACCACAGTTGGTAGGCGTGTCCGTACACCTGAACGATGATGTCTATTCAAATTTCGCACCAGTCGCATAAGAGTGGCGCTAGTAGCACCGCTATGAGGATGAGAATCGGGTTTGGTTTAAATACACTTTGTAACGGTCGTTAGCGTTAGTTACCTTTGAGACAGAGTTCGAACGAGGTCGCCTAATAGGACTACGAAGAGGTGGATGTTCCTTCTGCGATGCTGCAGAAGGACGTTTGAGGAATGCTGGCAGCGGTGGTCACGAGAATGTGCTGTCGCAAGGAGGCCGGTGTCCGGACGGTCACGTGACACTACCGACAAGGAAGGCCATCGTGTCCGGCGTGTGGCTGTGGCGCATCGCACTGCATCTGCAGCAGCAACTTGAGCAGCACTTCGCACCACGGTGACACAACGAACTGTTACAAATGGTTTACTTCAAGGATAGACACGAAATAGACGCCCTGTAGCGCGCATTCCACTGACCTGAAGTCACCGCCATTTCCAACTTCAGTGGTGCCAAGGGAGAGCTTATTGCAGGGCAGAGTGGAGGCCTGTGGTGTTTCCTGATGAAAGCTGGCTCTGCCTCGGAGCCAGCCATGACTCTGGGTTGGTTAAAAGGAGGCCACTTGAGGGCCCGCAACCAGCCTGTCTGTGTGCTAGAGATACTTTGAGTGTAGGTTGCTATTTCGTATAACAGCAGGAGCACCCTAGTGGTTATCCCGCGCACCCTGACTGCAAGTTTGTACGTCAGTCTCGCGAATTGACCTGTTCTCCTGCCATTCATGAACAACACTTGAGGGGGCGTTTCCCGAGAGCATAACGCTCGCCCACGTAGCACTGTTGCAACACCGCATGCTCTGCAGAGTGTCGATGTGTTGCCTTGGCTTGTCCGATCACAACTACCTCCAGTCGAGCACATACGGGACGTAATTCGACGTCAACTCAAGCGTCATCGACGAAGAGCATTAACCGTCTGTGTATTGACCGACCGAGTGTAACAGGAATGGAGCTCCATACCGCAAACTGATATTCATCACCTCTACAGCACAGTAGATATAAGTTTCAGTGCTTGCATTCAACATTCTGGCGGTTACACCGATTATTAATGTGACATCGTTTCACATTTAGAGTCGCGTATCTCACGTTCACATTAACCTGTCATCTTATAATGTTAACCAATTAAGTATGTTACCTAGAATAATGTATTCCCATAATTTCGTTAGCGTGCATTAATTATTTTTAGGTATTGCGAGGTTTTTTTTTCCCCTCTGACTATTTACTTTTACAACTGAAGATTTATATCTCTGAATTTTGCTATCAAGTCACTACTCAGTCACGACAGTCTGTCTGTAAACACCGATCCATTCATTGCTCAAGAACAGCATTCTGGATTAGCATCGTTGGTGAAACACTTACTAGCGTAAGACACGTTTACTAGTTTTCAGATTTCACATCTAGGTTTCACAGAACAAAGTTGCATGAAAGTAAGACTCTCTTAAATGACGAAGAGTTTTGACAAACGAAAGCTACTTTTAACACAGAATACTTTCCAAGTGATTCATTATATGATTGCGAACTGATGGAACATTCCAACCAGGTGAAAGTCAACGTTCAGAGGCTGATCGTACCTGCTGTGAACAACAAATGGGACACCCTTCCTGTGTCCAAAGGTAGATCCAACACACCACGGGAACAGGGAAGGCTGCCCTCCTAAGAATAAGGGGGAACGAGTGAAGGAAACAATGTGCTCGCATTCAGACATTCGCATACTCTTTGTCTGCAGACCTGTGTTCATAATCGTACTGCTTGGTAAAAACCTGACAGTGCTGAGTGTATACTCTCATATTATATTTATAAACTATGACCTATTCAAATGTACGAGACTTGGTTATACAAGAGTTCTTAAACTAATTGCATTACATACGTACTTCACAAATTTCCGGATATATTCTTTCCATGTGATGTACAGGAATTGGGCAAAAATGTGGGGACACCGCGAGAAATGCAAACTTAGACATAAATGCAGATGCTAGCCGAGTTTATAGATGGCGTCGTTGTATTCCACCACACACGGCACCTGCGCAACGTCCTGCGCAACTCGTAGTCGAGACAGTGCTCTCTGTACTCGTGAGATTACGTCCGAGTTAAGTGTACTTGAACGTTAAAGAATAATTCGTGCTCTTTGGCGAGTACTTCCCTTTAGGACGGTTGATACTTCCAAAAATATGGATATCTGATGTATCGATATTTAGAAAATATTATTACTGGCAATCGATATATCACAAGGAGTACCGAAATATAGTCCGAAGAAGTATCAACGTACCTACATATAAAAATGTTGGCTGCACATTGTAAATGCACTGCCGTTTTTAGAGCTGGATACTTAAGTATTGATTTATTATTATGCATTCTGTAAAAGAACAAACTATCAGCCTCCGTATCCCCCATAGAGCAAGAAATGGAAGGAAAATGATGCAAACACTAGCTTGGCGATAACCACTTTGCTACCAATGGTAACTGCATGTAAGTGGCTCAATAGAAGGTGTCCGATGGGTCTGTCTTTCGGTCTGTCTGGAGCACTCCATGTTCTCTTTCCCTTCTTATTTTTTCCATTTCCGCAAACGCCAACGACCTAGAACTTGTAGTGCCAAAATTTCGTGGTGAAGTTAAAATACTGCAGTTTCTGCTGGTAGCGCCGAGCGCCGATTACGTCCGCATTTCCTTTCACCGTCTCCGCCCACTGCAACGACCAAGCTAGTCATTTAAATTTTTGTTCATAATTTTCAGCAACTGTTTTTTAAAAATGTCGATGTGAAGAAATAGCACACTATACGTTAAAAATTGTTTTTCAATACAACTGGCGTGCTGTTTCCTCACATCGGAAATCTTGTTATTCCATTCACATGTTTTCTTGCTACGGGCATTTGTATTACTCATGAGCGGTTTTAGAACTGCGGCTCACGAAGCAGTTCCCGCTTATAGAGCCCCTTCACGCTGTTTTGCTGCTTACAGGCTTCGCGAGTGCGACATTCAGTTCTGCAGCGACTTTTGCAGATGTCTTCCTGGTATCTTTGTTACAATCCTCTTCAAATGGTTCAAATGGCTCTGAGCACTATGGGACTCAACTGCTGAGGTCATTAGTCCCCTAGAACTTAGAACTAGTTAAACCTAACTAACCTAAGGACATCACAAACATCCATGCCCGAGGCAGGATTCGAACCTGCGACCGTAGCGGTCTTGCGGTTCCAGACTGCAGCGCCTTTAACCGCACGGCCACTTCGGCCGGCCACAATCCTCTTCAGTGACCATCTATCACTATCTCTCAACCCAGACTTCCGCCCGCGTTGGGACTCAGTGAATGATGTCATTTCCGCATTCCTTGAATGTGGTATAAATCTCGCTCGTATTGTCCAGGAGATGTTTTGTGAGAGCAAGGATCAATTTTCGCATGTTTCCTGGTCACCAAACTCACTAGAACTCCGTGTGTTATTGAGCCTTTGTGGCCCAGAAAAGTACGTGTTCGCTATCGACCTCCATCGTCCTTATCTGGTCACTATTTTTCAGGAGGTATGGTATAAGATTCCATCACAAACCATACAGGACCCGTATTTATCCTTTCCGAGACGACTGAAAGCTGTTTTGAACGCCAACGCTTTCCCTACACCGTATTAAGCACGAAGAGGTGTTCCTTTTTTGTGTTTCCACATTAATGTCTGTCACGGCGTAAACTCAAGCGCCCGCACGCCATTCGATAACGTTACAGCTCTGTGAGACGACGTCAGTCAAATGCACGCTCACCAACGATTCTCCAGGACGAAAACGCAACAGCAACGGCCTCTATGCGAAGAGAACATAAGAGCCGATACGGCTGGCCGCGGCCCAGTTCTACAGAAGCTTCACGACTAGCGACCTGAATAGAAGAGTCAACCGTATTATTTCGCTTGTATTAGGAATTGCATATACTGAAGAGATTTCTTATCTGCATGTCGTCCTTTGCGTTCGACACTTCTGTGTTATTGCCAGAGTTAAGTATTGTCATTGTTCATTTCGTATAAAACCTCATTAATACGATTTGTTTGGATGTTGCCTAGCGATGAGAGAAGGCAGGCTTCCTAGAACCCACATATTTGACGTCAAGACAGGATTCAACAATGTCCAACCTTTCTATATCTCTAATTGCAAACCTTGGACATTATGCTGTATATCCTGGCGTTGGTTTCGCTTTTGGGTTGTAGGTTTATCGGACGGAAATGAGATACACATCCCCTTACTCTTATCCTATCCGCAGATAAATAGAATCTCACCTGCCAATCTCCTGTGGAGACATGAGCCTTCATCAGCTATAGCAGAGGATTCTGATGCCTGCATAAATGAGTGAACTAATGAAGGGGACGCAGAGAAAGCTACAAACCAATAACAGACAGTGAACTGGAATAAAGTCATTCACGATGTTGTTGTTGTTGTGGTCTTCAGTCCTGAGACTGGTTTGATGCAGCTAAAAAAATGGTTCAAATGGCTCTGAGCACTATGGGACTCAACTGCTGAGGTTATTAGTCCCCTAGAACTTAGAACTAGTTAAACCTAACTAACCTAAGGACATCACAAACATCCATGCCCGAGGCAGGATTCGAACCTGCGACCGTAGCGGTCTTGCGGTTCCAGACTGCAGCGCCTTTAACCGCACGGCCACTTCGGCCGGCTTTTGATGCAGCTCTCCATGCTACTCTATCCTGTACAAGCTTCTTCATCTCCCAGTACCTACTGCAACCTACATCCTTCTGAATCTGCTTAGTGTATTCATATCTTGGTCTCCCTCTACGATTTTTACCCTCCACGCTGCCCTCCAATGCTAAATTTGTGATCCCTTGATGCCTCAAAACATGTCCTACCAACCGATCCCTTCTTCTAGTCACGTTGTGCCACAAACTTCTCTTCTCCCCAATTCTATTCAATACCTCCTCATTAGTTACGTGATCTACCCACCTTATCTTCAGCATTCTTCTAAAGCACCACATTTCGAAAGCTTCTATTCTCTTCTTTTCCAAACTGGTTATCGTCCATGTTTCACTTCCATACATGGCTACACTCCATACAAATACTTTCAGAAACGACTTCCTGACACTTAAATCTATACTCGATGTTAACAAATTTCTCTTCTTCACAAACGATTTCCTTGCCATTGCCAGTCTACATTTTATATCCTCTCTGCAACGACCATCATCAGTTATTTTACTCCCTAAATAGCAAAACTCCTTTACTACTTTAAGTGTCTCATTTCCTAATCTAATCCCCTCAGCATCACCCGATTTAATTTGACTACATTCCATTATCCTCGTTTTGCTTTTGTTGATGTTCATCTTATATCCTCCTTTCAAGACACTGTCCATTCCGTTCAACAGCTCTTCCAAGTCCTTTGTTGTCTCTGACAGAATTACAATGTCATCGGCGAACCTCAAAGTTTTTTCTTCTTCTCCATGAATTTTAATCCCTACTCCGAATTTTTCTTTTGTTTCCTTGACTGCTTGCTCAATATACAGATTGAATAACATCGGGGAGAGGCTACAACCCTGTCTCACTCCTTTTCCAACCACTGCTTCCCTTTCATGCCTCTCGACTCTTATAACTGCCATCTGGTTTCTGTACAAATTGTAAATAGCCTTTCGCTCCCTGTATTTTACCCCTGCCACCTTCAGAATTTGAAAGAGAGTATTCCAGTTAACATTGTCAAAAGCTTTCTCTAAGTCTACAAATGCTAGAAACTCATTCACGATAAAAGACATAAATCATAGGCAGTCTTGTCACAAAGAATGAAATGTAGCCAGCACACAATTGTAGGTTTATGACGAGCTGCTGACTTGTTATAGAGCAAGATAAATATATGTTAAGAACAATGAGAGCCAAACGAGAAACAACGATAAATCTTCCAGTTCCTAGAGAGAGTGATGATCCGAAAAACTCAGATTAATTTTGGGAACCGAGAGTCACGAAACTGGGTAGTTAGCCACGAGTAGACACGTAATACCGACAGGTAGAGAGAGGCAACATTTCAAAGTTAACCGGCCTAAAGTTGAGTCAGCGTAGTTGATCCCTGACAGTTGCTGTGGGCTGGAAGCGGCAGCTTCGCAGACCTACCTCAACCAATAAAGTAACGCGATTTTTTAAATGTCTCTTTGGCAACTACTGTGTTGTCATGGCTCTTCAACAGCCCTATTTTCGCCTGCGCTCCGCAGTTGAAAACTGGCAACGAAGCTACGCACTGTCAGGGATCGCCCTAAGCCGTCTGCACTATATCATTGACGGAATCGCAACGCCAGTTGCTCGCTGTGCCAATAGCGGATTTGCGTCTTAATCATGGAAGAAGTTGACACGAGCGTTCTACTGCGAAAGAGCTTGACTAAGGTTTCTTGAATGTAAAGGGGTTTACTATCAGAAAGATGTAAGCCAACATGTATACAGTAAAATGGCGGCGATACCCGCTACTACTACTAATAACTTATTGTAGGCAACCAAGCAGTGCAGCGAAATGGGTCTATAAGAAAGTTTCTCTGCAGTTTTGTATCCTCAGGTGCTGCACAGCAGTGTGCGTTCTGCGATAGAAAAAAAATCCCTCAACCAACTTGTCTGGGCCTGGTAAAGCAAATAGTTGCTGCTACTTTCGGCCGGAGTGCCAGGTCGGCATACTGGCGCCAAAGTTGATGTCCTGCTGAGGGAACTAGTGTCCTCACAGGTATCTGCGGACGCAGCTTGAATTTAAAAGTGACGTCGCGAACTGCTACGGATTTTCGCTATCTTGCGAATTAACAGAATTAACACAAAAACCGTTCCATTGCCAGCATCCGATGATCCTGTACTCAGGCGAGCCATCGGAATGTCCAATTGGCTAAGAAAATTTGAGTTTAACGTATAAATTGACAGATTAGTTTCTTCGACCTTTTAATGACTGGTTTACAGGCCGGTGACTACTATCACTGAGCTCGTTATTACCTAAGCAACACAAATCAGTTGTTGGATACGTCATTTTAATTTAATTCAGCCCTCTCTCTTTGTGAGAGCACTGGACGGGACAGCTTCTAAGACTTATTACGCGTTTCGCATGCCTCGGAAGAGTCTCCAGGTTGCAAAGCAAAGCAATGTACTAGGTAATGGTGTAAGAAAATTTAGACGTTTTCACTGTATTAATCTGAATTAGCACACTGCCTGACAGGAAAAGAACCACCCAGAAGACACTATCTAAAATGGAGGTCGACACAGCTAGCTCTGATCACCGATCTATTTTCATTTCTCCTGCACTGTCCAAAACCTGTGAATGTACAGCCAACGACCAGCTAACAATCTACATAACTAGAAAAGTACTAAAAGAATACCAATTAGGTTTCTGTAAACAGTGCAGCACAGCATCTGTCTTAAAAAAGGTAACAGATGATCTGAAGCTTGCCATGGATGCACAAGAGGCCACTACCATGTGCTTCTGAAGCCTCAGCAAAGCTTTTTGAATTTTTACTCGACAAACTTAGCAAGATAAATTTCTTGCAAAGGGCAGTTAAGTGGTTTCGCTCGTATCTGACGTCTCGCCAGCAGTGTGTCATGTCCAGCACCATAAAGTCACAATGAAGGCAGCTGGTATAACATCAAGCGTACTCCAGTATTCGGTATTAGGTCTTGTACTGTTTTAAATGTATGCCAATGATGTGTCATCAGTCTTGTCCTACTGCAAACACAACTTACGCTGATGACCTCCAGTTTTGTTTAATTGCAATTTATCGAAGCGCAAAACTAAACAACCTGAAGATAGCTGAAGAGAATTTCAATACTGATGTGTATATAAAAAGCCATAGAATGTAGGAGCTAAAGACCGGCCCATCCAAAACCCAAGCGGTAGTGGTTGGTCATTGTAGGTTCATTAAACCGAAATATCGATAATCCCTGATATCTTTAATCCTAGATGGGACAAGTATCAAATTCTCTCCCTCAAAATGGAGACTGCGACTAATAATAGATGAAAATCTGTACTGGATTGAGTTTGAAACTGCAATGTGCAAGAAGGCGTCAGCATCTCTCCCTGCCATGAGAAACCTAAAAGAGAAACTTCTGAGAAGACTTACAATTCAGATTACAGATAACACAGAAGTTACCCTGCAAGGTCATTCTCAGTAAAGATCACGACTCGAGGAACTGGTTGTGACCGCCTGTGTTCAACATATCTGTGATATTCGGCTGTTCGATCATATTTCACCGTCATATACACAGCTATTCTGGCTCCGTGCAGACAAGCGCTAAGATTTCCATACCATCTGTCTTCTCTACTGTCATATCAACATAAAATGTCTCTCATACACTACTGGCCATTAAAATTGCTGCACCAAGAAGAAATGCAGATGATAAACGGGTATTCATTGGACAAATATATTATGCTAGAACTGACATGTGATTACATTTTCACGCAATTTGGGTGCATAGATCCTGAGAAATCAGTACCTAGAACAACCACCCCTGGCCGTAACAACGGCCTTGATACGCCTGGGCATTGAGTTAACTAGAGCTTGGATGGCGTGTACAGGTACAGCTGAACATGCAGCTTCAACACGATAGCACAGTTCATCAAGAGTCGTGACTGGCGTATTGTGACGAACCAGTTGCTCGGCCACCATTGACCAGACGTTTTCAATTGGTGGGAGATCTGGAGAATGTGCCGGCCAGGGCAGTAGTCGAACATTTTCTGTATCCAGAAAGGCCCGTACAGGACTGCAACATGCGATCGTGCATTATCCTGCTGAAATGTAGGATTTCGCAGGGATCGAATGAAGGGTAGAGCAACGGGTCGTATCACATCTGAAATGTAACGTCCACTGTTCAAAGTGCCGTCCATGTGAACAAGAGGTGACCGAGACGTCTAACCAATGGCACTCCATACCATCACGCCGGGTGATACGCCAGTATGGCGATGACGAATACACACTTCCTATGTGCGTTCACCGCGATGTCGCCAAACACGGATGCGACCATCATAATGCTGTACACAGAACCTTGATTCATCCGAAAAAATGACGTTTTGCCATTTGTGCACCCAGGTTCGTCATTGAGTACACCATCGCAGGCGCTCCTGTCTGTGATGCAGCGTCAAGGGTAACCGCAGCCATGGTCTCCGAGCTGATAGTGCATGCTGCTGCAAACGTCGTCGAACTGTTCCCCCCAGATGGTTGTTGTCTTGCAAACGTCCCCATCTGTTCTCAGGGATCGAGACGTGGCTGCACGATCCGTTACAGCCATGCGGATAAGATGCCTGTGATCTCGACTGCTAGTGATACGAGGCCGTTGGGATCCAGCATGGCGTTCCGTATTACACTCCTGAACCCACCGATTCCATATTCTGCTAACAGTCATTGGATCTCGATCAACGCGAGCAGCAATGTCGCGATACGATAAACCGCAATGGCGATAGGCTACAATCCGACCTTTATCAATGTCGGAAACGTGATGGTACGCATTTCTCCTCCTTACACGAGGCATCACAACAACGCTTCACCAGGCAACGCCGGTCAACTGCAGTTTGTGTATGAAAAATCGGTTGAAAACTTTCCTCATGTCAACATGTTGTAGGTGTCGCCACGGGCGCCAACCTTGTGTGAATGCTCTGAAAAGCTAATCATTTACATCTCACAGCATCTTCTTCCTGTCGGTTAAATTTCGCGTCTGTAGCACGTCAGCTTCATGGTGTAGCAATTTTAATGGCCGGTAGTGTATTTGTACTCGACTTTAACACTCTTAACTGAACAACATAGCAGCAACAGCTGTTCCCATCATAGCAAATTCTTTCTATCCCACTCCATCGTTCAGCCTCATCATCGAAGTCCTCCTCAGTAGCAGCGACACGATTCTCGAATAACCTACTGCACTATACACTGAAGAGCCAAGAAACTGGCATACCTTCCTAATATCGTCTAGAGCTCCCGCGAACACGCTGAAGTGTGGCAGCACGACGTGGCGTGGACTCGACTAATGTCTGAAGTAATGCTGGAGGGAACTGACATCATGAATCCTGAAGGGCTGTCCATAAATCCGTAACATTACGAAGAGGTGCAGGGGGTGTTAGATTTACTGAAACTAAATTGCTAATTGTTGTTGTTTATATGTCCCCTAACTCTGACTTCAGAGCATTTCTGCTCAAGTTAGAGAAGGTTCTGTACTCAATTTGTAGGAAGTACCAAAAATTAGTTGTATGTGGTGACTTAAATATAAATTTTGTATATGATGGATCAAGAAAAAGAATGATGGTGGATCTCCCAAATTCATATGATCTGATGCAGTTTTCCCAACAAGGGTGCAGGGGAACAGTAGCACAGCTATAAATTTTAATTCATTCTTCATTACTAGATGGGCATTCTGTTAGTGAAAGGGTGAATGGCCTTTCAGACCATGATGCACAAATTTTAACACTAAAAGGCTTTTGTACTCAAACAAATTTCACATGTATTTACAAGCTATGTAGGAAAGTTAATCCAACAGCAGTAGAATTTTTTTTAAGCTTCGCACCCAAAGACTGAAAAGTTACACCTGCCACACCAATATTCAAGAAATATTGTCCGAGCAATCCACTAAATTACAGGTCCAAATCATTAACGTCGATATGCAACAGGATTTTGGAACATATATTGTGTTCGAACATTATGAATTACCTCGAAGAGAACTGTCTATTGACACACAGTCAGCTAGGATTTAGAAAACACCGTCCTTGTGTGAGAGACCTAGTTGTCTACACACACGAAGTGTTAAGCGCTATTGACAAGGATTGCAAATTGGTTCAGTACTTCCAGATTTCCGGAAGGCTTTTTACACTGCAACGACACTAGCTGCTTGTAGTGAAATAGTGTGCTTATAGAATATCGTCTGAGTTACGTGACTGGATTCATGATTTCACAGTTCGTAGAAACTAACGGGAAGTGATCGAGTAAATCAGAAGTGATTTTTAGCGTTCCCAAAGATAGCGCTATAGGCCCTCTACTGTTGTTTATCTATATAAACGATTTAGGAGATAATCTGAGCAGCTGTCTTAGGTTGTTTGCGCGTGATGCTGTCGTTTATCAACTAGTAAAATCATAAGAAGATCAAAACAAATTGCAAAACGATTTAGAAAAGAAATCTGTATGTTACAAAAATTGGCAATTGACCCTAAATAACGAAAAGCGTAAGGTCACACTTGAGTGCCAGAGGGAATCTGTTAAACCTCGGTTACACGATAAATCAGTCAAATGTTGTTATTCTTCTTCCGTCATGGATGTGGCTTTCCCTCTGGTGAAGCTACACCTGCTCCTTCATCGTTTTACAGGTCTTCCAATGATCTTCTACCTAGCGGAGTATGTCGCCAAAAATGCAGTGTTAATCTTGATTGGTCCATTCGTAACACATGGGATATCCATTTTTATCGGTATTCGTCAGCCTTTCATATCTAACGGACTTAAATTGAACTAAATGCCTAGGAATTAGAATTACGAACAACTTAAATTAGGAACGAATAGAAAATGTTGTGGGGAAGTAGAATCAAAGACTGCGTTTTATTGGCAGGAAACTTCTAAAATGTAACAGATCTACTAAAGAGAGTACGTATTTTATGCTTGTCGGTCCTCTTTCAGAATAATGCTGCGCTGTGTGGGATCGTTACCAGATAGGATTAACGGAGTACATCGAGCAAGTTTAAAGAAGGGCAGCACGTTTTGTGTTATCTTGAAGTAGGGGGGAGAATGCCACTGAAATGATACAGAATTTCGGGTGGACGTCATTAAAAGAAAGGAGTTTTTCGTTTCGGCGGAATGTCTTCACGAAATTTCAGTCACCAACTTCCTTCTCCGAATGCGAAAATACTTCGTTGGCGCCGACTAATATAGGGAGAAACGATCATCATAATAAAATGAGGGAAATTAGAGCTCGAACGGAAAGGAAATGGTGTTCGTTTTTTCTGCACGCTGAAATAATAGAGAATTATTGTGAAGGTGATTCGATGAACCCTCTGCCAGACACTTAAGTATGATTTGCAGAGTATCCATGTAGATGTAGATGTAGACTGCGCTTGCCATGCGAGAACAAGTAATGAACTGCCCGCAATATTCCCCTTCATCTCACACCATTGATCAGAGACCAGTAGCAGACGAACTAGGGAATTTCCAGCCCACCTGCGGAGACTGGTGTTGACATCATAAGCGGCTGCGTTTCAAGTGGTAACTTGTCGGGGAAGCATAAACCGCCGACGAATGGCGTCGTGCTCTGCGCTGTCCCGGATGACCATCATCTGGAAGTATGGCAGCCACATGGGGAGAGGTCCCATTCACCCACTGTTTTGGAGAGGCACGGCAATGTTACTGCTGGCGCCATTGCGTGGGGAGCTGTCGGTTATCACTTCAGGTCATGGCCACTGGGGACTGAAGGATCTCTGGGGCAGAATGGAACTTAGGGACACCCTGAGTCCTCCTGTATTACTTCTCTGTATAGGGCAACGCTCGTCCACAGGTGGTACACGTCTCTGCGTGATGTAGAGGTACTCCCATTGCCAGGTCGAGGTCCCTAAGTCTGTGCCCGGTGGAGCAAGTGTGAGATCAACTCTGACATCATCTCTGTCCTCGTATCAGCATTCATGGACCACTTATAACAGCTGTGGCTCTGCTTACCACATGAGAAGATACAATGGCCTTATGTCACTATTCCCACCAAAATAATGGCATGAATCAGGCCAGAGGGTTGCAGCGTCATACCACCAAGTGGGTTCACACTGCCAAGTTCTTAGTAAATCTGACTGGACTTCGTAATCACTGAAATAATATCACCTGTGAAGTTTAATTTCGTTTCTTCCTCCCATCCTGTGTATTTCATTTATTTTATAGGAAGTTTATTTATTATTTTTATTTAATAGTTTTCTATTGTGGTGTTCAAATATTTGTACATTTTATTGTCAAATGTAGGAATTATACAGCCAACCGGTTACATATAACTGTTTGGTACAGTGACCTAGGTTTCCACACCTACTAAGGGTGTCTTCATCACAATGAAATTTTGAGAAACCGCAAAACTACATTGCGAGAAAGCAATGGTCAGAATTTAAAGCAGCTATGCTCAAGTCAAAAATGAAATAAAAGAAATTTCAGTCCGACGTTGTTCCTGGCTAAGCATACGTGCCAAAAACTGGAAAGTGTCTTATTTTCTCTTGATCTGAGCATAGCTGCTCTAAATTCTAACCATAGCTTTCTTCCAATGTAACGTTACGATTTGTCAAAATTTCATTCTGACGAAGACACCCTTAGTAGGTATCGAAGCCTAGGTCACTGACGACACAGTTATTTGCAACCCGTTGGCTGTATAATGCATATGTCTGGAAATGATATACGGCTGCTAAGAAACAGCAATGTTTAAAACTGTAACATTTAATTGTTATTTTATTAAAATCGTAAGCATCTGTAGTATGTAAAACTTGAGGTCAGGGCTAGCTCTATTTGATGGGGGGGATGGGAAAAGTACAGTAACAGACTGTGACGCCTCCACCGAACCGAACTCTGGATCAACGCCTGTAACTGTAGCGCTGAGCCTTTGTGATGTGCAGCGTGTGCTTGTTGGTTGTTTTTGGGGAAGGAGACCAGACAGCGAGGTCATCGGTCTCATCGAATTAGGGAAGGACGGCGAAGGAAGTCAGCTGTGCCCTTTGAAAGGAACCCGGCATTTGCCTGGAGCAATTTAGGGAAATCACGGAAACCTAAATCAGGATGGCCGGACGCGGGACAGCGTGTACTGTTCAGGGGAATGAGAAACCATGAAATTATGAGAATGGGCTACTTTGTGAAGGGTGCACGTTTCCGTTTAACATTGTAATCAGGAAACAAGGCTGTAGACCGTGTCGTGGGATACTGGTGTGAACACTTTCCCACAGTGTTGCAACTCTGCCGCCTGCGTGTCGAGGCTGCGTGACAGTGTACGGTAGCGTGTGGCGTGTGGCGCGCCCATTCGCTTTGACCGCTGTGCCCCGACAGCATTTGTCACGATCGCAAACGAGCCAACCATAGTAATGCTAACTCGATGCTTACAAAAGCGAGCCATTGGCTAAAGTATTTGACGAATTTATAAATAATTCGTTACGCCGGCAGCGTAGAAATTGTCGATAACCAAAAGTTTCACGTGATTAGATAATCTACAGCTTTAGTCACGAGTACAGCAAACAAGGTGTTCCTTTCTTTTGCACGTAGCACTGCACGACTTGCCAGGCAGAGTTTTCGTCGCAGAGAGGACCGCTGGCTGTGCGGCGAATCGCCTCGCTTCTCTCTGCCCCCCCTCCTCCACCTCCCCCTCCCCCCCACCCACACACACGCCACCTACCCCCTCCGCTTCCAGAAGGCAACAGACTCACTCCTCGGTATTGCCGTGTAACGTTTGTACCGCAGACTTCAAGCGGCACGTATCTCCTCTCACAGTCATAGATAACCTTCACTGTCGGTAAATGAATCCGCGATCAAGTAGCGCACAGCAGTTTTGCAAACTTTCTGCTTTCATGGCTGCAGACTAGTGTCTGTATCTCATACACTGGATGGCGAGCGTAGTCACCCTAGCAACGCCGCTGTGGCAACCTATGTAGCCGCGTTTCTAGTTCGAAATACTTCGTGTAAAAAGAAGCTCAACAGCAACACCTCGTGGCTACATTTTCATTTTATTTAATTGTTTAAACGGACGATTTGCATTCATCGCCACCTTACAAACGATGCAACAAAACGTTAAGCTCAACACTAAAAAAACCAGAAATGTAACATTATTTACATGCTTCATTTCGACACTTTCTTATTCGTAGGTACCTATTCATTCTCTCGCTCATCTTAATTCCCTTCCTTCTGTGATTCTAATTTTCATGATACACCTGTGATTATCCAACATTCCCCTGTAGTTGGTCATACCCTTCACTGCAGCATGTCCATTTTTTGCCTTATTCTAATTGCTTCCTAATCTTTCCTGTCATCGTTCATACAGCTGTTCCTTGTTAAGTCTGCTGCGTACTATACCTTTTAATCTGACAAACAGTTTCCAGGTGTTGTCTGTGTCTGACACTGTCGCACAGCCACATTCAGTCGCCTGTATTGTTCCAGAGGAAGCTTCTCGGCCTGCAAGGTCCGAGCTATCACAGGGTCAGATTATTGGTAGTTCGGAGCTCGAAAGATAGGCACGCTATGGGGTCCCTTAGGGGCATGACTGTCAAGAAGGGGAAGAAAGCCAAAGGACACTCATTGTGCATACAGGGTGGAGTCATTCCAGAGGTGGAACGGGTCCTCCCGGATGCCATGAAGAGCGTAGGGTGCAGCCAACTTCAGGTGGTGGCTCACGTCGGTACCAACGACGTGTGTCACTTTGGATCGGAAGAGATTCTCTCTGGTTTCGAGCGACTAACAGAAGTGGTAAAGGCTGGCGGCCTTGCTTGCGAGATGAAAGCAGAGCTCACCACCTGCAACATAGTCGACAGGACCGATTACGGGAGTCTGGTACAGAGCCGAGTGCAAGGCCTGAATAACAGGCTCAGGCGGTTCTGCGACCGTGTAGGCTGTTTCATCGATTTGCGCCAAAGGGTGTTTGGGTTTCTGGTTCCGCGGAATAGGTCAGGAGTCCACTACACTCAATAGGCGGCTAGAGGGGTAGCAGGGGCTGTGTGCCGTGGACTAGGCAGTTTGTTATGTTCGATGATCTCGGGAAAACACAAAGAGTCCTTCAGTCTCAAAGGGTACAGACCGAAGTAGAAAGAACGTAGATGCAGGAAACACCGGTATAACAGCAATAAATTGTCGTAGCTCTGTTGGGAAAGTACCATAACTCCAAGTGCTAATAGAAAGCAATGATGCTCAAATTGTTATAGGCACTGGAAACTGGCTAAACCCGGAGATCAGTTCAGCAGAAATGAAGCAGTTTATCTTGTCGCGAAATTGAATGAGATAATTTCTGTGAGTTAGTATGGGCAGATATCATTCTTGGAAACCGAAATAAAATAGCAATTGGTTCCTTTTACCGACCTCCCAGTTCAGATGACAGAACTGCCGAAAGGTCCAAAGAAAACTTGAGTTTAATTTCAAACACGTACCCTAGTCACACAATTACTGTTAGTGGTGACTTTAATTTACACTCGACATGTTGGAGAAAATACATGTTAAAATCGGGAGTTACGGATGAAACATCATCCGAAATTGTGCTAAATGCATTCTCTGAAAATTATTTCCAGCAGCCCACGCGAATGAACTGTTAAATTCCACGTTAAGAAATTCTTTTGCCAGGTACATTTTATTGTTGGATATATTTGTTTCTTCTTACAAACAAATCATCGTTTATTTTGTTGTCATCTATTTCAGTGCATATCTTAATATTTCTTAATATCCCTCATGTATACAACAAAATTCAGTCGTAAAACAAGTCTAAATCTGTTTCACCTTAATTGACATGTTTTTGTACAACTAAAGTGTTAATCACATGTCGTAAAACAAGAAAGTGCCTGTTACTCGGGTAATGTTATTCTTAGCTGTAAATTACACATGAAGTGACACTGCAAGTCAGTACCAAACAAAATATTTCAATTATTAATTAAAAGTTTTGATTGCCCGAACAAAGTAACAGGCTACTCCCGGAGCTGTGAATTGAAACGTTCTTCTTCTGCCTTTCACAGACTATGCCGATCGATCTGTTCTGTCAGCTGCATTTGTTAACTGGCCGTCCTATGTCACTCTTTTCTTTGTGTTACCATTGTAAGGCCATCTTAGGAAACTCTTTCAACGTTATGTGAGTTCTTTTATTTTGTAATTTACTGCAAAGATACGGTTCTTGTCTTTCGGTTTCTTTTGAAGTCCTGCCCAACGTAGTACAACGTTTAAAAACTACGCCCAAACAGGTGGTGAAGGCCCAACGGTGGCGACCGGCCGATGCATCGTCCTCAGCCCACACGCATCACTGGATGCGGATATGCAGGGGCTTTAGGTCAGTACACTGCTCCCCGGCAATATGTCAGTTTACGACACCGGTGCCGCTACTTATCCATCAAGTAGCTCCTCAGTTTGCCTCACGAGGCCTGAGTGCACCACCTTGTCAACAGCGCTCGGCAGACCGGATGGTCACCCATGCATGTGACAGCCCAGTCCGATAGCGCATAACTTCTGTGATATGACGGAAACCGGTGTTACCACTGCCCCAAGGCCGAGTACAACGTTCAAAAGCTCGTAAAAATTTAATTTCAGGCCCGCGAACAAAATATACGTGTGTGTCGAGTTCTTCACTGATTGATCACATCGATACCAAGGCTGTTACATTATAGGCTGCATAGACTGTCGAGTCTTGACGGCGGACGACATAGTCCTTGGCGTTGGGAAAAGAATTTTCTGCATTGACATCCGTATCGGGCGTAAACCGAACACTGCAATGTAAGAACGTAGGCTTACGCGGCCGGTGTCATAGTGATTAACAATTCTTCTGGGTATTATGCCGCGTCGTTGCTAAAAACTAATAACAATAATAAACTAAAACCGACATTTCAGCCGAATTCCAACGGCCTTCCTCAGGGCACGACTGCAGGGCACATTGCATTTGTAACTTACTGCAAAGATACGGTCCTTGTCTTATGGTTTCTTTTGCAATCCTGCCCAACTAAAACCTCAGGGCACGACTGCAGGGCACATTGCAGTCGTGCCCTGAGGAAGGCCTTTGCAATTCGGCCGAAACGTCGGTTTTAGTTTATTATTGTTATTACTTTTTAGCAATGATGCGCCGTAATAGCCAGAAGAATTTTAATCATTACTGTTGTGTAAATAGTTCCGCGTAGTCAGCGCGTACACGACTTTCCCACTAGAGCGCGCCCTGCTAAGCACAACAGCGCAGGCTCAGTGCCCGTCCGTGTCTGCACTACGAGATGGCGCTGCCATAGAGACGGACCAAATTCTGCTTCCGACGATCCGCGTCTTAATTTGTAACGCAGCCAATGAGATTGCTGCTAATGTAGAACCTTTGATCCTCGCGGATCACACTCGCGCAGTGATACATGAACGCGCGAGGTATTATAACGAGTGTACAGACCTCCAATTAGTCAGTCTGCATTAGTCTGCATTAGTCTGTACCAGTCTATAGTCAAGTTTCAGTCTGCGCCCAATAAGATTACCATATTCCTTTACATAGCCATGAAGATAAATGTATAGACACTTTTGTCAAGTATCAGAGATGTATGTGAGAATAAGATTAACGTACCAATATCAAAGGAACTTCAGATTGTCAATTGTAAATATCATCCAGAACCAAGTTAAGTAATTTTTATGCTTGTTATAATTTTAATAAATGTGTGTGAAAATTAATCAAGTTCTGTTTAAATATGGTCACCGTCAATCTGCTACTCTAAGCGTGCAAGTGGCATTTCTTTCGTCTGACCTAACGGCAGTAGATAAACACGCCACGATAAGACCACGAGACATATTGCTGACACTCGCCTACTTCGTTAGAGCGACAAGTCAAATAATCTGGTGGTGTGTGTACTGGAGGTCTTACAGTACGTACATCACAATTACAAACCCTGTGAGTCTCGTCAGAAGAGACAGAGCAGCTGGTGTGGACTGTGAACGGCGAGCCGGGGGCGAAGGACGCCGTGACCGAAGCTCCGCCGCGCCCTCCAGAGGTGTCGGCGCGACGCCGGCTGGCAGACGCTATCGATTGGCGTCCGCTGGGCCGCCCCGCGAACGCAGTCTGGCGAACAGGCCGCGGCCGCTCGTCCCACACCAGAGACCACGGCCCAACGGCGATCTGCGAGGTCGCGGCGGCAGACCACTTCGTGCCTCTCAAACGAGTCCAGGATGAGAAAACCGATGAACTTCCACTCGCGGCGTGAGTCAGTAATTGCTTCTCAGTAATAATAACCGACACTTGACACAATACGTCAGACCTCAGACATAACTGCACACGCTAGGAAAAGGTGTACTGTAATTTCGACACCAGTGACATCTAACAAACAAACTCTAGGACAAATGTTTGCTGGCCGGAGTGGCCGAGCGGTTCTAGGCGCTTCAGTCTGGAACCGCGCGACCGCTACGGTCGCAGGTTCGAAACCTGCCTCGGGCACGGATGTGTGTGATGTCCTTAGGTTAGTTAGGTTTAAGTAGTTTTAAGTTCTAGGGGACTGATGACCTAAGATGTTGAATCCCATAGTGCTCAGAGCCATTTGAACCATTTTTGAACTATAAACATTCCATGTTACACTTCCGTACAACAGCACATTCCAGTCAGATACCTCCATAAAATATTGTTAACATTTCAGTTTATATCTAATATTTACAAATTTCTCTTTTCCAGAGTCGCTATGATTGCTATAGCCAACCTGAATTTTATATCCCCTCTGCTCAGCTAGCCTTATGCTCAAAATAGGAAAACCTTGAGAGGCACCCACTTGCCTTTCTCATACTGTGGCATCAAGCAGTCAGGCCTGCAAGATGAGTGGTTTGCCAAGCGAGTGGATTCTTCCTTAATTTATCGAGTAACATGAAATCTCGTATCTTACTATTTAGTTACAAATTATCCTCCTGTGTGAATAACACGCAACGGAAACACGCATCTGACTATCAGTGATTTATAGAACTCTGACTGCACACTACGCATTGGCAATACCACATTTACTTTTTGTCTTTGATTTAACGGCTTTTATATAAATTCTGGATATTATGACAACATACAATTTAATGAAAAAGGCCACCAATCTCTTTCTTTTCACTATTTGATTTATTCCTAAACACACAAATTCTACAACCTACAACAATATAACATGAGAAATTCCGCCCAGTGGGCATGGCTTTACATTAGTGAATCTCGATACTATGGTCTCGTAATCTATTTACCGCAACAGTGCACTTCCTGGACAGGATGGTGGATCTTTTATTATATCTCACGCTTCGACTCTCACAATCATCCTCACGAAACTTTCCTCCAGATCGAGCGATACAGAAGGAACAAGCATAACCCACAAATCTTTCGAAACTACCTTGCTACTCCCATGCAAAACACACATACCCAAATTACATGACATACACAACACAACAATATGAAATATTACACAAAGAACGGTTACAACTTCATCACTTTCCGCTTTCCCACTTCAATCAATATTTATCCCAGTTTCACACGACACTGCCCCACTTTGTAATTCTACTTTCCTACTGTGAACTCTGGAGATAAACGCACGTCTTCCTGTGCAATGCAAGCCAAGTGGCGTTGCTGGAAAGACGGCCGACTCACCTTGATTCTCTCTCAGAGTTTAAATTTAGCGTCACACGGAATGATATTTCTTAAATATTTCAACTTATGATACACACGCTATTTCTTAAATATTTCAGCTTATCGTACACACGCTAGTTATTTCAGCTTAAATTAAGCACACGGAAGTATCTCAACTTATAACTACACGTGGTCTCATTGTGACCGTTGGTTTACTACAATACCCTTAAAATTACCTGCCTCACGTTTAATTCTCCCCACAAAAGTTCCTGAGGAAGAGAAATTATTAATTCTAACTACTCTTAAATATTCCACATCCATTCCATGCCTCCACTCTTTCATTACGGAGCACAACAAAAAACAAGTCTTTACAGCAGAAGGTCCAGCGGCAGAGTGCCGAAAAATGGCCGTATTCCGGTTCTCTCGCACCTCTGTCGAAGTGGGAGAAGCACCTTGCTACCTTATTGGTCAGCCACATTTCAGACGCTCAAAGCTCTGGTAACTTCCATCTCTTTGGTACCACCAAAGGTGGCGAAAGGATCGACTCAAAGATGATCATATATTCCCATTCACTATCTGTGGTTAGCAGACGACCATACATTCATTCCTTTCACAGATCTCACCAAACTGGATGTAGGGATTTATTTTGAGGGAGTGCACCTGTGATCAATTAAATAATTAAATTGTCATTCTTTCCCACACTGGTATCCGGCTTCGCTGTATTAATTGAAATTGAGTTACTTTACAAAAAAAAATGTGTTGTTCTGACAAAAATATCGAAGTATTTCGTACCTATTTTCAATGTCGGGCGGTACTGTATCCTTTCACCACCGGCTACCCATGCAGAAAAAAATGGCACGGTACTATCCTTGCAATGCGAGGGTAGTTCCGAACATTTTTTTAAGAAAACTGTATTAGAACAAACGTAGCAAGTTATCAAAATAACCAGGAGGAGACCTTTGCCCCTGGTGACCTAAATTGACGACCAAATGTTGTTACTTTACCAAATTGACAGTTGTTGCATTACTTTACTCTCCACAATCCGGAGTAACGTACACATACAAATTTACAACAATCTACCTGACAAATAAAACATTATATCATACAAATAAAAAAATAATGGTGAGATAAAAATTTGCTTAGTTACTGGGATCTTCGTTATTTTTATGAGTAATCCAAACTTCACTAATTCTATGACAAATAAAAAAATTCTAATTGTACTCATGAAATTTTAAATAGCTCACCGTCCAAACACAGAGCAAGTAATCTGACATTCATAAATTGCGCTGTAAAAAACTTTACACAGCAAAGTCTAAATACAAAACAAAATCAACAAAAGAAAAACATTGCGTACACTAGTTACACGTAGAATGTCAGGCTCCATACCATTACTCTAAAATATAGCTCAAACCTACAGAGAAATAAAACTGAGAAGAAAAACAGTGAAATATACCACAAGTTACATACTGGTTACGTAATATAGTTCGTCTAAGACATCATGTCATACCTCATTAACTATCATCACCTAAGCAATTGCCACAACTACTCGACAGTGAGTTTAACCTTATCAACTTTGATCGATACACGCAGAAAATAGTTTAGCAATAAGTCCTTGAATCCACCAGTAGCTCTCTTATCTTACTCTACTGCTTATTTCTCTGTTGTCACACATTTAGACGACAAGAACTTGCATTTCGACTAGCCTTCGTTACACTTTAATGTGAAATATCACCACTGTGATAATGAAAATAAGTGGCTTCAGTCAAAACACCAACAAGATTATTACTATGCACGACATCAAAATGCATCAATTAATTCCGATATTCGTTGTGCAATGCAAACTCTTCTCCCCTGTGACAACCTTACTGATCAATGCTACAAGAGCCGCTACGTTAGTATTACGCCACTGGCTAATAATTAGAGCATCATTGTACCAAATATTCTAATAAACATGCTACGTGAACTTGATAACCCAGAACAGACAAAAAACAAACACTAACTATTCTAAACACAAATATTAATAAAATACAATTACGCTTGCTGTCCCTTCAGGAATGAAACATACAAAAAACATTTACACAATTACAAATACATTATTCCCTATCTTGCGAGTCACATGGAAACATTTCATTCTGTGATTTTCTTGGCGTCAAAAAGTTGCTGATAGTTTTCCTAGAAACACTGTCTCGGTGTCAAAGCTCTCCCATGGTTACCCGGACGAAAGTCTTTGAGTCACTCAAATCGGCATTTTGAACACGCACTGAACAGTAAACTGTATCTCTCATTAAACACAAATGTCATAGTCACTCTCAGAGTACTATCCACACGAATCTGTTCGTCCAAAAAATGGCCCTACAGCTACTATTACCAACGGTTCTGTCCTTTCAGTTCATGGCGTAATTAAAAGTCGTTTCAACAAACAGCACTTATTCCCGCGCCAATTCAAGAAATGTCTCTTACTACAGACGCAAATGTCAATGTCCCACTCTAGTTTCTTGCCTTCATACAATAATTGTTCACCAAACGACAACTGTCCTCTAAGTATACCAAGTGTCCCACATGCAATTCACAAAGCACACTTAACAAGTCACTGCCAAAAGTTTATGGATCCCACCATTCAGTGGTCAAGACAAAACAAAACAATCGTCCTGTCTGCTAAAGACAAAATCTTTTCCACCACTCACAACGTGGAATCACCAGTCCTTCACTTTCCACCTTATAGAAAGTCGCAGTCATCTTGTTTCACGGCTCCACAGTCCAGTACTAGTTAATAGTTGCTGGTAACCAATGCTCGCCGGGCTCTGCCGCGCCTCGTCCATTCTGCAGTAGCGCCGCTGCGCGCGCCGTTGAGCAGAAGAAACCACCCGCTGTTGCCTCCGCGGGATACTTTCCCCAGTCATAAGGGTGGCGGAACTCATGAATGGCCAGTGGTACGTGCGTGTCGCCCCAGGCCGTTGACCTGCTGTAGCGGGCGCGTGGAGTGTACCCCGTCCGACAGTGGAGTGGGGAGTGCCGCGGCTCTGTGGCCTGTCGTCATGGCGATGTCAGCTCGGCCCGTTAGCGGTATGGGCGTTACGACACCCAATTAGCCAGACCTTCCGTGCATCTCGCAACATTACAGACAAAAGGATATTCTTACATTATTTAAATACTCATTGATTACCTGTATGATCTATTAGATACATTGGTAATAAAAGAATCTTTGTTCTAAAAAAACATAATATTATACACCCTAGTTTTCTACACATACAACATCAACATTTATCTCTTTTCTATAGACAGCCCACACTCGTGCTATTCATTGTACCTGTTGTCCCTCATACAAAACATGAAAGTGTAAAAAATAAAAAATAAAAACAAAAGGAATAATAAGCAATCTATACTGCTCATAATTACAATATCAAATAGTAGGCTACTCTATCATCCTATCACAGTGAAAATATTAGAAACTGTATTCTAAAACTACAGTATACAATGAACTTTTGTGCTTGTGACAGACTGAAATTAATACCCCTTGAAAGTGTTCTAACAAAAAAAATAAAAATAATCTACACAGCTCACAATTACCTACCACATGTTATTAAATAGTAAACTACTTTAACATCCTAACACAACAAACATTTTAGAAACTCATGACTCTAAATCTACAACATACAATGCACCTTTGTGCTTGTGACAGACTGAAATCAGTATCTCTTTACATATTTTACATTTTATTATATATAACAACATTTCTAGGACACGTATGAACCATCCACATGATGTCAGATCCTGACCTGCCACCGAGGTTCATCCAAATCAAACAATACATAATAATGTTTTAGTGACAGATTGGTAGCATCCCCTTTACAGGAGTGTGCGCATTGATCACACTACTCTATGACTCTCACTCACCAGACATCACATTTTCCCTCTCATTCAATCCATTAATACACTAACAGAATAGGTCTAGAAGTCAGCTAACCTTAACACCACCACACTCACTACAACATACCATACCTTTGCTCCCTTATACTCAACCACATAACACATGAAGCGGTTTCGGGGATAGCTTTCCAGTCTCCGAATTCGTCCTTTCACTCTGGCACCTCTCTCCATCGGCTTACCTCCGCATTCGCTTTACCCATTAATCATTCTGCTAAACACCAACTTAGAATTGCGACATTTCATCTAAGAACAAAAAATACACAAATTAATCAACCTGCAAAATAACTGTACACATTCTTGGTACCGTTTTGATTGGTTATACTGGTACCAGGCTTCAACAACAACAAAAAATATTATTTTTGCCAAATCGCAAATTTTGTGCTAAGAATTAGATCTACACTTATATCACATCTTACGTCAGTATTCCACAACGTTCACCATCTGGGTCTCATACTCCCTTTACGTCCTTTCACATTGTGCAGTTGTCCTCATCTCTTCATTCGTATTTCGGCTCTCCGTCCGTCCATTACTCCATCATTTCCTGGTCTTCCTTCATCATTGGCATCAATCTCTATTGCAGCATACACAGGCCTCTCTGTAACATACATCTAAGACATCTCCACATTATTCAATTCTACTCACCTTTATTTACCACTGTTTCATCACGTCGAATCTCTCTTTATTAATCACACTGCTTCACGTCGCTTTTCTCCTCATATACCACCTTTATCCACTACTATTTATCACGTCGCTTCTCTATCTACCATCTTTAACAACTCATTAATCATCACGTCGTTTCTGCTTGATCCTTATTCATACGACAAAAAAATACGTACATACACCACTCTGTCGACTCCTGTTCATGACTCATTTGACCAGTCTATTCCGTCATACTTCCTGACATCCCGCCTGAAAATTCTTATGTTCGATTTGACCCTGCACAACGTTACACACCACAAATAAATACACTGACTACCTACCATAAATTGCCTACCTTAGATCTATCCTTAACTTTTCCATAATTTGATGTTAGAAATGTGATGAAGCCCACGAGATTGTTTTCCCTTGATCATCTCAATCAGTACAGCATTTTCATGGACAATCCGCCTCACTCTGAATGGTCCACTATACACAATAAAGAATTCGCTAGTTAGGAATCTGTGCTTACACGAAAATTAAATGTGTGCCGAGAATATACAAGCTGGGAGAAATGGGCAGCCCAAGTGTTAGAAACTTAGGTGCTAGTGGCCTCTTTCACTAACACCAGATCCCGAATAACCATACACAGCACTTCATTATAACTGTCACCACGACAAGGACATACTATAGTTCAGATGGCGTCTGATTTAAATACTTCGATCACATTACAGATGTTACCTGTAACAGCAGTATTAACGTACCCTATTCCATACAGATCACAATGTTTACTTTTTTTACATTACGTGTTAAGCACCTGCCATCGTCAAATCGCACTAATTAAACTGGACTCATTGGCATTACTACATAACATTTTAGCAACTGGATTCTTTGAAGAAACCGCTCTTTTACTTTACTGTTCGAAATAAAAAGTTGAAAATTTTACTGAGATACCAGCCTAACAGATTCCATTACTGCCGTTTTATTCTCTGATCAGAAGTATGGTATTTGCATTCCTACATATTAGTTGAGTTTGTCTGCTACATAGACAATTATCAGTGCCAGCTGCATGTGTTTTAAGAGCAAGATATTAAGGGCTGATATGTTGGATTAGTTTCTCCTATTCTTGAACCCATTATGACAAGAATGAAATGCCTGGATTCCATGCTCTCCTGTCATTCTGACAGTTTCTGCCGTTTTTTTTCCTCGACACTATCTGACCTATGAGTCGTGTCTCCGTTCACGATATTGCTCTCATTACCCAGCTTCTGTGACAATTGTTCAAATGACGCAGAATCGTCTACGCCTCTGCCTGCTATCACTATACCTCTGCGCAACTTCGTTATAAGGATCCTAATGAACTCCGCTGGTTCGTATGTCACATCCAAGTACCTGTCTCGTCTGAACATCTCCTGATAGCACGACACTGAATCCCTTATACCACATTCGTTACGATTTGGCATCATCAATATGCTTTGCGTAACCTGGTCCTCCTTACTTTTCGACCAGAATTCATTTAAATAGCTACTACAGTCTTCAATGTCTTCCTGCATTTTCGCTCTAGCCTCGTCCCTCAAATAGTTATACACAAACTTCGTTTTGCGGAGCAATCCCCTCGATGAAGGTAATGAATCGTGAAATTGAGACAGCCTTGGACTATACCCAGTTGAGTCTGCCACCTGTTTTATCTGACACAACCGTTCTTCTGACTCTCTGAATTCGTCTTCCCCTTTCTGCCTATTTTCGCCTTTTCAGTTTATCTCACTCTCCTTCTGGAATCTACCTGGTGGTGTGTCACCTTCGCTACTGCACGCTAATTGCAACTGTGCTAGTTCTTCACTATGTTTCCTACTTATTTCTAATTGTGCCTCTTTAAGCTGTAATGGTGGTTGTATCTCCTCCTGATCGGCATAAACCTCTCGCTGCGTACTGTCAGAACCTGTCTCGCCTCTTGTACTGATCTTTTCTGTATCTGCACTAATCGTATTCATTCTGACCACTACCTCTTTGATTCGCTCATCCGGCAACACGTCCCTACGCTCAGTAGTATCACTCTCTATTGCAAATACTTGTACCTCCAAATTATTATCTTTTTCTTTCACGGCGTCACATACTTCCTTCAACGCACCCAGATTCTTCTCCCCCTCATCTAACCGATTATTAACTGCGGACAGATGCTCATCGATACCTGTGTGTAGCTTCTTCATTGCCTCTTTATTTCCCTTATCCAATGCCTCCATACTTTTCTCACTATCTTTATCCATCGCTTCCCATCTTTCCTTATTACCTCTACTCATCGCGTCCAATATATCATTAATTGATTCAAATCGTTCCTTATTCACCCTATCTCTCTCCTTATTATCTCTATCTAATCTTTCGTTATTCTCCCTATTCATCGCTTGTAAAAACTGTAGTATCACATCGTTATTTCCTACTTTCGACGCGCTCACCTCGTTCGCCTGAGAAACCGTAGCTTCGCTAAGGGTAGCTGCACTTTCACTGCACACCTGACGTAGTCCCGAGCCCCCGTCGTCGGGAAAAGCCCGCGTTTGTGGACAAAGCCCGCCGCATAAAGGATCCCCTTGCAGCGGTCCACTGAACAATACAGCCTCTTCGGAGTGCCTACCGTCCCCGCTCATTAACCCATGGTCAACAGCTACTTCCTGCTGCACTGCTACGTTCACGCCAGAATCGCTATTCTCCATTGTGGCTACGTTTTTCGACTGCGACCTAGTTACTACGGACATTACGCAAAAAAATTATACGACGATCTTCCCGCCTTGGACGATATAACAATTAATTACATAAAATAAATAAAAGATCCTCACCAATCCAGAAAGAATTTGCAAACAAAAAAATTTTTTTACTTCTTAGCGCTATCACAATATATTCCATCAAAAAAATAGAAAAAATTAACAGCAAACCCTAACAACAAAATATCCTAACAAAAATAATCCTGGAAAAATATCCTGGTAACAAAATTATCGTGGCAAAAAAAAATCCTGGCAACAAAATATTCCTAACAAAAATAATCCTGGCAACAAAATTATCGTGACAAAAACAGAATCCTGGCATCAAAAATATCCTAACAAAAGGAATCCTGGCAGGGTCGAAATTATGAGAGGCACCCACTTGCCTTTCTCATACTGTGGCATCAAGCAGTCAGGCCTGCAAGATGAGTGGTTTGCCAAGCGAGTGGATTCTTCCTTAATTTATCGAGTAACATGAAATCTCGTATCTTACTATTTAGTTACAAATTATCCTCCTGTGTGAATAACACGCAACGGAAACACGCATCTGACTATCAGTGATTTATAGAACTCTGACTGCACACTACGCATTGGCAATACCACATTTACTTTTTGTCTTTGATTTAACGGCTTTTATATAAATTCTGGATATTATGACAACATACAATTTAATGAAAAAGGCCACCAATCTCTTTCTTTTCACTATTTGATTTATTCCTAAACACACAAATTCTACAACCTACAACAATATAACATGAGAAATTCCGCCCAGTGGGCATGGCTTTACATTAGTGAATCTCGATACTATGGTCTCGTAATCTATTTACCGCAACAGTGCACTTCCTGGACAGGATGGTGGATCTTTTATTATATCTCACGCTTCGACTCTCACAATCATCCTCACGAAACTTTCCTCCAGATCGAGCGATACAGAAGGAACAGGCATACCCACAAATCTTTCGAAACTACCTTGCTACTCCCATACAAAACACACATACCCAAATTACATGACATACACAACACAACAGTATGAAATATTACACAAAGAACGGTTACAACTTCATCACTTTCCGCTTTCCCACTTCAATCAATATTTATCCCAGTTTCACACGACACTGCCCCACTTTGTAATTCTACTTTCCTACTGTGAACTCTGGAGATAAACGCACGTCTTCCTGTGCAATGCAAGCCAAGTGGCGTTGCTGGAAAGACGGCCGACTCACCTTGATTCTCTCTCAGAGTTTAAATTTAGCGTCACACGGAATGATATTTCTTAAATATTTCAACTTATGATACAAACGCTATTTCTTAAATATTTCAGCTTATCGTACACACGCTAGTTATTTCAGCTTAAATTAAGCACACGGAAGTATCTCAACTTATAACTACACGTGGTCTCATTGTGACCGTTGGTTTACTACAATCCCCTTAAAATTACCTGCCTCACGTTTAATTCTCCCCACAAAAGTTCCTGAGGAAGAGAAATTATTAATTCTAACTACTCTTAAATATTCCACATCCATACCATGCCTCCACTCTTTCATTACGGAGCACAACAAAAAACAGGTCTTTACAGCAGAAGGTCCAGCGGCAGAGTGCCGAAAAATGGCCGTATTCCGGTTCTCTCGCACCTCTGTCGAAGTGGGAGAAGCACCTTGCTACCTTATTGGTCAGCCACATTTCAGACGCTCAAAGCTCTGGTGACTTCCATCTCTTTGGTCCCACCAAAGGTGGCGAAAGGATCGACTCAAAGATGATCATATATTCCCATTCACTATCTGTGGTTAGCAGACGACCATACATTCATTCCTTTCACAGATCTCACCAAACTGGATGTAGGGATTTATTTTGAGGGAGTGCACCTGTGATCAATTAAATAAATAAATTGTCATTCTTTCCCACACTGGTATCCGGCTTCGCTGTATTAATTGAAATTGAGTTACTTTACAAAAAAAATGTGTTGTTCTGACAAAAATATCGAAGTATTTCGTACCTATTTTCAATGTCGGGCGGTACTGTACCCTTTCAACCTGTCCTCTACTTTTAGTGTTTCTTAACGTAATGTAACTCCCTAAGCATTCTATGACTTAATTCAGCTACATTCCATTACCTTTCTTCTACTTCTGTTAATATTCGTCTGATAACCAATGTCCGAAACACTATTCATTCCATTCAGCTATTCATCAAGGTATTTCTATTCTCTGACATATTGACTCCGTCGTCGGAAAACCCTAAATATTTGACTTTTTTTAGCTGAACTTAATATCCTTCCAAATTTTTAATTTACTGTTTCTTCAATACAAGGACTCCATAACAACTGTAATAGGCTATAACCCGTTCACATCTCCTTCCCTCGAATCTCATAACAGTCCCTCATTCGAATCTCCGGGACTACTCAGGAGAATATCGTCATCAGGACAAACAAAACTGGCGTTCTACGGATCGGTGAGCGGAATGTTAGATTCCTTTATCGGGCACGTAGGACCCAAAATTTAAATAGGGAAATGGATAGGTTAAAGCTAGATTTTGTGGGAGAGAAGTTCGGTGGCATGAGGAAGAGGACTTCAGGTCAGGTGAATAAAAGGCTATAGACACAAAATCAGATAGGGTAATGCAGGAGCAGGTTCAATAATGAATTAAAAAAAAAAAAGGAACACGGATAAGCTACTATGAGCAGTCTATTGAACGCATTATTCATCTTATCTCCTCCTTTCAAGACACTATCCGTTACGTTCAGCTGCTCTTCCAAATCCTTTGCTGTCTCTGACAGAAATACAACGTCTCGGCAAACCTCAAATTTCTTATTTCTCCTCCCTGGACTTAAATTACTACTCTAAATATTTCGTTTGTTTCCTTTACTGCTTGCTCAATATTCAGACTGAATAGCATCAGGGATAGCCTACACCCTTGTCTCACTCCCTTCTCAACTTTCTCTTCTCCCTTTCATACCACTCCACTCTTGTAACTGCCATCTGGTTTCAGTACAAATTGCAAATAGTCTTCCTCTCACTGTATATTACCCATGCCACCTTAAAAATTCGAAAGAGCGCATCCCAGTCAACTTTGTCAAAACCTTTCTCTAAGTCTACAAATGCTATATACGTTGGTTTGCCTTTCCTTCTTCTATGAGAAGTCATAGGGTCAGCATTGCCTTCCGCACTCTTAAATTGATACTGAATTCAAACAGATCTTACCTCAGGTCAGCTTCTACCAGTTTTTCATTCTTCTGTAAAGAATTCGTGTTAGTATTTTGCAGCTCTGAAATTAAACTGATAGTTCAGTAATTTTCACAACTGTCAGCACCTGTCTTCTTTGGAATTGGAATTATTATATTCTTCTCGAAGTCCGAGATATTTCGTCTGTCTCATACATCTTGCTCACCAGATGGAAGAGTTTTGTCATGGCTGGTTCTCCCAAGGCTCTCAGTTGTTCAAACGGAATGTTGTATATTCCCAGGGCCTTGTTTAGACTTAGGTCTTTAAGCGCTCTGTCAAATTCCGTGCGCAGTGTCGTATCTCCCACCTCATCTTTTGGATCTCCATATATTCCCCTCAAGAACATCTCCAGCGAATAGTCCTTTCACCTTTATGATTTCCTTCTTTGCTTAGGACTGGTTTTCCATTTGAGTTCTTGAAATTCATACACGTGGTTCTCGTTTCTCCAAAGGTTTCTTTAATTTTCCTCTAGGCTGTCTCTATGTAGATATTTGCTTCTAAATCTTTATATTTGTCCTCTAGACATTCCTGCTTAGTCATTTTGCACTTCCTGTCAGTCTCATTTTTTAGACGCTTGTACTGCCTTTCGCCTGCTTCATTTACTGCATTTTAATTTTTTCTCCTTTCGTCAAGTAAATTCAATTTTGTGTTACCCAAGGATTTCTACTAGCCTTCGTCCTTTTACCTACTTAATCCTCTCCCGCCATCACCATTTCATCTCTCAGTGATACCCATTCTACTTCTACTGTATTTCCTTCCCTTTTGTCGTTAATCATTCCCTAATGCTCCCTCTGAAACTCTCTACAACCTATTCACCCTGGTTCCATCTTCTTAAATTCCACCTCTTTGCAGTTTCTTCAGTTTCAGTCAACAGTTCATAACCAATAAATTGTGGACAGAGTTCACATCCGCCTCTGGAAATATCTTATAATTTAAAACCGTTTCCGAAACCATTGTCTTACTATCATATAATCAATCTTCCAGGTATGCAGCGTTCTTTCATGATTCCTAAACCAAGTGTTAGCTATGATTAAACTACATTCTATTCAAAATTCTACCAGACGGCTTCCTCTTCCTCTTCCTGACATTCCATCCTCCGATCCGTAGAACGTCAATTTTGTTTGTCCCGAAAACGACGCCTTCTTGAGTAGTCCTTTCCCGGAGATCCGAATGGGGGACTCTTTTACCTGCGGAATATTTTACCCAGGAGGGGTAATTTAACCATATAGTACATCTGCATGCCCTCGGGAAATATTGTGGCTGCAATTTCCCCTTGCTTTCAGCCGATCGCAGTAGCAGCACAGCAAGGCCGTTTTGGTTAATGTTACAAGACCAGGTCAGTCAGTCATCCAGACTGTTGCCCCTGCAACTACTGAAAAGGGACTGCCACTCTTCAGGAACCACACGTGTGTCTGGCCTCTCAACATATACCCCTTCTTTATGGTTGCACCTACGTCGTAGTTACATTAAAAGAATATGCTAAATACAATCATCCAAGAACAATTACATTGTAGAATAGTTTTAAAATATTTCATCCGACCCTGGAAGGGAACTTTAAATTTCGAGAATCGTTTCTTATTTTTGATTTCGTGTTTGTGTAACTCAAGTTTATGTTAAAATTTCGTTACTTTTCTTGTAACGGTAAGAGTAATGAGCCTCGCAGACAACTATTTACTTTAATTATGTTTTATGTTTGTCAATCAAGTCAGACCTATGTCTTCTTCTGTTCATTACGTGAAATAATTGTATGTGGTAAAATGGTCTCTGTCTGAAATCAAATAAAAATAAAAGTAATAGAAAAATAGGCAACTGAATTTCTTCACTTTGTCTGCAATGTGCTATCCAATTTTATGTGAAGGTTACATCTGGTTTCATGTCTGCTACTGCTCGTAATTTGCGTCTTCCTTCAATTTAGTCTCTGCGCGCATCCTGTGATCATTAAACTATTCATTCCATTTAAAAGGTACCGCAATTCTGCCTTAGTTTAGCTGGAGGCATCAAGGCTTCTTATCGTTGATGTCCTTTCACCCTGAATTTTTAATCCCACCTCGGGAGGTTGTTTTGGTACACTTCATTTCTTCTCCGATTTGCAGATTGAGTGGTTGAGGACCAAGACCACACTCTCCAAAATTAGAGAACTTTCTCTGCTGTCCTTGGTTGTTGTTGTTTAGTGATTGTTTACTACCCGTGCTTCCCCAAATCGTAAGCCTATGTTTCGGAGCGTTCCAAACGTCGTGTGTGTGTGTAATCACGGAGTCGTGGTGCCCGGGCAGAAGACGGCCGCGCTGCTCGGCAACCCCTCCCTCCTAGCTCCCCCCCTCCCCCACCCCTTGTCGGCCCTTTGGAATGCAAGGTGAGCTCCCCCGCCCCTCTCGCCCCTCCCCCCTTCCTCACACAATCCTCCTGCAGACAATCCGCTGCAGCCTCATCGTCGCTCTTCTCCAGGCGACGCGGCCTTTGATGAGGCGCCGGGCCCGTCACAAAGGATTTGTCGATGGAAATTGGAAGCTCTGGGGCAAAATTAAGGGCCGCCGAGGACTTGAATATTAGTTCTCGCCCCCAGTTCGGGATCTTCCTCGCCGACTCCGCCACCTGGGCGGCAAGGGGCGCTAGTCGGTTGCTTCCTGTTTTGTGCTGATTATCCGAGCACAGGGTGTGCCACAAATCGTTTCACTGCTCGAGGGGAAAGAGGTTGTAATGGGGCGAATGTGAACGGCTTATTAGAAAGCGCGAGTACACGCAGATAGAGAATGAAACTGTCATGACCACTCAGTACGCTCAGTGACCTACGCTCCTCGTAACACTAAAAAAAAAGTTAAGAAATTTAACGTGGTCAGTCCCGACACCATCGTTGAACAAAATCACCGTCCGTTTTCTCCGATACAGAACATTAATTTTGCGCAACGACCAGTCAATGGCGGAACACAATTTGACAAAGATGTACTTTCAGATTTTGAAGGTTCTGTAAGCTTACAATGCTCTTACGCTTTATCAGAGTAAACTACTTGTTCTCTTATGAAATAATATTACTACGGAGAAAATCTCTTAATTATCTGCCAAAAGTCTTAAATAGTACGCCAGGCCGGCACGCATCGCTGTGGTACGTTAAACCTAAGCCTCTACGTTACTAAACTAACACTATGGTTGAAATGGTTCAAATGGCTCTGTGCATTATGGGACTTAACTTCTGAGGTCATCAGTCCCCTAGAACTTAGAACTACTTAAACCTAACTAACCTAAGGACATCACACATATCCATGCCCGAGGCAGGATTCGAACCTGCGACCGTAGCAGTCCCGCGGTTCTGGACTGCAGCGCCTAGAACCGCAAGACCACCGCGGCCGGCGCTGGTAGAGTAATTATAGGTATGCGGTACTCGTACGTGGAGAAAGTGTTTGGGCAGCAATCGCCGACATAGTGTAACTGAGGCGGAATAAGGGGAACCAGCCCGCGTTCACCGAGACAGATGGGAAACCGCCTTAAAAGCCATCCACAGACTGGCCGGCACACCGGACCTCGACACTAATCCGCCGGGCGGATTCGTGCCGGGGACCTGCACGCCTTCCCGCCCGGAAAGCAGCGTGTTAGCCCGCACGGCTAGTCGGGTGGGTTCACTTTAGCATTATAATAATACTATATTAAGCCTCTTTTCTCAATCACAGATTCACAGTTGTTTAAAGAGTATAGAACTTTGTGTAACGCTAACCCATGTATCGTATTACGAGTCTCTCCTCAGTTCGTGGGCTAGACAAATACTATACCACGGTTGTAGCAATTCTCAAGAGAATATGAAGTACTACGAAATTAATAGTAATCCTTAACTATGACGGGTGTAAAGTACAAAATTTATTTTATATTCATAACCAAAGAAATGCACGTGAAAATTTAGTTACTACCTCACCTTTTGCATAATGTTTCAACATTACGAGCTGTACCCCATCTTTTGCACCGAGCATGACATCCCTCGTAAACAAAAATTCAACTACCAACCAGTCAGCGGTAATTGTTTGATCGTAAACCAACAAAATACTCTCCAGTCTTCTTTTTATTATTATTGCTATCATTTGCCCTTTCAAATAAACTCGCTACAAATGTATCAATGAGTAATGTAAATCTCTGATTATGTCGTGAATATAAATGAATCATTCAGTGGAGACTGTGAAGAGAGCACATCGATTTCTACGTTAAGTATTAGGCAAGAAATCGCATGATGTGGTACTTTGTGCACACGGCACTGCTGTCGCTAGCCCCTTCCTTTCAGTACGAAAAACTTCTCTCCGTGCAGTTCTTCTGATGTTATTTTTATCGAATCAGACCGATGTAGCTATAACGGGTAAGGGCCCCCTTTGTTGTTTTCCGGTGACTGGTTACAGAGTAGTTATATAATTGTGATTTTACTGGGCCGTGACTTCAAATGCGTTTGTTCCTGTGAAAATATCTTCACAACAGTGCAAAGGCCCGTAATATACACTCATAAAACGTACTTCAAGAAACAGAGAGCAATACAACGACCATCAAATGGATACAAAAGTACTGTGATGTGAGTTGCCGTCGTTCCAGGAACGGCTCTGCATAGCGTCGTTGCGCGCCTTCCACATTGTGTTCTGTGAACACATACACGAAGTGGACATCGGCGAACTCTTCATGGGTAAACCTAACCGTGCTGCTGTGTATCACTGTCAGCGTACAACTAAACTGCTGGAAAAACAAACGCGACGGAGAACCGGGCAGCTCTGAATACAAGCACGTGACCAAAGAGCAAAATGGGCCGTACTATTGTCAACAGTTAGTACCCAGAGCGCACGGGTCACGTTTGTCCCCAAACAGGGCACACAGCGCATGCAGTCGTTATTTGCACTGTTGGGCAGATATTGTCAGAGCAAGGACAAATGAAAGATATAACTCAGACTTCTTGTGTATCCTTTTCTTATTCTTCAACACATCCTTGCGAAAATTTTCTGCTTTTTCCAGGATAAAGATCAGGAAATAATAAATGAATCATTAAATATTGATAATCTGTACAGTCATGACAAATCCTTTTTTAGAAACACCTCGGAATGAAAAAAAAAGTGCCAGTCGGGAAATTCGATCCAAAGACATCACACTTTTGGAAATAACAGCTCTCGACAGCGGACTCCGCTTATACTAACGACCATACAAAGTATGTACACAGATGCAAGTAGTAGGGTAAGAGCGGTTGAGGCGCAATTTTGATATGCAAATTGATCAATTAATCAACCCCGCCCACACCAGCCCCGACGACGCCCACTCCCGCCCCTCGGATGGTGTCATGTGTTTTCTCAGGTGCACGTGTGCCCCAGCCCCTCGTCCCACACCCCCACCTCTCCCCCAACCTACCCTATTGGCGAAAATTTCTAATTTCGGTGGAGATTTCGAATTTTGGTGGGAATTTCAAATATTGGCGGGAATTTCTTTGTCCCAAGCCTGTGCTGACTTGTCACCCCACCCCACACTCGGGAATTTAAAATTGATGGTACCACTTCCGGGACTCGAACCCTGGTCCTTATGTGCAGGAAGCGCAAGTGTACCGCCCTAATGCAATTAAACCACCAGAGGTGCTTGAAATTGACGGGAAATTAAAAATGGTGGTTCCTTTTCCGGGGCTCAAACACTGATTCTACTGGATGGAAAGCCCAAGTACTCCTCCTCAACACAAGGAAACTGTCCAGATGTGGGACAGGAAGGTTAGGTTAGTGGGCTTTACTTATTTCGGTCAGGAAATTAACGCAAATATCGATCCTAATTACATAATTAATCACAAAGATAGGTCCTAAGTACACAGCTCTATGCATAGCGCTGCACAAGGACGACATAAAAGCGCAATACAGCGCAAAAACTAAAGCTACCATACAACTAGTGTTATCCTGCTGGGAAAAAATTTCCCAGTTCCACTCGAAACTGAAAGATCAGGTCTAATTACACAATTATATTTATGGCACTACACAAGAACGGCAAAAGAAGCGTGGTATGCCTCAAAACTGATGATACTATACAACTGGTGTTACGCCGCTGGGAAAAAATTCACTCGAAACCACCGACAGAAATACTCAAAGTCTACCCTACTCCTACAAGCTGGCGGGAAAACGGCTGGGGTGAAAGGTACTATGTTTATTCCTTTTGATGGGAAATTCGTTCAACTGACTAGATGCTGGTGTTGGACAGAGATGACTTTAAAACGTGTATTACCTGCGGGCATACAGTATCTGTCGTTGTTTGACGTCAGAGTTCGCTACAGACAGCTAATAAAAATCAGCTGGCAGCCCAGCTAACCGATGCCAATACACGCTATCACAGCTGATGGACAAAATGCATCACAGTTCTACTTACACTTCGAAACTGTCGTGAAAAAACCAGCACTCGTACTGAAAGGGGCAAAATGCAGAATATGTACTGGGGAAAATCGTCGTCCTAAGAGACTGCAGAGGCGGTGGTAGTTGAACGTTCATCCTCCTTCATGTACAGTCACAAAGTGCCGGAAACTGAGGCCCTCTCCCCTCCCTCCGTCCAACCACCTACAGGGTGGATGGGCGGGGGCAAGGAGCATCTCCGCCAGCAGGCTCGCGACACGTGCTGGCCGCTGCCCACCTAGAGGCGATGGTCCTTTGCCAACACAAAAGCAGGCATAGTTAACTAAACGAAAGAAAAGATCGGCTGTCCGAATGCATCTTGGTCGGCCAAAGTATAGCGACACAGCCACCCCTACTGGTTAGGGGGAACACCTGTGGCGATGAGCTGTCACACATTAGACAGGTCCTCAGCGCTTCCAATATTCCTCTCGTTCTGGGGTGGAAAACACTTTTAACGTTATATAGGATGCTCCAGCTGGGACCGGGGGAGAGCCACGGTCTCGTAGGAAGTCGTCTGCCATTCTGCGCTGGACTATTTAACATCAACTCGATTCCTATAATAAAACAACTATTAAAAAAGGAAAAAAAAATTGCGACGATAGTAAATGTCCTCTTTCCATGAAAATAGGCAAAGTCCATTTTCATTTAGTTTTATGAGCAAAATCGGTATAGTTTTTTTACGTTCGACTGCACTCGCATCTCATTATTTTGTGACGTCCAGCGCTGTGTACCGCCACCGACCACAAATGATTAGCAGACACATACCCACCCTTCATAAAATCAGGAAAAAACAAAAAACTTTGACTATTTTCATGCGAAAACTACCGTTCACCACAGAATATCCTCGTTATTGCGTGGTGAGAAACTTTTGTTTCTGTTCTTTTTTTTCTGTGTTTAGATTACACTCACCAGGTAGGGCAACTGGGAATCCGAGGAGCGTACACGATGTTCTTTTAGAGGAAATTGAGAAATGACATCTGAAGCTGGCCTCAGAGGGATTGTACCGCCCAAAACACACATTCCGCGTAAGGACCGTGCTATTAAAAACACGATCATCGCGACCACGTTACTGTCACCCTGTATAAAAAGCAGTCCTGTGTCTACAGGTACACACACAAGCCACTGATAGTGTAACGCTCTCTGGTAGAAACGCTGTCAGCAATTTTGAATCAAGTCTATCCATTCAACCACTTACTTGCATTGGATCCTGTAGAGACGGTTTTTAATGATAACAGCCACTGGTGAATCATATTCGTGGCACTCTCATATCTCTAAATGAGTCACCTTTTTCGAACCTATATGCTAAGGATCATATACGACAGAAACTCCAGCGCTGTTTTTAGACAGTCCCTCTGTATCTTGTAATGGCACCTAAGTCTATGCCCCCAACATCCATGCAGCTTAGTCTATGTGATCGCGCCAGTTTAAGTCTGGCGTGTACAGAATTCAGAGAGCGCTATATCTGAGACCTGCATCCTGTAGGCAAACAGGACGAGCTGAGTTAATGCGACAGCAGCATGTGTTGACCACTTGGTAGAAATGGGACCATGATCACATATCTCCACCAGCCGCTTACCTTGAGTAAGACCAGCGCCGAACGAAGCTTTCCCCTGCAGCATGAGGTAGTAGGTGAGATAGTACGAGCAGTTGCGGTGGTGTTTCTTCGTGGGAAAATTAGGAAGACTAAACATCATACATGGCATGGTGGAAAGACGAAGATTTTGTGACACATCTCCAAACTACGAGGGCTATTCCGAAAGTAAGGTCCGATCGGTCACGAAATAGAAACGACTATGAAAATCCGATAAAGCTTTGCACAGATGTGTTGGGTAGTGTCTCTAGTATAACCCCAGTTAGCATCACGTCGCTGTTCTCATTTCTGAGCTCGCAGTGAGTGCGTAAAGATGTCTAGAAAATAGTGTCTGCCGCCAAGTACGGGGGCCTGGTGAGAAATTTCCCCTGAAGCTATGCAGCTAACATTACATAACTGTCGTGCTGTTTCGTCTTCAAGACAATTCTCAGCCGCATTCTGCAGGGGCAATGAAGATGCTCCTGCATCGTTTTCAAATGGAAATGTGAGAGTACCCACAATACAGCCCGTAATTGTCTCCCTCTGAGTTTCAGCTCTGGTCACATGAACCGCTGGTTATGAAGACAACATTTCGGCACAAGACAACGAGCCGTAGGCCAGCGTAGAGAATTGGCGGAGAGCACTGGCGGCTGCCTTCTACAGCGAGGGTATGGGAAAGTTGGTACAACGCTACGATACACGTCTAAGTCGGGTCGGCGACTATGGAGATAAGTAGCTGCAAGGTGTATCTAACTGTTGCAAATAAAACATTTTTGATTTTTACCGTGGTTTCCATTTCGCGACCTATCGGACCTTACTTTCGGAATAGCCCTCGTACATACAGCTAGTCCGAAGGATTCATGTTTACCACCCAAACATATGTGGCGATTCTATTTAATATACAGGTATTGCTTCATTGGAACAGGTGGTTCGTGAAAGAAATCACTTCCACAGACTGGTGTAAGGTTTCATCACTTGTACTGTAGAATTACCATATCCAACAGACTATCAGTCACACGAGAGGGTTCCTGTATTTCTCATTCATAAGCAGTTTAATACATTGTTCTTTTCGGTTGTAACAAGTCCAATCAGTGTACACAGCCATGCACTTCGTTTTCTTCTACCGTGACTTAGAAGCCCCTGTCAGCTGGTGCTGAACTGACATTAACACGTTTCGATCCTATGGCTCAGTCATGTGGAATGCAACGCTGTGGTCATTCCAGTGCAAGAAATATATTTCCAGCGCATGACATATATCCTTCCTGCAGGTTTCTCTACGATAAACTACGGAAACAAACTGTAAAATGAAAAAACCGCGTGCACAGCGTAGCTCTCCAGAGATGTATAACGTCCACTGTTCACATCCGCCCAGGAGGACCATGATTAAAGTCAATTCCCAGGTGGGGTGGGATGTCAACACAGTCCTGGGACAGTGAGATTTCCGCCAAAGTTCGAAATTCCCACCAAAATTCGAAATTCCCACCAAAACTCGAATTTCTCACCAATAGGGTAGGTTGGGAGGGTGTGGGAGGGGCTGGGAAGGGGGAGGAGGGGGCTGGGGCACACGTGCAGCCGAGAAAACATGAGACGTCATCCGAGGAGACGGGGGTGGGCGTGGTCAGGGGTGAGATTGGGCGGTGGTGATTAATTGATCAATTTAATCAATTTGCATATCAATTTGATATCAAAATTGCGCTTCAATCGCCCTTACCCTACTACTGGTGTAAAATTTTCGAAATCGATTTTCTCAACAGCGGTTGAGAGTTGCGTCTCTTTGCTTATATATGTTGCAGTCCTCGTTGTGCCTGACACACACTAACTACATGCAGCAAATCGGCGACGGTAAGTCCTGATGGTCCTCTTATGAGTGCGTTTCTTGCGCGAAGTCTTGTATTCATTGTTGTAACCACATAAGAGATATCGACATCAGATGCAGTCATCCTGAAGGGAGAAATTCGCCAAGATCGAGGAATACCGACGTCACGTAGACCAATTAATGCAGTCGGTATTCGTACAAATGCAGAGGTGTGATGAAGTATATTGTGGAAACCAGATGGAGCTAGTACTGAATAGTTGGAAAGCCATATCTCTCTAAAGAATGAAAGGACTGTTTGTGAGTCGTACTCAGTCAGTAGAGTACTTGCTCAGGAAAAGTAAAGGTCAGGAGTTCAAGCCTCGGTCCGGCACATAATTTTAATCTGGAGGTAAGTTTCGCATCTGTCTCAGTTGTCATTAAACATGTTGTGGGCTGAGGCATCCACTTTGATGAAAAATCTCTCTCCCGCTGAAAAAGACTGCTAAAGGTGTCCTAGTTGGACGGATGCGTCAGTTCCAGGGCAGCACACACACAATGAAAGCAACACAGAATAGGAATTAGTAAAACATTTTACTCAACTTTGGGTTTGCTGGTTACAGCAATAGTAGAGTCCCGGTTAAGCCAGTCTGTCCTCCGTTGACTACAATTCCTTCGACATGAATTAAATAATGTTCTCTGAACTAAAGTCAGAGGAAAACTATTCGAAGAACAGTTCCAGACTAACTGTACTCAGTTAAATCTCCGGGCAGGCGGTCTCTGTCCATCACGATAATTTTACTCACTGTCCTGTTTCTGCTGAAGACTAACCACTGTCTGCCTCCTGCCACTGTTTCTATCTCCCTCGCTGACCTGAAGACACGACGAACGTTCTACGGGAACTCCCTAGCAAGACTCTGCAGTTAACAACTTCTACTCGCACACGGTTATTTAAGCGCGCCCTTCTCTCCCTGGTGACGCTGCCGCTCCAGGGGAGTTACTCTCGTGGCCAGAGGGACTGGTTCGCGCGCTGCAGTGTTCCCGCTGCGGATGCACGTCCGCTGTACTTCTCGCACCACCTGTCGCAAACTCTTCTTGTGTGGTATCTCAGTACACCACAAAACAAGCCATCTAGATTGTAGGCCACACTTCCTTCAACTATGGTCAAAAATAAACGATCTCTGCATCCTTAAACCCATCTGCTGTATCGCTTAGTGCTGTTTAGAGAGCAATCAGTCGAGCAACTCGTTCAGTTTTGTAAGATAACCGAAATAGTTGAAACAGTTGTGGCTTGAGCACTTTACAACGAGAGCCAGGACGCAACTGAGGGGTTTATATACTGAAGCGACAAAGAAACTGGTATAGGCATGCGTATTCTGATAAAGAGATACGTAAACAGGCAGAATACGGCGCTGCAGTCGCAACACCTACATAAGACAACAAGAGTGTGGCGCAGTTGTTAGCTCTGTCACTGCTCCTACAATGGCAATTTATCAAGATATGTGCTTCGGAGCCGTAGGCCCACTCGTGTACCTTTGATGACTGCACTCACACGCCTCGCCTGGGCCCGTCAACACCGACATGTACTGATGGTGACTGGAAACATCTTGCGCGGTCCGACGAGTCTCTTTTCAAATTGCATCGAGCGGATGGACGTGTACAGGTATGCAGACAACCTCATAACTCCATGGGCCCTGTTCGTCATCAGGAGACTGTTGAAGATGGTAGAGGCTCTGTAATGGTGGGGGCGTGTGCAGTTGGAGTGATGCCTGATACGTCTAGATACGACTCTGACAGATGACACGCATGTAACCATCCTGTCCGAGCAACTGCATCGGTTCACATCCATTGTGCATTCTGACAGACTTGGTCAATTCCAGCAGGACAGTGCGACACCCGACACATCCAGAATTACTACAGAGTGGCTCCATGAACACTCTTCTGAGTTTAAACACTTCCGAAGGCCACCAAACTCCCCGTATATTACCATTTTTGAGCATACGTGGGATACCTTGACACGTACTGTTGAGAAGAGATCTCCACCCCCTCGTACTCTTACGGATTTATGGACAGCCCTGCACGATTCATGGTGTCGGTCCCCTCCAGCACTACTTCAGACATTAGTCGAGTCCACGCCACGTTGCGGCGCTTCTGCGTGCTCGCGTGGACCGTACACGTTATTAGGCAGGTGTACCAGTTTCTTTGGCTCTTCAGTGTATAACTCAGACAAGAAACAGAGTTCCAGAGGCACGTATGACACGAACGATCTGGACTAAAATCAGCCGCTGTGGCCACTCGGGTTTGTTTTTTTACCGTCGCCATCGTCATGAAGGGCTGCTCTTTCAGGGCTCTACTCTGCGGGAACCAAGAAATAACGTTCACATTCGTCCCCATAGCATTGAAGCTGATCTAAGGCGTAGATACGTACGGCAACTCACAAATAAGAATATCGCTCCTTGTGTAAGTACAAACCGTTAAATGAAACCTAGAACACTGGATTTACAGCTTCCGTTTGATCGGTATACAGTTTCCGTAAGATCGTGCATAAATGTAACAGGACGTAGAGGATGCTCCACTGTACAAATTGAGACAGGGAACCTGCGGCGGAGAGGCTACTTCAGGAGATATGCAAGTAAACATGCATACCGCTTTGCCTAGCGTTACTGTTTTCCAGCTCATTTACAACTAGCTTGCATACAAGTTTATATGTACATTGATGTTTATTTACATGTACATTCTTTATTTCCTGCATGGAAACAAGGAAGACGAGCCAGGTTACCAGGAAATCATGATAGAGGTTTTTTTTTTTTTTTTTTACTTTTCCATAAGGTAGCTCTGTTGTATCATATTTATATTGTTGTTCCATTACAGAACGTGCAGTGAATCAATGACAGACCAACGCATTACACTGTGCTATTCAGAGAGGTAGAGTCCAATACGTTGGAGCAGTACCGGTACAGTATTTCCTGCTCGCTGGATTGGAAGGGGAGATCCTTTCCATATCTGCGAAGTCATCTGACATGAATCCCCTTGATTATTTCCTATGGGGATATCTAAAGTCACTTGTGTGTCACACCCAGTGGACACGGTGATTGAATTAGTTGCCTGAATTGTAGCTGCCTGTGATGTGATTCGAAACACACCAGGGATATTTGTAAGGGTGCGTCAGAATCTTATTCTCCGATGTCAAGCTTGCATTGAGTTTGATGGCCGTCACTTTCAGCACATTTAGTAAGATACAGTACAAATGGTATCTTCATTGTGTCAATGGTGATATTTGCAGGTGAACAATGTAAATTAAAAAGTACACAATAATGTGATTTTATTCCTATTACCTCCTTAAGCTGACTTTTCTGACTCCAGGTTCCCTCCCTCAAATTGTTCTGTGCAGCATCCTCTACATCCTGTTAAATTTTTGCACACTACTACGCGAAAACCCTGTGTGCAGTAGGCAGATACACATGGTCATGAACCAGCGAGCTATGTAGAACACAGCCAACAAGCTAAGGAACATACACATACCACACCAACGGCTCGTCTACAATAACAGCTGAGTTTTCATATCGTAATTTGTGCGGAGAAAGAGCTGAACATGCGTAAAACATAAGAGGAATACTCTACATTACTCCCTAGAAGACTCTATTACTCTGATTGCTTAAAAGCCAGAGATCGACGTCAGCTGCCTTAACGGAAGAGCCAACAGCTAACGACCGCGGTCCTCAAGGCAATTAATTATCGCACCCGATCCCGCCACCGCCCCCCACCCTCCTCGGAATAGGTCGGACAGCCTGGGAGCCGCGGAGTACGGTGAATCCCCCCCCCCATCCTCCCTTTCCCCACCGTCTCTCCCTCTCCCACCCCACGTGTGACTCTCGAGGACGCATTGGCCGCCGCACCTCAGTTTTCTCACATGAAAGGGACTCCCGCGATTGGAGCACGCGTGGCTGCGCTGGGCTGGCGCGATTTACGGCCGCTTTTCACGCCTCCTGAAAGGAGGACCCTCCTGAAAGGAGAGCCTCCTGAAAGCGTGCTCGTGCCACCTGCCGCGCCCTCTGTGACGCCGGCAGAGTGGGCCGCCAAACAGCCACTGTTCATACGAGCCACCGGCCGGCCGACACACCCTCGACTTCTCCGCTCAGACTCTCCTGCACGAGAAGGAACACCTTGCCACAGCAGCCATAAAACTGTCGTCCGACGAAGTTCCTTTCTCGATACCAGCTGAATCACACGCGTATCTGGTCAGTCACGAAAATGTGCTACAATCCGCATCTCCTTACTCCGTTACTGGTGAGCAGACGTCGGACTCTTGTCTCCATCGAGGCAGTGATAAAACGATTGTTGGCTAATTTCCTGTCATGGCGGTCACATTTTATTAATGGAAAAAGTAGCATGATTACGAAGGGAAGAGAGAAGCTGCAATAGTCAGACGAAGCACAAGGCGTATTACCAGGTGGAGATCTGGAAAAGCTCAAATGTGGGTCTGCAGCCAGAATGTTCGAGAAACTTGTGGAAGGTTCTGGAAAGATTTCGGTCATTAGTAAAACTCTCGGTAGCGTCCGGAGAAAGCAACGCTGCTAGAGAAAGACATGCACAAGTCCTTGAAAAACGACTATATAAGGGAGTAGCGCACAGGACCATGGCAGTCGCAGTCAGTTTCCATGAGTTAAAACGAGTCATGACCAGGAAGCAGCTAGGTGGAAGTCATTGGGATCATTAAGTATATAGTAGCACTAAAAACTATTATAAGTCTGTATACATTCGCAGGAGGACAACTGAGTATCCAATAGGTACGCAGCCACAGGTCTTGAGTTTTCTGTCTGTTGGAAAACAACAGGCTCTGCGGATCAAACAACGTAGGTTTTCACGGCTGGTATTATCTTCACTTAAAGCTTCCGGGCTGATAGGCCATGGTCGATGTATAGAACTCTCCCGTGATGTTTCGTCTCCGACTGCGGGAGACATCCTCAGAGGTAAAGCGGTGAACTGCAAAGAGAATTTGAGAAAGCGCTGACTATGTAGGCAGTGCACAGGGCGCCACTGTCCATCATAGCCGAAGTCACGTGCATTGCCTATATAATCAGCGATTCTTCTAATTCTCTTTACCTCGGAGGATGTCTCCCGCAGTCGGAGACGAAACGTCAGGGGAGACTTTTATACATCGACCACGGCCTATCAGTCCGGAAGTTTTAAGTGATGCTCCGCCGAGTTTGTCTCCAGTAACAGCGACGAGTAACTGTTGGTATTTCCTGCATGAGACATGTTGAATGGTGACGTGTAGTCACAACAAGTAATATTCTGTGTGTCAGAGCACAGGAAAGTGTAAGTGCTGCCTTGCTCTTGTCTCCCGCTTTAGCTGAAGTACCTGACTGCGAATTATCAGAAAGACTTACAAGCAGAGTGCTAGTATCTTACAGAAAAGGAGGTCCAACTGAGCAACCTGAAGTTGATCGCAAGGAACGTCATACAAGATGGCAGGGTGTACGCACTGAACTTCAGTGATGCAGTGCCAATGTAATACATCTTGCTGAATAAGAATGAATTATTGAGAAGTAAACTGTTGTTAAATTAAATCAACAAACTACTTCCTGACGATGATCACACTCAGGACAACCGACTTCACACCGCCCTCTCAGACTACTTAATGACAAATACGAAAACGGAGGAATCACCATCCCCATTGCTCACGAGGAAGTTGTACTGGCAATACACAAAATAAAGAACAAAAATGCTCCGGACGCTGATGGTATCGCTAAGCCGGCCGAAGTGGCCGTGCGGTTAAAGGCGCTGCAGTCTGGAACCGCAAGACCGCTACGGTCGCAGGTTCGAATCCTGCCTCGGGCATGGCTGTTTGTGATGTCCTTAGGTTAGTTAGGTTTAACTAGTTCTAAGTTCTAGGGGACTAATGACCTCAGCAGTTGAGTCCCATAGTGCTCAGAGCCATTTGAACCATTTTGCTGATGGTATCCACCCGGAAACCTTTAAACAAGCTGCTCCATTTATCGTACCATACCTGACAGACTTGCTGAGTGATGCTCTACTAGACGTCAACTGCGCTTGTAATCAAAAAAGCGGAGCACAAAGACCCGACTGACACTAAGACATACGGACCAATATGCCTCATTAACATTCTAGCAAAGGTACAGAAGACATTGCTGTGCGACAGACTTCGGTCGCACTGACAGCTCTTCCGCCTTATCCCACATCTGTTTGGTTTTCGACCACATAAATCCATCGACGTCGTAGCAAACAGGGCCATAGAAATGACACAGACAATAAGTGTGAACCGTGATTTACTTTCAAAGAATATTCTTGAGAATTTATTTTATTTGCTAGCGATTCATCAAGAACATTAACATATTTAATCACACTATGTAAGCATGGAAGTAGTTGCCAGGGAGTAACTGATGAAATCATAACCAAATTCCTTTCAACAAATGGGAAATTTATTCACTTTAATAGCGCCTAAAAGCAGTTTTTAAAAGAAACAGATTTAAAATTATAATCAGAAAGCACCTTCTAAATATCAATGTTACAATTTATTCAGAAAGAAACAACTTTTGACTTTATGAGCTTTCGGGCAGGGAACGTTGCCACTCCCTTTTGACACGGCTGTGGTTACCACCGCTCACAACAGCCTCTGAAAGACTACACTGGTGCAGATCTGCAATACACCAGATAACTTTAAACTAAGAGTTTTAGCAATTTACACAAGCACACAAACTATGCACCTCCCCGTAGCAGGGATGGAAATGGTACAAAACACTAACAATTAAAATATTAACCTTGCCACCGAAGGTGCAACTTGATTTTATCTTCTAAGAAAAGGCTTACGGATAAAGGGTGGCAACTTTATATACTAAAATGATCATTTAAATAAAAGCCCATGAAATTGAATCTTATGTAAAATTCTACAAGGTTAGCCAAACAATAGTTAAGATGCTCTACAGTACACAGATACCGCCTCTCAAGGTCATAGGCAATAATATCAAAGTTTCCAAAGATCAAAACGTATTTCAGGTATTAGGCCGTTACACTCCAAGCAATAAATTCGTTAACACACCAAATCCTACAAACATGACAGACGCAGCTACTAACGTACGGTAGTTTGATAGGGAGATTACCGAACAACCCGAATCGCAGGCTGCTGTAACCCGCCCCTACTCCACAAGGGAAAAACGGACCAACCAATTTATAAACAACCACCATCCCGAGGGTGGGCAAACGGAGAAGTATGGTGGGACGACCCCAAAGCAAGACGGCTGGTAACCTCACCAAGAAAACAAGTAGAATTTAACAAGAGTAAATCAAACAACATATCACCAGTCACTTAACTTCTAACAAACTGCGATTTCTCGAGAGGACCTGGCGCAGCACCCCCAAATCGCTCTCCCGAACCGCCCGCTGCCAGCCGCTTGAACGGACGCAGGAAGGCGCGCCGATATCCCGTCTCACGGCGTCGCAGCTCGCACCGGCCAGACTGATGTCGTGGGTTGACTCCTGTTGCTCTCGTGTCGATCACGAAGTCACTACCCCTCGCTATAAGGCGCGGCCCACTGGACTCACGTGTCGACCTCACATGCGCCGACGCTCAAGACGGACAAGTCATCTTGTGTCTCAGTGCGCGACCGACCAACCGATCGATCCGACCGCCAATGACCATTGCCTGAGCAAACTCGACCAGACTGGCGGCCTAACGCGCAGACTCAGATGCAGGAACTAAACCCCGACCGGGCGACCACTCGTTGAGTTTTCTTACTGGTGGAGTGGAAAGATTTTTGATTTGATACGACCGACAGACATACTAGCACTCCGAACGACAGACAGACACTAACTGCTTAACAAATGCGGACGAGAGAAAAACTAGCAAGCTGGGGACGAGAGACTGACCCAGACTGACCGACTGGCGAGCTCATAGTGCCCCTTAAATGCACTAGAACAGGCAACCTTTCCCCTTTCCCACTAGAGGGAGACACCAAAGCTGCGATTGCCACAGCGGCGCCACCGCCGGAAACGGAGGGCGACTGCTTCACACTACGCGCTGCGGCGCGCTCTTCAAAACAGCAATTTTTACCACGGCTCAAAATCTATAAAAAGAAAAGCTGTGGCAAGATACCTTTGCATTTACATTGACAAACATTTAAACTTTACCGACCATGCCCAGATTGACAATTAAACTGATGCACGAAATTGTAAGCCTGAGCACTATAAGGTAAGACTACCCCTTCAGACAATGAGGACATGTTACACAGCACTCTTTGAGTCAATAACTTGTTTTGCGGCTGGAGCTTGGGAACATCTATTATGAATAGGTACGCGTAAAACCACTGTGAGGCGCGGCCAGAGGAGTGTTCTACTCAGAATCTCGGGGGCTTTCGGTACGACCTCGATTGAGGCACTGTGCGTGGTACTGGGACTTTTCTCCATAGGCATAACAACTCGCCAGAGAGCAGGTGCAAACTGGGCAAAGAGGGGAAGAGACGACAAAATAAGAGAAATAACTAGATAAGACATAACCGACAGACGGAAATTAAACAAGTGGAGAACTCATACATGGCAGACAGAATGGGACACAATTGATAAGGGAAGACCAGTCTTCCTTCCCCAGTATACGAGAGCGGATGAATTTGAAGTACACAAATCCAACACGCAGGATGGTGCACTTTCTCACGGCCCGCGGTCCGTATGTATCCTGTGCATGTCCACAGGTTTGGTCTAAAACAAACTAACACGTGTGCCTGTGGTGAGAATGGTACACCAGCACACATAGCGCTCCCCTGCGATGCCCTACGACACATAAGACTGAGTTTAGGAAACCAGGACATGGGACAATTAATACGGATACAAGAAGAATGGAACTCTTATAAACAACATCGCAGAAGACGTATCACGAGCACTATATGCGACATACAAACAGGACAGAACATTAGAATAAGACAGGATCCACGTCTGACAGATCAGCAGTACACAGTAAACGACACAGACAAAAGCACAGATACGGAATCAGATGCTACATCACACACAGGAAGTGAAGACGAAACAAATATACTAACGCAGCAAACGTAAGCGAATCAGAAAAAAAGCTTTTTGTACAGCTGTTTGTTACATTTCATTGCACGTAACACTATCTGAAGGTGTGACATTCCTTTTCTTTCGTTGCATCAGGTGTGACTGGCTCGAAGATTTATTTGAAGTAAAATCTTTTTGCCGTAATTAGGTGTCGATCGATGTTGTTTTTTATCGGTAGGTGTGAGTGTAATAGTTCTGGATTACTGCTGGTTAGTCCAGAGCAGACTTTCCTCTCTGAATTTTTTTTTTTTTTTTTTTTGCATCCCCACTATTTGTTAGCATGATGCCTAATGTTGGTAGCTGTGCCGTTTGTCTTGTGGTATGCCTCTGGTTCTCCTGGATGATTCGCAATTAACAATTCAAGTTCTCGAATGAAGTCTAAAAGCTTTCTGACCCCTGTCTTTTGTATGTCTGCTAAAGCAGATTCGCATCTATGTCTGCTGTTATCAACAAGTTTTTGCCATAAGAGTATTTTATCAGATTCTTACATTTTTCAATATTTTCCAAAGAAATGTCTCAAAAAATTGTTTTTCTTTAAGCAGAGACAGTTAACGATCCGAGTTTCTGTTACCGCCCGTACTGCTGCTTCGCCCACCTCCCCACGCGCTTGGCACGGGCCACGGGAATTTTTATGCACTGGAGTTGTTCGCGCTGGACAAACATCGTTCAGCCCACTTAATCACCTTCCCGGCTTGCAAACACTCACGCGATCGATAGCTCTCGATAGCGCACGCACTGACGCCGGCCTTTACTAACAATAGCAACGCCTTCTCTCCGGCAACACGTGCACAACGTCGCCTGTTGATATTGTTGCCACGATTTTCTGCACAACTCCCGATGTTAGGTGCATAAACTCTTTAGAAAGACATTGGACGAACACAGACAATGAAAGATTACTTTGCTATTAAATGCCAGAAGAATGAATATAAATGTCTCTCTTTGTGTTAATTCGACATTATGGTACATAACTATATCACCGCGTCGCTACCAAACCGCAGTGGTTTGCTACGATCGTACCCTTCGTTGACTACTTCCAGTTAGACCCCACATCCCTCTAAATCGGATAGATCTAGCCTAGAAGAGTGGTGTGTTGAAATTGTTATGCTTAATGTCTCTGGAGTCTTTCAGACTTTGCTCGTGTGGCTTCGTATTATCAAGAGTCGTAGGCGAGACGCCAAAGCATAGTTAGCGTGGCAATAAGGCTTGTTGATTACTCTACTCAATAAACATTGTGAAACTTTCTGGATATGAATCGACACGTGCCATAATGCGGTGACGTTGCATCGGCCATTTTGACTGATCGTGTCTGCAAGTATCACATACACTATTTGATCAAAAGTATCCGGACACCCCCAAGAACATACGTTTTTCGTATTAGGACCATTGTACTGTGACCTACAGCCACGTACAACATATCAGCGACCTCAGTAGTCACCAGACATAGTGAGAGAGTAGAATTGGGCGCTCCGCGGAACTCACGCGCTTCGAACGTGGTCAGGTGATTTGGTGTCACTTGTGTCATATGTCTGTAAGCGAGATTTCCACACTCCTAAACATTCCTAGGTCCACTGTTTCCGATGTGATAGTGAAGTGGAAACGTGAAGCGACACGTACAGAGACCGCCGACATTTGAAGAGGGTCGTAATGTATAATAGGCAGACATCTGTCCAGACAATCATACAGGAATTGCAAACTGCATGAGGATCCACTGCAAGTACTATGACAGTTCGGCGGGAGGTGAGAAAACTTGTATTTCATGGTCGAGCGGCTCCTCATAAGCCACACATAACGCCGATAAATGCCAAAATACGTTTCACTTGGTGTAAGGAGCGTAAACGTTGGACGACTGAACAGTGGAAAAACTTTGTGAGGAGTGAAGAAACACGGTACACAACGTGGTGATCCGACGGCAGGGTGTGGGTATGGGGAATGGCCGGTGAACGTCATCTGCCAGCGTGTGTAGTGCCAACATTAAAATTCGGAGGCGGTGGTGTTACAGTGTGGTAGTGTTTTTCATGAGGGGGCTTGCACCCCTTGTTGTTTTGCATAACACTATCATGTCACAGGCCTACACAGATTTTTTAAGCACCTTCTTGCTTCTCACTGTTGTAGAGCGATTCGGGGATGGCAAATGCATCTTTCAACACGATCGAGCAGCTGTTCTTAATGCACGGCCTGTGGAAGAGTGGTTACACGACAGTAACATCCCTGTAATGCACTGGCCTGCGAAGAGTCCTGACCTGAATCCTGTACACCACCTTTGGAATGTCTTGGAACGCCGACTTCGTGCCAGGCCCCACCGACCGACATCGATACTTTTTCTCAGTGCAGCGCTCCGTGAAGAATTGGCTGACATTCCCCAATAAACCTTTCAGTACCTGATTGAATGTATGCCTGCGAGAGTGGAAGCTGTCATCAAGGCTAAGTGCGGGCCAACACTATGTCGAATTTCACGAACTTGTAGGTTATATTCAGCCAGGTGTCCGGATACTTCTGATCACATGGTCTAAATTTATACTTCAGTCTGAGAAAGAAGAATATCGAAAGATCTTATCAACGTCATAGGTCAAAAATTTCTTGAACGACATCTGCAAAAATTTGTAATAACGTTCTGATATGAAAAAAGTAGTTTTCTAAAATCCAGAGCTAAGATGATGTTGACGTACGATGGTAAAATAAAGACAACGAAGGAAATAACAAGTATTCGTTCTCACTGTTCAGTAATATCTCAGGTTTGCACAGTATTCTGGAAACAACAAAATCAAAATGGTTTTGACCACAAACCACGATATACTGGTACTTCTATAGAGATTATCAAAGAAATCTGAATCTTTTTCGGTTTCTGGTCTCGTCATGTTGTATTACGGACCAATATTTCTGCCAATTCTCTTAGTGAGCTTCTTCAGATTGCAGTACACGATAACCGAGAAATTCCACTAGACGCAGAGTTTAAAACTGGCTTATGTTACAGGTAGTAAATCTTTAACATAATGCAGCGCGTCAGCAACCGTATATGTATAGAAAATAATCAATTTTTTCAGCCTTCAGTTGCAAGGTAATTTTTACTCGTTTACCTAGGTTACGATTCCAGTAATGGAATCTTCTTCAGAACAAAAAATTAAATTATTTTGAGAGCCAAACACTGGCCATGTCACAGATTATGCGTCCTTATTGTTTTAATTTTTAATCTGTGACATGGCCAGTATTTGGCTCTCAAAATAATTTAATTTTTTGTTCTGAAGAAGATTCTATTACTGGAATCGAAACCTAGGTAAACGAGTAAAAATTACCTTGCAACTCAAGGCTGAAAAAATTGATTATTTTCGTTTTATGTAAACTATCATCGGTTGCGAAAGTGTATATTTTTTTACAGAAAAACTGTGGAAAATTGCGTTAAGGAATACAGACTGCGGCTACACTAAACAAGTACGGTCTGTCTGCACGGGGCTGAACACCCCGCGCATTTTCCAAGCAGCTATGTCAGTCCTACGTAGGTAAAGATTCAGGTAGCTCGAATAAGTAATGTGTCACCATTGAGTAGCGAGTCCAAAATGTGTGACATGATGAACTTAGGTTTAAACATATACCTCCTAAACTTTTCTCTAACAACAGCCATTATGATGCGCACTAGGACCAGGAACCGCACTCAGGATACAATCATTCCGTCAATGTCAGCGTTTATTGCGTTTATGCTCGTCGAGAAAATGCTTAGCTTCTATACATTTCCCTCTCAGGTGATTAGTGCTCCTTTAGCCTCGAGGTGTTGAAACATACCGTCCGTTTCACTCTCGGGTATTTTATAGCTTCACTCAAAGTCGCACTTGCGAACCCGGCCTGAAACCACGGGATGTTTATGACGTGAGGCACTGAGACAGATTGCGGGACGTATGTAGTCGGAACCATTTATCAGCAACCTCGGAGTAATACTCTGCACTATAACAATGAAATGTATGTCAGGAGTGCCTTTTGGGAACAGTAATGAATAAAACTGCTCAGTTTATTGTTTATTTCTTAGTCCACCATGAGGTAGTGGATGGAAAAAATTCGTAGCAATTAATCAGCGGAAGAAAATACACATGGCGGATACAGTGTGAACCATAACTCCACTGACAAAAATTTGTACGTTTTTCTGGAACACTTTCTGAGTATTATGTTTTAAGAGAGCAATACTATCCGATTGCTAATTTCTTGCCCTCACTTCTCCTTGCACCTGTATTGCACTGAAACTACCTGAATAACACTGCAAGTCTCGAAGGAACGCACAGCTTGTCTTATTTGGGAACACTTTTTCCATTCACTCATGCTACTTGTTGATGACAACAGTAAAACACATTTTACTCTTCGACTTCAAGACTGCCTTGAGGACTGCTGGGATACATCTCTTTTCTTCTTTTTTTTCGTCTTAGTTATTCGTTAGCTGTCATAGACAGTAGTGCCAATATGCACTGAAGCGCCAAAGAAACTGGTATAGGCATGGATATATAAATACAGAGATATGTAAACAAACAGAATACGGCACCTCGGTCTGCAACGATTAAATAAGATAACATGTGACTGGCCCAGTTAAATCGGTTACTGCCGCTACAATGACAGGTTATCAAAACTTTTTTATTTATTTATTTATTATTATTTTTTTTTTAATGAGGTGTTATAGTCAGCGGACGAGCGATGGGACACAGCATCTCTGAGGTAGCGATGAAGTGGGCATTTCCCCGTACGACCATTTCACCAGTGTACCGTGATTATCAGGAATTCGGTAAAACATCAATCTTTGACATCAGTGCGAGAACGGGACCAACGACGACTGAAGAGAATTGTTCAAAGTGACGGAAGTGCAAATTGCTGCAGATTTCAACGCTGGGCCAGAAGTGTCAGCGTGCGAACCATTCCACGAAACATCAGCGATATGGGCTTTAGAAGTCGAGGGACGACTCGTGTATCCTTGACGACTGCATGACACAAAGTTTTACGCCTCACCTGGGGCCGTCAACAACGACATTGGACTGTTGATGACTAGAGGCATGTTGCCTCGTCGGACGAGTCTCGTTTCAAATTGTATCGAGTGGATGGACGTGTACGGGTATGGAGAATGAATCCATGGAAGTAGCATGTCAGCATGGCACTGTTCAAGCTGGTGGAGGTACTGTAATGGTATGGGGCTTGTGCAGTTGGAGTGTCATGGCAACCTGATATGTCTCGATACGTCTCTAACTGGTGACACGTACGTAAGCATCCTGTCTGATCATCTGCATCCATTCATGTCCATTGTATATTCCGACGAACTTGGGCATTTCCAAAAGACTATGCGTCACCACACACGTCCAGAATTGCTACAGAGTGGTTCCATGAACACTCTTTTGAGTTTAAGGAAATCCACTGCCCGCCAAACACCCCAGAAATGAACATTATTGAGCATATCCGGGACGCCTTTCAACGTGCTGTTCAGGAGAGATCTGTACCCCCTCGTACTCTTACGGATTTATGGACAGTCCTGCAGAATACATGGTGACAATTCCCTCCAGAACTAATTCAGACACTAACCGAGTCCACGCCACGTCGTTTTGCGGCACTTCTGCTTGCTCGCGGGGGCCCTGCACGATTGTTAGGGAGGTGTAACAGTTTATTTGGCTCTTCAGTGTATTTACTGGCGGAGAGGTTGCCGACGTGCACCTAGTGTTTGTGTTCACTGAATGCAATTGTAGAGCGGCACAACGACGTATGCTGACGTGTTCTCCGATTGACGGCAGCCCTGTTACAGTACTTTTGCATTTGTCTAAGATTAGTTGCATTAATTTATGTTTTGTATTGTTACATTACAGATATTGTCACTGTTATGAAGGTTTTTCCCATAAATAAGGACAACTGGGTTCAAAAACTGAATAAATCGCAATTACATCATCGCCGGTGACACTGTTCTATACCAAAATACTCGGAAAATATTCTTAAACAAACTCCGAAATTTTGACGGTGGAGTACTGGTTTACCCTGTATATTTACCAGTGTTACATGAAGGGTCGGTCTAGGTTGATGCAGTTTTCAAATTCACTGTATACATGTGTTTTGTTTCTTTAATTGTTTGTGTTATCGTTTTTGTAGCTTCAGTGTAGATCTAACAAGCTTCATTTCAGCAGCTCAGGCCTGTTTTGACTTCTGTGATACCTTCTTGCCCGAAAGGAGGAACGTTACTTCAGTGTAAATGCAGACAGCTTAATGCGTACGGTTTAGAACTTCCAGTTACTTTTTTACAATCTATCATAACACCCAAAGTTGGGAAATTTTGCACATACTAGAGGGATTTTATATTCGGATATAACTCAGGCTGTACTGGCAAAAAAACTTTATTCACGACAGAGACTCATTTACTAGCGACAATCGCTCGGCACTCATGAATTAATACCGCGCCTCACAAGGCACCGACTCCCTAACGACAGCCCTGCGGTCTGGCTGCCGATCCTCAGATTTCGCGAGCCTCAAACCAGCTCCACGAAACGGTTTGCATTCACTCAGCTTCGAGAGCAGAGCGTGGGCTCTGCCACTGGATATTTCCCGCTGACGCAGATAACTCTCCTCCGCTAAATGCTGGTCTCTGATATGGCTTTCCAAACAGCTCAGTTGTTGACATGGCACACGAGTGACCTCTAAGTTGCCAAAGAACTCAGCACCTTGACAACAGATTATTGCAGGTAAGGAGGGAACTTCTGACATTCACATCCAATGCGAGTGCTTTGAGACTGACTTTTAGACTGTGCTGGGCGTCCAGGTGTTGTGGTTTATTTGAAATACACAGCTGTGAAGCGTTTTCCGGTGTCGCCGAAGGGCTGCGCAGTCGGCGGCCTCCAGAGTGAGACATTGGTGCTCCCGGTGGCCAACAGGCGGATAAAGTGCGAGCTCGGCGGCTATCGGCAAGTGGCAGGCGGTCGTTTTGTGGGCGGCCGCGACACGTCACACAACAAGGTGGGCGTGGCCAGGGCGAGATAGGCTCCGCGTGCGTGACCGCCGCCGTCGACAGGCGTCTCCCTGTCTCCCACACTGCACCGTACCGACAGTGCGAGGCCCAAGCAAAGGCGGCTGTAGGAACCAGCATCCACCAGTCCTCATCACCAGAGCACAGTTTCTTCTATTTTCGGAAAACTTCTAGCCTATGAATTTGGTAAAGCTTATAAGACAGTCCTTCAATATAGAGCGCGAGCGTCTGTTCTGGCTAACTTTTATGTAAGAAAAAAAAATCTTCGATTTTTTTATTTTTTCCTAAAAGGTAGTTACCCATAACAGATGCTCTCCGTTTACATCCCCTATTGTCATTTCAAAAGACATGAATTTTACCACATAATACAAAGAAAATTAGGAGGAAATAGTATTTTGTTTTTCTACATTCCATTCATCAGAAAGAAATATTGTTTTTTAAAAAGCGTAATGTAAGGAAAATTGGTTTTTATATTCTTTAGGAGCAGTAGATCTTACCCAGAATTTCTCTAATTCTTTCTTCTTTAGCGGATGTAAGGTTCTTACGAACTGTTGTTTTTATATGTAATTTTCTGCCACATTAATATGCAACTCTTTTCTTATTGTAATAATTGTTTACAACCTTTACATAAAATACAATAACCATCCATTCGATATTTATCCTTGTAAACACCTTGATTATTGTTCTATTTAGACAATCACCAACTATTTCAGAAATGTGGTTGTTGTCCATGTAAAGACTCTAAGTTTTAATAAGAAAAAATTAAATTTTAAAACATTTAAAATGATGAAATTCATTATCATTCTTTTTAAATTTCTTCATTCCTTTGAATCAAAATTTAATAGTTTCTTCTTTAAAAAATTGAAAAGTCCAATAGAAAATTAATTTCAAATATCTGTCTGCCTAAATAGTCTTAAATTTACTATCGAGCTCCAACAATTTTTTCCATGTCTAGTATTCCACCAGTAATGTAATATAAATCATTTACCTGTAGCTCATTAATCTTTAAAAACTAATTTGTATTCCTGTTAAGGTTTTTGAGAATAGACTTGATTAACATAGATACATTTTTAGTTATATTCTTACTTTTTATTATAATTTCTATATACGATGATGATGAAAGCTGAAGAAGTGAAATCTGTGCCACACGCCAAACTTGAACCCAGACCGCCACACTGCCTAGACAGGTGTGATAGCCATTGCACCACTGTAGCAGTATAGCTAACACAGATGCATAGACTACGCAAGTCCAATGCCTTCCCAAACACAATCTTTAGTTCATGCCGTTAGCTTATTTTCCCTCCTGTACATCAATTATAGAGTTCTATAACTCTTGTATTTTATAAATGGACTCAGGAAACAACAACAAAAATCCTACAGGAGGTTATACTATTGAAGAGATAGCAAACAATTACATATAATATATCTAAATTAAGAAATTACTTTTTAAATAAGATGATGATTGTGGATGTGGAAAGTATACAGAAGATGATAATAATAAGTAATGTCCATTGGTAATGTATTTACTTTATTTTCCAAAAGATACCTCCTATCATCATATGGATTCAGTACCTTTTTATTTAACTCAACTGCATTAATTTAATGTTTACTGGTACATACCAAATTTGTGGCTTGACATTATTGATCAAAACAAACAGTCTTCATAATCTTCTAAGCTACTTCATCTTGACAACATGTTTCTTAACTCCTTTATATTTTTCCTGTATTTTGTCACCAACTTTACAGGCACACATTTTTGCTCTTAAGTCACAACATTCCTCCATTAATTTCCCATTATGCATATCTTTCATTTTTTTCTAAAGCTTTTTGATGTTTAATTGTGGAATATTATATACATTATCTTTTGGGTAAGCACTTGTATCAAACTTCACAATCGAAATAAAAATACACTCTGTGCCTCTCATTTTTCCACAGTTATGAAATAATAGTAGCACATCCCTTAAGATGCTACACTATGCCACCACGTGACAATAAATTTCTAGTGGTGTGGTACAGGAAAACGTCTGTAAACAGCCGTGTGTAATTGTCGATTCATAAACGTGCCGTAGGTGGCTGCAGTAGCTAAACCCGATAGGCACTCATCAGCATCCATCACTGTCAGCCGAAACAATTCATTACTCATTAATGATACTATCAAATGTCACACGGAAACACCAGTAGAAAATGGGGAAATGGGAATGAAACATAGTGATTCCTCGCGAGAACAAAAAAAAGTAAAAAAAAATTATTCACAGATCCGGTCATGTAAACTGTTCATCAATCATTTAGAAGCAGACATAACCCGTGATACATTTAGGAGCAAGTACCCAGATACGAGCTACATATGAATGGTCTTTGTTAGAACTGCAAAGTGACAACAAAACTTGCAAACCTCACCGCTGCAGGGAGGCTGCAGGAACCGTTTCACATCACTCACTCCGTTCTTCAGCTCAGGCCGTTATCATGTTTCTTGTAGTAAGCCTGCGTTTTTTTCTGTGTTCTTCAGCATATCCTAGGAAATGAGCAAAGAACTCTTTGTATACAGCCCACCCCATAGTGTTTCTAAGAGCTTATTTCCTCCATTCAGTATAAACATCTACTCTGAAGTAATGTTGGGCAACCAGTCGCTGTAACTGTCAATTTCGAAGGGATACAGCTCAACTTTAGATATTGTGTGTTACACGTTACATAAGAGCATTTATGTGCGGGAAGACGTCAACACTTAACATACAGGAAAACGAAATACTCAAGTACACATTCACGCACTTAGTGATACAGATGGCGCATAATACGCTGCCTACGTGAAATTATTTCGCCTCCTATTTTTATTTTTGTGACGTAATAACCATTCCTTCCGTTGCACGTCATAAAATAGAGTGTATCTAGCTCTCGTCACACGCTAATTCCAGAAACTTCGTTTTTGTCCATCGTTTTGTTGCAGCGAAACATCTGATGCATTTCAGCCAAGGCTCAGACGCGTGTTAGAAAAACGTTAAAACTTCTGTACTCGTAGATATTGTTCTTCACAGGTTAAATATTATTTAGATGCTTGTCCTGGTATGGAATACGAATATGTGAACAGGAGGTTATTTCAATACAACATTTCATCAGTATATACAGGCTTCTACATGCTATAAGTTTTCAAATTTCAGTTTATTAATATCTTTCGGAGTATAACACTACATGAAATATTTGAGTAGATGAAATATAGCCAGAATTACTTAATGGCTTGAAAATGCCGAGCTGTTAATTTACAATTTCAAGCATTATATTTATTACTGAATTTCAGATGTGTTGGTAACACTTGCGTGTTTTCCCTGGTGACATGAAAATTAAAAGTTATTCATTCAATCCTTTTCAGTACACACGCAAGTATTCTGGGACTCATTGCACCTAGGCTGTGAGTAACTTATACATTAATTGTGGTTACGCAACGCGACAACAAATGCTGCACCACCGTTTAAACAACTTCTCTGTCTTCACACGTAGAAACCTATAAACTTTCATGTTTCTGTAAATTATTGACTGGTCACATATCATGTAACGTCTGGATACGCGAAGTATATATGTCTACACCAGCCGCGAAGTTATCGTCTTATAAGTCCGCACCCGTAAGTTTTAGCTGTTCTTCATAACAGAGCAAAAGAAACCAAACAAATAACTTTGAACTTCCTTCTTTCCATTTTATATTTTTCATTAAATTCTTAATCCGATGAGTTTCACCACTTGGCAAAAAATGTGTTTTTCACATTCACATGTGCTAACATTTAACGGAACTTTTGCGATTCAAATCGTATGCGTTCGCACTTGAGTTGAATTCCTTCTGTTTATGTACTCCCGATTTACAGAAAAATCTTCCCCTTCGGTCTGAAACATTCATCTCGTGATCTCGTCTGGTCCGACTGACCTGACGCTGGGTCATTATTTTTCGTCTCGCTCTGGAGATACATCAGTGTTAATTTGCTCCTGCGCCTCTCTGGAAATATGGAATAATATTATACTTCTATCCTCTGCGAAAAACTACATCTTTTCGAAGTCACAGAAGACAATGAAACATTGCATCGTAATAGCTTTTCTTGTTAATGAAAGAACTTTCCTGTGTCAGTTGTAGAGTACATTATATTATATTAGAGTAGGTATTCCTTTCATTCATAGATCCAGACTGAGAAGATTCTCATATACAGAGACCTTGACACATAACAAGAATTAATAATTCATTTTTACAAATAAGAAGGGACATGCTAACGTTCCTTCCACAAATCCTAATTCAAATAGTCCACGTGGATATAGAATAAGACAAAAAATCGTAAATGTATCTTCATATAAGAAGTAATAATAAGTCGTGTAAACGTGCCATGAACTGCGGTACATTTGATATTTTTAGTCTGCTGTTGCAGACAAAATCAGTTTGCGACAGTTATTTGTGGTGGTCACATTGCTGCATTGAAGATTGTAAATCAGATATTGCGTAATAGTTAAGTTATCAGTCGGTTTTACTAAGAAGTTGGTTAATGGGGTATAAGGGTCAACCACTAATAAATTCTTTAGGATACTCTTAAAGTAAACTTTTGTCTTGGTTTTTGTGTGCTAGCATGTAACTGAAAATGTGTGTTCTTGTATAATGGACATCTTTCTGGATCAAATATGAACGGCTTTGAATCTTTATCAATATCATCCTTATTTTTAGTATTGTGGAATAAATACCTTGCGACGTAGTAGTTACAAGCACGAGTTCTTTGAACAGCCTCTGCAGAACATAGTTTATATCACAATAAATAATTCATACTACGCCCTTTTGAAAAAAAAATCTTTAGCGTGACCTGATGAATTACCCTAAAAACTTATCCTACCAGGATATTATGTAACGAAATTCAGTGAAGTATGTTAGCTGTTTTATGATTATATCACATTTCTCTGACAAAATTCGCTTTGCAAATAAATAAACTAAAGTGGTGCCTAAGCAATTTTGTGGCACGCTCCACACAACTCGATTTATTACCAAGTTGAAGTTCCAGGGATTTAACACTGTAAACCTATTGTATGCCTTTTCCATCATATTTTAGACACATACTATATGGAAATTTCTTACAAGTTCTGCAGCAGTTGCAATTTGTTTTCAAAGTTTAATGACAAAGATTTGGCTAGGAACAATTTATTAATGTTCATAAAAATTGCATCAACCAATCATACTGAAACTATTGTTGAATTTCTGTTTATTATAATATTTTTATCACCCTCCGTCGAAACGAACTTGGCATCTGATAAGCGTTAATCTCCACAAGAAAAAGCAAAGACCCTAAGATTCAGCATTGTGGTTACACGAAATCTAATCCGTTTCCCATTGGGTGAATAACAGTAGCTTTTCGACGGACAGTGTTTATTACCTGTCAGAGAGATACGATCTGAACCATTTTGCGAAATTTGCTGTGAAATCATAATAATGTACCTCAAAGGGTGTTGTCATTTATTCTACCAAGTACTTTTGACAATCCACAGATTATATCAAAAGACAATAATTTATTGATTCGAATCAGGTACATTCTCGCTATATGCGTAAATAACGTTCTCAAAATCGGAATGCTTTAGATATACGAACTGTGACAGTATACTATTTGCAGCCAGATGATTAAGAAGGCGGTTGCATTTTGAATATTCTAAAATCTGGAGAATACTGACAAACGTGAAATTGGACAGAAATGTGGTTGTATTTATTTAATTCTTTTCTCTTATTGAGCTCTTTTTGATCAGTCTCAACGTATATCGTCTTTTTCTTGATATGTTAAACCATTTACTCGTCATATTTGTTATTCTCTTTTGATATCCTGTACTACATTCCAGTATGGCACATTAAAATTTAATTTACAACGTTATTTGTCGACTTTAGGACTAGAAGCTGATAAAACAACACGTAACGTGTCTTGCCGTGGTGTTCTAGTACAACATTTTCGTGGAATATACTAACTTCAGCAAACAGTTTACTCAATCTTCGCACATATATGATATAGCAAGATATTTGCTATTAATTCTATCAATGAAATCATTGAAATAGCTATATGCGGTTTTGTTCTCGGATATTCGGTCAATGACTGCGTGAGCTGAGATCAGGAAACACTAATTTAAGTGTGAAGGTAGTTAGTAGTTTATATCTCGGATCACCAAATGGTTGTACTGCCAAGAATATTACTGAATTACGAGAACTGTAAGAAATTGTTGTGAATTTGTAAATTAAGTTTTGATTTCACAATGTGCTTCTACTCGATTTTTTCTGGGACTGACGATTCTTTCGTTAACTTAGGACACACTAAAAGCAAGCCGTCAACACAGTTTTTCAGTCCACTGTATTACACGGTTCCCGCAGCGGGTTCTGGTGACACGTGGCGTCTACGGGGGCGGCCCACACAGCTACACGGCGTGTGTGTCGATGGCGCGCACGGGGGAGTTGCGGCACTTTCAGGCGATTGTGTGCTAACTTTTTTGTTAAAAACTTGATGCAACGTAATTTCTCATTTTTCAATGACAATGGACTGCCTATATTTTCATTAATAGCCGTAGTTATTATCATATTTCGAGTTTAACACACTGGTAGATTTTGCATTGAAAACTGTAGTCACTCCTTACTTTGCGTCTTTTGCAATTTAGGTCACAAACTGTTGAATAATAGTTGTGTCTTACTTTTCGAGCTGAAAGCAGAATAAAATATATTTCCAATGCACGTTAAATATATTTTAAGTAGTGAAGGTACCGCAATAGTGGAGTTATCGTACCAGAAGTATTTGACCTCCTGGAGTTGTGGAGGTTAGTAGTGAAGGTACCGAACTATAAGTATTTCATCTTGTTGTCTGCACTGTGAAAGCATTCTGTACAAAAGAACATCTTCTAACTGTTACTGGTAGTAATATGTAAATATCAGTTTAAAGAAATAGTAACTGAAGATGAGTTTCACAATGTTTAGTACTTGCAAAATAGTTCCTCTTTCCTTTAGTGACTCAGTGATGCCATAAAAATTTGATGAGTCTTAAGATAATGGCCAGTCATTATATTGGCGGCTATTGATTCCAAAAATTTCTTATGCTGTTCGCAATGTGACTAATTCTAAAATTCTAAAATAAATAGAAAACTGTACACAGACAAAAGTCCGCGGCGAATATATGTGTTTAGTTCTGATATGTTTCTAAATTTGTGTCATGCAGCCACGAATTTATTATTCTCGATAGGCCTTCAGCCTTAATCGTAAACCTTTTAAGTTTGTGCTTTTGTGATCAGAAACAGAAACGTTTCCCACAGACTGAGCCCATACTTTTTTTCATTTTGTGTTGCAATTAACAGTATTGATTCTGCTGTAGTGAAGGTACTTCACACGCAGTAAAACAATTCTCGTTAGAATCGTATTGTTGTTCGTCTCTTCAGCAAGCATGGGCCCTGAAACACAGGGTCAACACGCCTTGATCCTTCTCATTGTTCTTCATGTTCACCACGATGTTCGCCTTAACTCACTAAAACTGTCTTGGGAACCACCCATTGATGCTGGTAACCTTTCTCTCTGTTTCGGAGAGGCCGTGTAGGAAATAGGGAATTTAGATGTTCCAGATATTTTTGTTATTCAATTGATATCAGTTTGTCTTGTATGACGAAAGTAACGATCTGCCGCGCTCCGTTGCTTTTATCCAGGTCATGAGAACAGCTGAGACTATGATGGTTTCAAGCAGCCTGAATGTAGTGTAACACATATGAAACACCTGATACCTACGCGGAGAGACCATTTCCTTTCTTGTCCACCAACCATAAACCCAAAATTTAGTGCGTACAAGTTCTTTGAAATAGGGACAAGTTTTCGTCTAAGAGCTAAATGTCTGCAGATACACGAAAAGAAGTTACATATACACAAGTTCAAGGCGTTTGATCGCGGCTAGCCAGGTGTCGTGTTTCAGGAAACAGTAACCAACGTGATAGTTTTTCAGCAGCTACATCTGCAGACCAGTTAAATTATGATTTCTCAGGTTTTCACGAAGCCACAGATTAATAGTGGGCTTCCAAGTGTTCTCCGCTATTGCTTTTCTTTCGAAAACGAAGAAAACTAATCAGAAAACTTTTATCTTTGTCAGACAACAGTACTGACCCCTTTCAAAACCCTCCAGGTTAACCGGGAGCGCTAACGCGCTGCTCCTTGGAGTCTGGTAGGCGCGCCGGCTCCTGATCGAGTCCGCCCGGCGGATTAACAACATGGGCCGGTGTGCCGGCCAGCCTGGATATGGTTTTTATGCGCTTTTCCACATACCGCTTGGTGAATACCGGGCTGCTCCCCACATCCCGCCTCAGTTAACGCTAGACGCAAACAGGTGGGGTACACTGATTCCGTCCTGGTGGGTGTGAGGTGGCGGCAGGAAGGGCATCCGGCCACCCATTTCAATTAACCATGCCAAATCCGATTGTAACAATACCGACCCTGCGAAAACTGCGGGACTAAGCAACTCTCCAAAGAAAGTTCCCAATCTTGGTAGCAGCGCTGAAAGGCTTCAGTTGGTAAGCCCTTTATCATTTAGGTCTCATTCTTTTGAATGATCTCCAGAGTCCCAAAATGACGTCCCTTTAAGACAATTTTGAATTTCGGAAAAGAAAAATGTAACAAGGGCAGAGATCAGGTGAACAGCGTGCTGTGGAACAACAGGAGTGCCTTTTCACGTAAAAAAATCCGTGACGGAAGAGGCCGTGCGATATGGGGCGTCGACACGACGCAGCGTCCATTTGCGTGCATTGACCTGCCTCATGTGATTCACCCCTTCCGCGAGCCTTTCAAGGACATCTTTGCAAAAGACTTGTTTTACAGTTTGTCCTAAGGATTGTGCCAGTGAAAACCGTGTGTTCTTGGTAAAGCATGTTCCCCATACGCCTGTTTCAACTTTTCAAAGATCACGCTGATTACCCAAGTTTAACACAAAACGTGATGACACAACTTTTCTCTAAATTCCACTGTTCCATTTTCGCAACACACAACAAAAACACAGCTCTACTCATGGAGCCTCAAAAATCACAATATGGCTCTACGGAGCTGAAACTGGGATTGGGCATGTGGAAGGGAAGAACACCCACGTCTACACAAGTAGAACTACACAGCGTTCCCAGAGTGCTGTCAGTCTCATTACTTTTTTCTCACACTTGGTGTTTCGACGAGTGACCTGACCATCGTCTTCGGGTGTTGCAGGTTTTGCTGTCCTGTGTAGATGATGCCTGGACTCCAGTCAGACAGCAAAACTCGCAACATCCGAAGAAGACGACTAGGTCGGTTGTCAAAACATACTGCATTAAAAAAAAAAAAAAATTAAAAAATAAAAGAGATTCTGTAGAACACCCGGAACCCCACTGTTAATCAGTTAAAGTTATGTCCCATCAGGATAAATAAAATGCAGTGCTTCCGTGACTTTCATAGTGCAACCATGTTTGGTTTCGTTCTAAACGAGCACTAGTTGGCCACGATGACCACTTGCGCTCTTTTCTCTGTTGCCGAACTTCGGGAGTGACTCTAGTCTCAGTAAATCCCTGATACTTAAGTTACCATTAAGCACACAACGGGGCATGTCTTGGAAAGGATGCGACATTAGGCTGTGAGCCTTCCTGGATCACAATTCCTAATGTGACAGACTGGGCACGGAACATCAAAAATAAGTTAAGGACGGCTTTTACCTGCTTTCGTTCTTTGAATGTGATGTTTCAGGCAAGACTGAGATGTGGTGGAAAATTTTTACGACTATAGAGGCCGTCACGAATAAATTCAGCGCCGCGCTGTTCTCGGAAGATCATAATGTTCGGCGCACAACTTTTCGCTGGCTGCACAGATTTAATACTTAATGCTGCCGGCTAATTAGGTACAAGGAGTTGGGAACTTCGGAACAAGTGCTTAAACTTGCGTGGTAACCTTTCCACAGAGAGGACAGGAAAGTTCTGGTGCTCAGACTGAATCGCTCGCGGAGGTGGCGGCTGAGTTGCGATGCTGTGAGGTGCAAGGGCGGTGAGCTCACGACACAGCACGTGCGGGACCACAGATTCCTAGACGAGAGAAGTGTTTCTACTGCAGGGGTCGTTTAGGAAGCCGCGAAAGGGAAAACCACAGGGAAGTGAAAATTAGAAGCAAAGCCATCTCAGCCTCGCTTCACGTAACACACGGATTTCTGTCTGTTGATATTGATTTGTTGACTTTAGTTCCAGCATTCTCTACGATATCCGTGTTTATCACTACAATCAGAAACTGTGGAATACAGGCAATTGTTTCAGTTTTGCCCTAATTACGTCGTAAGTGGATATTACTTGAACTGATTGTACTTCTCGTCTGTAACGGACTTGGCGTGCGGTGATGCGATGTAGACCAGAAAATAATTGGAATTGTCTGGTGTCCGTAATATTACTAGTTTAGACCCACCCAGGGGACAAACAGCACAGAGTATGATTGGGACGCTAGTAACATCGTCTTGTAGGTACCAACCCAACAGACCGCATGAAGGAGCAAATAACGTTCTGACCACATCTATAACACCTGAGATTTGATCACATACAGTTAAGGTCAAAATGGAATCTAAGACTCTTAAATTAGCCTGTGAACCTGAGTCATATTACTGCAGACCGTTCAACACTGAGAAATTAAAGCAGATCTCAAAGAAATGAAAGCGGGGAAGGCACCTGGTTTCGAAGGCATCCATTCAGAATCCCTAATCCGTAGTGGGAAGGAGGTACAAAATTGGCTAATGAGCACTCTCTACTGATATCCTCTAAACTGGCTCATATCCCATGATTTGAAAAGAGAAAGAATAATAGCCATCTTGAAACCAGAGAGACCAAATGACAATAGCAAAGCTACGGACCCATTGCTTTACTTAGGCACACTATACAGACTTTCGGAAAGAATACTGTGAAACAGAATCAGCCACAAAATTTCGGAAACCTGTCTGCTCAACAGGCAATATTTCACCCAAACCGCAGACTCACCGACCAGATTCTCTCGCTGAAATCTTTTGTTGAAGAAAGATTCGAAAAACAAATAAAAGACTTAAACTGTGTATATAGTTCTGACGGCGGCCTATGTTGCTGTGTGGAGGTAAGGTGTTTTATTCAAACTTTTAAAGTCATGCCATGTCTTAAACTGGAAACCTCATCAGTGCTGTGTTAAGCAACAGCTTCTTCCATGTTCTAATGGGTAATAATATGCGCCATCTAATGAAGCTTCATAGTTGCCTTCCACGAGAATCAGTGCCAGCTGTATACAGCAGACAAGCCTAAGACATCATCAAGGAAATTTGGGTGTACTGACGATTGGGCTCTTGCTGTGATCCACAAAGACTTGCGCATTACTGTGTCTGTCTTGATTGAAAATCTACAAATTGTTGGCAAACACTCCCGTAACTGGAGGTTACAGCCAAGTGCTGCCATAGAAGATGTCACCAGATTCTGCCTCAGCAACAAGTTCGCAAATAAGGAAGTAAAGGTACATTTTGGAGAACAGTTGTGCCATAACCAAATCCGGCACTATCTTTCAGGACAATCAGTTTCAAACAGCACTTGCTGAAAACTAATTCTAGGATGAAGTGAAGAAATGACACCTTGGAGAAACTTTGTGACACGACATCGGGATCATCAGCTCCAACATTAAGGGCATCTGCTGTTGGACTGGTGTACCATCGGGCAAACTATGGCGCTCCAGTCTGGATCAACTGCCTATACACCAGACCCATCGATACGCATCTCAACCAGACAGGGCACCATCACAGAAATAATCAGGAATATCCCAGCTTTATGGCTGCCTATTCTCAGTCATATAGCTCCCCCAGTTTTGTGCCGTGAAGCTGCTCTCAACCGGCAGTTTACAAAACTAGCTGGTGATCCTTACTCCTCTATACATAAGGGCATTCCTGTACTCGTAAAAACAGACTTCGCTCCCGTCACTCACCTCTACAAAGTGCAAACTCACAGGTGGACAGCGGAGCAACAACAGCAGACCGATGGACAGAAATATGGCAGAACATCGCTACCCCAGAACAGGTAAAGATGCCCTGCATCTCGACCAGCCCACCAGAGTTTGAAGAGCATCGAAAGAACTGTTCTTTGCTCACTACAATAAGGACAAGTAGTGCATGATGTGCCGACTCAATGTATAAAAGGGGACTAAAAGCATCGCCCAGCTTTGAAGTGGTGCAGAACGACAAACCGTTCGGCACATCATACGTACATACCGAAACCGATCCTTCCCTGGCGATCCGGAGGTCCTGTTACCAACTAAGTCGTGTAAGTTCAGCAGTTGGACATAAGTCTGTGAGCTCCTGTACTTTTAAAATATTGTAAATTTAAACAATTTATAATCACGACCTCCCTTCCACGTGTTAAATATCTGTACATGCATTGTTAAGGAAAAAATGTTTCCTGGTATTATGTGATGCTTGACGTATGTTAAACAAATAAACTGCAATGGAATGGAACATTTGTTTTTAAATGTAACGCCTCTAACATTACGGAACAATGAGCAGGGGCTGTTGGACCACACGCTGGCAACCAAATAACGCAGCATAGGTGGAAGCCACTTGTGGCATAACTCGCAAGAGGGCCATATTAATGTAGCTGAAGTTTGTAGCCGACAGGTAGCAATGGGCATGTCAGCATCTTAGTAGTAAGAACACTACAAAAGTTGAGCTTAGTGAAGATACAGGAGCATGTTTAGTGTACCACATGTCGCAAGTATTGCACTTAGTGGGAACACACTAACGAGTGCATATTTCAACATAGCTGTATGGCCTAACCGCAAGGGCACCTAACCGTATGGAAGTGCAATATTTTGCTGAGGGTGTTATCTATGAATTACTAGCTGCTACCTGCTGCAGTTCTGTTGTGATAAGAGATGTGGATAAGTAAGCTATTGCATGTACAATAGTGGCAGCTGCCTCGCGTGGCTGCACGTTCTGATTAGCATAGCTAGTGATCTGCTGCCCTTCACCTCCCTCCCCTGTCTGCCAAACGCACGACAACGTGACACGCAAACTGTCACTGCCCAGCGGTGGGTGCCGAAGGGCATAGGCAAGAGCGTGCATCTATGCATAGTGCCATTGAAGCAGCTATACGTTATACGATGTATACATTATGCAAGTAATTTAATGATTTTTAACATAATTTATGTTAACTGATGTGGAAAAGACATTCCACTCCCTACTCCATCCTCTTAGGCGTCGACTTTTTCTTTCTTTTCTTTTTTCTTTCCCTTTTTTTAAATTATAAAGTAGCCCATGTTCTTCCTTAAGATTTAAGTTATCTCCGTTCCAAATACCATCGAAATCCCTTCAGCGATTTATTTGTGGAACCATAACGGAAAGAGTTATTTTTGTTTTCAGTAATGTCAGTATAGAAGCGAAAAACACGTTGACAGTTGCGTAAGCGTAATATTTATTACAGTGAATCATTTCAGGTAGAAAATATCAACTAATAAAAGCATTTTCACAATTATGATAAAGGTGAAAAATCAACGAGCAGCCGGCCGAAATGGACGTGTGGTTCTAGGCGCTGCAGTCTGTAACCACGAGACCGCTACGGTCGCAGGTTCGAATCCTGCCTTTGGCACGGATGTGTGTGATGTCCTTAGGTTAGTTAGGTTTAACTAGTTCTAAGTACTAGGGGACTAATGACCTCAGAAGTTGAGTCTCATAGTGCTCAGAGCCATTTGAACCATTTCAACGAGCAAACAGCATTTTCAAAAAATAAATATTATCCGTTATTCGCCTAATATTCTTTCGATACACAAGTGTTTCCTGTTTATGACGATGTTTATGTAATACGTCCAACTAGCGGAGCAAGGAAAGCGGTCTGAGGAGCGCCACCTCGTGCTTACAATCTTCCAAGACGACGCAGAGGAAGCAAGAAATACCACTGACGGTTTCAGTGTGAGCATTTCGCCGGAGTATAAATTTGGTGTTGTTGTTGTTGTTGTCGTGGTACTGAGTCCAAAGACTGGTTTGGGCAGCTCTCCGTGCTACTCTTTCCTGTGATAGTCCCTTCATCTCCGAGTAACTGCTGCTGTTGATATCCTTCTGATTCTACTTACTGTATTCATCTCTTGGTCCCCCTCTACGACTTTTACCCCCCACTCCCCTCCAGTAATAAATTAGTGATCCCTTGATGCCTTAGAATGTGTCGTAGCAAGCGAAACTTTCTTCTAAACATGTTGTATCACATATTTCTCTTTTCCGTAGTTCTATTCAGTACTTCCTCATTTGCTACGTGATCTACCCATCTAATCTTCAGCATTCTTTTGTAGCACCACATTTCAAGCGCTTTTATTCTCTTCTTGTCTAAACTATACATCGTCCATATTTTACTTCTATATATGGCCACATTTCATACAAATACTTTCAGAAAGGACAGCCTGACACTTAAATCTGCACTCGATGTAAACAAATTTCTCTTCTTCAGAAACGCTTTATTTCCCACTGCCAATCTACATTTTATATCCTCTCTACTTCGACCGTCATCAATTATTCTGCTTCCCTAATAGCAAAATTCATCTACTACTTTATGTTTCTCTCTCCCTGAACTAATACTCTCAGCATGACCTGACATAATTAGACTACATTCCATTATCCGCGTTTTGCTTTTGTTGATGTTTATCTTATTTCGTTTCAAGTCACCATACGCTGCATTCAGCTGGTGTTCAAGCTACTTTGCTGGCTCTGACGGAATTACAATGTCATCGGCAAACCTCAAACTTTTTATTTCTTCTTCCCGGACTACTCAACATTTTTCTTTTGTTTCCTTCACTGCTTACTCAAGATACAGATTCTGTAACACCGGGAAGTTTCCCTTTCATACCCCTCGACTCTTATAACTGCCATCTGGTTTTTGTGCAAATTGTAAATAGGCTTACGCTCCCTTTATTTTACCCATGCCACTTTAAGAATTTGAAAGAGAGTATTCCAGTCAACGGTTTCAAAAGTCTACAAATGCTATAAACGTAGGTTTGCCATTCCTTAATCTATCTTCTATGAGAAGTAGTAGGGTCAGTATTGCCTCGAGTACTCCAACATTTCTCCGCAATCCAAACTGATCTTCTACAATGTCGGCTTCTACCAGTTTTTCCATTCGTCTGTTAAGAATTCGTGTTAGTATTTTGCAACCGTGGCTTATTAAACTGATAGTTTAGTAATTTTCCACACGTGTCAGCATCTGCTCTGTTTTGAATTGGAATTCTTATATTCTTCTTTAAGTCCTAGGGTACTTCACCTGTCTCACACATCTTGCACAGCAGATGGAATAGTTTTGACATGACTGGATCTCCCAAGGCTATCAGTAGTTCTAATCGAATGTTGTCTGCTCCCGCGGCCATGTTCCGACTTTGGATTCTCAGTGCTACATCAAATTCAAACTTGGGCTTATTTGCTTACATTTCGAAGTAAATTTGGAAATTTATGTCTAATGGGACCAAACTTCTGAGGTTATCGGTCCTTTAACCCACACACTGCTTAATCTAACTTAAAGTAATTTACGCTATGGACAACACACATAACCATGCCCGAGGGAGGACTCGAACCACTGATGGGGGCAGCCGCACGGACCGTGACAAGGCGCCCCAGACCGCGCGGCTACCCCGCTCGGCATTTCTAAGTAGTTGCAACATTGTCCATTTCCATTATTCTTGTCATAATTAACAGTTTCTTAATTTTCACAGTTTCTCACTCAGCTATGTCTGTTGCCATTTCTTTCTCCGGTCCTGTCCTCCTACTTGCTTCTTCGCGCACGCGCGCACGCACACACGCACACACTCTTCTCCACCATCCAATTCATTGTTTGGATTTATGTGCGCACGTGACTCGGTCCTCTCTGGTTTCGCGCGCGCGGCACAATAGTTTCGCACCTCGCACCGTGTCCCTGTACAGCGGGGATTCGTCCCCTCGCTCCAGGCGCGACGGACGGCACCCTTGGGCGCCGTTGAGAGGGGACGCGCTAACGAACACGGGAGCGCGCCACTTATCGCTGTAAGCTGCGGAGAACCCCGGCCTCTTCTCGCCTTACACGCTCTGCCGCCACAGGTGGGGCCCTCTCTGCAGGCGTACATCGGCGCAATGGATGACTGTACCGTGACATCGTTTCAAGTGGCTGCCATTATTCCCAGCGTCTCAGTCGTGTCCAGAAACAGACAAAAATGAAATTCGTCAACAGCCTCTACAGTGTCATAGCGCGAGACTTATGCGTGAGAGATCTTTATTGTAGGCAGACACTTGCTGTAATGTGCCAGTGCATGCCACGGCAAGTTTGTTTGTAGAGGCGCCAGACGCAATGGAGACTGCCGCACCTGGCATCTACCTGTGGCGGACCTGCCAGCATACCGGCGGTGTCAGTGGAACACATGGGGGCTTACGGCCGCACCTACACCAAGTCGCCAGCAGAGCTGCCGAGCGCTACATGCAGCTCACCCGTACCTACATTGGTGTCCAACATTAAAGCAACCAACCACTATTTCCCAGTCTTACGTCTAATTCTTGAAAGGAGGATATAAGATGTACATCAACAAAAGCAAAACAAGGATAATGGAACGTAGTCAAATTAAGTCGGGTGGTGCTGAGGGAATTAAGTTAGGAAATTAGACACTTAAAGTAGTAAAGGACTTTTGCTATTTGTGGAACAAAATAACGGATGATGGTCGAAGTAGAGAGGATATAAAATGTAGACTGGCAATGGCAAGGAAAGCGTTTCTGAATAAGAGAAATTTGTTAGCATCGAGTATGGATTTAAGTGTCTGGAAGTCGTTTCTAAATGTAATTGTATGGAGTGTAGCCATGTATGGAAGTGAAACAGGGACGATAAATAGTTTGGACAAGAAGAGAATAGAAGCTTTTGAAATGTGGTGCAACAGAAGAATGCTGAAGATTAGATGAGTAGATCACATAACTAATGAGGAAGTATTGAATAGAATTGGGGAGAAGAGGAGTTTGTGGCACGACTAGAAGAAAGGATCAGTTGGTAGGACATGTTCTGAGGCATCAAGGGATCACCAATTTAGTATTTGAGGGCAGCGTGGAGCGTAAAAATCTTAGAGGGAGACCAAGAGATGAATACACTAAGCACATTCAGAAGGATGTAGGCTGTAGTACGTACTGGGAGATGAAGCAGCTTGCACAGCATAGAGTAGCACGGAGAGCTGCATCAAACCAGTCTCAGGACTGAAGACCACAACAACAACAACAACAACAACATGCCTAATTCACAGTATAATCATACAAAGTGTCAACAGAAATCCGCACAGTCACGCTCTGCACGGAAGGTGGCATTCCGGTCAATGGACAACCACGCCAACGATAACTTCAAGGCACATATCAAACGGAGGTGTGTGTGCCGGGTTATACCACATCCACAATCAAATGTTCAAATGTGTGTGAATTCCTAAGGGACAAAACTGCGTAGGTCATCGGTCCCTAGCCTTACACACTACTTAAACTAACTTATGATAAGAACGATACATACACCCATGCACGAAGGAGGACTCCAATATTCGGCGGGAGGGGCCGCTCAGTCCATGACATGACGTCTCAAACCATGCGGCCATTCCGGGCTATCATCCACAATCGCTTTGTATACAGGCATAGGCTGGGCGGTATAGCACAAGGAAGACATCTACCAGACTCTCTGCAATGAAGTGCCATAAGAAGAACGGAAGCAGGAAAGTCGTATATTGATGTGGCCAGAAGGCTCAATGTGAATCGTTCTGTTGTTTCTCAGATGTGTCGACAATTTATAGCGACCGAAACAGTACCCCAATGACCAGGACAGGGCCGTCCATGTATGGTATCAGAAAGAGGGGACTCTTCGAAAAAAATGGTTCAAATGTCTCTCAGCACTATGGGACTTAACATCTGAGGTCATCAGTCCCCTAGAACTTAGAACTACTTAACCTAACTAACCTAAAGACATCAAACACATCCATGCCCGAGGCAGGATTCGAACCTGTGACCGTAGCGGTCGCGCGGTTCCAGACTGTAGTGACTACAACCGCTCGTCCACCTCGGCCGGCCCATCCAGTGCCAGACGCCACCTACCAGACGCCCAGCCTGGGGCACACACTCCAGATGCTTTTGATCCCTTCCCTCGCCACGGGTTGACAGGCTACCAGCACGCCCTGCTCGGCTTTCCGGAACCAGCCTGATGCACCAGCTTCCGAAGCAGCAGATCCACCAAACGAGAATGTTTATACGTGAGGAGACTCTGTGCTTCGGACCCACTGAGCGTTTTCTGCTTCTTTCCTTATCCTTAAGTGGCTAGTGGCTAATTTCAGATATATGTGTTGGGGATTTTTCGGTAAGTAGATTTTCTTTTTTTTGCCGGTAGACTTCCTTCTATAGTAGCTGTATGTCAAAGCATATTTCTATTGATTGCTTCGGATTCTAGAAATTGAATGGAGCAAAGAGGCTTTAAGCCGCTTAATTCAGGAATACGATGAGGGAAGGTTTATTTATGACCCGCAGGACCCGCGGAATAATAGTAAGGTACGTCGCTAATAGTTTATTTCTGAGTAACAGGCATACAACGTTACACGGTGATTTTCGATTTGTATCGTAATGTCTTAGCTTAAGAAAGTTCATTTTTGATTTTGTTGCGTTTCTTGCTTTATTTAAGCACGACAACGGAAAATAAAAAATAAAAAAACTGGCCGTGATAAGCTAGAAAGTCCGTGCAGTTACGCTCAAAATGTTCAAATGTGTGTGAATTCCTAAGGGACCAAACCTCATAGGTCATCGGTCCATAGACTTACACACTACTTTAACTAACTGATGGGAAGAACAACACACACACCCGTGCCCGAGGGAGAATTCGAACCACCGGCGGGAGGGGCAGCGCAGTCTGTGACAGGATGCCTCAAACAGCGCGGCCACTCCGTGGGTCTTTCTGTTATGCCCAGGGCAACAGACGAGGACTGCAAAACTCTGAGAACACATATACATATTCCAAACTCGAAAAAACAAAACAAGTGCGCTTGAAACCTGGTGGTAGTCAAGGGAAGGCAGGATTCGGTTACGATTGTGGACGGGGTCGTAATCAATTACTACTGGTTGCCTTTCACAATTACACACAATTAATTTTAAACCGGTAATTCCAGACTCAACAATAAATTAAAAAATACCACACGTTATTAATGGAGGAATAAACAACAGTGCAACCAATTGTGTTTTGTGACTTGCATTTTAGCAAATCAGCATTAAACACAGATACAACAAAAAATGGCTCTGAGCACTATGCGACTTAACTTCTGAGGTCATCAGTCGCCTAGAACTTAGAATTAATTAAACCTAACTAACATAAGGACATCACACACATCCATGCCCGGGGCAGGATTCGAACCTGCGACCGTAGCGGTCGCCCGGTTCCAGACTGTAGCACCTACAACCGCACGGCCACTCCGGCCGGCACAGATACAACAGATAATGTTTTAAAAGCAAGTAACTGTCCTCTGGGCAGAAGGCCTTACACGCCAAGAATGGCCATAAATTATGAATTGTTTAAGAACTCGATGTAGTTTACAACTTACAGGCATTGAAATGTTAAAGTAAGTCGCCACAAACACAGCAGAAGGCATCAGACGCCAGGAATGGGAGTAAATATCGTTTTAAGGCTTACTGCTAAAATAGAAATACCAAATTAAAATTTTGAGGGAAATGACCACAATCACGGCTGAAGGTCTTACACGCCAGGAACGGCAATAATATTAAAAAAAAATTTGAAACCTGCTGTAAAACAGCAAATACAATAGAAAAAGTGAATTAAAAAAAAGAAGCAACTGATCCAGACGGTGTTCCAGGAATCGACCTCTGAGAAGGTCCAGCAATAAACACTTTCGCGAGCGATGAGATAGGCAGCCAAGAGTTACATTCACTTCACAAGGTGGTAACTCAGACTAGTGGCAGTCTAACGAATGACTAAAGATAGTCTTGCTGAAGCTACCTGACGTCCGATAAACCAATGCAACGATGGAACAATACGCCAAAGCCGGAACCGGCGGTCTGCACTACGTCCCCAGAATACTGTGGTTAGAGCGCCCGGAACGAGAAAGGAACCGCTACCACCAGAGTAGAATAAACCTCGTCGCTCTTCGCCTCGGCGACACTACGAGAAGCAACACGAACCCAAGTCACTGAAGAATCGCGTGATATCACATTATTGGAGATTTCTCCACTTGGATTGAAATGCACTCATCTTAAGGCTTGCTGGATCCAGTTCACAACGAGGTCGTGCACCCTCGTGACCACAGCCCTTCCATCCGGCAGTCCTTGTGTGCTACCAGCGGTCCTGGCGTGTTCTGACACTGCACGGACCTGGCTCCTCCGGAGTCCCCAACCAACTGGCACACTTACATGACCCGGAAGAACAACGACGTCGCCCCAAAGATAGGGCAACAGTTACTACACATCGATAACCGCCGCTGCTGCCACTAGCGGACAGGCAACGCTTGCAAGACCTAGTGGCGCCAGTCAGTACCAGAACAAGACAAACAACCGCAACCATACCAACTGAACGATACCGTCTGACCTGGAACAGAGGGCGGAAACCTACAAACATCAGCAACGCGAGCCGCCGCACGGTTCAGCGCCTTTAAGCACCAGTCCTTTAAGAGTTGCAAATTGCAGTGCATACGTCCACAACCACTCTTGAAATGGTGGGCTGTGCTATTTGTGGCTAAACGCGAGACTCTGAGAAGATTCCATAGTCATCAGTCAACCAACCTGCAACATAACATGGCTTGTACCGGGATTTTGTCAGCGACCTACGCAGAAAATTTATAGACATATGATTTAATTCCTACTTTAGAGAAGGTGAGATAGCTTCCTTCATTACTGTATCACACTTGCTAATTCCATCTCCTATCATAGATAGCAGCTTCTCGAAACAAGCCATGACCATCCTCACGAAGTTCCGAAGTTCTAGCGGATCTTCGGGCGTCATTTCTTTCGTAAGCAATGAATAATTTACCTTGCCTTCGTCCCTTCATATTAGCTAAGTTCGAAACCAACCATGCCTGGCTTTTCGTTTTCTTCGTCGTTCTGCCCTAATCCGAATTTGTACTTCACTGCCAAGGAAATAGCTCCGAAAAGAATTGCTCCTCCATTTGCAAAATACCGTACAAATGTAAATTTAGGTACACATATACCTGTGTAACCAAGTGTCGTAATATACAACGAGCTGTTGAGTCTATAATTCAGAACAGTAGTAACCTGCAATTTCTTAATAAATAGCGATGAAAAATAATTTCTTATTAAATAGGAATCTTGAGCTGACAGAAATAATTCGAACGAATGACTCTGCAATATATCACACGGTCCCCCAAGAGTTTCGTGCGGCAGAACGAACGACTTTACAAAAGTTCAGACAGTTCTAGTTGGGTATCGCTCGTTATTACTGTCTGCTGCGCATATATGCCAGGTATATCCCTCGTGGATGGCGTAATTAGGTCGACGTGAACTAGCCAGTTGTTACAGTTCTGCACGCTTGGGTCACTGGTGCATATTAGTACGGTTTAGGAGCACCGTATAATAGGAGCATTAGGAAGGGCTGCATCCAGTTACGTTACTGGAGTCCGTAGTGCCATTCCCGCGTCTACAGCCGCGCACTGCAGCCGTGCCAGAAGCGTGCGGCGGTGCTGGTGGCCGCGGCCTGCACCGAGTCGTGGCGCAGCGCCACGGGAACTCTGGGGTTGATGCGACAGGGTGGGGGTGTGCCTACATCCCGTGCCTTCACTTACCCTGTCAGTTACCTCGAAGAGCCTACAGTTTAACGCGGGTACCGAACCACGGTGCATCTTGGAATTTGTCGCATAAATGAATCATAGCCAGGGGTGAAAGAAAGATTCCTTGACAGAAAAGAATCAAAAGCCGACAGGGGATAGATTCCAAGAGCTCTGGATTTGTAGTCCGACTTACACACTGCACTACCGAGCCAACCTTGCATTGTTGCTGTTGTGTTGTGGTCTTCAGTCCAGAGACTCGTTTGAAGCAGTTCTCCATGTTACTCTACCCTGTACAAGTCTCTTCATCTCCGAATAACTACTGCAACCTATATCCTTCTGAATCTGCTTAGTGTATTGATCTCTCCCTCTACGATTTTTACCCTCCACGCTTCTCTTCAATATTAAACTAGTTATCCTTTGATGCTTCGTAAAGTATCCTACCAAACGATCCCTTCTTCTAGTCAAGTTGTGCCACAAATTTCTCTTCTCCCCAATTCTGTTCAATACCTCCTCATTAGTTATGTGATCTACCCACCTAATCTTCAGCTTCCATTCTCTTCTTGTCTAAACTCTTTATTGTCCATGTTTCACTTCCATACGTCGCTACATTCCATACAAATACTTTCAGAAAAGACTTCCTGACACTCAAATATATACTCTATGTTAACAAATTTCTCTTATAGCAAAACTCAATTACTACTTTAAGTGTCCCATTTCCTAATCTAATTCCCTCAGCGTCATCTGATTTAATTCGAATAAATTCCAATATCCTCGTTTTGCTTTTGTTGATGTTCATATAATATCCTCCGTTCAAGATACTGTCCATTCCGTTCAACTGCTCTTCCAGGTCCTTTGTTGACTCTGACAGAATTACAATGTCGTCGGCGAACTTCAAAGTTTTATTTCTTTTCTGTGGACTTTAATTCCTAATACAAATTCCTCTTTAGTTTCTTTTACTGCTTGCTCAATGTACAGAGTGAATAACATCCGGAATAAACTACAACCATGACTCACTCCCTTCTCAACCACTGCTTCCCTTTCATACACCTCCACTATTATAATTGCCATCTGGTTTGTGCACAAGTTGTAAATAGCCTTTCGCTCCCTGTATTTTACACCTGCCACCCTCAAAATTTGGAAGAGAATATTTCAGTCTACATTGTCAAAAGCTTCTTCTAAGTCTGCAAATGCTAGAAACATAGGTTTGCCTTCCCTTAACCTATCTTCCACAAGAAGTCGTATGGCCAGTATTCCCTCGCGTGTTCCAACATTTCTGCGGAATCCAAACTGATCTTCCCCGACGCTGGCTTCTACAAGCTTTTCGATTCGTTTGTAAAGAATTCGTGTTAGTATTTTGCAACCATCATTTATTAAACTAGATAGTTCGGTAATTTTCACACTTCTTTCTTTGGGATTGGAATTAAGAGTATTATAGTCTTCTTGAAGTCTGAAGGTATTTCGACTGTCTCATACATCTTGCTTACCAACTGGAAGAGTTTTGTCATGGGTGTCTCTCCCAAGGCTATCAGTAGTTCTAATAGAATGTTGTCTACTCCAGAGGCATTGTTTTGAGTCAGGTCATTCAGTGCTCTGTCAAATTCTTCTCGCAGTATCATATCTTTCATTTCATCTTCATTCACGTCCACTTCCATTTTCATAATATTGCCCTCAAGTACATCGCCCTTGTATAGGCCCTCTATATACTCCTTCCATCTTTCCGCTTTCCCTCGTTGTTTAGGACTAGTTTTCCATCTGAGCTCTTGACATTTTCTCCAAAGGTCTTTTTAATTTGTAGGCAGTATCTATCTTAACCCTAGTGATATATGCCTCTACATCCTTACATTTGTCCTCTAGCCATCCCTGCATAGCCATTTTGCACTTTATCTCATTTTTGAGACGTTTATATTCCTTTTCGCCTTCTTCATTTGCATTTTTATATTTTCTGCTTTCATCAATAAAATTCAATAAATCTTCTGTTACCCAAGGATTTCTATTAACCCTCGTCTTTTTAACTACTTGATCCTCTCCTACCTTCACTATTTCATGCCTCAAAATTTCCCATTATTCTTGTACTGCATTTCTTTCCCCATTTCTTGTCAACCGTTCCTTAATGCTCTCTCTGAAACTTTCTACAACCTCTCGTTCATTCAGTTTATCCTTGTCCCATCTCCTTAAATTCCCACCTTTTTGGAGTTTCTTCAGTTTTAATCCACAGTTCATAATCAATAAATTGTGGGCGGAGTTCACATCCGCCCCTGCATTACTACTTTATTATTATTTTCTTCATTATTGTTATTGTGATATTTTTCTTCTTCTTTTTTGCTCGACTTGGATGTGCTCGCTTTCAGTCTTTCATCTCCGCATTCTTTCTACACCAATAATTTATGTCAGTGTATTTTCCTTGTCCGGCCAGACCACACTGCCCAACAGAATTAAACGACCATTTCTTCAAAACCACGTAATTGTTTTCAACTGCGACGCATATGTTAGAAATTTAAATTTCTCTCAGAGGTTCCTCTAAAACAGCACAAAAGCGTGGAACTCTCCCGATCGGCAGCGCTTCAAACAGCAAGATGTCGACACTTATGAAGAAAAGGACAGGCCTCAAAAGGTCGTGTGGGGTGTAATGTGCCTTAATGATGTTTGAAGGGCACCAAATGTCGCCACAGCACTGTTCAGTCACACGATGGGAAGATAATGATATCTTTTTTTCTTTTTTTTGTACTTTCAACATTGTAGTCCAGTCAGCAATCGTGATAATCTAATATATAAGACACTATTAGCCTCGATTGCGGTAATGAAACCAACCTTTACCTAGGTTTCAGCCCAAATAATTGAGATTTCTTCAGAAGATATACCTGAATCTGTAATTTGTCTAAGAGGGCATGGTCTAGAACTACAACTGAAGCAGCCTGAATAGGCGTAGTTACATTATAAAAATGCGGTACATAAGTACTAAATCAACACCAAGACTTAAGCTATGGCGTGCGCCTAGTCTCCATGCACGCCGTGGGGACGAGGAGCACACCAGAGCTTAAGTCAAGACTTGGAATTGGTGTCGAAGTTTCTGACAGGTACATTGTTAATGTACTCACCAAGGTGAGTGGGTGGCACGGATTTTTGACGAACTGGGTGATCGAAGAGTGACACCTTACCATTATAGTCATCCATCTGTCAATGACGAACCCTCACGTGATCACGCCACGGGAGAACGCGAAAGCCGACCGATGTGGCCGAGCGGTTCTAGGCGCTTCAGTCTGGAACCGCGTGACCGCTACGGTCGCAGGTTCGAATCCTGCGTCGGACTTGGGTGCGTGTGATATCCTTAGGTTAGTTAGGTTTAAGTAGTTATAAGTTCGAGGGGACTGATGACCTCAGATGTTAAGTCCCACAGTGCTCAGAGCTATTTAGAACGCGAAAGAATGAAGAAGCACAAAAATACTTTACTGCTTTGGATCACGTTCAAATTTCGTCGAACAGTTTTGAACGCTACCTACCGGATACTCTCTGTATGGCAACGTAAAAGCTGATATCACGCTACACTCCGAGGAGTGAAATCACCTTCAGTGCTGTTGTAGCTCCGTGACGTCTTTAGCGTCGGGTTGAAAGGGCCAGAGGGAAGGAGTGGCTCCAATGACGCCCTTTATGCTCCTCCCAGCGGCCTATTCGTGTTGATTCTGTTTAAAACGTTTTCTTCTGCCACCCATACGAAAACCGCGTGATTTTAATGTTGATAGTCGGAATTCTAACTACCATCACAGATACGTCAAAAATGGGGTAAAATATGGTTAAGGCACGTCAATGATGTCATTTGACAGAATTGTAGTGAGATTTGTGGCCAATGAAACATCATTAACCCACCGTAAACCCCACACGACCTTTAGAGATCTGACCTTTCTTCACATGTGGCGACACCTTGATGTTTGAAACGTCGCCGAGCCAGGGGGGTGACGTCACAGGACGTCTCCCTTTTTTACCCTTACAGAGGTAGATTGTAGGCACCTCTGACCCAAAATTCAAACTTATGTGTTGCAACGAGAGGCTATTACGGGGTTTTGAAAAAGTGATTCTTAAATTTTGTTGCGCAGTGTAGTCTGAGTTAACTGCATACTACTACATACAGTAGTTTTTCAGCTGGGTATTGCTGCTCATAGAACGTTTATGTTTCCAGTTAGGGTTACTTCTGCACCCCATACTACGTCTCAGAACTGATTTTTAACTCCTACTGCAGTGCGCTTCCATTACCTCTGTCTCTAGTTTTACCACAGACCACATTTCGTCCCCATGTAAGAACAGGCACACAGCTCCAGTAACTTCTTCTTCGCTAATACGACTGACTTCGTTACCAGTAGAGTGCTTTTGTTGGAGTAAACAACTCGCCAACGTCAGTCGTCATCCCACTTGCATTAACCATGCACTTGTTTCACTGGTTATATATTCTCTATGTTTCGTGGCAAGCAGATCGCTATCCGCCTTCATCTTGAAGACGCAACCTCGCTAACCCCCTCACATGCGTCTGCTACGCAGTGTAATGCGATAACAAAGAATACATTTTATCTGCGCTCTCAGTTGTATTGTCTGGACTTGTACGTCCATCAATTGTTTTAATGAGGTCCGCCGGCTTCGCTCTGTCCCGTGACACGGGATTAATTAGTCTCTACTGCCGCCGTATCGATCTGCACAGTGCTGCCGCCTGACTGCACAGAGGAAATCCGACCAGTGGACTCCGATTTGCATCTCCACCTAACTACCTATTGATCTCTATTCAGAGTCGTGGAATTTGTAGAGCCTCTCGTTGTAATATAAAGACTAGACCACTGTCACAACATCGTACAGGCGTTCCTTTTCACGAACAGCATTTACAATTGGCTCGTGTCCAAGTCCGTTTCTTCGTGCACAATCTACTGCAACCAACCACCAGGTGAACAGCGAAACATCAGCCGTCTGCAGCCGACGCCGCCCACTGCCCGCAGCTGTTGGTCGCTTCCTGTAGGTCAGTTGGAAAAGTAAGCTCCCGTGCCCCGCAGCAATTCTAAACTCAAACCACCTCGACGTTATGGATCTCTGTGCTTGAGTACTTTATCGACGCATTAAAGAGAAGTTCGGAGAATTGTTGAACCTTCACCTTTTCGGCCCTTACTGCTTAACCATCTTTCCTCTACCCACACCTCACGATAATTCTTAATCTTCTGGACTAGATTAGTGTTTAACGTTCCGTTGACAAAGAGGACATTGCAGACGGAGCCCAAGCTCGGATTAGGGAAGGATGGAGCAGGGGATCGGCCGTGCCCTTTCAAAGGAACCAGGCATTTGCCTGAAGCGATTTAGGGAAATCACGGAAAACCTAAACCACGATGGCCGGACGCGGGTATGAACCGTCGTCTTCCCGAATGCGACTCCAATGTGCTACTCACTACTCCATCTCGCTCGGTTTGTTCTTCTGCTTTGACTGTCATTCCAAGGGCAATCATCTTTAGCAGCGGGAGCAGCTATTTCTGTCAATAAGTAGTGTGGCCTTTCGAAGTACAGAACACTGCTCAGCCAGTTAGCTCCGGCAATTATCCGCAGGTCTTTCTTGCGTTGGTTTGGCGGTCTTCGTCGTGATCTGTCTGTGCCTCTTGTACTGCATTCCAGCTCCGCCTTTGTCCATCTGTCATCACTGCTTCTGGCGACAAGGCCAGCTGATTGCCATTACATAACAGCTGTTCTCTCCAGGAAAATAAATAAATAAAATCCGCTATATGTCGGCTACACGATAAATCGCACAAATCCAAAAGGCTGTAAATTCAACTAAATACTTTCGAATTACAATGACTAATGACAACTGGAACAGTCACATAGATAACGTTGTTGAGAAAACAAACCAAACGTGGCGATTTTTCGCAAAAACTATTTGAAAATACAGCAGGTTCACTAAAGAGACTACCTACCGTGCGCTTGTCTGCGCTCTTGAGGAGTGTTGCATTGCAGTACGGGATCCGCGTCAGATGGGACTGACGGAGGACATCGAAAAAGCTCAAAGAAGGGCAGCTCGTTTTGTTCTATCGCAAACAGGGGAGAGAGTGCCACGGATATGGTATGTGTATTGGGGTGGCATTTTTCGTTGCGGCAGGATCTTATCGTTAAATTTTATCCTCTGATTGAGAAAATATTCTGTTGTCTCCCACCTACATTGGGAGAAATGATCATTATGACGAAACACGAGAAATCAGAGCTCGCATAGAAAGATTTAAGTGCTCGTGTTGCCGGCGTGCCGTTCGTGAGTGGAACGGCAATGGAATATGCTGAAGTTCATTCGACGAACCCTACGCCAGGCACCTCATTGTGAATTGCAGAGTTATCATTTAGGTGTAGCTGTAGATGTCTTCCACGTAGTTAATTAATCAGATGTATTCTGCCCTTTTTGGTCTTTCCATGTCAGTGTCATCACGGACCTTTGCATGACCCGCTGTGCCTTTCTAAGTTTCCGTTTCCTATGTTCATGAAGTGTGCAAGTCTCTTAGCCGTAAGTGAACACGCTGAGGATACAATGTTCAAAACTATTTTTTTCGGTTTTACTGACATCGTTCACCTGAAAATAACTGAATATCTGCCAAGTATTTACCAGTCCAGCTAGATGTAACAAAGGCTCTGGCTCTGAGCACTATGGGACTTAGCATCTGAGGTCATCAGTCCCCTACAACTTAGAACTACTTAAACCTAACTAACCTAACGACACCACACACATCCATGCCCGAGGCAGGATTCGAACCTGCGACCTTAGCGGTCGCGCGGTTCCAGACTAAAGCGCATAGAACCGCTCGGCCACCCCGACCGGCTGTGACGAAGGAATTCCGACCTTACGTCTCCAGTCACATCTACAAGCTCTCGAAATACGTGTATTCTCTGATAGTGTCCAATAACGTGTATTTGAGATGTACGGTTCCTACCGTGCTCCATTTATCACAAATAGTTATTCTCTTGGAAACTCTTGTGTTCACCCACACTGTCTGACATTCAAAGGCGAGATCCGGTACAAAAGACTGTAGTGCTTGAAAATAATTCACAAATAGTACTACGCCATCTGTAAATCTCGTGTTGTTATGTATCTTTCAGTTGATTCTGACTCCTTTTCCATCCCTCTTCAATTCCGAGATTGCCGTTTCCAGGAGGGGAGACAGCAGCTTGGGAAACATGGGATCACCTTGTTACAGGCCTCTGTGTATTGGAAACTCTTGAGCGGGTTCCCTGAAAGTAACTAAATCTCTAGAAATTTGGTATATATGGTCGAGGATTTTAATGTGGTCCACCCACAGACTTGTTCAGCGAAAACTTGCGCGACAGCAGGAGGTCTAACTGAATCAAAGCTGTTTTCATAATCTACAATTAGAGGAATCCGGTATTCATCTGCTCTGCTTATGACTTCTCGGGGAACAAAAGTATGTCGTAATGTGGTGAAACTACTGTGGAATCCAGCCTGCTACATCGATTGAGCTGCGTGAGTGAAGGGGACTGATATTGCTAAGGCTTATATTAAGAAGCCTGTTCTTTTTCCACCCCTTTGCCCTCTTAACGCACGACAGTAACACCGCAAGTAATAAGCAACTGCGCTGTCGTGATGACTTGATTGGTACATACTGATTTCAGAAAGTTAAGGACGCACGTCGTCCCACGCTGACCCCAGTGCGCAACGAGAGTAGTACATTCTCAGAAGAAAGTGCATGTTGCGGATCTTCTGTAGATACTGTTCTGCTGCGGCACGCATAACGAGTTCATCACATTGTTTGACGGAAAAGATGCGGCAACCGAAAATGGACTACGAAGTTGAAATACGCCGGGCAGTACGTTTCTTGTGGGCGTAACACCTAAATTGCACACACATTCATCCTTAAATTTGTGACGGTGTGTGTACCAAATGTCGTTTCCAGCGGTAGCGAAAGGGCTCCAACAATCTAACCAAAATGTGTATAGTACTGACGTTCAGATATTACAATGCACGGTTCCCATCTTTTCGGCAATCTAAAAGAACGTTTTGGGAGGAAGAGATTTTCCGACGGTTCTCGAATAGCTCCGTGGCGAAGGAGCGCATTTCTGTGATAGAGGACGCAACGACTGGTCATCTCCGGCGGTAATCCGGAAGAATACCGCCCTTCGATTGGCCTTTCGGTTCTAATCGAAGTGTTAGGTATATTGCAGGTGCCAGCCACACTGCAGCGGTCCAGCCAGCAGCCAGCAGCCAGCGTCCAGCAGCGGTCCCAGCCAGCGTCCAGCAGCCAGCAGCGTCCAGCAGCCAGCAGCGTCCAGCAGCAGCAGCAGCAATAGCATCCCCACTGGCCAGCTAGCCAGGTCGCCTCCCCCGCCAGCAGCAGCAGAGTGGGGCTTCAGCCCCAGTCTTCTTCATAGTTTCTCCGTCCCTTTTACTCTGTGTTTCTCGTCGCCTTGTCCGTCCCTCATTTGCTTCTTTGTCCTGTTCTGTGTTTTTCCCCTTCTCGTAATGTCGACCCCCACCACCACCACTACTGCCTCCACCACTGCCATCATATACACATCCCCCTCTGCCGCCGCCACCACTATCACGTGGTGTGCCGCATCACTCCCCCCTCAGTCCATACCCCCACTCCTCACTCTCCCATCTCCCTCACTATTTGTCGCCCCATCCCCAGCTCCTCCCTCACTCGCCTGCACTGATCCCTTCCATCCACTCCCTCCCTCTGCTCCTTCCGTTTCTGCGGCCCCCGCTAGGGTGGTCGCCTGGCAGGCTACGGCCCATGCTAAACTCTCCCCTTCACCTTGATCATCATGGCCCTCGTGGCCCCATCTCCCTCCTCTCCTTGCCGTGATTCGGTGCTCATCTCCTCTCCCAGCCCTACCCTCCACACAGATCTCCTTTACCGCATCCCTGTCACCCGCTTTGGCCCTAATGCCTCCCTCACCCCTGCTCCTTCCCCACCTCCCTCCCACCACCCCCAACCCCTGCGTCGCCCACCAACTCTCACCGCCGTGATCACTCGGCTTAGTCCGGCGATCACGGAGGAGGAGGTGTTGGCGGAGCTCGAGGCGCATCCCCATCTGGAGGTGCGTGCGGTTCGCCACATCCATAACTCAGCCAGCCCCACCTGCCTTATGTGGGTCTTTTCCGAACACGCCCCCTCCATCGACTCTCTCCTGAAGGAGATTGCCCTTCTCTTTCACCAACGCTACCAAGTTGACCTTTCCCGTTCCCCTCCTCAATCCCTCCGCTGCCAATGGTGCTTGCGGTATAATGCACACCCGACATCTGAGTGCTGCGAGGCTCCCACCTACCCGCACTGTAGGCAAGCCCACTTTTTACGGCAGTGCCCCAATCTCCAGTCCACCCCCTCCTGTAATACCTGTAACCTCCCTCATCCTACTTACTCCCAGAAATGTAAGGCCCGACCTCCTCCTACCACTCCTGAACTCACCGTTCCTGTCCGCCCTCTGGACGCCCCCACCCCTCCCAGAAATTCCCTTCGCCCACCCCCTACCGCTGAGGACATCGTCAGATTCCTCACCATCGTCCTTCAGAATGTTCATCCTTTTCAGCGCCCCCATACCCTTCAACAGATATCCCTCGCCGCCCGTTCCGTTTTACAACCAAAAATGTATGCCACCTACTCCAACAACCAGGCCCATTTCACCTTCTCCCGTCTTGACACCCTCGTCTAAATCCCTGTCATGGCGCGACAGCTTTGCCCTACCTCCTTCACCGCTCCGATAATCCCCTCCCAATTGCGCGTGGCGGAGTTGCCACCCCGACTCTCATAATGACCCTCCCCCTAAGTACGTTCATGACTATTCCCATGCCAACTGGAATGCCTACCGAGATACCCTCTCCACCCAGGTCGACAGGCACCCCTTCACCTACCACCACCCTGATGATGTAACCCATGCCACTTCCTTTCTCCAGCAGACCTTGTCTGAGGCCGTGGAGGCCAACGTCCCTACTGTCGCCATCCACCCCCACCGTCCTACCCTACCCCCACAGGCCGTCCTCCTCCTCCGTGAATCCCGCCGTCTCTGCCATGCCTTCCTCCACACGCGTGACCCGCCCACACTATGACGCCACTGGCAACTCCAGCGACACATTCGTAATTTGCTCGCGGCTAAGGAACGCCGGGACTGGCGACAGACATGCACCCATTTAAATGCTACCCTACCTATTAACTCGTCCTAGTTCTGGTCAGCCTTCCGTCGCCTTACCGGAAATAAACCCTCCCCTCCCCCTACTATCCTCTTCTCCATGATGATCACCCCTTCCCTGACACCCTTAGTAAGGCCAATCACTTTGCCTCCTACCTCTCCAATGTGTTTTCCATCCCCGGTGATCCCCAGTTCGATTACTCCCTCTTCCCGGATGTCTGCGATCGAACTGACACCTCTGTCCTTCCCCTCACACCTGGTTTCCAGTACTTGGACAACATTGCACACACGGAACACAATGCCCCTATCACTACACAGGATCTCATTGCTACACTCCGCACAAAACGCAACACCGCTCCTGGTCACGATCGTGTCACCTACCGTCACCTTCGTGAAGCTCCTGTCTCTTTCCTCTCCACTCTGGCCAGGCTCTACAATGTCGTCCTGTCCACCGGTTACTACCCCGACCTGTGGAAAACCTCCCATATCCTGATGTTCCTTAAACCTGGCAAACCGCCGTCCGCCATCTCCTCCTACCGTCCCATCAGACTTACCTCGGTCTTCTGCAAGGTCGTAGAATCTATCCTCACCCGACGCATCCACCAGCATCTCCGCCAGCACCACCTCCTTCCCGTTACTCAGTGTGGCTTTCGGCCGTCCTTCTCTTCCGACGACCTTCTCCTTCACCTCACTCATCTCCTTTCTGACCAGCTTAATTCCCGTCGCTCCGCAATCTTCCTCTCCCTGGACCTCGAACGTGCTTATGACCGCATATGGCATACCGGTCTCCTCTTCAAGCTCCAAACCTTCGCCCTTCCCATTAACTACGTCCGTCCGATCGGATCCTTTCTCTCCCACCGTCCTTCCTACATCACCATCCATAACACAGATTCCTACACCTTTTTCCCCTCCGCCGGTTTGCCCCAAGGCTCCGTCCTCTCCCCCCTTCTGTACCTTTTGTATACGGCAGACATGCCGCCGCCGTCACCCCCCATCCACCTTCTCCAGTTTGCTGATGACACCGCCTTCCTTGCCCTTGCCCCCACCCTGCAGTGCTCCCAACACCTTCTCCAATCCCATCTTGACCGGTTCACCGCTTGGTGCAACCAGTGGTTGCTCAAGGTCAATCCCTCCAAAACCCAGGTGATCATTGTAGGCAACACAACCCCTTCCTTCCGCCTCCTTGATTTCTATCTCACCATCTATGGCCGTCCTATCGCCCTCACTCCCACCCTTAAGTACCTTATCGTCACCCTCGACCGTCGCCTCTCCTGGACTCCCCATTTCCAGACAATCCAAGCCAAGGCACACTCCTCAAGCTCCTTTCCGGCCGTACGTGGGGTCTGGACCCCTCCACCATCCTCCACACCTATAAATCCCTCATCCGCCCTATCCTTTGTTATGCCCATCCGGCCTGGATCTCTGCCTCCCCTACCTTTTATAAATCCCTCCAAATCCTTGAATGCCATGCTCTCCACCTCGCCTATCACATCTGTCTCCCCTCCCCCACGTGGATCCTGTACGATCTCATCCCCTTCCCCCACCTCCTCCTTTTCCTTGAAAGGATACGGATCCTGTATGCCTCCTGCAAACTCGATCCTCCTCACCCACTTGTCTCACCCATCCTCTCCCACCCCCGCCCACTGCTGCGCCTGTATTCCCTCGTCCTACCTGGTCTCCATCTCTCCACCCTCCTTACCCTCTCCCAAGGTGGCTTCCGCCAGCTCCATGATGATGTCCTCCTCCCCTCCATCTACCCCTCCTATCAACTTTGATCCTCCCCCCCTTTCCTGTGACCTTTCCTTTCGGCACCCTCCCTCCCTTGTCTTTCCTTTTCCCCCATCCCCTTCCTCCACCCCTCTTCCCCCGGGCTTCCCCTCCCCTTCCTCCCTTCCCCCTTTCTCCCCTGCCCATGTCATCTGCTCTCCCCTCTCCCTCTCCCACCCCCCTCCTCCTCTCTTGGCAGGTCCCGAACTCGTACACGGTTGATGAACTTTCGCGCGCCGGAGATCAACGCCTCGTGTTTCTGTGTGTGCCGTCGTATTGTGCTTAAGTGGTTCAGTGTTACTCGTTTTGTGCACCTACGTTCACGTGTGACTATTTTCGTCTATGTATGTGTCCAAGTGTCTGAACAAATTTTATTTTGGACTCTACGCCCGTGAACGGCTCCATGTATTTTAAAATGTGTTTGTCTCCGTTTGTATGTCCACCATATTTTTATCTCACATAGTATTCATTTGTCTCTTTTGTGTTTCTCTCAGGCCAAAGAGCGGCGTAGTATGTTGCTGCTGGCCTGGCTGTAAACAGGTTTAAAAATAACAATAAAGAAAAAAAAAAGCAACGACTGGTAGAACGTTGTAAACATGGTTGACTGTGTACTGAAACATAGTGTCACGTAAGCGTGTCACTTTATTGTGTAGTTGTGCTTTTGTTGTGTTGTTTTTGGGGGAGGAGACCAAACAGCGAGGTCATCGGTCTCATCGGATTAGGGAAGAACGGGGAAGCAAGTCGGCCGCGCCCTTTCAGAGAAACCATCCCGGCATTAGCCTGGAACGATTTAGGGAAATCACAGAAAACCTAAATCAGGATAGCCGGACGCGGGATTGAACGTCGTCCTTCCGAATGCGAGTCCACTGCGCCACCTCGCTCGGTGTTGTGTAGTTCAGCATTCATTACAAGTTAGTTGGCCTGCCATAATTGAGTACGACAAACTTTTTGAAGTCTCGTCGCAGCGGGCTTCTATCGAAGGTCGACCGATTCCTTCGACTTCTTGTTGCAGTGTGGTGTGAGAGGCAGTCGAAATAAATTCTTATGGTGGCTTCTCTGATCGTGCAAAAATGAACTGCGTGATGATAACGACTTCTCTTTGACTGTGAGCTCAGAAGTGTTACTCGATTTCTGAACGCTCGAAAGTGAGAACTGACAACTAATGGAGCTCTGTGGTAATACGGTAATGAACTAAGCAAATCTGAGAAAGTGGTGTGAAATGTGCATCAACGGACGAACTAACGTGCTTGTCGAAACTCTACCTAGACCTCTGTCAATCATCACAAGTGTTGTGATGAATCTAGTGAAGAAGAAAATCGTGAAAGTAGACGCATAACCCCAGACGGAATAAACAACTGTTTTCAAAACATTTCTCATTCTTTGAACGGTGAAATCGTGTCCCAACATCTTGATTAAGTTGCGAAAATTTGTGAATTCCTCAGTGACCTGCCGGCCGGAGTGGCCGAGCGGTTCCAGGCGCTGCAGTCTGGAACTCCGTGACAGCTGCGGTCGCAGGTTCGCATCCTGCCTCGGGCATGGATGTGTGTGATATCCTTAGGTTAGTTAGGTTTAACTAGTTCTAAGTTCTTGGGGACTGATGACCTCAGACGTTAAGTCCCATAGTACTCAGAGGCATTTGAACCATTTGAACCCCAGTGACCCACTGAAAAAAATAGGCCAGCTGTGGAACTGTCATTTTTGACATGTTATCACGCAACTGTATATTCCATTAGTAATGTAATGGTTACTATTGATGAGACATGGGTGTCTCATTTCAGCATGCGGCTGGTATCGTCACGAAAAATAAATGAATAAATAAATAAATCAATAAATAAATAAAAATAAAAAGACAAAGGTAAGATAAATACTGATACCAGGAATCTTCTGTCGACTGCTCTTTGTAATCGTAAGGGTGTCCATTCGGTGGAAATCATGGCATAAGGTATTACTTCACAGCAGATTGAAATTGTGTCACGCTAAAACAACTATGGCAAGCAGTCTAAAACAGCAGTCGTGGAGTGATCGCTCATGGAACTGAGCTCCTTCATAGCAAAGCTCGCCCCCACACTGTCGCTGCAGTCAGGGGCTCACCAGATCAATTTTCACCCACCTTTGAAACCAGGCCTTGCTACTGATGATTTTGAACGTTTCACGAACGTCATAGAGTTCCTTGGCCAGAAACGTTTTGAAAACTAATCTTCTTGGATCCATCGTGGACTAGGGACAGCAGCTGGTCAAAGAGTAGGAAGATCAAAAACAAACCATCACCCATATATCAGTCGGTTCTTATTTATTTTTCTTTAAGCTAGCAGTTTTTGGATTCACTGGTGCCATCCTCAAGATATTAAGCACACTACTAACGGATCCACCACGAACTGTGGTCCAGTGGAAAGGAGCCTTCAAATATATCTGGATTCCGTTGCTGTTAGGCAACAACTGTCCAGTTAAAATTGTCTAATTGTTGGGATACTCACTTCCGAATCCAGATTTGTTTGATGGCTCCTGTTGTATTGCGTCAAACTTTGTAGTACATCCGTTTACAGGATGATTAGGGATCGCGGATGGCACCAGTGAAAGTGTCGAAACTGGTAGATTTAAGATAAATAAATAATAACTAATTGAAATACGCATGTTGTTTGGTTTTCGTTATACATAAATTTGATAGTCATGGTGACGTGAAGGTTGCAATTAATAGTCTGGTGGCGGCCGACATAGACACGGGAATAATATGACTCGTGGACAGAAACGACAAATACACAGGTAATTATGTACATAAAGGAAGTAAGCTTCCCTTGTGTAAGTGACTTTATTTTTGTTGATAAAATGCGGGCGCGGTCGGTAGTTAAAAGTTCTGAGGCGGAGACATCCCAAAACATGTAACAAAATAAATTTCTCAATAAGTATTACAGAATTTAAATTATCTGATCGCATTTCACATCTTTACCAAACGGATTTAAATGATGTAGGTCAACGTTTTTGGAACTGTTGACATTTGATACCAAGCAATGTTTTCCGAACAGGTGCTAGCTAGTCTTATGGCTGCGCCTTAAAATGCCGCTTAGCTCTCTGTAGCAGCGGTATGGGGGCGTGGCTTCCTTGGAATACAGCTCTTACGGCAGTCCCGAAGACTCTGATGTTTCAGGCTGAGTGTGTCCTACCGACATCCACACAATTTTCACGCTTCACTGCTTGCTTCAAAAGGGAGTGAATACAGCTGGTGAAATTTCGTTATCCAATCCCTGTCTCTGTATATTTGTATTATGCTTTGATGTGTCATTAGTCGACGTTTACTATTATTGTTTTGATAGTGTTTTAGACAGTTTTTTTTCTTTCTGCCGTTGACTAGTCTGTCTATCATTGGAATAAGTTTGCAATTGTCCCGTCAGAGTGCACTATAGTTCTATCATGTCTCAACAGAAAGTGAGAAATTTACGAATGATTTGAAGAAAAAGCGCGCGAAATGCAGCCCGTGCTCGAACTATAGCCCATTTCTTCAGTTTCCTCGCTTGCTGGCTGCAGATAACGTGCGTTATTAGCAAGTTTCTTTTTCTGAGAGTGTTATGCATGAGTTTTGCTTTCTTGCGAACAACAGCAGCATACCACGAATTCGAAAACAACACAATATGAATTCAGTACGCAATTTATCAGGTAAATTTTAGAAAATGCGGTTGGTATGAAAGTGAAGGAAATTGATGCGCCAGACCCGATGTAAACACGAGTCAAGAACAAAAACAGGCTAGGGTATACTCGCAATTTTAACAGAGCAACGTACAAAATGCGGCTGAACGGTTGTGTGCACTGTATCACACAAGTATAAATACGACAAATACGGTGGGTAAACTATCACGGCGGTTGCTCGGGCTACTCATGTTAGAAAATCACAGCATAAGATCCGTGACGTCATGGAAACATCACTGTTTCGTCAAGCGAACTCACGAACGGGGTTCTGGCCACACAAAACATTAAAACGTCTGAAGTTTAGAAACGAAAATACAACGAACATAAAGCATGCGGCGAAGCTGACATACACTGCATTAAAGACCTCTCCAATAAGCATCGTTTACTACGATTTGTTTGTGGTAAACTGTCTGTAAATGTAACGTTGAAAGATAAATAAGCAGCTAAAAGACTTTATCTTTGGGGGGGGGGGGGGGGGGCTGAATTCCTAACGACCAAACTGCTTAGGTCCCCTTTGAAAAATTATGAATTACTCTGCTGATAAACCCCTTACGTTATTTGATTTTCAAACAGCTGAGCAAAACTGAACGTTCTCAGACATTTCTTTCTTTACTTATTTTGATCGTTACTAAACTGACATCACTATTTTTAGCGCAAACGCAATCTGACTTTTAATAATCCCTACAAAAGAATGGCCCTTACTAACAATAACCTATACCTTTCACGAATCACTTACCTCACAAAAATCTTCATTACTCGAACTACTGCAATACAGCGAGCGCCAATACTGCCAGCTAAATAAAAGATTCAAACTACTGAAGGCACTAACTACTGATGGGCATAGTTAGCAAATGAAAGATTTTGATAGAGAACAAACAATGTATTTACCTTAATAGTGTTCAAAAGTCATTATATATATATATATATATATACACTCCTGGAAATGGAAAAAAGAACACATTGACACCGGTGTGTCAGACCCACCATACTTGCTCCGGACACTGCGAGAGGGCTGTACAAGCAATGATCACACGCACGGCACAGCGGACACACCAGGAACCGCGGTGTTGGCCGTCGAATGGCGCTAGCTGCGCAGCATTTGTGCACCGCCGCCGTCAGTGTCAGCCAGTTTGCCGTGGCATACGGAGCTCCATCGCAGTCTTTAACACTGGTAGCATGCCGCGACAGCGTGGACGTGAACCGTATGTGCAGTTGACGGACTTTGAGCGAGGGCGTATAGTGGGCATGCGGGAGGCCGGGTGGACGTACCGCCGAATTGCTCAACACGTGGGGCGTGAGGTCTCCACAGTACATCGATGTTGTCGCCAGTGGTCGGCGGAAGGTGCACGTGCCCGTCGACCTGGGACCGGACCGCAGCGACGCACGGATGCACGCCAAGACCGTAGAATCCTACGCAGTGCCGTAGGGGACCGCACCGCCACTTCCCAGCAAATTAGGGACACTGTTGCTCCTGGGCTATCGGCGAGGACCATTCGCAACCGTCTCCATGAAGCTGGGCTACGGTCCCGCACACCGTTAGGCCGTCTTCCGCTCACGCCCCAACATCGTGCAGCCCGCCTCCAGTGGTGTCGCGACAGGCGTGAATGGAGGGACGAATGGAGACGTGTCGTCTTCAGCGATGAGAGTCGCTTCTGCCTTGGTGCCAATGATGGTCGTATGCGTGTTTGGCGCCGTACAGGTGAGCGCCACAATCAGGACTGCATACGACCGAGGCACACAGGGCCAACACTCGGCATCATGGTGTGGGGAGCGATCTCCTACACTGGCCGTACACCACTGGTGATCGTCGAGGGGACACTGAATAGTGCACGGTACATCCAAACCGTCATCGAACCCATCATTCTACCATTCCTAGACCGGCAAGGGAACTTTCTGTTCCAACAGGACAATGCACGTCCGCATGTATCCCGTGCCACCCAACGTGCTCTAGAAGGTGTAAGTCAACTACCCTGGCCAGCAAGATCTCCGGATCTGTCCCCCATTGAGCATGTTTGGGACTGGATGAAGCGTCGTCTCACGCGGTCTGCACGTCCGGCACGAACGCTGGTCCAACTGAGGCGCCAGGTGGAAATGGCATGGCAAGCCGTTCCACAGGACTACATCCAGCATCTCTACGATCGTCTCCATGGGAGAATAGCAGCCTGCATTGCTGCGAAATGTGGATATACACTGTACTAGTGCCGACATTGTGCATGCTCTGTTGCCTGTGTCTATGTGCCTGTGGTTCTGTCAGTGTGATCATGTGATGTATCTGACCCCAGGAATGTGTCAATAAAGTTTCCCCTTCCTGGGACAAGGAATTCACGGTGTTCTTATTTCAATTTCCAGGAGTGTATATATATATATATATATATATATATATATATATATATATATATCATGACATCCATTCTTACAAATGTACTGTTTCTGATGTACACACGCCCAGATCATCCGCTCTCAAAACTCCGCCATTTCTCTCCCCACATCCACCACTGCTGGCGGCTCACCTCCAACTGCGCAACGCTACGCACTGTTAACAGCCAACTGCCCAACACTACAATAGCATATACTCCAACAATGCAAACCAACAACAGCATTCACACAGCACAGTCTGTGATTTTCATATAGAGCGCTACGTGGCGTTACCAACATAAAAACGTAAACAGTCTACTTACAACTTACACACTACTTAAACTAACGTATGCTAAGAACAACACACACACCCATGCCCGAGGGCGGACTCGAACCTCCGGCGGGTGTGGCCGCGCAGTTCGTGACATGATGCCTCAAACCGCACGGCCACTCCGCGCGGCTATCTTTGGGTTAGCTTTTGATCTTATTTAGTAGTTCATTACGAAACGGAAAGAAGATACAGTATATGTGATTTGTCCCCCCTCCCCCCCCCCCAAAACCCCCACCTACTAACACGCTCGTTGTGGGGACAGACCGATCTGTAACGTAGTGCAACGTCTAGGTTAGTTCCGATAGATAAATTTCGCCGCCTTCTTCAGTGTGTTTTTCGGATTTGTTGACGACAAACAGTCGTCATTTCCCGTGCTACAATCGCAGGAGCAGTACTTGCATCGTTGCTGGAAAGAGGGGAAGATGGCGACTGCGCTCGAGTAGAGCGCTGGAATGGGTGTTTGACTGTCACAGTAAAAAGGAGCCGTTTGCACAAATTAACTTTAACAAAGCCGTGGATGAGGGAAGAAGTGTCTCAGGCAGGGTAGGGCAGTGGCACTGACGTTCCCGTCTCCCTCTCTGCTCGGCGCCTGGCGACATTTACGGAGCGGGCAGCATTACAACGCCCCCACCCCCACCCCCACCGCTACCCCTCGCAAATGGCAGCACGCCCCGGGGCCTCGCCCGCGGCCCTGGGGTGCCGTTAGCAGCAAGCTCTGGGCGACTGGCGCCATTCAGCGCCGCCGCCGTAACGAGGCGCGGGGGTGGACGCAGCCGGGCTGCGCACCAACCCCCACCCAGCCACTCTGCCAGCCCCACCTCGTAATTGAGTGAACGCGTCATCCAGCCGGATTACTGGCCCGGGGATCCGTTACCTTGCGAAATCTCCGCCATCTGCTCGCTACAGCTTCTTACCCGGCCTGCTGTCCCTACAGGATCCGGACCCTCCGCCAAAGTCCTTCAGCCAGACGGTTAGATGGTCGACCGGTCACTTACATGTTTACACTGCGACACAATTATCTGAAGGTGGATACAAAATTTTGGACACCAGTTTTTCGCTGTCGCATTTATTTGGACTAATAATCACGAAAATAGAATCATTGCGACTTCGAACAAAACCACCTGTAGAGCATCGTTATGACATTTCGGCATATGTGAGACCTTAACTTTTCCCGCTGAATTACATTCAAAAAACGCAATGTCTACTTTCTGATTCGGCGTATCTCAAAACTGGTGCTGACCCTACTAAGAGTGTTGATGGAAAGACTAATAACCTCCTGAAGAAAAGTTCTTTGTCACAGGAGACTCTCAAGAGTCTTAATTCTTACTGTGCTGCACCACCTAGATTATATGGCCTCCCTAAGGTCCATAAAGAGGTTGTCCCGTTGAGGTATATAGTTTCTAATATTGGTGCTCCGACATATCGTGTAGCTAAACATCTTGCTAGTTCGTTGAGCCCACTAGTAGGTAGGTGTGAACACCACATTAAGAACTCTGCAGATTTCTTACGTCCATTGCAGGGATTGCGTTTCAAAGACTCTGATATTTTAGTCAGTTGTCATGTGGTTTCTCTTTTCACTCACGTTTCTCTCTCTGATTCGTTGCAGCTAATTGAGGTCAAGTTAGGTGTCGAGTTAACAAATTTGTTTCGACATGTGCTGACTTCCACTTACTTTTTATTCAATGGTCAGTACTACTAACAAACTGATGGAGTTGCAATGGGAAGCCCGTTGCCACCTATTGTGGCCAATTTGTTTGTGGAGGACTTTGAGGAACGTGCCTTGGAGTTCAAATGGTTCAAATTGATCTGAGCACTATGAGACTTAAAATGTGAGGTCATCAGTCGCCTAGAACGTAGAACTAATTAAACCTAACTAACCTAAGGACATCACACACATCCATACCCGAGGCAGGATTCGAACCTGCGACCGTAGTGGTCGCTCGGTTCCAGACTGTAGCGCCTAGAACCTCACAGCCACTCCGGCCGGCTGCCTTGGAGTCAACGACCTTGAAAAATTGAAACGTCCCCTTTGAAAAATTAATGAATTACTGTGCTGATAAACCTCTTACATTACTTGATTTTCAAACAGCTGAGCAGAACTGAACGTACTCAGACAATTCGCTCTTTACCTATTCTGATCAACATTAAACTGACACACAATATTTTTAGCGCAACGCATTCTGACTTTCAACAATCCCTACAAAAGAATGGCCCTGACCAACATTAACCTATACCTTTCACAAATCACTTACCTCACAAAAATCTTCGTTACTCGAACTACTGCAATACAGCGAGCGCCACTACTGCCAACTAAATAAAAGATTCAAACTACGGAAGGCACTAACTACTGATAGGCATAGTTAGCAAATGAAAGATTTTGATAGAGAACAAACGACATATTTACCTTAATAATGTTCAAAAGTCATCATATACATATATATCAGTTCATGATATCCTGTATTACAAATTTACTGTCTCTGATGGACACATGTCCAGATCATCCGCTCTCAAAACTCCACCATCTCTCTCCCCACATCCACCACTGCTGGCGGCTCACCTCCAACTGCACAACGCTACCCGCTGTTAACATCCAGCTGCCGAACACTACAATAGAAAAAAACAATGCAAACCAGCCACACAGTGATTTTCATACAGAGCGCTACGTGGCGTTACCAATAAAAAAACCTAAACAGCCTACTTACAACCTGTGTGTTTTTTCAGATATGTGGACGATACTTTTGTTGTTTGGCCTCATGGTAGTGAGAATTTAAACCGGTTTTTGGAACACCTGAATTCAATCCACCCGAATATTCAGTTCACTATTGAGGTGGAAAAGAATGGATGCCTTCCCTTCCTTGATCTGTTGTTCAGCAGGAAGACTGATGGTACGCTGGGACATTCTGTTTTTAGGAATCCTACTCACACTGACTTGTGTCTGCGAGCTGATAGTTGTCACTATCCAGCTCAGCGTGGAGGAGTACTTCGTACCTTGGTTCACAGGGCCCACGTTATCTCAGACCCTGAAACTTTGGCAGCTGAGCTATCACATCTCGAAGTCACCTTTCATCGGAGTGGTTATAGTGAGAGGCAGATCAAACGTGCGTTGCGCCATCAGCCTTCTGTGCAACGGGTAAGTGACGATAGCAACGAAGTTTCACACAGGAAGAATTTCTGACAGGATTGGCCGTATTTTGCTGAAATATGATGTGAAATGTGTTTTTCGACCACCTTCTAAGATTAAGGCCCTGCTGACGTCCGTAAAAGATGATCTTGGTTTGCATAAGGCTGGGGTCTATCGTATTCCTTGATGTTGTGGCATGTCATATATTGGTCGGACAATCAGGACTGTGGAAGACCGGTGTACTGAACATAAGCGTCACACACGCTTACAACAGCCAAGCAAATCCGCTATTGCAGAACATTGCTTTGACACCGGTCATCCTATGGAATACAACAACACGGAGAATCTGGCTTGCACGTCCAGCTATTGGGATAGTGTCATTAAGGAAGCTGTTAAAACCAAACTATCAAGCAACCTTATAAACAGAAATGGTGGTTTTTGTCCAAATGCTGCTTGTAATCCGGCTCCGTCTCTCATCAAAAAACAGTGGGACACAACTAGGGCTACCTTACCTGTTGATTAATAGTCACTATCGATATTTCTGATGTGGTTATCTTTGGTTGTGTGTTGACTTTGGGGTTACTTGTTCTGTATGTGGTATCTTCCTTGTTTCTCCTCTGTGAACCGAGGCATTAAATTCCCTTGCACATTGCTTCCTCCTTGCTGTTGTGCCTTGAGAATGGCAGGGTGTGCTCCTGCCGAAATATCGGCGATGGTAGACGACGTCACCCGGCTGCAAACCCGTAAATTATCTGAACTTTCAGCATATGCTAAGGACATCGCGATCTTAAGAGTAGCAGTCTAGTCCAGAGTTACAAACTACGAAACTTGGGGTCCAGCAGTACATCATAGTAAAACAGAGCAATAGCATGCGTATTCTGAATTCTGGATGAACATACATCTGTATGCCAGATGACCAAAGAGCAGTATGTAGAATTTTTTGTTCTTCCCATATAAAGCTATATTTTTATGTAGGTTTCCCCATCCTTAAGGGTAAACAGTAAAAAATGTGATTTTAGTGTTTCTCTTAAAAAATCCTCTGTAGTTTCCTGAATAAGGAAAAGTTTCCTTCAAAGAAATTTGTACCGTAGAAGGACCTAAAATCAGAGGAATTTAAAAGTGGCTGCACACATGGTGCCGCTCCACGTCATGCAGACAGCTCTGTTACAAACGGAAATTTGATCTCACCATAAGCATTCTTTTCCATTTGACGTTAGATTATTACAGAGGTAAGACTTAAAATTGAAATGAGGGTCGTCGGAAAAAGCAGCATAAACTGTTCTCGTAGGACTAAATATTTAGAAAATATATGTGATGAATACTCTGGTATGTTTTAATGATGGTGCCGTGTCAAGGTTTCAAACTATGGAAATCATTGGAATGCCTGATTAACCAAATATGCAAAGAGGTTTCATCGCCGTTCATCACACGAGATACTTCGATTCAGAAAAATCAGTGTGGGAACGCACCACAGAAGCACAAATAAGAAGGAGAAGTCTGAAAAAGAAGGGGGAGGAAGAACATCACTGCAAACAAGATGAAAATGGATTGGGATGGGTTAGTATTAAGCATGTTAGATACAGAAACAAGGTTAACTAAACCCTGAATTTCCCAAAATTTCAATCTTTCGATGTTATGGAACACATTAGCTAAAAATTATGAGAAGGCTGAAATTTTCTACACTATCGTAAAACATACTTTACTAAAAGGTACACTATTTTTATGACTTAAATTTGAAAATTAAAGACTTTGTTAAAGGAAGACCATAAGTTAATGATTGAAATTGTTAATAACCATCGTTAAATTTTTGAACCCTAATGTATGACAACATCTTAAGGTTTACGTTAAAGACGACGTAGACAATGTCCAGAAAAGAATCAAGTCTCTACTTTGTTTTTATTTCGAGATATGTCTACCTATGGTGTCCACAAATAATTGACTCGCTTTATTTCACTTGCAACACGAAACATATTTCAGAAAAATGTATGAGACCAAATGCTGTTATTCATTCATAAAATGTTCACAAGATATCTGTTAAAAGGTGGTAATCATTACAGGGGCTTACAACAATTATTTTTTGAGTTACACTATTTAGAAAATTGTCAATTGTTTTCAGTATTTCCCCTTGTGTTCATGAACCAAACACCATAATGTTTAATTATATCGTGTATTCAACGGCGTCGGCTGGAACCTCATTGGATTTTGTTTCACGTGGAGCTGAAGCCAAGCTGTCTCGAGTACAGTCAAGTACGATAATGAGTATTTGTTTAATGCTGTGCGTTACTCGTATATCGACTCAGCGATGATAAGGGGCCGGCCGGTTTGGCCGAGCGGTTCTAGGCGCTTCAGTCTGGAACCGTGCGACCGTAATGGTCGCAGGTTCGAATCCTGCCTCGGGCATGGATGTGTGTGATGTACTTAGGCTAGTTAGGTTTAAGTAGTTCTAAGTTCTAGGGGGCTGATTACCTCATATGTTAAGTCCCATAGTGCTCAGAGCCATTTGAACCATTTGATGATAAGGGGCAACAACTTTAACGGCGCATTTAACTTGTACGGCACTGACCAGGCAAGTGATCCAGCTAGCCTGCGGTGATGTGAACAGTTGCAGTAAAGACGTAAAAAGAGACAGCAGAGAAAATCACAGCTTTGAATGTCATTTAACTTTTAAAGAGAAGGAAACAACATGTGGTAAAAGTACGGTGATGCGTTCTTTAGTTGACCGGACGGAAAACATAGGCTCTCGATCTTAGCTAACATAGTACTGTAATTAAAAACAAAAGTGATGAAAATTCCTCACGTTAACAAGGGAAATTTTTCTGAATGAGCTGTATGTGTCGTAAAAGCACACTGTTGCGATTTCATCTTGTAATTAAATATTGAAGCCACTGAGGGTATTACAGTCTGTCGTGTGGTAATCCCTGAAGTCCTTGCATATCGGACTGCGAGGAATAGATCTCAGTACTGCTGCGTTGATAACGAGGCAATCAGCAACAAAATCCGAAGCTACCAAAAATTCCACATTTCCCCCTTCTCTTTTATGCCACGCTCTTCTGCATTTTGCCATCGTCCGGCAGTGACGTTCCTCAAAGCTTCGTGTGTTAGTTCCAGTACGTTTGGCAGATTAAACCTCTTGTTATTCCTCACGAAAACTCTATTAACTTGGCTCCAGCTCAATTCTATCTGGTTCAGATTGCAGTGTTACGGTGACAACTGTAAAAATACAGCATTTGTACAGTCTTCTCGACGTCGCGAAAATTATTGTTTTCCACGTTTCTACGACGCGTAGCACTCCGGCTCGTGTGTGACCACATCTTTCCTACAAAACAATGGGCGTATTCAAGTGAAGAATATCTGATTTTTCATTTTTCTCAGAAAATTTAATTGTATAATGTTTCCTTAACTTCAGATAACTTGGACAATCTTTTATAAAATATCTATAATTAAGAATGTATATTTGCAGTGAAAACCAGAATTTTGCGTCATTAGAAACTAGAAGACGTGCATTTTTCTTGAAAAACGATAGAAAAGTATGAGTTAATTAAAATATATTTGATGAATTGTATACTTAAATGATTTAGGTAGCCAAACCGAACAAAAAAGATTGTAAACCACAACGGATTTCGAACGTACACGATTATCATTCAACGACGCTACCGTTTTACGCCAAGCATATAATTGAAATACCTTTCCGTATAATTATTATATAATGATACTAGAAAAAAGTCAAAGCTGAATTTTCTCTGCAATCACCGAGCGAGGTGGCGCAGTGGTTAGCACACTGGACTCGCATTCGGGAGGACGACGGTTCAATCCCGTCTCCGGCCATCCTGATTTAGGTTTTCCGTGATTTCCCTAAATCGCTTCAGGCAAATGCCGGGATGGTTCCTTTGAAAGGGCACGGCCGATTTCCTTCCCCATCCTTCCCTCACCCGAGCCTGCACTCCGTCTCTAATGACCTCGTTGGCGACGGGACGTTAAACACTAATCTCCTCCTCCTCTTATCTGCAATCTTGTGAAAAACATTACGAACAACTCGTTTCTCGCCATTAACGGCGCTCCGCTCGCGTGTTACAGTTCGAAGCAGGAAGCAGTGTCATCCACCTTTACTGTAATTATCAACAGCGAGACAATCAGAGCGTAAGGAGCGTTTACGGAGGCCGTGACAGTACGCGAGTTTTGAAATGAAAATTACGTAGCTAAAGTATGACATTGACGTGTCTGTTGGCTGTATTCAAATCTGTGTATGTGTCGTGGTGTAATGTCCGTCTGAAACAGCGATGTGTAACGAAGCAGCCTCCTGTATATGTACCTCCTGTTTGTTCTACACAGGTATCACATCTTATACCTCTTGCGTTCCGTTTTGGAACTTTTGAATCTTGAATTCCTTCGTTATAACATAGTTCACAACCGTTTATTTGCTGTTTTTGTTTCTGTGTGAGGTCTGTGCGGCATCTTGTATGCTCTCACTATTCATCAAATTTACTCACGACTGTAATATATTCCTACCACATGACTCACATTCTGTGACGAATAGTGGGAACAGACAACACATAATTTGGTGTGAATTATGTTAAAACGAAGGAATTCAGGAGTCTATCGTTGTGACCACATAACCACGGCCCCACAGTCCATAATATCGCTCGATATTGCACTTATTAAGTTTAGCCGTTCACTGTGTCTATTTTGCTTCTTTTTTCCACAGTTCAGAACACCTTCTTCCCGTTTTCATGTTTGATCTGTGTTCGGTTTGTGACAGACTATCCAATGGGCCAACTTACCACATGGGGGGCAGAGGGGGAGGGGGGGGGGTTAGGTGTTCGATGGGGAGTTTCCCTTGTACGAGGAAAATCCGTGTAATGTTTCGGCATCACGCCTTTGACTGGAAGTTATCAGTTAAGTCTGCTGTAGAATCTTGTCAAAGGTGGAGAGTATTTTGTATGCCATCACCCAAGCACTAAGAGATCATTTGTGCAATTTATTAACTAAATAGTTTGTACTTCCCTTATAAGTGTTTTCAGGCACAGTTGGTTATTTCCGCTTTCAAAGTGTGCTTTTAACTCGCTGCCTTGAAAATCGACAGTTTCGTTAGGAAACTGTTCCTGGCAGTGGATACCACAGCACTACGCCAAATAGACTATGCAATTCTTTCCTTTCTGTGAACAAATATTTTTTGCCTTTCATCAGCTTATCCAGTGTTAACGTTCTTCCCGTCTTGCTCATCCACAAGTTGTTTCGTGGACCAAGCACTGTAACGCAAATCCTAAGCTTTTTTCTGGATAAGATGCAAAGACGTCCAAATGCACGAATTGTCCTCGAGAGAGCCATCTTATGAAATTAATGGCGTGCTCCAGTATCAACGAAATAAGTTATCCTTGTGTCTGGAATAAATCCTTTCTCTCTAATATAATTTACAGGTTCTTCTTCGCTTGAACCCTATCCATTTTACTTGAAAGTATCAATATGGATACCTGCATCCGTTGCTACCTGGTTAAAAAACACGAAAGATAGTTATTATGTTTAATTTTGACTTTGAAATATTTGCCTTTGCTGTCTGCGTACGTCGCTCAGCGTCATTCTTCCTACTTATGGGAACAACATTGGTAGCACACCGCGTCTTGTATACGTCCACCGCGGCGCTCGGGGTCACAGTACCCACTTACGACACCTGAAGACAGGCGTATAAGAGCCCGAAACCGGTCGTGTGTTAAATAAAAAGAACCTTACAGCTGTAGCGGTATTTCCAACCTCTGGTCAGATGAAATGACCTTTCCTTGAATCTTGTGATCCGCTGTGAGCATTCATGGAATCCATAGTGAGTACCTCTTTGAATATCCGAGAGTCTCCATCATTGCAGACGCACTTCCAATGCTCTCCAGTGGTCAACTGTCGAACTGCGATGTGCCGGTTGTCGCGAATGATGACATCAGTACGGTTCAGCATGTCTGGGGCAGTGGCTGTGAGAGGACGTACAGAGCGTGACTGGTCATGGAGCTCTGGTTTAGCAGTTCCTGAGGATGTAACTTTCTTTACTCATCGCCCAACTGTACTCCTATCAACTGCAGCTTCGCCATACAATGCACACAAACGTTTATGGATGTTCACCACGGTTTCTTTTTATGCACACAAGAATTCAATAACAGCACGCTGCTTGCAACGTGAGTCGTGTGTAGACGCCATTTTGACGCTGTACTACGGCTCTGCCATCTGCCGGAACAGTTCGAAACTTCGCTGGCGCACTGAACAATCATCAAATGAGAAGCACCTACAAGGACGTATGTCCATGTACATCAATGGCTTTGTAAAAAATTGTGGAGCATTACTTACTGAAGGCCCCCCTATTTTCATTATAGGAAGTTAGTGTGTGTCAAAAATGGTTCAAATGGCTCTGAGCACTATGGGACTCAACTGCTGAGGTCATAAGTCCCCTACAACTTAGAACTACTTAAACCTAACTAACCTAAGGACAACACACACATCCATGCCCGAGGCAGGATTCGAACCTGCGACCGTAGCGGTCGCGCGGTTCCAGACTGTAGCGCCAGAACCGCTCGGCCACCAGCGGCCGGCAGTGTGTGTCGGTTTTACGCTTATAGTTATTGCAGTGTATCTATTTTGGGTTGTGGTAGGTGGGCATTAGCTGCCTACGAATTGTTATAACTGCATATTGGTATCTCGATGCCAGTAGGATGGCGATTCCTACACAAAGTGATTCAACAAGAAAGAACAGGCTTCAGTTGTTTGTTACAGAAAAACTGTGGAAGATGGGAACACACTGCACGTGTCACTGAATAGTTTACGATCGCACAGACACTATCCTATACACTGAACATGAGCACCGTGCGTCCCTGCAGGAACATCGAAACGGCAGTTCATTTCATTCCACACACGAATCAACAGGCCCCCTTTTATTGATTAGACAGCTTCAACAATTCGATTTTTCAGCTCTTGAAAAGTAGCTGCCATAGGTAGAATATCCATTCTGGCTTCGATGTATCCCCACAGAAAAAAAAAATCGCGTGGTATGAGTTCTGCTGACGTGGGAGGCCAAAAGCAACGAACAAGATGTTATTTTGTACTTTTTCTATTCCAACGTTGCAGCATGCTGCTGTTCAGATAACGCCACACCTGAAAGTAAAAGAGAAGCGGATCGCCGTCATACATAAAAATGAAATCAAGGGAATCTTTGCGAAGTTGCGGAAACAATCAGCTTTGCAGAATGTCCATGTATGACATTACTGTAACAGTTTCCTCTGGAGAAACGGAAGATCCATAAACGACTTTGAACAGAAACGCCACAAAACACATAATTTTCGGTGAGTCTCTTTCATGTCCGACGAAGACGCCAGAGTTTTGCGACCCCGACAATCTTACATTATGGCTGTTTACTTTACCAGATAGATGAAACGTCGTTTCGTCCGAAAACATCGTTCGAAAAAAGTGCCCTCTGCCGAATCCTGGAGAACTAAAATTCAAAATTCGTGCCTTCTGTTATGGCTGCGATTGGCATTTGCTGCCATAATTAAGACTTGCACGTCTTCATATACAGGCGTCATTTCAGAACGCACCATAACATTGTTTGAGGAAACTGACATTCCTGATGTGCTCGTCTTGTGGTCTACAAACTCCGCGTGAACGCATTTCGGATACTTTTGATGCTCTTCCTTTTCTATATGCAACCAACTTCCAACAGTTTTGTATGCCAGTCAAAAATCTTTTTGGGCACAGGCGGCTTCTTGCTGAATCGACGCCGGTATGCACGTTGCACTTGGACGACGGACTGACTTCGTGCAAATTCCAACACGGAAAATGATTTCACGTATGGTTAAGTCGCGGTATGCACGTTGCACTTGGACGACGGACTGACTTCGTGCAAATTCCAACACGGAAAATGATTTCACGTGTGGTTAAGTCGCCATATTGCTTCGAACAAACAGCAGCGCAGCTGTGTCAAAACTTTGGACCTTCCTCTGTTCAGTGACATGGCAATGTTATTCTATCTTTTATAGTTTATCTGTTGCAAGCAATTAAATTCTGTTCTTTCATTTGTAATCCCCCATTATACGAGATGGTTTCAAATTTGAAGTACGTATTTTAGGTGTTCAAACTATCTTTGTCTTTCACACGTGTGGTGAATGACTGTCACTGAACGCTGACAGTTTGCTGAACTTGTCTGAAGTTTTGTAGAGTGGTTACAGTCTTGCATTTCAATGTCAACACAAATCACATCGAGTACGTTTCATTCTGCATCTCGTATATATGTAAAACTTGTCAGGTTGCGGAAACAGTGTCCAATATTTTCGACGTCCTAGTCGAGACAGATAAGCGTTCTGCATCGTTTTAATAGCAAAATCCGCAATTCAGCTTTCGTCTCCAAGCAAAGCGCCGTCGTGGCATCCGTTCCGGTAAAAACTGGAGAAGCAAAAGGGGCGCCCCGTGACCAGGCTGTCTGACGATGTTTTCGGCTGTTAACGGCCGACTTCTTGTGACGGCGTCTGACGACCTGTGTAGATGCCAGTGTGGCTACAGTCTAACTCTTTACAGAAATATACGTATCTCACTCATAGATACAACTGTAGACGGCTCGTGTTCTTCCATTATTTGACAGAGAGACAAAAACACTCAATGTTTCTGTGGATCTCTATTTACCTAAGTCAGCTGCTCTCCGAAAGGGAATACAGCCTTCCTCGCAGCTTGCTTACAGCTGGATGGCACTCAGCATTGTAACGTCGAGGCTTCCCTGCTGCGTCTCCGACTGCTACTGCACTGTTACTCGTTGGGAAATTTCGGAAACACTTTACCTTGCTACCGTATTCGTGTTTCATCTGCATGGGCTGTTCCCTAGGAGGGTGTTATCGCACTTGTGACCTTTTCGCTGGCTGTGGGCGCGTCTCATACCACTTTGCCTGTTGAAACTGCTGTGGTTGTTCACTTGAGAGTGTTTCTGGCGATCTTCCCACGCGTCAGAGAGGTGAATTCTCTTCTACAGTGCGTTCCACAACTCTTATTATGGCGCCAAAGTGTTGCCGAGGGGACTTACAAAGCAAAATCAACGTTGCACCCCGCGCTGATTCTGTGGTAAAATAGCCAAGTAGATAACCCGTCAAAAACTGAACACAGATCAAGCATTAAATCAGGAAGAGTGTGTACTGATAGGTGAAAAAAGAAGCAAAATAAAAACAGTGAACAGTCCAAGCTCAAGATTTGAAACATCATGCCAGTGGTAATAACCGCGCCATTGTCGTTATGTGGACTTGGTGTTGGACCGGAAGGTGGGAGCCCGTATTCAAATCTTCCTTATGCCAGTCATCTTTTTCTTTTTCAAAAAGCTATGAATTTTCCGGCTAGTCATCGACGCGTCTGTTCTCCTTCTATACGCCTGGCAACTGTCACTTGTATACACTGGTTATACAGTATGAGTCATGTGGTAAGAATATATTACCGTCACAGCTAAACGTCATGAACAGTCAGAGCAGGTGAGATGACGCGTAGACAAAAAAAATCAACAAATAAACAGGCGTGAACTATTTGACAATAAAAAGAATTCAAGAGTCAAAACATCCAAACGAAATGCAAGAATCATAACATGTGGTACCTGTGAAGAACAAGTACACTCCTGGAAATGGAAAAAAGAACACATTGACACCGGTGTGTCAGACCCACCATACTTGCTCCGGACACTGCGAGAGGGCTGTGATCACACGCACGGCACAGCAGACACACCAGGAACCGCGGTGTTGGCCGTCGAATGGCGCTAGCTGCGCAGCATTTGTGCACCGCCGCCGTCAGTGTCAGCCAGTTTGCCGTGGCATACGGAGCTCCATCGCAGTCTTTAACACTGGTAGCATGCCGCGACAGCGTGGACGTGAACCGTATGTGCAGTTGACGGACTTTGAGCGAGGGCGTATAGTGGGCATGCGGGAGGCCGGGTGGACGTACCGCCGAATTGCTCAACACGTGGGGCGTGAGGTCTCCACAGTACATCGATGTTGTCGCCAGTGGTCGGCGGAAGGTGCACGTGCCCGTCGACCTGGGACCGGACCGCAGCGACGCACGGATGCACGCCAAGACCGTAGGATCCTACGCAGTGCCGTAGGGGACCGCACCGCCACTTCCCAGCAAATTAGGGACACTGTTGCTCCTGGGGTATCGGCGAGGACCATTCGCAAACGTCTCCATGAAGCTGGGCTACGGTCCCGCACACGTTGGGCCGTCTTCCGCTCACGCCCCAACATCGTGCAGCCCGCCTCCAGTGGTGTCGCGACAGGCGTGAATGGAGGGACGAATGGAGACGTGTCGTCTTCAGCGATGAGAGTCGCTTCTGCCTTGGTGCCAATGATGATCGTATGCGTGTTTGGCGCCGTGCAGGTGAGCGCCACGATCAGGACTGCATACGACCGAGGCACACAGGGCCAACACCCGGCATCATCGTGTGGGGAGCGATCTCCTACACTGGCCGTACACCACTGGTGATCGTCGAGGGGACACTGAATAGTGCACGGTACATCCAAACCGTCATCGAACCCATCGTTCTACCATTCCTAGACCGGCAAGGGAACTTGCTGTTCCAACAGGACAATGTACGTCCGCATGTATCCCGTGCCACCCAACGTGCTCTATAAGGTGTAAGTCAACTACTCTGGTCAGCAAGATCTCCGGATCTGCCCCCCATTGAGCATGTTTGGGACTGGATGAAGCGTCGTCTCACGCGGTCTGCACGTCCAGCACGAACGCTGGTCCAACTGAGGCGCCAGGTGGAAATGGCATGGCAAGCCGTTCCACAGGACTACATCCAGCATCTCTACGATCGTCTCCATGGGAGAATAGCAGCCTGCATTGCTGCGAAAGGTGGATATACACTGTACTAGTGCCGACATTGTGCATGCTCTGTTGCCTGTGTCTATGTGCCTGTGGTTCTGTCAGTGTGATCATGTGATGTATCTGACCCCAGGAATGTGTCAATAAAGTTTCCCCTTCCTGGGACAATGAATTCACGGTGTTCTTATTTCAATTTCCTGGAGTGTAGTAGCTACGGATGCCTGGAGATCCCTTCATTACATCTCGCCGTTGCAAACGGACGTTGCACCACGGCACAGACACAAATCAGAACATGCGAACAGACACGTCAATGACCGGACGGACAGTTTGTAATTTTGTGGAAAAAAAGGGAAAAACTGGGTATGAGGGAGATAACTCGAATCTGCCTTTTCGCAGTCCAACTCTGTGACCACATATCCAGGACAACCACGGTATTTATACTTGCTTGATGCTGCACATCTTGAGCTTTGATCATTCACTGTTTCTATTTTCTTTCTATTTTCACTGTTCAGTACATCTTTCTCCTGTTTTCATGTTTGATCTGTGTTCCGTTTTCGGCGGGCTATTCACTGGGCCCTCTTACCACTAAATCTGACCGGGGTGCGATGGGGAGTTTCCCTTATTGGTAGGTAAAGTTTTGATAAGGAACCCATATCCGGAAATGTAACGTTTGGATGTAAAATAAGTTTGAACTTCGGAAGTCTTTCAAATGTCCCGGTTCACGGTGTGCCCATTGCGGAGACAGTTAGCTCTGACCTATGGTCCCCGCAGCAGCTGCAACACCCGGCTGCCCTGGGCCACCAGCCCACCTCAACGTACCAGCTCCTGGCAGCCGCATTGTGATCGCACGAAGGTGGTACGTGATGAACTGAGGCAACGCGGCAAAGGTATCTAATACATGTGGTGTACACCTCTACCATTGCGTACGACAGCACCGTACCAAGATGAGAGTAACTGCATGTTGGTCCTGTAACAGACGCATTTGGTAATACCGTAGCCAGAGTTAATGTTCCCGTAGTCGCAAAGACACGAATGCCACATCGGAGTCGCGCTAGGTTGCATATACGCTGCAGCAACGTCCTCAAACGGAAACTTTTTGATCGCACTTTACACAGCCCACAGGAAGCATCCAGTACATAAGTCCGCCCCCGGTAGCTGAGTGGTCAGCGCGACAGACTGTCAATACTAAGGGCCCGGATTCGATTCCCGGCTGGGTCGGAGCTTTTCTCCGCTCAGGGACTGCGTGTTGTGTTGCCATCATCATCATCATTTCATCCCTATCAACGCGCGAGTCGCCAAAGTGGCGTCAAATCGAAATACTTGCACCAGGCGAGCGGTCTACCAGAAGGGAGGCCCTCGTCACACGCCTTTATTATTATTATTATTATTATTATATCCAGTACATAACCGCAATTAAAATTGACAGCCACGACCACAATATTACCGGTTTCAATTCTCTTCCACAATCGCTGAAGCAGGTGGTGCAGTGGATTAGCGTTTGGGAGAACGGCGGTTAAAATTCACGTCCAGCCACCCAGGTTTACGTTTTCCGTGATTTCCGTAATACCGGGAGTTTTCCTTTGACAGTGCACATCAGAGACAATGATATCGTCAAGAGTGCCCCAAGGAAGTGTATAGGACCGCTATTTCTTCCCGATCCTTGAAATAGTCCGAACGTTTGCTCCGTCTTTAATGACCTCCATGTCGACGGGCGTTAAATCCTTATCTTCTTCTTCCAATATCAGATCACAGTATAAAAGATACAATAAACTTCCTACGGAACTCAAATGTGGTGTACAGATGAAGACATATGGAAATATGCGTCCTGCAATCATACAATATTCCTTGCACACAGAAAGAAGGAACGTAGAAAATGCACCAGACGAAAGGAAAAGATGAGAACTAAAATCGAATCTCGTTATTACAAAGTTACAAATTCCTCCCTGAGTCAAAATCAATCTTAGATGTTAACGTATCGAGTATTTCATCTCAGCGACAAAAAGTTACCGGTAATTGTTTTCTTTACACATATATCGATTTATTTCCTCACAAAATGATCCGCTATACCAGGGCCGCTGAAACATGTTACTTCGAGGTCACTCCCCAAGAGTTGGTAATATAACTAACAAACAAGTGAGGGACGCGAAGCGCCGCGTCTTCTGAACCAATAACAGCACCTAACAAAACCAGTTCCGGGGTCGACGCTGCCACGTTGCCGGCTTCCGTGTAAACACTGTATGTTAATGCGCGAACGCCTGCTGTTGTGTTGTGTTACCGACTCGACTGCAGTTTTTGTTTGTTAATCAATGTCACCGAAACGATGTCGTTCACAAAGCGACGATCCGTTGCGCCGTGGAGTGCCATCAGTCAGACTTTGGAATTGCTACGGAGGATGCATGACTTTTACGAGCAAGAAAAAGAATTTGTTTCTGGTGAGCATGCGTCGATTCTTGCCGATAAAGTTTTAGAGCATACCTCGAAAACTCTAGGACTCAGTGAAAGAACAGTTAGAAGGAAGGGGCCTGCTACTTCAAGACTTACAAAGCACTGAAGTAAACCGTGTCGAAGAAAGCCCCTGTGGGAGAAAGTGTGTTTTTAAGTACTCCGGGAAAGAAAAAAAAAAAGAAATCAGCCTCGTCCTCTTTTTCCAATCCGATGCAATTCTTCGACACGTATACGGATACTATAAAAGGAAAGAATACCCCACATTAGCGAAGATGCTAATTTCTTTAAAAGAAAGTGAACTTTCCTAAGGGGGGAAAACGTCACTTAAGATGATATTAAAAAGTATGAGCTACCGTTTTAAAAAGTTAGATGGACATAAACTGTTACATGAAAAAGCTGATGTCGTTGCAGCTCATACCATTTTCTTATACAAAATTGTAGGAAAGGAGATACATTCAGTCATATGGTTAGACGAAACCTGGGTCAACGCTGGAGAATGAGTTGAGAAATGCTGGACAGATGATGCTCCGAATAGCGGCTCATAAGAGAAGCACAGACTTTAGAAGGTATTATAAATGAAAACGAACAGTTAATGATTTCTCTCAATGATGATGATGATGATGATGATGATGAAGATTACAACGACGAAGACAACGGTTCTGGAACCGATTCCAATGATAGTGTGCCACTGACATCGGAAATTGGTGAGTGTAAATGTATACCGAATTAATTCTTTCTCTCTGCAATCGGATAGGCTATGCATGTTTCACTTTATTTCTTACTATGTGTGTGGGTAGCGTGTTTTTTTGGTGTTCTTAGGTTTACATTATTAGACGACGTTTTACGTGCAGCTATTACATCAACATCTACATCAACATCTACATCTACGTGATTACTCTGCTATTCACAAAAAAGTGCCTGGCAGAGGGTTCAATGAACCACCTTCACGCCGTCTCTCTACCGTTCCACTCTCGAACGGCGCGCGGTAAGAACGAGCACTTTTTCTGTGCGAGCCCTGATTTCTCTTATTTTACCGTGATGATCATTTCTCCCTATGTAGGTGGGTGCCAACAGAATGTTTTCGCAATCGGAGGAGAAACCTGGTGATTCAAATTTCATGAGATGATCCCGTCGCCAAGGAAAAACGCCTTTGTTTTAATGATTGCCACTCCAATTCACGTATCATTTCTGTGACACTAACTCCCCTATTTCTTTTTACTTTTTCGATGTCATCCGTCAGTCCCACCTGATGCGGATCCCACACCGCGCAGCAATACTCCAGAGTAGGGCGGACAAGCGTGGTGTAAGCAGTCTCTTTAGTAGACCTGTTGCACCTTCCAAGTGTTCTGCCAATGAATCGCAGTCTTTGGTTTGCTCTACCCACAATATTATCTATGTGTTCGTTCCAGTGTAGGTTATTTGTAATTGTAATCCCAAAGTGTTTAGTTTAATTTACAGCCTTCAGATTTGTTTGGCTTATCGCGTGATCGAAATTTAGCTGATTTCTTTTAGTACTCATGTGAATAACTTCACTTTTCCTTATTCAGGGTCAATTGCCACTTTTCGCACCATACTGATATCTTACGTAAATCATATTGCAAGTCGTTTTGACCATCTGATGACTTTACAAGACGGTAAATGACAGCATTATCTGCAAACAATCTAAGACGGATACTCAGATTGTCACCATTGTCGTTAATATAGATCAGGAACAATAGAGGGCCTATAACACTTCCTTGGGGAACGCCGGATATTAGTTCTGTTTTACTCGATGACTTTACGTCTATTACTACGAACTGTGACCTTTCTGAGGAAATCACGAATCCAGTCACAGCCGGCCGGTTTGGCCGTGCGGTTCTAGGCGCTTCAGTCTGGAACCGCGTGACCGCTACGGTCGCAGGTTCGAATCCTGCCTCGGGAATGGATGTGCGTGATGTCCTTAGGTTAGTTAGGTTTAAGTTGTTCTAAGGTCTAGGGGACTGATGACCACAGATGTTAAGTCCCATAGTGCTCAGAGCCAATCCAGTCACACAACTGAGGCGATACTCCGTAGACACGCAGTTTGGTTAGAAGACGCTTGTGAGAAACGGTGTCAAAAGATTTCTCGAAATCTAAAAATATGAAATCAATTTGATATGCTCTGTCGATAGCACTTATTACTTCATGAGTATAAAGAGCCTAGCTGTGTTTCACAAGAACGATGTTTTCTGAAACCGTGTTATGTGCCAATAAGTCGTTTTCTTCGAGGTACTTCATAATGTTCGAACACAGTATATGTTCTAAAACCCTACGGCAAAGCCGGCCGGAGTGGCCGAGCGGTTCTAGGCGCTGCAGTCTGGAGCCGATCGACCGCTACGGTCGCAGGTTCGAATCCTACCTCGGGAATGGATGTGTGTGATGTCCTTAGGTTAGTTAGGTTTAAGTAATTCTAAGTTCTAGGGGACTGATGACCACAGATGTTGTCCCATAGTGCTCAGAGCCAATCCAGTCGCACAACTGAGGCGATACTCCGTAGGCACGCATTTTGGTTAGAAGACGCTTGTGAGAAACGGTGTCAAAAGATTTCTGGAAATCTAAAAATATGAAATCAATTAGATATGCTCTGTCGATAGCACTTATTACTTCATGAGTATAAAGTGCCTAGCTGTGTTTCACAAGAACGATATTTTCTGAAACCGTGTTATGTGCCAATAAGTCGTTTTCTTCGAGGTACTTCATAATGTTCGAACACAGTATATGTTCTAAAACCCTACGGCAAAGCCGGCCGGAGTGGCCGAGCGGTTCTAGGCGCTGCAGTCTGGAGCCGATCGACCACTACGGTCGCAGGTTCGAATCCTGTCTCGGGCATGGATGTGTGTGATGTCCTTCGGTTGGTTAGGTTTGATTAGTTCTAAGTTCGAGGCGACTGATGACCTCAGAAGTTAAGTCGCATAGTGCTCAGAGCCATTTGAACCATTTTGAACCTACTGCAAATCGACGTTAGTGATATAGGCCTGTAATTCAACCACTTTTCATAGATATTATCGTTATCTTTGGGTGTTTTTATTTCCCGGTTTCACATACTCCGTCGTTGTTCTCTCTATCGTTAGAAAAACGTACATTGTTGCACTTAACGTATAAACGTTGATTGTAGCTTACAATTACAAAAAGTATTAGAGTTGTGGGCGTGTGCGGTGGCAGCTATTGCAACCTCGCAACCTCAGTATAGCCAACCACACGCGAGCTGTCAAGTGACATGTTTCACCGGCCCGGGTATAAATTATATTCATCTCGGGTCCAGTGAAATGTATAGTACAGGCATACGAATAATGTAACAGTAGTTGTTCTTTTATTAAGGATTTCGGTATACCATATTACTCTCTTGGCTACAAAACTCTATTATCCAGTAAAATCTCAGTTCAGTGCGTCGGCCTTACGGCACATGGCCGCATGGTAGAGCTCTATTGGTCTTGAAGTGATGAGCCCATGCCCCATCGCCGATGTTCGATAAACATTGTGACGATAAGCCTTGTAACGCGCAAGCATTTCAGCGTCTTTTCGTTGCTCTTTATGTTCTTCTGCTCGGCGGTGAGGAACTCAGCGGGCACGCTGCTTTGAGTTCCCGAACTGGTGGACGAGTGCCTCAACACAATCAACAGAGTCACTCGGTTGTGCAGCGAGGTGTCAGGCTGTGATCCGTCGGTCACCCCGAGTGAGAGTGTCCGCACGTTCCAACACTGCGAGTGTCGCAGCCAAGTGCTGCCGGCCAGCACACGGGAGATCGGACGGGTTTGTGCGACATCGTTGCAATGATGACAGACGCCTCGCCCAACGACTCGCTTTCTTGTCCTTCAGGTCTCCATGGACATTCTGCAACCGCCTATGAATACCTGCGACACTCTGGTTTACCGCAAGAAGGAACTCGATGACAGTTTTCTACTACGAACGTACTCCTTTACAGACGCCACCAATCGGAGCTTCATGAAACTACAGGGGCTGCAGAGGGAATATTCCACGATCACCCACACCACATATCATGTTTTTTCAACCGAAACTGGGATTGAAAAAAATGTGTTCCGTTATTTACTGAACGCCCTTCGTGAAATGTTGTTGTTGTGGTCTTCAGTCCTGAGACTGGTTTGATGCAGCTCTCCATGCTACCCTATCCTGTGCAAGTTTCTTCATCTCCCAGTACCTCCTGCAACCTACATCCTTCTGAAATTGCTGAAATAAGAGAATAAAAAGCGCGTGAAAATTGCGAACGTCGGCAGACGCGTTACGCATTCATGAAACAGTGCCGCAGTAATGATAGTGACGTGGGGTGGAGAAATTAACCGAGCCTTGAGAGGAGGTCTGTAAGGGACGGATGCTGGCCGCGGTTGCTGCGGTGGCAGCGGGGCAGGACGCTGCTGCCGACGCAGCCTGGACCAGACGCGGCCAAGCTGTGCTCCGGCTGGCCGCCTAATTGCGCCTCTGTGGTGTCCGTGTCACTGTCTCTGTGTGTGTGTGTGTGTGTGTGTGTGTGTGTAGCGGAGCGGTCACGCCCGCAGCTGTCGCGCCACAGCTGCGCCTCGCCCGCACTGTGCGTGCTGCAGCGCAGAAGCTGCGCGGCAGCTGGCGGCCGGCAGCTGCGGCCGGCCCGCTTTTATCTGCCGCCGCAGTCTCCCACGACACGACACGCACTGCGTTTGTTAAGGGGCTATTACTCGACGATCCGCCACCAACGAAACAGGTCTGGCGCGGCTGCCATCTGGCGGCAGGACGGGTGGAGCGAGCAGTAATTGAATTAGCAGACGCATTATCGGCTCGCGGGAGTAGACAGCAGTTCTGACTGCCGCGAATCCGCACTCCAGCCTGCGACTACGCGCACATACGAGTAAGGCGTTAGTCAGACCGTGCTTTCTGCTGACTATAGGCTTCCGTACGGGAGCTTCCTGTACATTTTTTAGTAGAGAAATATTTATAGATTCCGTAATGAAACGAATGAAATATATGCTGCCAGCGTACTTTCTTTTTCACGTATTTATTCTTTTCCTAGAAGATTTGAGCGTCATCCAGATTACAGCGTCGTATGGTGTGACTGATCCTCGCGACCCGCTGTATCGTAATAACACCTCGGCAGTCCTTTACTTCCGAGTAAATATGAATAACATTACATATATGATTCTCAATTTGTATACGTAAACCATTAATTGACCAACACTTCTGACTGGAATGCATCGTTTGCTTTATTTCAGCAAGCCAGCAACACTAAAATGCCAACTGTCGGCGAGGGAGTCCCACCACAAAGTAAATAAACAAAAGATTCAATTTTAACACCCGACTAGCTGAAATTGCCTCCCACGTAACTGTGGCCACTTGGCCGGGGTGGACGAGCGGCCGAGCCGTTCTAGGCGCTTCAGTCTGGAACCGCGCGACCGCTACGGTCGCAGGTTCGAATCCTGCCTCGGGCATGGATGTGTGTGATGTCCTTAGGTTAGTTAGGTTTAAGTAGTTCTAAGTTCTAGGGGACTGATGACCTCAGATGTTAAGTCCCATAGTGCTCAGAGCCATTTGAACCATTTGAACCCTTTCATTACCATCGACAGCAGTTTGTCAAAGCAAGCCACGTCTATTGTCGCGATTGAATATACGGCCCTGACTTCGTCCCTTCTTCCCAACCAGCGTGGAACTCAGCTACATCTGGCACTTCGTCGTCAATATCGTCGTCGTCCTGGCTCTATAGTCACTGTGTGGACAACAGCTGCAGAAGTAACTGCGTCCTCCTTGTGCAGAATATTGTATAAAAAAAATATTCGTAAAAACACTCTGCTGCAAGAAATTATCGGAGTATTAAACGAATACTACTTCAGCTCCTTTGCGTGTCTCTACGGGCTCGGCATGTTATTACGCTTTCGGCAATGTTACTTCATTTCTCTGTGATAAGTATATAAGAAATCAACAGTTACTTAATAAATAGAGGCATTCATCTTCCAGAAATACAGAGGATGGACTGAACTGTGGAAAAACTACGGCTGATGCAAGATTCAATATAAATGCAGATACTTATCAAGCCAACAGGTTGCGCTGCCGTACTCACCATGAACGCCACTTGGGGAATCTCGTCAATACGTTGCGACTCCCAGTCGTGATCAGAATAGTGTTATAGGCAGTTGGGATTGCAATGTGTCGAAGCTAAGTGAAATCGTACGCAAGAAAATTGTTGGTATTCGTATGGGAGGTGATCGCGTGACAAAGTCGCCGAACTGTTTGCTGTTTCAGGAAGTACCGCCTCGAAGATTTGTACCACATACACGGAAAGATGAAAAACATTACAAGTCGCAACGTGGACGGAAGTGTGATCGTGGTAGACGACCATTCAAGAGGACTGCGACGAAGGGTATGTGGACGACAGTTGCCAAAGCAGAACTGTATGTCGGCAGTCGCGAACCCTGTCAGCACCAAAACAACGGGGGAAGCTCTGTAACCAGGAAACAGCAGCGTGAGCTGCAATTATAAAACCACTCCTCAGTCTTGGACATACCCGTAACAGGAAAACACGTGGCCGAAACACAAAAACCTGGACTACGTAGCAACGGTAGAAAGTCATTTGGTCGGAATGGCCTTGCTGCAAACTGTTTCCAACTTCAGGCAGACTTCAGCTCCACGAATGACACGTGGTGACAGTTTGGTGATGATTTGGCAGGCGTATCGTGGTGTTCCATGGGCCCTATGGGTGCATCGGGAGGTCGCATTTCTCCTATGGATTATGTGACATTTGGGTTAATCAGGTACATCCCATGTTACAGTATTTATTTCCCAGTGATGATGCTTTGTTCCAACACGATTGGGTATCTTTTCACACAGCTCGCATCGTTCAGGACTGGTTTTGTGAGCATAAGGACGAATTGTCACATCGCCCCTAGCTATCACAGTGAAGAGATCGCAGTGCTATGGAGCCTTTTTAGTCTTCTGTGGAGAGAAGGGTACGTGATCCCTCCTTCATGATTACATGAACTCGCCACTGTTTTGCAGGAGGAACGGTTTACGAAGGGTTTTTGAATACCAACTGTTTTCCTACTGTGTATTAGGCGTGGTATTGCGCTGTTTTTGATCTATAACCAAATTTTTGTATAGCCCTTGTATGTAACATGAGTGAATATTCAGGGTGTTTCAAAAATGACCGGTATATGTGAAACGGCAATAAAAACTAAACGAGCAGCGATAGAAATACACCGTTTGTTGCAATATGCTTGGGACAACAGTACATTTTCAGGCAGACAAACTTTCGAAATTACAGTAGTTACAATTTTCAACAACAGATGGCGCTGCGGTCTGGGAAACTCTATAGTACGATATTTTCCACATATCCAGCATGCGTAGCAATAATATGGCGTAGTCTCTGAATGAAATTACCCGAAACCTTTGACAACGTGTCTGGCGGAATGGCTTCACATGCAGATGAGATGTATTGCTTCAGCTGTTCAATTGTTTCTGGATTCTGGCGGTACACCTGGTCTTTCAAGTGTCCCCACAGAAAGAAGTCACAGGGGTTCATGTCTGGCGAATAGGGAGGCCAATCCACGCCGCCTCCTGTATGTTTCGGATAGCCCAAAGCAATCACACGATCATCGAAATATTCATTCAGGACATTAAAGACGTCGGCCGTGCGATGTGGCCGGGCACCATCTTGCATAAACCACGAGGTGTTCGCAGTGTCGTCTAAGGCAGTTTGTACCGCCACAAATTCACGAAGAATGTCCAGATAGCGTGATGCAGTAATCGTTTCGGATCTGAAAAATGGGCCAATGATTCCTTTGGAAGAAATGGCGGCCCAGACCAGTACTTTTTGAGGATGCAGGGACGATGGGACTGCAACATGGGGATTTTCGGTTCCCCATATGCGCCAGTTCTGTTTATTGACGAAGCCGTCCAGGTAAAAATAAGCTTCGTCAGTAAACCAAATGCTGCCCACATGCATATCGCCGTCATCAATCCTGTGCACCATATCGTTAGCGAATGTCTCTCGTGCAGCAATGGTAGCGGCGCTGAGGGGTTGCCGCGTTTGAATTTTGTATGGTTAGAGGTGTAAACTCTGGCGCATGAGACGATACGTGGACGTTGGCGTCATTCGGACCGCAGCTGCAACACGGCGAACGGAAACCCGAGGCCGCTGTTGGATCACCTGCTGCACTAGCTGCGCGTTGCCCTCTGTGGTTGCCGTACGCGGTCGCCCTACCTTTCCAGCACGTTCATCCGACACGTTCCCAGTCCGTTGAAATTTTTCAAACTGATCCTTTATTGTATCGCTTTTCGGTCCTTTGGTTACATTAAACCTCCGTTGAAAACTTCGTCTTGTTGCAACAACACTGTGTTCTAGGCGGTGGAATTCCAACACCAGAAAAATCCTCTGTTCTAAGGAATAAACCATGTTGTCTACAGCACACTTGAACGTTGTGAACAGCACACGCTTACAGCAGAAAGACGACGTACAGAATGGCGCACCCACAGACTGCGTTGTCTTCTATATCTTTCACATCACTTGCAGCGCCATCTGTTGTTGAAAATTGTAACTACTGTAATTTCGAAAGTTTGTCCGCCTGAAAATGTACTGTTGTGCTAAGCATATTGCAACAAATGGTGTATTTCTATCGCTGCTCGTTTAGTTTTTATTTCCGTTTCAAATATACCGGTCATTTTTGAAACACCCTGTAGCTTTATCTTCTCGTTCGGGTTTTCGCGGCAGGAATATCCCACGTATATCGTGAAAAGGTATTCGCCTGAGGTGCTTC